>NC_082722.1:84813296-85413296 GCF_030144855.1 Hypanus sabinus
AGTGTGAGGTGTGTGTGTGTGTGTGTGTGTGTGGAGTGTGAGGTGTGTGTGTGTGTGTGGTGGAGTGAGAGGTTGTTTGTGTGTTGTGTGTGTGGTGGAGTGTGAGGTGTGTGTGTGTGGTGGAGTGTGAGGTGTAGTGTGTGTGTGTGTGTGGTGGAGTGTGAGGTGTTGTGTGTGTGTGTGTGGAGTGTGAGGTGTTTGTGTGTGTGTGTGTGGTGGAGTGTGAGGTGTGTGTGTGTGTGTGTGTGGTGGAGTGTGAGGTGTGTGTGTGTGTGTGTGTGGTGGAGTGTGAGGTGTTTGTGTGTGTGTGTGTGGTGGAGTGTGAGGTGTGTGTGTGTGTGTGTGGTGTAGTGTGAGTGTGTGTGGTGTGTGTGGTGTGTGGTGGAGTGTGAGGTGTGTGTGTGTGTGTGGTGGAGTGTGAGGTGTTTGTGTGTGTGTGGTGGAGTGTGAGGTGTGTGTGGGTGTGTGTGGTGGAGTGTGAGGTGGTGTGTGTGTGGGTGGTGGAGTGTGAGGTGTTTGTGTGTGTGTGGTGGAGTGTGAGGTGTGTGTGTGTGTGTGTGGTGGAGTGTGAGGTGTGGTGTGTGTGTGTGGTGAGTGTGAGGTGTGTGTGGTGTGTGTGTGGTGGAGTGTGAGGTGTTGTGTGTGTGTGTGTGGTGGAGTGTGAGGTGTGTGTGGTGTGTGGTGGAGTGTGAGGTGTTGTGTGTGGTGTGTGGTGGAGTGTGAGGTGTGTGTGTGTGTGTGGTGGTGGAGTGTGAGGTGTTGTGTGTGTGTGTGTGGTGGAGTGTGAGGTGTTTGTGTGTGTGTGTGTGGTGGAGTGTGAGGTTGTGTGTGTGTGTGGTGGAGTGTGAGGTGGTGTGTGTGTGTGGTGGAGTGTGAGGTGTTGTGGTGTGTGTGTGGGTGGAGTGTGAGGTGTGTGTGTGTGTGGTGGAGTGTGAGGTGTGTGTGTGTGTGGTGGAGTGTGAGGTGTGTGTGTGTGTGTGGTGGAGTGTGAGGTGTGTGTGTGTGTGTGTGGTGGAGTGTGAGGTGTGTGTGTGTGTGGGTGGAGTGTGAGGTGTGTGTGTGTGTGTGTGGAGTGTGAGGTGTGTGTGTGTGTGTGTGTGTGGGAGTGTGAGGTGTGTGTGTGTGTGTGGTGGAGTGTGAGGTGTGTGTGTGTGGTGTGTGGTGGAGTGTGAGGTGTGTGTGTGTGTGGTGGAGTGTGAGGTGTGTGTGTGTGGTGGAGTGTGAGGTGTGTGTGTGTGTGGTGGGTGTGAGGTGTGTGTGTGGTGGGTGGAGGTGTGGTGTGTGGTGAGTGTGAGGTGTGGTGTGTGGTGAGTGTGAGGTGTGTGTGTGTGTGGTGGGTGTGAGGTGTGTGGTGTGTGGTGGTGTGTGAGGTGTGTGTGTGTGTGTGTGTGTTGGTGGAGTGTGAGGTGTGTGTGTGTGGTGGAGTGTGAGGTGTGTGTGTGTGGTGGAGTGTGAGGTGTGTGTGTGTGTGTGTGTGGTGGTGAGTGTGAGGTGTGTGTGTGTGTGTGGTGGAGTGTGTGTGTGTGTGTGTGTGGTGGAGTGTGAGGGTGTGTGTGTGTGTGTGGTGGAGTGTGAGGGTGTGTGTGTGTGTGGTGGAGTGTGAGGTGTGTGTGTGTGTGTGGTGGTGTGTGAGGTGTGTGTGTGTGGTGGAGTGTGAGGTGTGTGTGGTGTGTGTGTGTGTGGTGGAGTGTGAGGTGTGTGTGTGTGTGTGGTGGAGTGTGAGGTGTGTGTGTGTGTGTGGTGAGTGTGAGGGTGTGTGTGTGTGTGGTGGAGTGTGAGGTGTGTGTGTTGTGTGGTGGAGTGTGAGGTGTGTGGTGTGTGTGGTGGAGTGTGAGGTGTGTGTGTGTGTGTGGAGTGTGAGGTGTGTGTGTGTTTGTGTGGTGGAGTGTGAGGTGTGTGTGTGTGGTGGAGTGTGAGGTGTGTGTGTGTGGTGTGGTGGAGTGTGAGGTGTGTGTTGTGGTGGTGGAGGTGTTGTGTGTGTGGTGGAGTGTGAGGTGTGGGTTGTGTGTGAGTGTGGTGGGGTGTGTGGAGTGTGGGTGTGGGTGTGTGGGTGGTGGAGTGTGAGGTGTGTGTGTGTGTGTGGTGGGTGGAGTGTGAGAGTGTGTGTGTTGTGGGTGGAGTGTGAGGTGTGTGTGTGTGGTGGAGTGTGAGGTGTGTGTGTGTGTGTGGTGGAGTGTGAGGTGTGTGTGTGTGTGGTGGAGTGTGAGGTGTTGTGTGTGTGTGGTGGAGTGTGAGGTGTGTGTGTGTGTGTGGTGGGAGTGTGAGGTGTGTGTGTGTGGTGGAGTGTGAGGTGTGTGTGTGTGTGGTGGAGTGTGAGGTGTGTGTGTGTGGTGGAGTGTGAGGTGTGTGTGTGTGTGTGGGTGGAGTGTGAGGTGTGTGTGTGTGGTGGAGTGTGAGGTGTGTGTGTGTGTGGTGGTGGAGTGTGAGGTGTGTGTGTGTGTGTGGTGGAGTGTGAGGTGTGTGTGTGTGTGGTGGAGTGTGAGGTGTGTGTGTGTGTGTGGTGGAGTGTGAGTGTGTGTGTGTGTGTGTGGTGGAGTGTGAGGTGTGTGTGTGTGTGTGTGGTGAGTGTGAGGTGTGTGTGTGTGTGTGGTGTGTGTGTGTGTGGTGGAGTGTGAGGGTGTGTGTGTGTGTGTGGGTGGTGTGTGGTGGTGTGTGTGTGGTGTGTGTGGTGGAGTGTGAGGTGTGTGTGTGTGTGGTGGAGTGTGAGGTGTGTGTGTGTGTGGTGGTGGAGTGTGAGGTGTGTGTGTGTGTGTGGTGGAGTGTGAGGTGTGTGTGTGTGGGTGGTGGAGTGTGTGGTGTGTGGTGTGTGTGGTGGAGTGTGAGGTGTGTGTGTGTGTGGTGGTGTGGTGTGGTGGAGGTGTGTGTGTGTGTGTGTGGTGGAGTGTGAGGTGTGTGTGTGTGGTGGAGTGTGAGGTGTGTGTGTGTGTGGTGGAGTGTGAGGTGTGTGTGTGTGTGTGGTGGAGTGTGAGGTGTGTGTGTGTGTGTGTGTGGTGGAGTGTGAGGTGTGTGTGTGTGTGTGGTGGAGTGTGAGGTGTGTGTGTGTGTGTGTGGTGAGTGTGTGGTGTGTGTGGTGTGTGTGTGGGTGTGTGTGTGTGTGTGTGTGGTGGAGTGTGTGGTGTGTGTGTGTGTGTGGTGGAGTGTGAGGTGTGTGTGTGTGTGTGGTGTGGTGGGTGTGTGGTGTGTGTGGTGTGTGGTGGTGTGGTGGAGTGTGGGTGTGTGTGTGTGTGTGGTGGGTGTGTGGTGTGTGGTGGTGTGTGGTGGGTGGTGTGGTGGTGTGTGTAGGTGTGTGGTGTGTGTGTGTGGTGGAGTGTGAGGGTGTTGTGTGTGTGTGTGTGGGTGGAGTGTGAGGTGTGTGGTGTGTGTGTGTGTGGTGGTGGTGTGTGTGTGTGTGTGGGTGTGGGTGTGTGTGTGTGTGTGTGGAGTGTGAGGTGTGTGTGTGTGTGTGTGGTGGAGTGTGAGGTGTTTGTGTGTGTGTGTGGTGGTGAGTGAGGTGTGTGTGTGTGTGTGGTGTGTGGTGGAGTGTGAGGTGTGTGTGTGTGGTGGAGTGTGAGGTGTTTGTGTGTGTGTGTGTGGTGGAGTGTGAGGTGTTGTGTGTGTGTGTGTGGTGGAGTGTGAGGTGTGTGTGTGTGTGTGTGTGGTGGAGTGTGAGGTGTGTGTGTGTGTGTGGTGGAGTGTGAGGTGTTTGTGTGTGTGTGTGTGGTGGAGTGTGAGGTGTGTGTGTGTGGTGTGTGTGGTGAGTGTGAGGTGTGTGTGTGTGTGTGTGGTGGAGTGTGAGGTGTGGTGTGTGTGTGTGTGGTGGAGTGTGAGGTGTTTGTGTGTGTGTGTGGTGTGGTGGGTGTGGGTGTGTGTGTGTGTGGTGGGTGTGGTGGGGTGTGTGTGTGTGTGTGTGTGGTGGTGGAGTGTGTGGTGTGTGGTGTGTGTGTGGGTGGAGGTGTGAGGTGTGTGTGTGTGTGGTGGTGAGGTGTGTGGGTGTGTGGGTGGTGTGTGTGGGTGTGGGTGTGTGGTGGTGTGTGAGGTGTGTGTGTGTGTGTGTGTGGTGGAGTGTGAGGTGTGTGTGTGTGTGTGGTGAGTGTGAGGTGTGTGTGGTGTGTGGTGGTGTGTGAGTGTGTGGTGTGTGTGTGGTGTGTGTGTGGAGGTGTGGTGTGTGTGTGGTGTGGTGGAGTGTGAGGTGGTGGTGTGTGTGTGGTGGAGTGTGAGGTGTGTGTGTGTGTGTGTGGTGGAGTGTGAGGTGTGTGTGTGTGTGTGGTGGAGTGTGAGGTGGTGTGTGTGTGTGGTGGAGTGTGAGGTGGTGTGTGTGTGTGTGGTGGAGGTGAGTGTGTGGTGTGTGTGTGTGGTGGAGGTGTGTGTGTGTGGTGTGTGGTGTGTGTGGGTGGTGGTGGTGGGGTGTGAGGTGTGTGTGTGTGGTGGAGTGTGAGGGTGGTGTGTGTGTGTGGTGGAGTGTGAGGGTGTGTGTGGTGTGGTGAGTGTGAGGTGTGTGGTGTGTGGTGGAGTGTGAGGTGTGTGTGTGTGTGGTGGAGTGTGAGGTGTGTGTGTGTGTGTGGTGGAGTGTGAGGTGTGTGTGTGTGTGTGTGTGGTGGTGTGGGTGGTGTGTGTGTGGGTGTGGTGTGTGGGTGTGGGTGTGGTGTGTGTGTGGTGGGTGGAGGTGTGTGTGTGTGTGTGTGGTGGAGTGTGAGGTGTGTGTGTGTGTGTGTGGTGGAGTGTGAGGTGTGTGTGTGTGTGTGGTGGGTGTGTGTGTGGGTGTGTGGTGGTGTGTGGGTGTGTGTGTGTGTGGTGTGGTGGAGTGTGAGGTGTGTGTGTGTGTGTGGTGGAGTGTGTGGTGTGTGTGTGTGTGGTGGAGTGTGAGGTGTGTGTGTGTGGTGTGTGTGAGTGTGGGTGTGTGTGTGTGTGTGTGTGGAGTGTGTGGTGTGTGTGTGTGGGTGTGGTGGGGTGGGTGTGTGTGTGTGTGGTGGAGTGTGAGGTGTGTGTGTGTGGTGGGTGTGAGGTGTGTGTGTGTGGTGGAGTGTGAGGTGTGTGTGTGTGGTGGAGTGTGAGGTGTGTGTGTGTGGTGGAGTGTGAGGTGTGTGTGTGTGTGGTGGAGTGTGAGGTGTGTGTGTGTGGTGGAGTGTGAGGTGTGTGTGTGTGGTGGAGTGTGAGGTGTGTGTGTGTGTGTGTGTGTGGTGGAGTGTGAGGTGTGTGTGTGTGGTGGAGTGTGAGGTGTGTGTGTGTGTGGTGGAGTGTGAGGTGTGTGTGTGTGTGTGTGTGTGGTGGAGTGTGAGGTGTGTGTGTGTGTGTGGTGGAGTGTGAGGTGTGTGGGTGTGTGTGAGGTGTGTGTGTGTGTGTGTGTGTGTGGTGGTGTGTGAGGTGTGTGTGTGTGTGTGGAGTGTGAGGTGTGTGTGTGTGTGGTGGAGTGTGAGGTGTGTGTGTGTGTGGTGGAGTGTGAGGTGTCCTGTGTGGTGGAGTGTGAGGTGTGTGTGTGTGTGTGTGTGTGTGGTGGAGTGTGAGGTGTGTGTGTGTGTGTGGTGGAGTGTGAGGTGTGTGTGTGTGTGTGGTGGAGTGTGAGGTGTGTGTGTGTGTGGTGGAGTGTGAGGTGTGTGTGTTTGTGTGGTGGAGTGTGAGGTGTGTGTGTGTGGTGGAGTGTGAGGTGTGTGTGTGTGTGGTGGAGTGTGAGGTGTGTGTGTGTGTGTGTGTGTGGTGGAGTGTGAGGTGTGTGTGTGTGGTGGAGTGTGAGGTGTGTGTGTGTGTGTGGTGGAGTGTGAGGTGTGTGTGTGTGTGGTGGAGTGTGAGGTGTGTGTGTGTGTGTGTGGTGGAGTGTGAGGTGTGTGTGTTTGTGTGGTGGAGTGTGAGGTGTGTGTGTGTGGTGGAGTGTGAGGTGTGTGTGTGTGTGTGGTGGAGTGTGAGGTGTGTGTGTGTGTGTGTGTGTGTGTGTGGGTGGAGTGTGAGATGTGTGTGTGTGGTGAGTGTGAGATGTGTGTGTGTGGTGGAGTGTGAGGTGTGTGTGTGTGTGGTGGAGTGTGAGGTGTGTGTGTGTGTGTGGTGGAGTGTGAGGTGTATCTGTGTGTGGTGGAGTGTGAGGTGTGTGTGTGTGGTGGAGTGTGAGGTGTGTGTGTGTGTGTGTGGTGGAGTGTGAGGTGAGTGTGTGTGTGTGGTGGAGTGTGAGGTGTGTGTGTGTGTGTGGTGGAGTGTGAGGTGTGTGTGTGTGTGTGGTGGAGTGTGAGGTGTGTGTGTGTGTGTGGTGGAGTGTGAGGTGTGTGTGTGTGTGTGTGTGGTGGAGTGTGAGGTGTGTGTGTGTGTGTGGTGGAGTGTGAGGTGTGTGTGTGTGTGGTGGAGTGTGAGGTGTGTGTGTGTGTGGTGGAGTGTGAGGTGTGTGTGTGTGTGGTGGAGTGTGAGGTGTGTGTGTGTGTGTGGTGGAGTGTGAGGTGTGTGTGTGTGTGTGGTGGAGTGTGAGGTGTGTGTGTGTGTGTGTGGTGGAGTGTGAGGTGTGTGTGTGTGTGTGGTGGAGTGTGAGGTGTGTGTGTGTGTGGTGGAGTGTGAGGTGTGTGTGTGTGGTGGAGTGTGAGGTGTGTGTGTGTGTGTGGTGGAGTGTGAGGTGTGTGTGTGTGGGTGGAGTGTGAGGTGTGTGTGTGTGTGTGGTGGAGTGTGAGGTGTGTGTGTGTGTGGTGAGTGTGAGGTGTGTGTGTGTGTGGTGGAGTGTGAGGTGTGTGTGTGTGTGTGGTGGAGTGTGAGGTGTTCCTGTGTGTGGTGGAGTGTGAGGTGTGTGTGTGTGTGTGTGTGTGTGGTGGAGTGTGAGGTGTGTGTGTGTGTGTGGTGGAGTGTGAGGTGTGTGTGTGTGTGTGGTGGAGTGTGAGGTGTGTGTGTGTGTGGTGGAGTGTGAGGTGTGTGTGTTTGTGTGGTGGAGTGTGAGGTGTGTGTGTGTGGTGGAGTGTGAGGTGTGTGTGTGTGTGGGTGGAGTGTGAGGTGTGTGTGTGTTTGTGTGGTGGAGTGTGAGGTGTGTGTGTGTGGTGGAGTGTGAGGTGTGTGTGTGTGTGTGGTGGAGTGTGAGGTGTGTGTGTGTGTGGTGGAGTGTGAGGTGTGTGTGTGTGTGTGTGGTGGAGTGTGAGGTGTGTGTGTTTGTGTGGTGGAGTGTGAGGTGTGTGTGTGTGGTGGAGTGTGAGGTGTGTGTGTGTGTGTGGTGGAGTGTGAGGTGTGTGTGTGTGTGTGTGTGTGTGTGGTGGAGTGTGAGATGTGTGTGTGTGGTGGAGTGTGAGATGTGTGTGTGTGGTGGAGTGTGAGGTGTGTGTGTGTGTGTGGTGGAGTGTGAGGTGTGTGTGTGTGTGGTGGAGTGTGAGGTGTATCTGTGTGTGGTGGAGTGTGAGGTGTGTGTGTGTGGTGGAGTGTGAGGTGTGTGTGTGTGTGTGTGGTGGAGTGTGAGGTGAGTGTGTGTGTGTGGTGGAGTGTGAGGTGTGTGTGTGTGTGTGGTGGAGTGTGAGGTGTGTGTGTGTGTGTGTGGTGGAGTGTGAGGTGTGTGTGTGTGTGTGGTGGAGTGTGAGGTGTGTGTGTGTGTGTGTGTGTGGTGGAGTGTGAGGTGTGTGTGTGTGTGTGGTGGAGTGTGAGGTGTGTGTGTGTGTGGTGGAGTGTGAGGTGTGTGTGTGTGTGGTGGAGTGTGAGGTGTGTGTGTGTGTGTGTGTGGGGAGTGTGAGGTGTGTGTGTGTGTGTGGTGGAGTGTGAGGTGTGTGTGTGTGTGTGGTGGAGTGTGAGGTGTGTGTGTGTGTGGTGTGGTGGAGTGTGAGGTGTGTGTGTGTGTGTGGTGGAGTGTGAGGTGTGTGTGTGTGTGGTGGAGTGTGAGGTGTGTGTGTGTGTGGTGGAGTGTGAGGTGTGTGTGTGTGTGTGTGGTGGAGTGTGAGGTGTGTGTGTGTGTGGTGGAGTGTGAGGTGTGTGTGTGTGGTGGAGTGTGAGGTGTGTGTGTGTGTGTGGTGGAGTGTGAGGTGTGTGTGTGTGTGTGGTGGAGTGTGAGGTGTGTGTGTGTGTGTGTGTGTGGTGGAGTGTGAGGTGTGTGTGTGTGTGTGGTGGAGTGTGAGGTGTGTGTGTGTGTGGTGGAGTGTGAGGTGTGTGTGTGTGTGTGGTGGAGTGTGAGGTGTGTGTGTGTGTGTGTGGTGGAGTGTGAGGTGTGTGTGTGTGTGGTGGAGTGTGAGGTGTTCCTGTGTGTGGTGGAGTGTGAGGTGTTTGTGGGTGTGTGTGTGGTGGAGTGTGAGGTGTTTGTGTGTGTGTGTGTGGTGGAGTGTGAGGTGTGTGTGTGTGTGGTGGAGTGTGAGGTGTGTGTGTGTGTGTGTGGTGGAGTGTGAGGTGTTTGTGGGTGTGTGTGTGGTGGAGTGTGAGGTGTTTGTGTGTGTGTGTGTGGTGGAGTGTGAGGTGTGTGTGTGTGTGGTGGAGTGTGAGGTGTGTGTGTGTGTGGTGGAGTGTGAGGTGTGTGTGTGTGTGGTGGAGTGTGAGGTGTTTGTGTGTGTGTGTGGTGGAGTGTGAGGTGTGTGTGTGTGTGTGTGGTGGAGTGTGAGGTGTTTGTGTGTGTGTGTGTGGTGGAGTGTGAGGTGTGTGTGTGTGTGTGTGTGGTGGAGTGTGAGGTGTTCCTGTGTGTGGTGGAGTGTGAGGTGTTTGTGGGTGTGTGTGTGTGGAGGGTGTGAGGTGTTTGTGTGTGTGTGTGTGGTGGAGTGTGAGGTGTGTGTGTGGTGTGGTGGAGTGTGAGGTGTGTGTGTGTGTGGTGGAGTGTGAGGTGTGTGTGTGTGGTGGAGTGTGAGGTGTTTGTGTGTGTGTGTGGTGGAGTGTGAGGTGTTTGTGTGTGTGTGTGTGGTGGAGTGTGAGGTGTTTGTGTGTGTGTGTGGTGGAGTGTGAGGTGTGTGTGTGTGTGGTGGAGTGTGAGGTGTGTGTGTGTGTGGTGGAGTGTGAGGTGTGTGTGTGTGTGGTGGAGTGTGAGGTGTTCCTGTGTGCTGTGTAGGTATAGATGTGTGAGTCAGTTCCAGCATCGGGTTTATTTTGGACGCTGCTGCTTTGAGCGGATGTCGAGCGAAGATGCGCCAACCTGGGGAGCTGAGTTCAATAAGTTCCCTTCTCAGAGGCCGGTCAGAACAGAACGGGTTATAAACCAGGAGTAAAGGCGACCGCTGTGTCCGGCCTCGGGCCGCAGCTGTTCCCTGTCTCTCCTGCACAGTTGCTCGACTGTCGGGACACGAATATCTCCGCCCGCCTCCCTGTCACCACTTGTGCCGTCAATCACCGCGCTTCGGGGCCCCGAGCAACCTGTCAGCTGTCAGTTCCTTGGTGTCCCGGCAGCGGCAGAGTTCGTCCAGCGGCTGTCTGCGCTCCTGCCCCCACTCCGGGATGGGCACGCCAACTCTCCTCGTCCTCTCCGCGCTGGGAGCCCTCCTCCAGGTAAAAGTGTCCGTCTGTGCCTGTCTGAATATGCACACAAAGGAGTTGGAGGGGCTCAGCGGGTTTGGTGGAACCAAATTGACGGTTCCAATTGGAGGTGTTGGCCTGAAACGTCGACTGTCCGTTCTTTTCCATAGATACTGCCTGGGATGTGTGTGCTATGGGGTTGTGAGTGTGTGTATGGTTGTGAGCGTATGTGTATTGGTGTGTGAGTGTGCAATGGGTTTGTGAGTGTATGAGGGTGTATGAATGTGTCAGAGCTTGCTAGTGTGAGTTTGTGTGAGATTGGGGTTGTGAGTGTGAGTGTCGGTGGTGTGTTTGGGTTGTGATTGTGAGTTTGGGGTTGTGAGTGTGGGTTTGTGAGTGTGAGTATGGGTTTGTGAGTGTGAACATGAGTGTGTGATGTTAGCGTGAGTTTGTGAGTGTGAGTATGAGTGTGTGACTTGAGCGTGGGTTTGTGAGTGTGAGTGTGGGTTTGTGAGTGTGATCATGAGTGTGTGACTTGAGTGTAGGTTTGTGAGTGTGAGTGTGGGTTTGCGAGTGTGAGTGTAGGTTTGCGAGTGTGAGTGTAGGTTTGCGAGTGTGAGTGTGGTTTGTGAGTGTGAGTGTAGGTTTGTGAGTGTGAGTGTAGGTTTGCGAGTGTGAGTGTAGGTTTGCGAGTGTGAGTGTGGGTTTGCGAGTGTGAGTGTAGGTTTGCGAGTGTGAGTGTAGGTTTGTGAGTGTGAGTGTGGGTTTGTGAGTGTGAGTGTGGGTTTGTGAGTGTGAGTGTGGGTTTGCGAGTGTGAGTGTGGGTTTGTGAGTGTGGGCAGTGTGTTTACACTTGGCCTCTCCATGTGTTGGACAGTAAAGTTGCCCAAAGAAGATGTGGCAGGGTTCTGAAGAAGTGTCTTGGCTGGAAATGTCGACTGTCCTCTTTTCCATAGATGCTGCCTGGCCTGCTGAGTTCCCCCAGCATTGTGTGTGTGTTGCTTGGATTTCCAGCATCTGCAGAATTTCTCTTGCTTGAGACGTGGCAGGGACTGATCGGCCTCTGATTTCCTCGCCTCTGCCCCATACCAAGAACCCTTGGCCAATGGGGAATGTGTGGTCCCGATTCTCAGTTTCTTCCCATTGTACAGGGAGGCGAGAGTGGAGCCCCTCACCCTCATAGCGAAGGGTTCCCCCTGTGTACTCATAGCGAAAGCACCAGATATCCTGAATCAGCTACAAATCTCAAACAGCGGTCTCCTCTCCCCTGGCGGCCGGGTAATCCGAGGCTGAACTGTAGGGGGGAGGTCACAGCAGAGACACTGAGAGTCAGGCCACAGCCCACCCGTCTGCATTCTTGGCCGTGCCCCGTGTTCCCTCTCTCACTCGCCTCTCGCACCCACTCCCCAAGCTCATCCCACACCCACATCTGCTCCCCACACTCACACTCATACATCACACCCATAATCTCCACGCTCCCACACACACTCCACATCCTCACACCCGACCGACACCCCCCACCACACCCCACATCTCCACACCCGACCCACACCCCCACCCACACCCCACATCCCCACACCCGACCCACACCCCCACCCACACTCCACATCCCCACACCCGACCCACACCCCCACCCACACTCCACATCCCCACACCCGACCCACACTCCACATCCTCACACCCGACCCACACCCCCACCCACACCCCACATCCCCACACCCAACCCACACCCCCACCCACACTCCACATCCCCACACCCGACCCACACTCCACATCCTCACACCCGACCCACAGCCCCACACACACTCCACATCCCCACACCCCCACCCACACTCCACATCCTCACACCCGACCGACACCCCGACCCACACCCCACACCCTCACACCCGACCCACACCACCACCTACACTCCACATCCTCACACCCGACCCACACCCCCACCCACACTCCACATCCCCACACCCGACCCACACCCCCACCCACACTCCACATCCTCACACCCGACCCACACCCCGACCCACACTCCACATCCCCACACCCGACCCACACCCCCACCCACACTCCACATCCTCACACCCGACCCACACCCCGACCCACACCTCACACCCTCACACCCGACCCACACTCCACATCCTCACACCCGACCCACACCCCCACCCACACTCCACATCCTCACACCCGACCCACACCCCACCCACACACCACATCCTCACACCCGACCCACACCACCACCTACACTCCACATCCCCACACCCGACCCACACTCCACATCCTCCCACCTGACCCACACCCCCACCTACACTCCACATCCCCACACCCGACCCACACACCCTCCCACACTCCACATCCTCCCACCCGACCCACACCCCCACCCACACTCCACATCCTCACACCCGACCCACACCCCCACCTACACTCCACATCCTCACACCCGACCCTCACCCCCACCCACACTCCACATCCTCACACCCGACCCACACCCCCACCCACACTCCACATCCTCACACCCGACCCACACCCCACCTACACTCCACATCCTCACACCCGACCCACACCCCCACCCACATTCCACATCCTCACAACCCGACCCACACCCCCACCCACACTCCACATCCTCACACCCGACCCACACCCACACCCACACTCCACATCCTCACACCCGACCCACACCCCCACCCACACTCCACATCCCCACACCCGACCCACACCCCCACCCACACTCCACATCCCCACACCCGACCCACACCCCCACCTACACTCCACATCCTCACACCCGACCCACACCCCCACCCACACTCCACATCCTCACACCCGACCCACACCCCCACCCACACTCCACATCCTCACACCCGACCCACACCCCCTCCCACATTCCACATCCTCACACCCGACCCACACCCCCACCTACACTCCACATCCTCACACCCGACCCACACCCCCTCCCACATTCCACATCCTCACACCCGACCCACACCCCCTCCCACACTCCGCATCCCCGACCCACACCCCCACCCACACTCCACATCCCCACACCCGACCCACACCCCCACCCACACTCCACATCCCCACACCCGACCCACACCCCCACCCGCACTCCACATCCCCACACCCGACCCACACCCCCACCCGCACTCCACATCCCCACACCCGACCCACACCCCACCCGCACTCCACATCCCCACACCCGACCCACATCCCCACCCGCACTCCACATCCCCACACCCGACCCACACCCCCACCCGCACTCCACATCCCACACCCGACCCACACCCCCACCCGCACTCCACATCCCCACACCCGACCCACACCCCCACCCCGCACTCCACATCCCCACACCCGACCCACACCCCCACCCGCACTCCACATCCCCACACCAGACCCACACCCCCACCCGCACTCCACATCCCCACACCCGACCCACACCCCCACCCGCACTCCACATCCCCACACCCGACCCACACCCCCACCCGCACTCCACATCCCCACACCCGACCCACACCCCCACCGGCACTCCACATCCCCACACACGACCCACACCCCCACCCACACTCCACATCCCCACACCCGACCCACACCCCCACCCGCACTCCACATCCCCACACCCGACCCACACCCCCACCCGCACTCCACATCCCCACACCCGACCCACACCCCCACCCGCACTCCACATCCCCACACCCGACCCACACCCCCACCCGCACTCCACATCCCCACACCCGACCCACACCCCCACCCGCACTCCACATCCCCACACCCGACCCACACCCCCACCCGCACTCCACATCCCCACACCGGACCCACACCCCCACCCGCACTCCACATCCCCACACCCGACCCACACCCCCACCCGCACTCCACATCCCCACACCCGACCCACACCCCCACCTGCACTCCACATCCCCACACCCGACCCACACCCCCACCGACACTCCACATCCCCACACACGACCCACACCCCCACCGACACTCCACATCCCCACACACGACCCACACCCCCACCGACACTCCACATCCCCACACACGACCCACACCCCCACCGACACTCCACATCCTCACACCCGACCCACACCCCCACCCACACTCCACATCCGCACACCCGACCCACACCCCCACCCACACTCCACATCCCCACACCCGACCCACACCCCCACCCACACTCCACATCCTCACACCGGACCCACACCCCCACCCACACTCCACATCCTCACACCCGACCCACACCCCCACCCACACTCCACATCCTCACACCCGACCCACACCCCCACCCACACACCACATCCTCACACCCGACCCACACCCCCACCCAAACCCCACATCCCCACACCCGACCCACACTCCCACCCACACTCCACATCCCCACACCTGACCCACACCCCACCCACACTCCACATCCTCACACCCGACCCACACCCCCACCCAAACCCCACATCCCCACACCCGACCCACACCCCCACCCATACTCCACATCCTCACACCCGACCCACACTCCACATCCTCACACCCGACCCACACCCCCACCCTCACTCCACATCCCCACACCCGACCCACACCCCCACCCACACTCCACATCCTCACACCCGACCCACACCCCCTCCCACACTCCACATCCCCACACCCGACCCACACCCCCTCCCACACTCCACATCCCCACACCCGACCCACACCCCCACCCACTCCCCCACCCACACTCCACATCCCCACACCCGACCCACACCCCCACCCACACTCCACATCCCCACACCCGACCCACACCCCCACCCACACTCCACATCCCCACACCCGACCCACACCCCCACCCACACTCCACATCCCCACACCCGACCCACAACCCCACCCGCACTCCACATCCCCACACCCGACCCACACCCCCACCCGCACTCCACATCCCCACACCCGACCCACACCCCCACCCGCACTCCACATCCCCACACCCGACCCACACCCCCACCCGCACTCCACATCCCCACACCCGACCCACACCCCCACCCGCACTCCACATCCCCACACCCGACCCACACCCCCACCCGCACTCCACATCCCCACACCCGACCCACACCCCCACCCGCACTCCACATCCCCACACCAGACCCACACCCCCACCCGCACTCCACATCCCCACACCCGACCCACACCCCCACCCGCACTCCACATCCCCACACCCGACCCACACCCCCACCCGCACTCCACATCCCCACACCCGACCCACACCCCCACCGTCACTCCACATCCCCACACACGACCCACACCCCCACCCACACTCCACATCCCCACACACGACCCACACCCCCACCTACACTCCACATCCTCACACCCGACCCACACCCCCACCGACACTCCACATCCCCACACACGACCCACACCCCCACCCACACTCCACATCCCCACACACGACCGACACCCCCACCCACACTCCACATCCTCACACCCGACCCACACTCCACATCCTCACACCCGACCCACACCCCCACCCACACTCCACATCCTCACACCCGACCCACACTCCCACCCACACGCCACATCCCCACAGCCCCACCCACACTCGACATCCTCACACCCGACCCACACCCCCACACACAATCCACATCCCCACACCCGACCCACACCCCCACCCACACTCCACATCCCCACACACGACCCACACCCCCACCCACACTCCACATCCCCACACACGACCCACACCCCCACCCACACTCCACATCCCCACACACGACCGACACCCCACCCACACTCCACATCCCCACACCCGACCCACACCCCCACCCACACTCCACGTCCCCACACCCGACCCACACCCCCACCCACACTCCACGTCCCCACACACGACCGACACCCCCACCCACACTCAACGTCCCCACACACGACCGACACCCCCACCCACACTCCACGTCCCCACACCCGACCCACACCCCCACCCACACTCCACATCCCCACACCCGACCCACACCCCCACCCACACTCCACATCCCCAGACCCGACCCACACCCCCACCCACACTCCACATCCCCACACCCGACCCACACCCCCACCCACACTCCACATCCCCACACCCGACCCACACCCCCACCCACACTCCACGTCCCCACACCCGACCCACACCCCCACCCACACTCCACGTCCCCACACCCAACCCACACCCCCACCCACACTCCACATCCTCACACCCGACCCACACCCCCACCTATGCTCCACATCCCCACACACGACCCACACTCCACATCCACACACACGACCGACACCCCCACCCACACTCAACATCCCCACACCCAACCCACACCCCCACCCACACTCCACATCCTCACACCCGAACCTCACCCCCACCCACACTCCACATCCCCACACCCGACCCACACCCCCACCCACACTCCACATCCCCACACCCGACCCACACCCCCACCCACACTCCACATCCACACACACGACCGACACCCCCACCCACACTCCACATCCCCACACCCGACCCACACCACACCCACACTCCACATCCCCACACCCCCACCTACACTCCACATCCCCACACACGACCCACACTCCACATCCCCACACCCAACCCACACCCCCACCCACACTCCACATCCTCACACCCGAACCTCACCCCCACCCACACTCCACATCCCCACACCCGACCCACACCCCCACCCACACTCCACATCCTCACACCCGACCCACACCCCCACCCACACTCCACATCCCCACACCCGACCCACACCCCCACCCACACTCCGCATCCTCACACCCGACCCACACCCCCACCCACACTCCACATCCCCACACCCAACCCACACCCCCACCCACACCCCACATCCTCACACCCGACCCACACACCCACCCACACTCCACATCCCCACACCCGACCCACACCCCCACCCACACCCCACATCCTCACACCCGACCCTCACCCCCACCCACACTCCACATCCCCACACCCGACCCACACCCCACCCACACTCCACATCCCCACACCCCCACCCACACTCCACATCCCCACACCCGACCCACACCCCCACCCACAATCCACATCCCCACACCCGACCCACACCCCCACCCACACTCCACATCCCCACACCCGACCCACACCCCCACCCACAATCCACATCCCCACACCCGACCCACACCCCCACCGACACTCCACATCCTCACACCCGACCCACACCCCCACCGACACTCCACATCCCCACATACGACCCACACCCCCACCCACACTCCACATCCCCACACACGACCGACACCCCCACCCACACTCCACATCCCCACACCCGACCCACACCCCCACCCACACTCCACATCCCCACACACGACCCACACCCCCACCCACACTCCACATCCCCACACACGACCAGCACCCCCACCCACACTCCACATCCTCACACCCGACCCACACCCCCACCCACACTCCACATCCTCACACCCGACCCACACTCCTACCCACACGCCACATCCCCACACCCGACCCACACTCGACATCCTCACACCCGACCCACACTCCACATCCCCACACCCGACCCACACTCCACATCCCCACACCCGACCCACACCCCCACCCACACTCCACATCCTCACACCCGACCCACAGCCCCACCCACACTCCACATCCCCACACCCGACCCACACTCCACATCCCCACACCCGACCCACACCCCCACACACACTCCACATCCTCACACCCGACCCACACCCCCACCCACACTCCACATCCTCACACCCGACCCACACCCCCACCCACACTCCACATCCCCACACCCGACCCACACTCCACATCCCCACACCCGACCCACACCCCCACCCACACCCCACATCCTCACACCCGACCCACACCCCCACCCACACTCCACATCCCCACACCTGACCCACACCCCCACCCACACTCCACATCCCCACACCCGCCCCACACTCCACATCCTCACACCCGACCCACAGCCCCACACACACTCCACATCCCCACACCCGACCCACACCCCCACCCACACTCCACATCCTCACACCTGACCCACACCCCCACCCACACTCCACATCCTCACACCCGACCCACACCCCCACCCACACTCCACATCCCCACACACGACCGACACCCCCACCTACACTCCACATCCTCACACCCGACCCACACCCCCACCCACACTCCACATCCCCACACACGACCGACACCCCCACCTACACTCCACATCCTCACACCCGACCCACACCCCCACCCACACTCCACATCCCCACAACCGACCCACACCCCCACCCACAATCCACATCCCCAAACCTGACCCACACCCCCACCCACACTCCACATCCCCACACCCGACCCACACCCCCACCCACACTCCACATCCCCACACCCGACCCACACCCCCACCCACACTCCACATCCTCACACCCGACCCACACCCCCACCCACACTCCACATCCCCACACCCGACCCACACCCCCACCTACACTCCACATCCTCACACCCCCACCTACACTCCACATCCTCACACCCGACCCACACTCCCACCCACGCCCCCACCAACACTCCACATCCTCACACCCGACCCACACCCCCACCTACACTCCACATCCTCACACCCGACCCTCACCCCCACCCACACTCCACATCCTCACACCCGACCCACACCCCCACCCACACTCCACATCCTCACACTCGACCCACACTCCACATCCTCACACCCGACCCACACCCCCACCCACACTCCACATCCCCACACCCGACCCACACCCCCACCCACACTCCACATCCTCACACCCGACCCACACCCCCACCCACACTCCACATCCCCACACCCGACCCACACCCCCACCCACACTCCACATCCTCACACCCGACCCACACCCCCACCCACACTCCACATCCTCACACCCGACCCACACCCCCACCTACACTCCACATCCTCACACCCGACCCACACTCCCACCCACAATCCACATCCTCACACCCGACCCACACCCCCACCTACACTCCACATCCTCACACCCGACCCACACTCCCACCCACGCCCCCACCCACACTCCACATCCTCACACCCGACCCACACCCCCACCTACACTCCACATCCTCACACCCGACCCTCACCCCCACGCACACTCCACATCCTCACACCCGACCCACACCCCCACCCACACTCCACATCCCCACACCTGACCCACACCCCCACCCACAATCCACATCCCCAAACCTGACCCACACCCCCTCCCACACTCCACATCCCCACACCCGACCCACACCCCCTCCCACACTCCACATCCTCACACCCGACCCACACCCCCACCTACACTCCACATCCTCACACCCGACCCACACCCCCACCTACACTCCACATCCTCACACCCGACCCACACCCCCACCCACACGCCACATCCCCACAGCCCCACCCACACTCGACATCCTCACACCCGACCCACACCCCCACCCACAATCCACATCCCCACACCCGACCCACACCCCCACCCACACTCCACATCCCCACACCCGACCCACACCCCCACCCATACTCCACATCCCCACACCCGACCCACACCCCCATCTACACTCCACATCCTCACACCCGACCCACCCACACTCTACATCCTCACACCCGACCCACACTCCCACCCACACCCCCACATCCTCACACCCGACCCACACTCCACATCCTCACACCCGACCCACACTCCCACCCACACCCCCACATCCTCACACCCGACCCACACTCCACATCCTCACACCCACCCACTCTCCTTTATCCCACCCGACCAAATCTCACCACCTTCACATCCCACCCATTCTCCCCTCCCCCATCTGACCCGCTAGCCATCCCCACACCCTGCCCACTCTCCCCATGCACTCACTTCACCCACTTTCCCTTCCTCCCACCCCACCTACTCTCCCCACCCCCTCTCCACACACCCCCATCCCACCTACTCTGTCCACCCTCACAGCTCACCCATTCTCCCCACACCTCACCATTCTCCCCACCCCCACACTCTGCCCCTACACCCCACTGACCCACTCCCATACCTCACCCCCCTCTCCACACACTCCCCCACCCATATCTCACCCACTCTCCCCACCCCACACCTCACCTATTCTCCCCACCCCTACCCCCTGCCCCCACACCCTACTGACCCACCCCACATCCCCACCCCAGAAAGCCACCCGCACCAATCCTCACCTCACAAGTACAATTTCTGCTCCCATTGCTTATCTGGACTCTTGGTTGTTCTGTTACCCCAGCATAGACCTGCCTATCTCGTTGAGATACTAAGGTGACCCATGGATGCGGTCCTGTTGCAGTGTGAGGGTGACCCATGGGTGCTGTCACGTTGCGTTGTGTGGGTGACCCATGGGTGCTGTCACGTTGCGGTGTGTGGGTGACCCATGGGTGCTGTCATGATGCGGTGAGAGGGCGAACCTTGAGTGATGTTCTGTTGAGCTGCAAAAGTGACCCATGGGTGCTGTGCTGTTATGGGGTAGGGGTGGTGGGAGTGTGTTCTGTGTTGCCCAGGGGTACAAGTATTGGGAGGGGGTGTCCGTGTTCCATGTTCCCCAGGGGTAGGGGTGGTGGGAGGGTGTGTCTGTGTACTGCGTTCCCCAGGGTTAGGGGTTTAGGGAGGGGGTGTCTGTGAACTGTGATCCCCAGGGGTAGGGGTATTGGGAGGGGGTGTCTGTGAACTGTGATCCCCAGGGGTAGGGGTATTGGGAGGGGGTGTCTGTGTACTGTGTTGCCCAGGGGTAGGGGTATTGGGAGGGGGTGTCTGTGAACTGTGATCTCCAGGGGTAGGGGTATTGGGAGGGGTTGTCTGTGTACCGTGATCCCCAGGGGTAGGGGTATTGGGAGGGGGTTTCTGTGAACTGTGATCCCCAGGGGTAGGGGTATTGGGAGGGGTTGTCTGTGTACTGTGATCCCCAGGGTTAGGGGTATTGGGAGGGGGTTTCTGTGTACTGTGTTGCCCAGGGGTAGGGGTATTGGGAGGGGGTATCTGTGAACTGTGATCCCCAGGGGTAGGGGTATTGGGAGGGGGTGTCTGTGTACTGTGATCCCCAGGGATAGGGGTATTGGGAGGGGGTTTCTGTGTACTGTGTTGCCCAGGGGTAGGGGTATTGGGAGGGGGTGTGAACTGTGATCCCCAGGGGTAGGGGTATTGGGAGGGGGTGTCTGTGAACTGTGATCCCCAGGGTTAGGGGTATTGGGAGGGGGTTTCTGTGTACTGTGTTGCCCAGGGGTAGGGGTATTGGGAGGGGGTATCTGTGAACTGTGATCCCCAGGGGTAGGGGTATTGGGAGGGGGTGTCTGTGAACTGTGATCCCCAGGGGTAGGGGTATTGGGAGGAGTGTCTGTGTTCCATGTTGCCCAGGGGTAGGGGTGGTGGGAGGAGGTGACTGTGTTCTATGTGGCTCAGGGGTTGGGTCCTGTCAACAGTTGTGGCTGAAAGTGATTTACTGGTTGTGTTTCATGAAGTTTCTCCTACCCTCTAGACCTGTTGTGCTCCATTATTTCAAATCTCTGTGTCTTCCATGAAGGCAATCCAGAATATTTGTGCAGTTTACACAAACACCCCCTCCCATCACCCTTACTCCTGGACCGTATTTGATTTGCCCAATCCTTCGGTGATACAAAGTCCCTGCGCATCACTCTATTAACCTCTGACTTTATGCTAAGGCAGGTACCCTCTGTCAGCCTCTATGTGGTTTCCACCACTGTCACTGTACCGGACATTGCTGAAACTGACTCCATCTTCATTCCCTGAGCATTAATCACTCACCTCTCCCTTTCCATCAGGCCAGAAGTTTGAGGGGCCAAATAATCTGTGTGATCAATCGAATGGTGCCACTCATTGAGACAGACATAGATTGGGACTATCAGAGCAGAGTCAGGCCACTTTCTACATCTCGTCAGCTTCACCATTCCTTTATGGCTGATTTATTATCCCTCTCAACCCTAATCTTCTGCCTTCTCCCTGTAACCTTTAGCATACTGAATAATCAAGAAGCTATCAACCTCTGTTTTAAGTATACCTAATGACTTGGCAAGTATACCCAGCTGTCTGTGGCAATGAATTCCACAGATTCAACAGCCTCTATCTGAAGAAATTCCTCCTCACCTCTGTTCTAAATGGACATCCCTCTGATGCTGTGCCCTCTGGTTCTAGACTCACCAGCTATATGACACATCTATTGCATGCAGGCCTTTCAATATTTGATAGGTTTCAATGGTCCCTATTGCCCAGGGGTAGGGGTGGTGGGAGCCCCTCCCATCCTCTCCATGGCCCGCCATCCCCCCTCCCTACAGGTCAGGCCAATTTCAGCGGCAGATCCCTGGGTACAGAATGTTCACTGTGCGTAAACCTCAGCCCAAATATCTAACATCTTCGAACTAAAAGTCACACTGTTCCCACACCCCCCTCGTCTTTTCACCACACTCCACACACACTTCCACTTCTGCACTGCCAACAGCCCAGCCGTCCGAACTTTGCACATTGATTTCACACTTGATTCCTGACCCCCCCCAAAGCTAAACCCACTCACCACTGCCCAACACTGCCTCCCTTTCCAACCCACCCTGCATTCCTCACACCACACCACCCAGATACCCCCGCAACTCACCATCCCCACATCCCCTCTCCCAACCGTCCCCTCTTCCCATCCGACACTCCACCATCCTCTCTCCCCACATCCCATCATCCCCTCTCCCCAACCCTACCACCCCCTCTCCCCAACTCCCACCTTCCCCTCTCCCCAACCCTACCATCCCCTCTCCCCACATCCCTACCGTCCCCACCATCCCCTCACCCCATCCCTACCATCCCCTCTCCCCACATCCCACCGTCCCATCTCCCCACATCCCACTGTCCTATCTCCCCACATCCCACCATCCCCTCTCCCCACATCCCTACCGTCCCCACCGTCCCCTCACCCCATCCCTACCATCCCCTCTCCCCACATCCCACCGTCCCATCTCCCCACATCCCACTGTCCCCACCGTCCCCTCACCCCATCCCTACCATCCCCTCTCCCCACATCCCTACCGTCCCCACCGTCCCCTCACCCCATCCCTACCATCCCCTCTCCCCACAACCCACCGTCCCATCTCCCCACATCCCACTGTCCTATCTCCCCACATCCCACCATCCCATCTCCCCACATCCCACTGTCCCATCTCCCCACATCCCACTGTATGCTCTCCCTACACCCCACCATCCCCTGTACCCCACATACTCACCGCCCCTCTCCCCACAACCTACCATCCCCTCTCCCCATTCACCATCAGCCCCTCATCCACACCCCTAGGTCCCCTCTTCACATAACCCATTGTGCACTGTCCCCACAACCCCACAGTCCCCTCTCTCCACATCCCACTGCCCCGTCTCCCCCCACCCCCTCCACCTTTCAGATCCCATCTCCTCCCCTCACCTTCCTGTCTGACTGTCACAGTTTCCATTCTTTACCTGGCCTGGGTCTTCCTCAAGTTCTCCATCACCTCCCCACCTTCACCAAATCCTGTCCTCTCCCCAACCCACGGACAGGGCTCTGACTGTACCATGGGGCAAATTACAGTTAAATGGGATGTGATATTAGACCTCTGGAATGTCACCTCACAGTTTCCATGTGCTGGTTCTCAGTGGACAGATGGTCCTCCAAGGGCTGATGTTACCAATGGGGATAGATGTTTCTCAGTGGACAGATGGTCCTCCAAGGGCTGATGTTACCAATGGGGATAGATGTTTCTCAGTGGACAGATGGTCCTCCAAGGGCTGATGTTACCAATGGGGATAGATGTTTCTCAGTGGACAGATGGTCCTCCAAGGACAGGGGTGAAAATAAATGATGTTAAAGGTTCATGCAAAGTCACAAATAGAAGGGTTGTGTGTGGTGGTAATAATCTTCTGAGGTGTGTATATTTCAATGCGAGGAGTACTGTTGGAAGGCTGATGAGCTGAGGGAGTGGATTGACACGTGGAATTATGACATTGTAGCCATTAGTGAAACTTGGCTACAGGAGGGGCAGGACTGGCAGCTTAATGCTCCAGGGTTCCGTTGTTTCAGACATGATAGAGGCAGAGGGATGAAGGCTGGGTGTGGCGGGGGGGGGGTAGTTGGGATTGCTAGTCAGGGAAAATGTTACAGCAGAACTCAAGCAGGACAGATTAGAGGGTTTGTCTACCGAGGCCATATAGGTGGAGCTGAAAAACAGGAAAGGTATGACCACATGAATGGGGTTGTATTATAGACCACCCAATAGTCAACAAGAATTGGAGGAGCAAATCTTCAGAGAGATAGCAGACAACTGCAGGAAACATAAAGTTGTGATAGTAGGGGATTTTAATTTTCCACATATTGATTGAGACTCCTGTACTATTAAAGGTCTAGATGGGTTAGAGTTTGTAAAATGTGTTCAGGAAAGTTTTCTAAATCAATATAATAGAGGTACTGTCTAGAGAGGATGCAATATTAGATCTCCTATTAGGAAATGAGTTAGGACAGGTGACGGAAGTGTGTGTAGGGGAACATTTTGGTTCCAGTTATCATAACATCATTAGTTTCAACTTGATCATGGATAAAGATAGATCTGGTCCTCAGGTTGAGGTTCTAAACTGGAGAAAGGCCAAATTTGAAGAAATGAGTAAGGATCTAAAAAACGTAGATTGGGACAGGTTGTTCTCTGGCAAGGATGTGATTAGTAAGTGGGAAGACTTCAAAGGAGAAATTTTGAGAGTGCAGAGTTTGTATGTTCCTGTCAGGGTTAAAGGCAAAATGAATAAGAATAAGGAACCTTGGTTCTCCAGGGATATTGGAACTCTGATAAACAAGAAAAGAGAGATGAATGACATGTATAGGAAACAGGGAGCAAATAAGGTGCTTGAGGAGTATAAAAAGTGCAAAAAAAAACTTAAGAAAGAAATCAGGAGGGCTAAAAGAAGACATGAGGTTGCTTTGGCAGTCAGGGTGAAGGATAATCCTAAGAGCTTCTACAGGTATGTTAAGAGCAAAAGGATAGTAAAGGATAAAATTGGTCCTCTTGAAGATCAGAGTGGTCGGCTATGTATGGAACCAAAAGAAATGGGGGAGATCTTAAATGGGTTTTTTGTGTCTGTATTTACTAAGGAAACTGGCATGGAGTGCAAATGGGTAGTGAGGTCATGGAACCTATACAGATTGAAGAGGAGGAGGTGCTTGCTATCTTAGGCAAATCAGAGTAGATAAATTCCCAAGACCTGACAGGGTATTCCCTCGGACCTTGAAGGAGACTAGTGTTGGACTTGCTGGGGCCCCGGCAAATATATTTAAAATGTCGGTATCTACGGGTGACAATAGACAATAGGTGCAGAAGTAGTCCATTCGAGCTTGCACTGCCATTCTGAGATCATGGCTGATCAATTACTATCAATACCCGGTTCCTGCCTTGTCCCCATATCCCTTGATTCCCCTATCCATAAGATACCTATCTAGTTCCTTCTTGAGCATCCAGAGAATTGGCCTCCACTGCCTTCTGAGGCAGTGCATTCCACACCCCCACAACTCTCTGGGAGAAGTTTTTCCTTAACTCTATCTTAAATGACCTACCCCTTATTCTCAAACCACGCCCTCTGGTACTGGACTCTCCCAGCATCTGGAACATATTTCCTGCCTCTATCTTGTCCAATCCCTTAATAATCTTATATGTTGCAATCAGATCCCCTCTCAATCTCCTTAATTCCAGGGTGTACAAGCCCAGTCTCTCTAACCTCTCTGCGTAAGACAGTCCGGACATCCCAGGAATTAACCTCGTGAATCTACGCTGCACTTCCTCTACAGCCAGGATGTCCTTCCTTAACCCTGGAGACCAAAACTGTACACAATACTCCAGGTGTGGTCTCACCAGGGCCCTGTACAAATGCAAAAGGATTTCCTTGCTCTTGTACTCAATTCCCTTTGTAATAAAGGCCAACATTCCATTAGCCTTCTTCACTGCCTGCTGCACTTGCTCATTCACCTTCAGTGACTGATGAACAAGGACTCCTAGATCTCTTTGTATTTCTCCCTCACCTAACACCACACTGTTCAGATAATAATCTGCCTTCCTGTTCTTACTCCCAAAGTGGATAACCTCACACTTATTCACATTAAACGTCATCTGCCAAGTACCTGCCCACTCACCCAGCCTATCCAAGTCACCCTGAATTCTCCTAACATCCTCATCACGTCACACTGCCACCCAGTTTAGTATCATCAGCAAACTTGCTGATGTTATTCTCAATGCCCTCATCTAAATCGTTGATGTAAATCGTAAACAGCTGTGGTCCCAATACCGAGCCCTGTGGCATCCCACTAGTCACTACCTGCCATTCCGAGAAACACCCATTCACCGCTACCCTTTGCTTTCTATCTGCCAACCAGTTTTCTATCCGTGTCAATATCTTCCCCCCAATGCCATGAGCTCTGATTTTACGCACCAATCTCCTATGTGGGACCTTATCAAATGCCTTCTGAAAATCAAGATACACTACATCCACTGGATCTCCCTTGTCTAACTTCCTGGTTACATCCTCGAAAAACTCCAATAGATTAGTCAAGCATGATTTGCCCTTGGTAAATCCATGCTGGCTCGGCCCAATCCTATCCCTGCTATCTAGATATGCCACTATTTCATCTTTAATAATGGACTCCCCACTTCCCCACTACTGATGTTAGGCTGACAGGACAATAGTTCTCTGTTTTCTCCCTCCCTCCTTTCTTAAAAAGTGGGATAACATTAGCCATTCTCCAATCCTCAGGAACTGATCCTGAATCTAAGGAACATTGGAAAATGATTACCAATGCATCCACAATTTCCAGAGACACCTCCTTTAGTACCCTAGGATGCAGACCATCTGGACCTGGGGATTTGTCAGCCTTCAGTCCCATCAGTCTTCTCATCACCGTTTCCTTCCTAATGTCAATCTGTTTCATTTCCTCTGTTACCCTATGTCCTTGGCCCATCCATACATCTGGGAGATTGCTTATGTCTTCCCTAGTGAAGACAGATCTGAAGTACTTACTAAATTCTTCTGCCATTTCTCTGTTTCCCATAACAATTTCACCCAATTCATTCTTCAAGGGCCCAACATTGTTCTTAACTATCTTCTTTCTCTTCACATACCTAAAAAAGCTTTTGCTATCCTCCTTTTTATTCCTGGCTAGCTTGCGTTCGTACCTCATTTTTACTCCCCGTATTGCCTTTTTAGTTAAGTTCTGTTGTTCCTTAAAAATTTCCCAATCATCTGTCCTCCCACTCACCTTAGCTCTGTCATACTTCCTTTTTTTTTAATGCTATGCAATCTCTGACTTCCTTTGTCAACCACTGTGGCCCCTTTCCCCCCTTTGAATCCTTCCTTCTCTGGGGGATGAACTGATTTTGCACCTTGTGCATTATTCCCAAGAATACCTGCCATTGCTGTTCCACTGTCTTTTCTGCTAGGATATCCGTCCAGTTAACTTTGGCCAGCTCCTCCCTCATGGCTCCATAGTCTCCTTTGTTCAACTGCAACACTGACACCTCCGATCTGCCCTTATCCTTCTCAAATTGCAGATAAAAACTTATCATATTATGGTCACTACCTTCTAATGGCTCCTTTACTTCAAGATTGCTTATCAAATCCTGTTCATTACACAACACTAAATCCAGAATAGCCTTGTCCCTGAGGGTGAGGTGCCGGAGGATTGGAGGATAGCTCATGTAGTTCCGTTGTTTAAAAAAGGCTCTAAAAGTAATCCAGGAAATTATAGGCCGATAAATTTGATGTCGGTAGTAGGTAAATTATTGGAAGGAGTACTAAGAGATGGGATCTACAAGTATTTGGATAGACAGGGACTTATTAGGGAGAGTCAACAAGGCTTTGTGCGTGGTAGGTCATGTTTAACAAATCTATTAGAGTTTTTCGAGGAAGTTACCAGGAAAGTGGATGAAGGGAAGACAGTGGATGTTGTCTACACGGACTTCAGTAAGGTCTTTGACAAGGTCCCGCATGGAAGGTTAGTTAGGAAGATTCAGTCGCTCAGTATACATGGTGAGGTAGTAAATTGGATTAGACATTGGCTCAATGGGAGCAGAGAGTTGTAGTGGCGGGTTGCTTCTCTGCGTGGAGGCCTGTGACTAGTGGTGTGCCACAGGGACCAGTGCTGGGTCCATTGTTATTTGTCATCTATATCAATGATCTGGATGATAATGTGGTAAATTGGATCAGCAAATTTGCTGATGATACAAAGACTGGAGGTGTAGTGGACAGTGAGGAAGATTTTCAAAGCTTGCAGAGGGATTTGGATCAGCTGGGAAAATGGGCTGAAAAATGGCAGATGGAGTTTAATACAGACAAGTGTGAGGTATTGCACTTTGGAAGGACAAACCAAGGTAGAACATACAAGGTAAATGGTAGGACACTGAGGAGTGCAGTAGAACAGAGGGATCTGGGAATACAGACAGAAAATTCCCTAAAAGTGGCATCACAGGTAGATAGGGTCTGAAAGAGAGCTTTTGGTACATTGGCATTTATAAATCAAAGTATTGAGTATAAGAGTTGGAATGTTATGGTGAGGTTGTATAAGGCATTGGTGAGGCCGAATTTGGAGCATTGTGTGCAGTTTTGGTCACCTAATTACAGGAAGGATATTAATAAGGTTGAAAGAGTGCAGAGAAGGTTTACAAGGATGTTGCCGGGATTTGAGAAACT
This sequence comes from Hypanus sabinus, assembly GCF_030144855.1. Lineage (NCBI taxonomy): Eukaryota > Metazoa > Chordata > Chondrichthyes > Myliobatiformes > Dasyatidae > Hypanus > Hypanus sabinus. The sequence continues at coordinate 84,841,287 of NC_082722.1, forward strand.
GAGTTACACAGAAAGGTTGAATAGGTTAGGACTTTATTCACTGGAGTGTAGAAGAATGAGGGGAGATTTGATAGAGGTGTATAAAATTATGATGGGTATAGATAGAGTGAATGCAAGCAGGCTTTTTCCACTGAGGCTGGGGGAGAAAAAAACCAGAGGACATGGGTTAAGGGTGAAGGAGGAAAATTTTAAAGGGAACATGGGGGGGGGGCTTCTTCACACAGAGAGTGGTGGGAGTGTGGAATGAGCTGCCAGATGAAGTAGTAAACGGGGGCTCACTTTTAACATTTAAGAAAAACTTGGACAGGTACATGGATGAGAGGTGTATGGAGGGATATGGGCCAGGTGCAGGTCAGTGGCACTAGGCAGAAAAATGGTTTGGCACAGCCAAGAAGGGCCAAAAGGCCTGTTTCTGTGCTGTAATATTCTATGGTTCTACGGCTGATGTTACCAATGGGGGCAGATGTTTCTCAGTGGACAGATGTTCCTCCAAGGGCTGCTTCGTCGCAGGCAGTCATCCACTCTTTCCGTTGGACAGATTTCTCTCCCTGTAACATCCCCACCTTTCCCTGTGTGGACTCAGAGACGACAACCTGTGGGAATTGGCCTAAATTGAATTTCTAAAAATACAAAACTCTCATCAAAATTGTTATTGAGGCTAATTTTGAAACATTTATTAGATCACGATGTTCTGATCAAAGTTGCCACAACACCTGATGAAACCACATTCTGACCTCCACACGGTCATCTTCCTGGGCTGTCTCTGGGAGCCTCACTACCACAATCTCCACAACTGATACTGACCTGTACCGAGGGTATGTCTATCCTCTCCACACAGTGACACCTCCTCATACTGAGGTAACTCACTGAGAATCCATCCTCCTTCAGTACCACACTCCACACACTGACACCTCCTCATACCGAGGTATCTCACCGAGTGTTCATCGTCCCTCAGTACCACACTCCACACACTCTGGGTACGAAGCAGTTGGCAACCTTGAGTCCTGCAGAATTGGCAACAGCCCAGCAAGACAATCCCTGTATGGGTGCTATTGGGTCATCTGTTGCTAAACGGGATATGGCCCAAGTTGAAAAGATGAAGTACCCTACCATACCCCCACCAATAAGGGATATGGCCCGAGTTGTAAAGTTGAAACACCTTACCATACCCCCACTGATGGGTGAATGGGACAAACTGGAGTTGAGGAACCAAGTTTTACACAAGTTTGCATCTCTTACAGACAGGCCTCAGCTATCCCAGTTGGTTTTACTTGAGAAGCATCGGAGAATTGTGTTAAAGTTACTTCATGATGATTCAGGTCATTTGATGTTTGGTCTGAGATCAGTTCTATTGGCCCTGAATGAAGCTTGAGGTTGTATTGCAAGGAAGGTGCTGCCTACAAGTGATACTCCATTATCTCATTTACAGAGTGCAGGACCACTTGATTTAGTGTGTATGGATTTCCTTTCCATAAGCCTGGGGGATGACCTCCTGGGGAATGCCACGGACACTGGGTTATTGCTACTGAGCATGGGTCCTTGGTGCAGAAGGGAAAGAGGGAGAAGAGGGGAGTGGTAGTGAAAGGGGACTCAATAGTCAGAGGAACAGACAGCAGGTTCTGTGGACATGATTGGGACACCCAAATAGTATATTGACTCCCAGGAATCAATGTCAGGTACATCTCAGAATGCGTCCACAGCATTTCAGAGGGGGAGGGAGAGCAGTCTGAAGTCGGTACATATCGGTACCAATGAAATAGGAAGGAAAAGCAAAGAGATCCTGAAGAGAAAGTTTAGAGAGCGAGGTAGAAAGGTGAGAAGCAGGACCTCCAGGGCAGTATTTCTGGATTGCCGCCTGTGCCATATGCCAGTGAGGATAGAAACAGGATGATTTGGCAGATTAATGTATGGCTGAGAAGCTGGTGCAGGGGCAGGGCTTCAGGTTCTTGGATCACTGGGATCTCTTCTGGGGGAGGCATGACCTGTACAAAAGTGACAGGTTGACCTGAACCTGAGGGGGACCGATATTCTCACAGACAGGTTTGTTAGAGCTGGTGGGGAGGGCTTAAACTAATTTGGCAGGGGGTGGGATCCTGAGTGAAGGGTCTCAGAATAGGACAGATGGTAAAAAAGCAAATACAGTGTGCAGTCAGATCGTCAGGAAGGGCAGGCAGATTGAATTAGGAATTGAATTGAATTAGGAACGGGGTGCTGATTGTGTATGATCAGCCATGATCACAGTGAATGGCGGTGCTGTCTAGAAGGGCCAAATGGCCTTCTCCTGCACCTACTGTCTATTGATAGGACAAAATTACAGCTAGCAGGTTGAGTATCAGTGACAGTGTATCGGAGGGATAAGAAGGTAGGCAGAGGGGGTGGCGTGGTTTTTTGGTAAAGAATAGCATCATCATTGTAACCATGTGACATAGGGTTGGAAGTTGTCGAATCCTTGCGGGTTGAGTTAAAAAACTGCAAGAGTAAAAGACACTGATGGCAATTATATACTGGGCTCCAAACATTAGCAGGGATGTGGACTGCAGATTACAACAGGAAATTACAAAGGACAATGTTATGATAGTCATGGGCAATTTCAACATGCAGGCCCATTGGGAAAATCATGTTGGTAATGGATCTCAAGAGAGTGAGTTTGTTGAATGCCTATGAGTTGGCTTTTGAGAGCAGTTTATCGTTGAGCCAACAGCTATACTGGATTGGGTGTTATGTAATGAACTGAAGGCAATCAGAGAACTTAAGGTAAAGGAACCCTTAGAAGGTAATGATCACAGAATGATTGAATTCAACTTGAAATTTGATAGGGAGGAAGTGAAGTCAGATGTAGCAGTACTTCAGTGGAGTACAGGAAATTAGAGTGGTATGAGAGAGGAGTTGGCCAAAGTAAGTTGGAAGGAGCTGCTGGCAGGGATGACCGCAGAGCAGCAACTGTGTGAGTTTCTGGGGAAAATGAGGAAGGTGCAGGACATATGTATTCCAAAACCTCAAAAATACTCAAATGGCAAAATAGTACAAACATGGCTGACAAGGTAAGTCAAACCAAATGTAAAAGCAAAAGAGAGGGCATACAACAAAGCAAAAATTAACAGGAAGGTAGAGGACTGGGAAGCTTTTAAAAACCTACAGGAAGCAACTAAAAGAAGCATTAAGAGGTAAAAGGTGAAATATAAAACCAAGCTAATAAATAATATCAAGGTGGATAGAAAAAGGTTTTTCAAGTATATAAAATAAGAGAGATGAGAGTGGATATAGGACCACTAGAAAATGAGGCAGGATAAATAATAACCAGGGACAAGGAGAAAGCAGATGAACTAACTCAGTATTTTGCATCAGCCTTCACTGTGGAAGACACTAGCAGTGTGCCTGTTGTAGTGTGTGAAGGCACAGAAGTGGGTGCAGTTACTATTACAAGGGAGCAGAAAGACCTAAAGGTGGTTAAGTCACCCGGACCAGAGGAACTGCACTCTAGGTGCAATTAGGGTTCTGAAAGTGATAGCAATACAGATTGAGGAGGCATTGGTAATGATTTTTCAAAGATCATTTGACTTTGGCATGAAAATTGCAAATGTCACTCCACTCTTTAAGAAAAGAGGGAGGCAGCAGAAAAGAAATTATAGACCATTTAGTCTGACCTGAATGGTTGGGAAAATGTTGGCGTTAATGTTAAGGATTGTTAAGGAGCATTTGGTAACAGAGGACAAGATAGGATAAAGTCAGCATGGTTTCCTTAAGGGAAAATTTTGTCTGATGAATCTTCGAGGAGATTACAAGTTGGATAGATAAAGGGGATGCAGTGCATGTTGCATATTTGGACTTTCAGAAGGCCTTTGACAAGGTGCCACATGAGGCTGCTTACCAGGTTAGGAGCCCATGGTATTACAGGAAAGTTACTAGCATGTTTAGAGCATTGGCTGATTGGTAGGAGGCAGCGAATTGGAATAAAAGAATCCTTTTCTAGTTGGCTGCTAGTGAGTAGTGGTGTTCTGCAGGAGTCGGTACTGGGACCACTTCTTTTTAAGCTGTATATCAGTGATTTAGATGTTGGTCTAGATGGTTTTGTTGCCAAGTTTGCAGATGATATGAAGATTGGTGAAGGGGCAGATAGTGTTGAGGAAACAGGAAGACTGCAGAACAACAGACAAATTAGGAGAATGAGCCAGAAAGTGGCAATTGAAATACAATGTTGGAAAATGCTTGGACATGCACCTGGTAGAAAAAATAAATGTGCAGTCTATTTACTAAATGGGGAAAAATTCCAAAAAATCTGAGATGCAAATGGACTTAGGAGTCCTTGCACAGAACACCCTAAAGATTAACTTGCAGGATGAGTTGTAGGTGAGGAAGGCAAATGCAATGTTAGCATTCATTTCAAGAGGTCGAGAATACAAGAGCAGGGGTGTGATGCTGAGGCTTTAGAAAGCATTGGAAAGGCCTCACCTTGAGTATTGTGAACAGTTTTGGGTTTCTTAACTAAAAGATGTTCTGGTATTGGAGAGGGTTCAGAGGAGGTTCACAAGGATGATTCTGTGAATGAAAGGGTTATCATATGAGAAATGTTTGATGGCTCTGGGTCTGTGCTTGCTGGAATTTAGAAGGATGAGAGGGGAATCTCATTGAAATCTTTCAAATGTTGAAAAGCCTAGACAGAGTAGATGTGAAAAGCATGTTTCCTATAGTGGAGGAGTGTAGGACAAGAGGGCACAGCCTCAGCCTGGGACTGTGTGATGGGACGGTGTGGATGGAGATTCACTCTGTGTCTGACCCCGGGAGTGTGTGATGGTACTGTGCGGAGGGAGATTCACTCTGTGTCTGACCACGAGAGTGTGTGATCGGACGGTGTGGATGGAGATTCACTCTGTGTCTGACCCCGGGAGTGTGTGATGGTACTGTGCGGAGGGAGATTCACTCTGTGTCTGACCATGAGAGTGTGTGATCGGACGGTGTGGATGGAGATTCACTCGGTGTCTGACCCCGGGAGTGTGTGATGGTACTGTGCGGAGGGAGATTCACTCTGTGTCTGACCCCGGGAGTGTGTGATCGGACGGTGTGGATGGAGATTCACTCTGTGTCTGACCCCGGGAGTGTGTGATCGGACGGTGTGGATGGAGATTCACTCTGTGTCTGACCCCGGGAGTGTGTGATCGGACGGTGTGGATGGAGATTCACTCTGTGTCTGACCCCGGGAGTGTGTGATGGTACTGTGTGGAGGGAGATTCACTCTGTGTCTGACCACGAGAGTGTGTGATCGGACGGTGTGGATGGAGATTCACTCTGTGTCTGACCCCGGGAGTGTGTGATGGTACTGTGCGGAGGGAGATTCACTCTGTGTCTGACCACGAGAGTGTGTGATCGGATGGTGTGGATGGAGATTCACTCTGTGTCTGACTCCGGGAGTGTGTGATGGTACTGTGCGGAGGGAGATTCACTCTGTGTCTGACCACGAGAGTGTGTGATCGGACAGTGCGGAGGGAGATTCACTCTGTGTCTGACCCCGGGAGTGTGTGATGGTACTGTGCGGAGGGAGATTCACTCTGTGTCTGACCATGAGAGTGTGTGATCAGACGGTGCGGAGGGAGATTCACTCTGTGTCTGACCCCGGGAGTGTGTGATGGTACTGTGCGGAGGGAGATTCACTCTGTGTCTGACCACGAGAGTGTGTGATCGGACAGTGCGGAGGGAGATTCACTCTGTGACTGACCCCGGGGAGTGTGTGATGGGACGGTGTGGATGGAGATTCACTCTGTGTCTGACCCCGGGAGTGTGTGATGGGACGGTGTGGATGGAAATTCACTCTGGGTCTTTAAAATTTCTTTAGCCAGCGGTTGGTGAATCTGTGGAATTTGTTGCCATGTGCTGCTGTGAAGGCCAGGCCGTTGGGTGTATTTAAGACAGAGATTTGATAGGTTCTTGATTGGACATGGCATCAAAGGTTACAGGGAGAAGGCCAGGGAGTGGGGTTGAGGAGGAGAAAAAGGATTAGCCATGATGAAATGGCGGAGCAGACTCAATGGGCCAAATGGCCTAATTCTGCTCCTACGTCTTATGGTCTAGTTATTACTTCAGATCTGATGCAGCATAAATAAAAAACACAATAATAACAATAACCCCACAATAAACATATACAAATACATAAATAAGAAAGCTTATGTATACATATTGACACTAGGCACAGGAGGGTCTGGACATAAAATAGCTTATATACAGGTTGATTATATGTCCATAAAGTGATGCTATGCACAGGAAAGTCTGGACATGAGAGCTTATATACAGAGATTGATTGTATGTCAGTAAAGAGACACTAGGCACAGGAGTGTCTGGACATAAGGCGACTGACAAGAAATGATAAAGTAGTGGGTCTACATTGAGTGTGGGTCTTCAGGCTGTTGTAACTCAATGAGAAGTACAATGATGGTAGCAATGAGAAGAGGATATGTCCTGGATGGGTTAATTAAATAGTGACAGATAAAAGTCTCAGGAAAGAAGTTCAAATGTAATTATCTGACACTTTGGGAGGCAGTGGACACGGGCCAGGCTAATCTCATTTTAATTTCATATACCAGCTGGGAGCTGGTGCCCAGTCACAGTGACAGATTGAAGTTCAAGGGAGCTGATTCGGCTGGACAAAGCTTTGTGGAGATTATTGAGGCTTGAACCACAAGGGATGCCAGAGGTTTACAGACAGCTAGACCTTTCATCTCGTCTCTGTCTTCGGTGGGCGACTGTTGTTTATATCCCATAAACCTCTGGTCTGGTCCGGCGTTACCCCTTGTGAGAATCCAGGCCAATGGTTCACCATCAAAATTAAAGGGGCTGCCTATTTGAGGCTGAGGTGAATGAAATGTTCCCGTTAGCTTCAGGAGTAGCATTGGAACAGTCCCCTCGGCCCATTATCCAGGCTGAGCATCGAGCCCTTTTTCACAACACTGTAAAAGTTTATTTACAACACATAGGCACAAGACAATCAATATTTACAAGACAGTAGTTAGGCACAACTCACTAAACCGTCCATATAACAGTCTAGACCGCGGGGGAATCTACCACTCACAGAAGTACAGTACCCCAATGTGCCCGCTGAGACCACATGGTCTCTCTCCAAGGACTACCAGGCATGGTCGTATCCTCGGAAAGGGGGCAGACAGTCGGCCTGGGCAGCACCATCCACCGCCTAGACCCATGAATGGACATCTTGGCCAGGCCCAGGACCGAGCCCACCACGACTGGCCCTCTTCCGAACTGGGTGCCTGTAGATGAGGAGCGCGGGACTAAAGTACAGCCTGAACCTCGGCAGCCCCCTGAGGAACTGAAAGAGGGACTGCAACCTCTCACATTCCGTGTACGCGAGATACAAGCAGAAAGGACGGGTGGGTGGGGTGTCAGTGAACCTGTTGAATGGGAACACCTTCCACCTGGGCCCAATGTACAAGGGAAGCACCCCTATGTAAAGGGACTTCCACTGGGGTCCTCCGCCGCTGCCAGATGGTAACACAGACCGCCAAGACGAGTCTGGTCAGCAGACGAAGGCGAGGAAGTGGAAGGAGTGCAGAAGCGGGCAGTGCAAGAAACGCCTAGGAGTGTCACAGGATGTCACGGAGCCATCAAGCCCTCACTCACACTAACCGAATATTAATTCCGCTCTGTTCCCCGGCCCATTATCCATGCTCTCAACACTGCTTCCAGATTCTGTCAATCGTTTGGGAGAACTGGGCCACTAATCTTTACGCAGTTGGGATCCGGGAGGAAACCCCATGGTGAGAGGGAGAATCTGTATAAACAATGCCGGAGGGTCTCTGTACCCCTGAGCTGCTGGGGAAGATTTTACAACGGCCACCACAAGTTAGAAGGATTGGGGGTGGGGGCAAGTCTCACACAGCTGATGAGTGGAGCCCAAAGCTCTCCACAGCATTGGGAATGGCACAGCCATACTGACAAGACTGCACAGCTGCCAGATGGAGCTGTCAAGAGATTGGTCATTATTCAACCTATTCTACAGCACTTAACTTGCTCTCTGTTGTATTCTCTCTCTCTCTCTCTCTCTCTCTCTCTCTCTCTCTCTCTCTCTCTCTCTCTCTCTCTCTCTATCTCTCTCTCTCTCTCTCTCTCTCTCTCTCTCTCTCTCACTCTCTCTCTCTCTCTCTCTCTCTCTCTCTCTCTCTCTCTCTCTCTCTCTCTCTATCTCCCTCTCTATTTCTCTCTCTCTCTCTCTCGCTCTCACCAACACTTTCTCATTCAGATGTTTCCTATCTCTCACCCATTGTCCCCTCCCTTGCTCTCTACTTCTCACCCTCACTCACCCACACCCCCACTCCCTGGATTAGTTTGGCAGCTGTTATCCCCTTACCTCATACAGAGGGGGAAGTGGTATTGTTCACTGGCTGTTATTTAAGGGGATATTTGTCAGTGTCCTTGCAGGAAAAATGCTGCAAGACTGTTCATGGATGAGACAGACATGTTAATGAACTGTTCAAAATTAGACAACTTAAGACTGCTTGGAATTTCAGGAAAAACTTCAGAATATTTAACCTGGGAGCAGCTGCCAATATTTCGGCTGCTGGCTGGCCTTCCAAATTCATCTCATCCCAGGGAGAGTTGAAGAATTTCAATCCCAACTGTCTGCCAGCAGTCCCTTCATTTCATTCTCAATTCTTCCAGAGATCTGGGACCGTCTCCACCTACCTGTCCCTAACAGCCTCCCCCAAACCAACACATTTCCCTTCCCCTCCACAAGTAGCCTCATTCTGCACATACCCTCAGCTCCTATCCCTCACTCACTGCCAGTGTCCCAAAGAGGTGCCAGAGGCTGACGGGCGAGGAAACTCAGGCCGGAATGATTTCTGGTGTTAAACCCATAAGACATAGGAGCAGAATTAGGCCATTCAGCCCATTGAGTCTGCACCACCATTCCATCATGGCTAATCCCGAATTCCATTCAACCCCATCCACCTGCCTTCTCACCATATCTTTTGATACCCTGATCAATCAGGACACTATCAACTTCTACCTTAAATATACTCATGGACTTGGCCTCCACTGCCGTCTGTGACAGAGGATTCCACAGATAATAGACAATCGACAATAGACAGTAGGTGCAGGAGTAGGCCATTTGGCCCTTCTAGCCAGCACCACCACTCATTGTGATCATGGCTGATCATCCACAATCAGTACCCTGTTCCTGCTCTCTCCCCATATCCCTTGACCCCACTATCTATATCTAACTCTCTCTTGAATGCATCCAGAGACTTGGCCTCCACTGCCTTTTGGGGCAGAGCATTCCACATATCCACCACTCTCTGGGTGGAAAAGTTTTTCCGCATCTCTGTTCTAAATGGCCTACCCCTTATTCTTAAACTGTGGCCTCTAGTTCTGGGCTCACCCATCAGCGGGAACATGCTTCCTGCCTCCAGCTTGTCCAATCCCTTAATAATCTTATATGTTTCTATCAGATCCCCTCTCATCCTTCTAAATTCCAGTGTATACAAGCCCATTCACTCCAATCTTTCAACATATGACAGTCCTGCCATTCCGGGAATTAACCTTGTGAACCTACGCTGCACTCCCTCAATAGCAAGAATGTCCTTTCTCAAATTTGGAGACCAAAACTGCACACAATACTCCAGGTGGGGTCTCACCAGGGCCCTGTACAGCTGCAGAAGGACCTCTTTACTCCTATACTCAGTTCCTCTTGTTATAAAGGCCAGCATGCCATTAGCTTTCTTCACTGCCTGCTGTACCTGCATGCTTGCTTTCATTGACTGATGTACAAGAACACCTAGATCTCGTTGTACTTCCCCTTTTCCTAACTTGACTCCATTTAGATAGTAATCTGCCTTCCTGTTCTTGCCACCAAAGTGGATAACCTCACATTTATCCACATTAAACTGCATCTGCCATACATTTGCCCACTCACCCAACCTGCCCAAGTCACCCTGCATTCTCATAACATCCTCCTGACATTTCACACTGCCACCCAGCTTTGTGTCATCAGCAAATTTGCTAATGTTACTTTTAATCCCTTCATCTAAATCATTAATGTATATTGTAAACAGCTGCGGTCCCAGCACTGAACCTTGCGGTACCCCACTGGTCACAGCCTGCCATTCCAAAAGGGACCCGTTAATCGCTACTCTTTGTTTCCTGTCAGCCAGCCAATTTTCAATCCATGTCAGTACTCTGCTCCCAATACCATGTGCCCTAATTTTGCCCACTAATCTCCTATGTGGGACTTTATCAAAAGCTTTCTGGAAGTCCAGGTACACTACGTCCACTGGCTCTCCCTTGTCCATTTTCATAGTTACATCCTCAAAAAACTCCAGAAGTTTAGTCAAGCGTGATTTTCCCTTCATAAATCCATGCTGACTCGGACTGATCCTTCTACTGCTATCCAAATGTGTCGTAATTTCCTCTTTTATAATTGACTCCAGCATCTTTCCCACCACTGACATCAGGCTAACCGGTCTATAATTCCTTGTTTTCTCTCTCCCTCCTTTCTTGAAAAGTGGGACAACATTAGCTACCCTCCAATCAGCAGGAACTGTTCCTGAATCTATAGAACATTGGAAAATAATTACCAATGCATCCACAATTTCTAGAACCACCTCTTTAAGTACCCTGGGATGCAGACCATCAGGTCCTGGGAACTTAAAAGCCTTCAGTCTATCTAACACCGTTTCTTGCCTAATATAAATTTCCTTCAGTTCATCCTTTACCCTAGTTCCTTTGGCCACTATTATCACTATTAGATCACTACTCTCTGGCTAAAAAAATTCCTCCTTACCTCTTTTCTAAAGGGTCACCCCTCAAATTTGAGGCTGTGCCCTCTAGTTCTGGATACCCCCACCATAGGAAACAAACTCTCCACATCCACCCCATCTAGTCCTTTCAACCTTCACTAGGTTTCAATGAAAACCCATCACAATCCTTTCTTAGATATGGGGCCCAAAATTGTTGACAGTACTCCAAGTACAGTCTGATTACTGTCTTATTAAGGCTCAGCCTTATCTCCTTGCTTTTCTATTCTATTCCCCTTGAAATAAATGCCAACATTGCATTTGCCTTCTTTACCATAGATTCAACCTGTAAATTAACCTTCTGGGAGTCTTGCACACCTAAGTTTGCATGGCTGATGTTTGAATCTTCTCCCCATTTAGATAATAGTCTGCACTATTGTTCCTTTTACCAAAATACATCATCGTACATTTCCCAACACTATATTCCATCTGCCATTTTTTGCCCATTCTTCCGATTTGTCCAAGTCCTGCAGCAATTGCATTGCTTCCTCAGCACTACCTACACCTCCCTTCTTAAAGAATGGAGTAACATTTGCAATTTTCCAGTCCTCTGGGACCATAAAGCAATAAAGAAAGGGAAACTAGATAATGAAAGTAAACTAGCACAAAATATAAAAATGGATAGTATGCCTGGGGCCGTACTCAGTAGAATTCAGAAAAATGAAAAGAGATGTTATAGAAACATATAAAATTATGAAAGGGATAGATAAGATAGAGGCAGGAAAGTTGTTTCCACTGGTTTACAAGAATGATTCTGGGAATAAAAGGGTTAACATATGAGAGCATTTGTTGGCTCTGGGCCTCTACTCACCGGAGTTTCAAAGAATGGGGGGGGGGGGGTGATCTCACTGAACTCAATTTTTTTGCTCTGGAGGAACCCTTGAAATAATTTTCAGATCTCAGGGAACCCCTGCATAAAAATTACTATATCCAGAGCTCACGGTATGTTAGCGTGATCAGTAAGTCGTAGATATAATAATCCAAAAATAGTTGTCAATACTCTTTTGAGAAGAGAATGAATTTTTAGCCAACCTTTCTTGGGAAAAAAGCAAGTAGTTAAGCTTAGCTTACCTTTCTTGAAATCTCTTTCTTTTCCTTTCATAAAATTTAAAAACTTATGAGGTAAACATAATAAATTTCTCAATTCTGGGTGAAACTTGAGATAAGCACACACAAATTTCACCTTCAACTGAAATGAGATTACTTCTATCCTTGCTCGATGCTTGTTAAACAAGGAAAAGCTTGCTCACACGTGTAAGAAGTTGAAAATTGCGGCAAAATGTTCACTGCTTTCCCATGAATGGGAGGATACTCTTCTTTCACAGAAATTCAGAACTTGTCTAAGGGCAGGTCAGTAAATCTCATTTTGAGTGCACAGAGTGCAGCTTATAAAGTTCTTCCTCTTCTCTCAAAGTCAAGTTCTCAGGCTGAACAGAAGATTCAGAGAAAGGGTCCCTCAACCAGTTATACACTTGTGTTGAAAGGAAGAAAAAATACTGTTCAATTTTGTTCAGTAGATCTTCCAGGTGGTTTTCAATAAGACTCAAGACCTTCTGATCCTTCCCCACTCTCAAACCCAAGCAGCAGTGGAAACATTTCAAGATTTCCTTTTGCAACATGATTTTTCCAAAAATTCAGCTTCCTTTTAAATCCAAGAATCTTGTCACTTGAAGTCAAACCATTTTCTCCAGGGCCTTGCAGAAGCTTGTTCAACTGGTTCATGTCTGTTTAAGTCGGCTGGATTCTGCAGCCATTCTTCATCTTCAAAGCACTCAGCAAAATATGGCTTACTATTTTCTTGAGAGTACTCCAGCAATTCACCTTTCAGCTCAAAAACCCTGTTGAGGACTCTTCCCCTACCAAGCCACTGGATTTCTGTATGCAATAGAAGATAGGTGTCCAGATTTTCACACAGGGCTTTAAACATTCTCAAGTGAACTGGTCTTAAAGCTACTAAATCAGTTGCTTCCTGTATCCTTTTACTGAATGTGACTTTATTTTCAAAAGCTTTAATTTGTTTGTTTTGAGATTCCAATAGTCGTTTAAAATAATCAGCACTTGTACGTGTCATATGGCTGTGATTTGTAGCTCAGTCTTTTCAATTTTGCTGGAGGAATTACTACATTTGTAAGTTGTTTGCCACTGACTCGGCACAATGGAGTAGAACAGCTTGGATCACCTGTCCATGTAAAACCTACCAATAAGTTGCTTTCATGAGAAGATGGGATTTTTGTGCCCATTTGTGCACTAGTGCAGTAAAGTGATGCAGAAGATGGTAATTCTTCATCATTAACCTTATCAGAATTGTCCGTAGGCCTATGCCTAGTGTTCTTTCCTTTCATCTCACACCTCCTCTTCAAAATCACCACATTGGACCATCTATGGACTGAAAATTTCCCTCCAATTTTCCACGAGATTAGTAGTTTGTTTGCCCCCATAAGTCAGTCGGCAGGGCATAAGGAGGAGTTGGGGGAGGTAATCCATCGCTTGGAGTACAGCAACAGGAGCATTCCCACACTGGTCCAACAGAAAGCTTGAAAAAGTTTTTCTATGTGAGTTCTTGATTGGAGTACTGCGCAGAGCAACAGGAGCATTTCCATGCAGTTCCGACAAAGATTTTCGATGCGAAATGCAGTCTCTATAAAAGAGAGGTACCACTTAGCTTAGCGGTCATCATGGGAGCGGTCGTCATCGGAGTAGTCTGAGGCAGAGTAAAAGGCTTTGGCTCAACAGGGCTTCGGCAAAAACAGGCGGAGTCAAGGTAAATTCATTCTTTATTACTTATTTAAATCTAGAGAGAACAGAGGTATTTGTACACAGCCAGTGTTCTGTCTGGGTGTCAGATTTGGGATTTCCAGGAGACTCTCAGCCTCCCTGATGGCCACATCTGCGCCAGGTGCATCAAGATGCAGCTCTTTAGGGACCAGGTCAGGAAACTGGAGCTGCAGTTTGATGACCTTTGGCTTGTTGGGGAAGTGAAGCAGTGATCGACAGGAGCTACAGGGAGGTAGTCACCGCAGATAGTACAGGAGACAGATAAATGGGTAACTGTCAGGAGAGGGAAGGGGGAACATTAGATAGTGGAGAGCACCCCTGTGGCCGTCCCACTCAACAAAAAGTGCAAACAGAGCAAAGTTAAATTTTTCCACAGAGGCAGAATTCAAAAAGGTGAATAATGCAGGACTGATGGTGCTGTATTCAGACGCACGTAGCATTCAGAATAAGGTGGATGAACTTGTGGCCCAATTACAGATTTGCCAATATGACATTGTAGGTATCACTAAGAAGGCCATGGTTGGGAAGCTTAACATCAAAGGATATACTTTGTATCAAAAGGACAGGCAGGAAGGTATAGGCAGTGGTGTGGCTCTGTTGGTAAGAGGTGAAATTACATCTTTAGAAAGAATGACATAGGGTCAGAGAATGTTGAATCTCTGTGGGTGGAGTTAAGAAAGTGCAAGAGAAAAATCATTATGGGAATCATGAGTAGCCCTCCAAATAGTAGCCAAGATGTGGGGTTGATATTGCAAAGGGATCTGGAAAGGCATGTAATAAGGGTAATGTCACAATTGTAATGGGGGACTTCAATATGCAAGGGGATTGGGAAAATCAGGTTGATGTCGGATTGCAAGAGAGGGAAGTTGTTGAATGCCTACAAGATGGCTTTTTAGAACAGTTTGTACTTGAGCCTACTTGGGGAAAAGCTATCTTAGATTGGGTGTTGTGTATTAACCCAGATCTTATGAGGGTGTTTAACGTAAAGGAACCCTTAGGAGGTGGTGATCATAATATGATTGAATTCATACAGCAGTTTGAGAGGGAGAAGCATAACTCCCATAATGGAATAATGGGAATCACAGAGGCATGAGAGAGGAGCTTGCCCAGGTGGATTGGTCCCACAGAAGAAGTTGTTCTCAACTGGCAGGGATAGGCAACCATGGCTGACAAGGGAAGTTAAGGACTGCATATAAGCCAAGGAAAGGGTATATCAGGAAGCAAAAGTGAGTTGGAAGTAACTGATTGGGAAGCTTTTAAAATCCAACATAAGGGAACAAAAAAAGCTATAAAAAGGGAAAGGATGAAATTTGAGGGCAAATAGTCAATAATATAAAGCATGATACTAAAAGTTTTCTCAATTATATAAAATTGCAGCAAGAGGCAGAGAGGGAAGAGGTAAAAGAGGCTCAGAGAGAAGCTGTTTCTTTTAACTGATCGGGGCAAAGAGGCTAGATTGCGCAGGCGCGTGACATAGCGCGCCAAAGGTTTAAAAGAAAGCCAGCCATGTACAGTGGCCATCGTCGTAGCAGCCATTGTCGGAGTGGACTGAGGCAGAGCGGGTCAGCTTTGGCTCAACAGGCTTCGGCGAGAACAGGCAGAGACGAGGTTTGAACGGGGCATGACTGCTCAAGCGCGTGAAAGTCGGCCCATGAGGCAGCGGGAGAACTTAAATAGTGAGCAGAGGCTGAGTACGAGCTTCACTCCAGGTGAGGTAAGGTCAGGTAAGCTCCTTTAATTAATCTAATTAGCTTTGTAGTAGGTAATGGAGGCAGCAGTTAGGGCAGTTGAGTGCTCTGTTTGCAGTATGAGAAGTCAGGGCGAGCACTGTTGTCCCTGATGACTACACCTGTAAAAGGTGCATCCAGCTGCAGCTCCTGACAAACCGAGTTAGGGAACTGGAGCTAGAGCTGGATGAACTTCGGATCATTCGGGAGGCAGAGGCAGAAATAAACAGGAGTTTCAGGGAGATAGTCACCCCTAGGAGTCAGGAGACAGGTAGTTGGGTTACTGTCAGGAGAGAGAAGGAGAGCAGACAGAGAGAGCAGAGCTCCCCTGTGGCCGTTCCCCTCAACAATAAGTATATCATTTTGGATACTGTTGGTGGGGATGACCTACCAAGGACAAGTTGCAGTGGTTGCGTCTCTGGCACCGAGACTGAACCCTCAGCTCAGAAGGGAAGGAGGGAAAAGAGGAGAGCAGTAGTGATAGGGGATTCGGGAATTAGGGGGACAGATAGGAGGTTCTGTGGAAGAGATCGAGAATCTCGGATGGTCTGTTGCCTCCCTGGTGTCAAGGTCCGCAATATCTCAGATCGAGTTCTCAGTATTCTCAAGAGGGAAGGTGAGCAGCCAGATGTCGTGGTCCATGTAGGGACCAATGACGTGGGTGGCAAGAGTGAGGAGGTCCTGAAAGGTGAGTTTAGGGAGCTAGGTGCCAAGTTAAAGGACAGGACCTCCAGGATAGCAATCTCAGGATTGCTACCAGTGCCACGTGCAGGGGGTTTAGAAATAGTAAGATAGCACAGATCAACACGTGGCTGAAGACATGGTGCAGGAGGGAGGGCTTCAGATTTATAGATAACTGGGCATTTTTCCAGGGAAGGTGGGACCTGTTCTGGCAGGACGGTTTACATCTGAACTGGAGGGGGACAAATATTCTTGCAGGTAGGTTTGCTAGAGAGGCTCCAGTGGATTTAAACTAGATACAAGGGGGGAGGGGAAACCAGAGTGTAGGAACAGATGTATGGGAGAAGGAAGAAAAAGAAGACAGTAAAGTTCTTTGTACTGTTAGAGATAAACAGAGAGGAAGAGGTGGAGAATTTCTTAAATGCATTTATTTTAATGCTAGGAGCATTGTAAGAAAGGTGGACGTTTTTCTCAAACTACGTTATGTCTAAATTTAGAAAAAATTAGAAGTGGTGTATTTGATACTTCTATTAAATTTGAAAAGATATGGAGACCATTTATTCAATATTTTCATATGATGTAATATGACCCTGTTCCAGGCCTATTTGATTTTCCAGTTTTGATTCTATATATGTTGAGAGGATTGGAGTTGACGACACTGTTGATTTTGTATTTTTGTGAGATATTATAAACAGCCCTTTTTTTTCTTTTTCCATTTTTTCTTTTTTTCCTTATTAGTTACTAGATTATTAGATTAGTTTTTTTGCATAATTTTTTTTCTCTTTTTTTTCTTTTTTCTGTTTTTTTTATTATATATTATGATATACATAGGTTTGCCTTGTTTATTTGTATATTGTATCGTCTATGATTTGGGAATACCCATTTATACTGTAATCATTGCTTATGTATTCTTTCATGTTCAGTTGAAATGTGTATGTTTGTAATCCCATTATCTATGTACCAATTTTATTTTGTTGATATTAATAACAATAATAAAAAGATTGAAAAAGAAAGAAAGAAATGTGGATGAGCTTAGACCATGGATTGATACCTGGAAATATGATGTTGTAGCTATTAGTGAAACATGGTTGCAGAAGTGGTGTGATTGGCAACTAAATATTCCTGGATTTTGTTGCTTCATGCATGATAGAATCGGAGGGACAAGAGGGGGAGGTGTTACGTTGCTTGTCAGAGAAAATATTACAGCAGTGCTCTGGCAGGATAGATTAGAGGGCTCATCTAGGGAGACTATTTGGGTGGAATTGAGGAATGGGAAAGGTGTAGTAACACATAGGGGTGTATTATAGACCTCCTAATGGGGAGCGAGAATTGGAGGAACAAATTTGCAAGGAAATAGCAGATATTTGTAGTAAGCACAAGGTTGTGATTGTGGGAGATTTTAATTTTCCACACATAGACTGGGAAGCCCATCCTGTAAAAAGGATGGATGGTTTGGGGTTTGTAAAATGTGTGCAGGATAATTTTTTGGAGCAACACGTAGAGGTACCGACTAGAGAAGGGGCAGTGTTGGATCTTCTGTTAGGGAATGAAATAGGTCAGGTGACAGAGGTATGTGTTGGGGAGCACTTCGGGTCCAGTGATCACAATGCCATTAGTTTCAATATAATTATGGAGAAGGATAGGACTGGACCCAGGGTTGAGATTTTTGATTGGAGAAAGGCTAACTTTGAGGAGACATGAAGGAATTTGGAAGGAGTGGATTGAGACAATTTATTTTATGGGAAGGATGTAATAGAGAAATGGAGGTCACTTAAAGGTGAAATTTTGAGGGTACAGAATTGTTATGTTCCTGTTAGGTTGAAAGGAAAGGTTAAAAGTTTGAGAGAGCCATGGTTTTCAGGGGATATTGGAAACTTGGTTAGGAAAAAGAGAGATATCTACAATAAATACAGGCAGCATGTAGTAAATGAGGTGCTCAAGGAATATAAAGAATGTAAGAAGAATCTTAAGAAAGAAATTAGGAAAGCTAAAAGAAGATACGAGGTTGCTTTGGCAAGTAAGGTGAAAATAAATCCAAAGGGTTTCTACAATTATATTAATAGCAAAAGGATAGCGAGGGATAAAATTGGTCCCTTAGAGAATCAGAGTGGACAGCTATGTGTGGAGCCGAAAGGGATGGGGGAGATTTTGAACAATTTCTTTTCTTCGGTATTCACTAAGGAGAAGGATATTGAATTGTGTAAGGTAAGGGAAACAAGTAGGGAAATTATGGAAACTATGGCGATTAAAGAGGAGGAAGTACTGGAGCTTTTAAGGACTATAAAAGTGGATAAATCTCTGGGTCCTGACAGGATATTCCCTAGGACCTTGAGGGAAGTTAGTGTAGAAATAGCAGGGGCTCTGATAGAACTATTTCAAATGTCATTAGAAACGGGGATGGTACCAGGGGATTGGCATATTGCTCATGTGGTTCCATTGTTTAAAAAGGATTCTAAGAGTAAACCTAGCAATTATAGGCCTGTCAGTTTGACGTCAGTGGTGGGTGAATTAATGGAAAGTATTCTTAGAGATAGTATTTATAATTATCTGGATAGACAGGGTCTGATTAGGAACAGTCAACATGGATTTGTGCGTGGAAGGTCATGTTTGACAAATCTTATTGAATTTTTTGAAGAGGTGACTAGGAAAGCTGACAAGGGTAAGGCTGTGAATGTTGTCTAAATGGGCTTCAGTAAGCCCTTTGACAAGGTTCCACACAGAAGGTTAGTTAGGAAGGTTCAATCATTAGGTATCATTAGGTAATTAAGGTAGTAAAATGGATTCAACAGTGGCTGGATGGGAGATTCCAGAGAGTAGTGGTGGATAACTGTTTGTCAGGTTGGAGGCTGGTGACTAGTGGTGTGCCTCAGGGATCTGTACTGGGTCCAATGTTGTTTGTCATATACATTAATGATTTGGATGATGGGGTGGTAAATTGGATTAGTAAGTATGCAGATGATAGTAAGGTAGGTGGCGCTGTGGATAAAGAAGTAGGTTTTCAAAGCTTGCAGAGAGATTTAGGCCAGTTAGAAAAGTGGGCTGAATGATGGCAGATGGAGTTTAATGCTAATTAGTGTGAGGTGCTACCTTTCCGTAGGAATAATCCAAATAGGACATGCATGGTAAATGGTAGGGCATTGAAGAATGCAGTGGAACAGAGTGATCTAGGAATAATGGTACATAGTTCCCTGAAGGCGGAATCTCATGTGGATAGGGTGGTGAAGAAAGCTTTTGGTATGTTGGCCTTTATAAATCAGAGCATTGAGTATAGGAGTTGGGATGTAATGTTAAAATTGTACAAGGCATTGGTGAGGCCAAATTTGGAGTATTGTGTACAGTTCTGGTCACTGAATTATAGGAAAGATGTCAACAAAATAGAGAGAGTACAGAGAAGATTTACTAGACTGTTACCTGGGTTTCAGCACCTAAGTTACAGGGAATTGTTGAACAAGTTAGGTCTTTATTCTTTGGAGTGTAGAAGGTTGAGGGGGTACTTGATAGAGGTATTTAAAATTATGAGGGGGATAGATAGAGTTGATGTGGATAGGCTTTTTCCATTAAGAGTAGGGGAGATTCAAACAAGAGGACATGAGTTGAGAGTTAGGGGGCAAAAGTTTAAGGGCAACACGAGGAGGAATTTCTTTACTCAGAGAGTGGTAGCTGTGTGGAATGAGCTTCCAGTAGAAGTGGTAGAGGCAGGTTTGGTATTGTCATTTAAAGTAAAATTGGATAGATATATGGACAGAAAAGGAATAGAGGGTTATGGGCTGAGTGCGGCTCAGTGGGACTTGGTGAGAGTAAGCATTTGGCATGCACTAGAAGGGCCGAGATGGCCTGTTTCTGTGCTGTAATTGTTATATGGTTATAAAGAGTAAAAAGGAGGTGAGAATTGATATTGGACCACTGGAATAATGTTGGTGAGGTAGTAATGGGGACAAAGAAATAGCAGATGAATTTAATGGGTACTTTGCATTTGTCTTCACTGTGGAAGACACTAGCAGTGTGCCAGAGGTCTGTGAGTGTCAGGGAGCAGGAGTGAGGGCCATTGCTATTACAAAGGAAAAATTGCTCGGCAATCTCAAAGGTCTTAAGGTGGATACGTCACCTGGACCAGATGGACTACATCCCAGAGTCCTGAGAGCGGTTACTGAAGGGATAACAGATGTATTGGTCATGATCTTTCAAGAATCACTTGATTCTGGCATGGTCCTGGAGATTTGGAAGATTGTAAATGTCACTCCACTCTTTAAGAAAGTAGAAAGGCAAAAGAAAGGAAATTATAGGCCAGTTCGCCTCAATTATAACCTCAGTGTCTGGGAAAACATTGAGGTCTATTATTAAGGGTGATGTTTCAAGGTACTTGGAGACTAATGATAACATAAGTCAAAATCAGCATGTTTTCTGAAAAGGGAACTCTTGCCTGTTAAGAGTTTTTTGATGAAGTAACAAGCAGGATGGGCAGAGGAGAGGCTATGGATGTCATTTACTTGGATTTTCGGAAGGCAATTGATAAGGTACCACACATGAGACTGCTTAACAAGATAAAGTCCTATGACGTTACAGGAAAAATACTGGCATGGATATTGGAATGGTGGCCAGGCAGGAGGCAGTGAGTGGAAATAAAAGGGACCTTTTCTGGTTGGCTGGTGATGTTCCTTGGGTCAGTATTGGGACTGCTGCTTTTCACATTATTTGTCAAAGATTCAGATAATGGAATTGATGGCTTAGTGGCAAAGTTTGCGCATGATATGAAGGTAGGTGGAGGGGCAGGTAGTGCTGAGGAAGCAATGCGATTGCAACAGGACCTAGACAAATTGGAAGAATGGGCAAAAAATGGCAGATGGAATACAGAGTTGGGAAATGTATGATAATGCATTTTGGTAAAAGGAACAACAGTGTGGGCTATTATCTAAATGGGGAGAAGGTTCAAACATCAGATGTGCAGAGGGACTTAGAAGTCCTCGTGCAAGGCCCCCAGAAAGTTAATTTACAGGTTGAGTCTATGGTAAAGAAGGCAAATGCAATGTTGGCATTTATTTCAAAGGGAATAGAATATAAAAGCAATGTTGAGCCTTTATAAGACAGTAGTCTGGCCACACAGAGTATTGTCAACAGTTTTGGGCCCCATATCTAAGAAAAGATGTATTGTCATTGGAGAGAGTCCACAGGAGGGTCACAAGGATGATTCTGAGAATGAAGGGATTAACATATGAGGGGCATTTGGCAGCTTTGGGCCTGTACTCACTGGAATTAGGAAGGGGGGGGCGGAGGGGCGAGGATCTCATTGAAACCTACCAAATGTTGAAAGGACTAGATAGGGTGGATGTGGAGAGGATGTTTCCCATGGTGGGGGTATCCAGAACCAGAGGGCACAGCCTCAAACCTGAGGGGCAACCTTTTAGAACAGAGGTAAAGAGGATTTTTTTTAGCCGGAGAGTAGTGAATCTGTGGAATGCTCTACCACAGACTGCAGTGGAGGCCAAGTCCGTGAGTATATTTAAGGTGGAATTCATCATTTCCTGATTGATCAGGGCATCAAAGAATATGGTGAGAAGGCAGGTGTATGGGGTTGAGTGGGATCTGGGATTAGCCATGATGGAATGGTGGAGCAGACTCGATGGGCTGAATGGCCTAATTCTGCTCTTACGTCTTATGGTTTTATGGTGTTATGGGAGGGAGAGGCTGATGTCACAGCCCATGTTGGGCAAGTCCAGTCAGTACTCAGAAAATGCACTTCATACTCCTCATCAGCCTACCGTCCTCCCCTATCTCACTTCAAAAACTGTGAATGGACTCAAGCAATTAAACAGAGCCCTACTGTGCACTGCCATACTGGGCTATTAGACCTCTAGCAAGATTTACTAATGGAGCCACTCAGTCAGTGCCCACCACTGCGAATGCTGGTGTTGCACCTTGCGTGAGTTCAAAAATGATGTTGTTTTTTAAATCAGGATCTCTCACGGAACCCTGGAATTGAGGGACGGCAATTTAGAACAGAGATGAGGAGGGATTACTTCAGCCAGAGAGCAGTGAGTTTGTGAAATTCTTTGCCACATGGCTGTGGAGGCTGAATCATTGAGTATATTTAAAGTGGAGGCTGATAATTTCTTGATTAATCAGGGTGTCAAAATTTGCGGGGAGAAGGCTAGAGAATGAGCTTGAGAGGAAAATAACCCAGTAACAATGGAATGGAGGAACAGATTTAATGAGTTGAGTAAACAAATTCTGCTCCAATGCCTTATGGTTTAATGAGCCTGAGGAACTGACGGGTCATACAGCATCTTTAGAGGGGCCATTTGGTCCAGATGTCCTTCTTAAAACTTTCTATCAATATACTTGTCCAAATATGATTTAAATAGCAACAGCAGCTGATTGATTGTGCGGAGAATTGATTGAGTCTCCTGCTCGCTGGAGGCTTTCTCTCCAACCAAGAAAATCTGCAGATGCTGGAAATCCAAGCAACACACACAAAATGCTGGAGGAACTCAGCAGGTCAGGTGGCTTCTATGGAAAAGAGTACAGTCAACATTTCTGGCCAAAAGCCTTCGGCAGGACTGAAGAAAAAAAAGATGAGGAATAGATTTAAAAGGTGGGGGGGAGGAGAGAGAGAAACATCAGGTGACAGATGAAACCTGGAGGGGGAAGGATGAAGTAAAGAGCTGGGAGGTTGCTTTGACAGGGAGATACAGGGCTGGAGAAGGGGGAATGGGGAATCTGATAGGAGAGGACAAGAGGCCATGGAAGAAAGAAAAAGAGGGGAAGAGCACCAGAGAAAAGCAATGGACAGCCAAGGAAATAAGGTGAGAGAGGGAAAAAGGGACGAGGAATGGTAAAGGAGGGTGGGTGGGGGAGCAATTACCGGAAGTTCAAAAAATCGATGTTCATACCATCAGGAGAGGGTGTTGTTCCTGAGTGAGGCTGAGGTGTTGTTCCTGAGTGAGGCTGCTTGGCAATATGGATGGACACATCAGAAAGGGAATGGAAAGTGGAATTAAAATGGGTGGCCACTGGGAAGAGATGGTGTAATAGGGAAAGGGGAGTTTGAGGGAGAGGGTGTGACATGGAGGAGGATGACTGGGAAGGGGATGATGTGATGGGGAAGGGTTTGCGAGGGGTATGAGGGGACAGGTGTGAGGGTAATGGGTGTAACCAGGAGGTGGATGACTGGGGGAGGGTATGGTGTGATGGGGAAGGGAGTGTGAGGGTATGGGTGTGAAATGGAGGAGAATGCCAGGGAGGGGATGTGAGGGATGGGCTGGTTCAATGATGGTAAGGGAAGGTGGAGAGGAAGTGGGGAAGTCAGTGTGTGGGTTATAGGCCCCACTTCAAATGTGTGGTTCATCTATAGGGTGACCTGGCAAGCGCCCCGGAGCCTGAAGTAGCCACGACACCCATCCTGTACCCTTGGAGGCAGAGGGCCGGAGGAGAGGGACCGGCAAGGGTTCGGCGGGCCTGGGTCATCCCTCCCATCGCCGTCTCCGAAAACAGCAGGAAGATCCCATTCCAGCTGGTGCAGGTGCGCAAAACGGAATTGGGGCCTGGGATCCCCGTCAATTTTGGGACGATCCCCCCATTGGAGCAGAGTCACCTGGTGCATGTGAGATGCAGAATCCAATTCAGGTGCCTGGGTGATTCCAGACACCTTGACAGGTATCAACCCAACATTGCTCCTTCGTCAGGAAAGCTGTCAGCAAATGGGACAAGTGTAACCTGGTATCAGGTCAGCATGGAGGAGTTGGCTGTTTATGACTAGATGGTGGCTGGGACATTCCTGGCCCTCAGTTACAGCCTCATGGACAGGCCTCTCTCTGCAAAGGCTTGAACCCCACCCACCAGAAGACTCCCACCTGGGCAGGGTCTGTGCCCATGTCAGTCCAGCAGAGGATGAAGCAGAGGCTGAAGTGGGGATGGAGAGGTGGAGGGGAGCAGCACCAAGTATGAAGACGGGCATGGGCCACACTGCTGTTGGTCATCGGGCAGTGTCTGATGTCACAACAAGAGGGAGATGCTGGAGTTGTCAGAGAAACAAGGCATTATCAGTGGTGATTGATTCTGTTTGATTTGCCAACAGATTAAATCAGACAAGCTTTCCAGCAAAGTGATCTACAGTATTAAAGGGCCAGGAGTGGATGAGGAGCCCAAGGGAATCTTCACCATTGAGCCAGACACAGGACTGGTCCTTTTGACCACAGTGCTCGACCGGGAAGAGAAGAGCAGTTACAAGGTAGGGGGTGTGAATGGGTGAACGAGAGAGCAGTGTTTCTGCAGATTGGATGTAATAGTGTTGGTCTATTTCACACAGATCAAAGCTTATGCTGTGGGTGAGACGGGAGCCCCGCTGGAAGATCCCACTGATCTGGAGATCATCGTCATCGACCAGAATGATAACCGGCCCATCTTTGACCAGCAGTGTTTTATTGGACATGTGCTTGAGGGATCCGCTCCAGGTCGGTAATGAGGAACTGGTGATCACATAATGAACGAGTTAAACTGCCTTCATTGGATAGGAAGTTCAGAAAAAGGATTGGGACATCATGGTAGAGCTGTAGAAACAACTGTTGAGACATTACCTGAGGGACAGTGTGCAGGTCTGGTTGCCGCACCATAGGGATAATGTGACTGAACTAGAACAGGTGCAGAAAAGCCTCACGAGGATGTTACTGGGACCTGAAGGACAGTGTGCAGGTCTGGTTGCCACACCATAGGGATGATGTGACTGAACTAGAACAGGTGCAGAAAAGCCTCACGAGGATGTTACTGGGACCTGAAGGACAGTGTGCAGGTCTGGTTGCCGCACCATAGGGATGATGTGACTGAACTAGAACAGGTGCAGAAAAGCCTCACGAGGATGTTACTGGGACCTGAAGGACAGTGTGCAGGTCTGGTTGCCACACCATAGGGATGATGTGACTGAACTAGAACAGGTGCAGAAAAGCCTCACGAGGATGTTACTGGGACCTGAAGGACAGTGTGCAGGTCTGGTTGCCACACCATAGGGATGATGTGACTGAACTAGTTCAGGTGCAGAAAAGCCTCACGAGGATGTTACTGGGACCTGAAGGCTTGAGTTATGAGGAGAGGCTGGGAAAGTTTTCCCTGAGGAGAAGGATTATGGAGGATTGTAAAATCATGAGAGGGCAGAGATAAGGTGAGATAAAGTTCAGAGTAAATTTATTAACAAAGTATTTATATGTCACCACATACAACTCTGAGATTCATCTTCTTGCAGACATTCACAATAAACACAAAGAAGTAATAATAGTAAATAAATAAGCAATTAATATCAATAGGATGAGATGATGTGTCTTTGAAAGTGAGTCCATTGTTTGTAGGAACAGTTCAGTGATGGGGTGAGTGAAGTTATCCCCTTTGATTCTGGAGCCTGATGATTGAGGAGCGGGTCTTGGCAGCAGCGGTGAGAAGAGAGTGTGGTCTGGGTGTTGGGGGGCCTTGATGACAGATGCCGCTCCCCTGCATTCACTGTACATGTTTGCAGTGGTGGGGATGGACTGGGCCGTATCCACTACTTTTTGTAGCATGCTCGTATGTCAACTTGGCTCGATAGCTGACTCGACTACCAACCACAGGACTCAGCGGTGAGAAGGCTTCTGTTCATAAGCAATATACATCTAGAGTCAGTATGATTTGGTGTTCAACCAAACAGGAATGTTGGGATGTTCTGATTAATGGAACCCCAATTTGAGCAAATGCTTTATAAATACTGCCCATGCACAATTAACGTTAGCAAGAAATAACAGATTGTACTCTGCATAAAAAGTATAATGAAAATTATTTCTAATTTCAGCTTTATCAAACAATTATTAAGAGAAAGAAAAGAAAAAAAATTAAAAAGGCCCCTTTACAGTTAAACTAGTCTAAGTGGCCAGTGGAGCTCATCTCTTCCAAAAGCTGGGTATAACCATTACTCACAGCTCTGAATTCTCATCACCAAACACCAGTAGAGTTTCCCATCTTGGACTCCTTCATCTTGTGAAGCACTCCTTGGATCAAATCCTACAGGCATCTCTCCCGATCTTCTCTGCCTCTCCCACCAAAAGATCGTGAACCCCAAAAGTCTCTGTCACAAATCTCTATCCACGCAGCTCTTGCTAGAACCTTATCTTAGTTCCACCATCCTGAATGGCTGACACATCATTCCTAAGCTGAATAATTTATCTTTAAAACCAAAACATTCTACCTGCAGGGAACTCTGCTTTTACAGAAAGCTTTGAAAGGAAATACCCCACAGCATAGCAGCAGAAATCTTAACCAGGGCATTACACTCCCCCCACCCCCACCAAAAATAGCTATGTCCTCAAGACTTTGACATTTATTAAACCGTTATTTATTAATCACACAGTATTCAAATTAATTCTGTGATTTCAGGACCCCCAATCTATTTGTAAATGGCAGTAACATATCTCGCTATTGGGATAGACACAGCACTCCCCAGTGTGTCATATGCCAGAATGTCTGGGGGTTTCCCGATTCTCTGAGACCTTATTATCTCATCTTCAGCTTCTTCAGCCTCAGGCACACCTCGTGACTGATCCTGTTTACTTGGGAATGCCTCCCCCTGTCCGTTACTCCGGTGACTCAGGTCCTCCTGTCACCTGAGTGAGCTCAGCTTCATCCCCAATTACATTGGATCTAGTTTCCCCTCACTGTCTATCATCACATCTGCCTGCCAACTGGTAGTCTTCTCCTTTACATCTGGGAGATTCAGGAATCTCTTCATCAAGTCTCGGGGAGCTTGCACTAGGTAACACATGCCACATCCCAATTTCTTCTTCCACTGAGTGAGTGCAGTATTCAATGGTTGAGAACTTTTCAGGTCTTTCTGCTATTTGCCTCTCTGTTCTCCTTCTGTGCAGAGTTCTACTAGGTGTAGGTTCCATGTCATGCTCTGGAGTAGAAGGTGGTTCCGATGGAGAATTTTGACAGGGCCATTCCCATCCTCTGGCTTCACCCAGAAAACTGGCAAATTTGGCATCTGGCTCTCCACTAAGTAAGGTGCAGAGGCCCAACTTATACTTCCCTGGTAGCCCCAATTTCTTATTAAAATTCTGTCTCCATACTGAGAGGTCAAGAGAACCTAATCTTTTGATCATATCTCATCTTGTTTCCTTGATTTTGCTTGGTGACAGAGACCACAGCCAGCTCATAAGCCTTTTGCAGTTCTTCCCTCATGTCAGTCACACTTGGGGTGTGTCTCCTGTGGCAAGTCATTCCTCTTGGTTCCAAAGCATAGATCTAAAGGCAATCTCGCTTCAAGCCTGAGCATCAAATAGTGTGGAAAGTAGTCCCATTCTGTGTACAATTGTAGCAGTGTACCAGATACCTAATACATTGATTCCACTTGTTTTTTTTTTGCTGATATCTCAGATTCCAAGTATATCTAACAATGTCCAGTTGAAGCTTTCAGTCTGGGGATCACCCAGAGGGTGATAGGGCATGGTCCTTGACTTCTTGACTCAAAGCATGCTCAGTAACTCATGTATGGTCTGACTCTCAAAATCCCTTCCCTGATCATGATGTATTCTTCTTGGGGGGTGATAGTCAACAAAATACTTCTCCTATAATACTTTGGCAACTGTAGATGCCCTCTGATCCTTTCTGGGGAAGGCTTGAGCATATCTGGTGTAATGATCAGTGACGACCATAACAGACAAAAAGACATAGGAGAATTAAGCCATTTGGCCTATTGAGTCTGCTTTCTCATTTAATCATGATTGATCCCTTTTTCCCTTCCTTAGTCCCACTCCCTGGCTTTCTCCCCATAACCTTTGATGCTGTAGCTAATCAAGAACCTATCTATCTCCACCTTAAATAGACACAATGACCTGGCCTCCACAGCTGCCTGTGGTAATAATTTCCATAAATTCACCATCCTCTGGCTGAAGAAATTCCTCTACATCTCTGTTTTAAATAGACGCCCCTCAATCCTGAGGCTGTGCCCTCTTGTCCTAGATTCCCCCACCATGGGAAATATCCTCTCCATATCTACTCTATCTAGGCCTTTCAGCATTTGAAAGGTTTCAGTGAGATCCCCTCTCATCCTTCTAAATTCCAGAGAGTACGGGCCCAGAGCCATCAAACGTTCCTCATATGATAACCCTTTCATTCACAGAACCATCCTTGTGAACCTCCTCTGAACCCTCTCCAATACCAGCACATCTTTTCTTAGACAAGGAGCCAAAAACTGTTTACAATACACAAGGCAAGGGCTCAACAGTGCCTTACAAAGCCTCAACATCACATAGAAAACCTACAGCATAATACAGGCCCTTCGGCCCACAAAGTTGTGCCAAACATGTTCCTACCTTAGAAATTACTAGGGTTACCCACAGCCCTGTATTCTTGTAAGCTCCATGTACCTATCCAAAACTCTCTTAAAAGACCCTATCGTATCCGCCTCCACTACCTTTGCTGGCAGCCCATTCCACGCACTCACCACTCTCTCTGTAAAAAAAATTTACCCCTAACATCTCCTCTGTACCTACTCCCTAGCACCTTAAACGTGTGTCCTCTTGTGGCAGCTATTTCAGCCCTGGGAAAAAGCCTCTGACTATCCACACGATTAATGTCTCTCATCATCTTATACACCTCTATCAGGTCACCTCTCATCCTCCGTCACTCCAAGGAGAAAAGGCTGAGTTCACTCAGCCTGTTTTCATAAGGCATGCTCCCCAATCCAGGCAACATCCTTGTAAATCTCCTCTGCACCCTTTCTATGACCTCCACATCCTTCTGGTAGTGAGGTGACCAAAACTGAGCACAGTGGGGTCTGACCAGGGTCCGATATAGCTGCATCATTATCTCTCGGCTGCTAAATTCAATTCGATGATTAATGAAGGCTAACACACCATATACACAAGAAAATCTGCAGATGCTGGAAATTTTAGCAATAAATACAAACTGCCTGCTCTCCATCTTCCTCTGGTGCTCTCCTCCCTCTTTCTTTCTCCCTAAGCCTCCCGTCCCATGATCCTCCCCCTTCTCCAGCTCTGTGACCCTTTTGCAATCAACTTTCCAGCTCTTAGCTTCATCCTTCCCCCTCCTGTCTTCTCCTATCATTTCAGATCTTCCCCTTCCCCTCCCACTTTAAAATCTCTTACTATCTCTTCTTTCAGTTAGTCCTGATGAAGAGTCTCGCCCCGAATCGTCAACTGTACTTCTTCCTATAGATGCTGCCTGGCCTGCTGTGTTCCAACACACTGTATGCCTTCTTAACCACAGAGTCAACCTGTGCAGCTGCTTTGAGCTTCCTATGGACTCGGACCCCAAGATCCCTCTGATCCTCCACACTGCCATTAATACTATATTCTGCCATCATATTTGACTTACCAAAATGAACCACCTCACACTTATCTGGGTTGAACTCCATCAGCCACTTCTCAGTCCAGTCTTGCATGTTATCAATGTATCGCTGTAACCTCTGACAGCCCTCCACACTGTCCACAACATCCCCAACCTTTGTGTCATCAGCAAACTTACTAACCCATCCCTCCACTTCCTCATCCAAGAGAGTAAAGTTGACATTTAATTTCTTCAGAGAATTCCAGCAGGTTTGTTAGGCAAGATTAGTTAACACAAGAGGGCACAGTTTTAAGTTACTTGGAAATAGGTACAGAGGAGATGTCAGGGGCAAGTTTTTTTACGTAGAGGGTTGTGAGTGTGTTGAATGGGCTGCTGGCGATGGTGGTGGAGATGGATATGATAGGTCTTTGAAGAGGCTCCTGGATAAGTACATGGAGCTTTAAAGAATAGAGTGCTAGGGGTAACGCTAGGTAACTTCTAAAATAAGTACATGTTTGGCACAGTATCATGGGCAGAAGGGCCTGTATTGAACTGCAGGGTTTTCTATGTTTCTAAGATTTTCCCTTAAGGAAACCATGCTGACTTCGTCCTATCTTGTCCTGTGTCACCAAATACTCTATAATCTCATCCTTAACAATTGACTCCAACATCTTCCCAACCACTGAGGTCAGGCTAACTGGTCTATAATTTCCTTTTTGCTGCCTTCCTCCTTTCGTAAAGAATTGAGTGGCAAACCAAGGTAGAACATACAAGGTAAATGGTAGGACACTGAGGAGTGCAGTAGACCAGAGGGATCTGGGAATACAGATACAAAATTCCCTAAAAGTGGCATCACAGGTAGATAAGGTTGAAAAGAGATCTTCTGGTACATTGGTCTTTATAAATCAAAGTATTGAGTATAAGAGTTGGAATGTTATGGTGAGGTTATATAAGGCATTAGTGAGCCCGAATTCAGAGTATTGTGTGCAGTTTTGGTCACCTAATTACAGGAAGGATATCAATAAGGTTGAAAGAGTGCAGAGAAGGTTTACAAGGATGTTGCCGGGACTTGAGAAACTGAGTTACAGAGAAAGGTTGAATAGGTTAGGACTTTATTCCCTGGAGCGTAGAGGAGATTTAATAGTGATATATAAAATTATGGGTATAAATAGAATGAATGCAAACAGGCTTTTTCCACTGAGGCTGGGGGATAAAAAACAGAGAACATGGGTTAAGGGTGAAGAGGGAAAAGTTTAAAGGGAACACTGGGGGGTGCTTCTTCACACAGAGAGTGGTGGGAGTGTGGAATGAGCTGCCAGATGAAGTAGTAAACACAGGCTCACTTTTAACATTTAAGAAAAACTTGGACAGGTACATGGATGAGAGGTGCATGGAGGAATATGGGCCAGGTGCAGGACAGTGGGACTAGGCTGAAAAATGGTTCGGCTTAGCCAAGAAGGGCCAAAAGGCCTGTTTCAGTGCTGTAATGTTCTATGCTAGTTTTACCCTAGAAAGGGGCACAAGACAGGGTTGTGCATGGTCACCGCTACTCTTTACATTATATCTGGAACCATCAGCTCAATGCATCAGACAAAATGAAGATATCAGGGGAATTACTATTAAAGGGACAGAGCATAAATTAGCCTGTTATGTGGATGACATTTTGATCTATCTAGGGCAACCAACATACTCTTTACCTAAATTGATGCAATCCTTTGAACAATATGGTCAATTATCAGGATATAAGATCAACATAGATCAAACCCAATTATTTTCATATAACTATAGTCCACCAAGAGAAATTGAAAGTAAGTATCCCTGGGCATGGCACACAGAGTCTTTCAAATATTTGGGCATCATTATGCCAAAAGATTTGGCAAAATTATCAGAATGCAATTATCAGCCTATATATAAAAAATTAAAGAAGATATAACAAGATGGAACCTGATTTCTTTTTTCAGTCTCTGTTCAAGGATTGAATCAATTAAAATGAATATACTGCCCAGACTACTATATCTCTTTCAGACCCTACCAATAAAGATGAATCAAAATCAATTCAATTAATGGAACAAGATGTTATCAAGATATATTTGTCAAGGTAAAAGGCCTAGGGTTCATCTCAAAACTTTGCAATTAGCCATGGAAAAGGGGGGATGGGGCCTACCTTCTCTTAGGGATTATTATTTTGCAGCACAGTTGAGAGCTGTGATATGTTGGTGCGACCCATCATATGACGCTCAATGGAAAAACATTGAGGAGCGGGTACTTCCCATCCCCATACAAGCAATTTTGGCTGATAACAACCTGCAAAGGTACATAAATACTATTGATAACCCATGGGTGAAATTGACTCTTAAAATATGGAAAACTATTATAAAGGAATATAAACTAGATGGAGATATTGCAATTCTTAAATGGTGTGCATATGACTCGGATTTTACACCAAATAAACTTGATGCTAGATTTAAGGACTGGACAGCTAAAGGAATAACAGTTCTTTGCAATACAATGAAAGAAGGAACACTGTTTAGTTTTGAAATGCTTAAAGAGAAACTCTTATTAGAGAAACAAGACTTTTATCGGTATTTACAGATGCAACAACGTGTTAATAGGATGGTTAAGAATGTAACCAAGGCAAGAACATGTTTGATAGAGCTATTTTGAAAAGCATATAATTCAGATAATAGTAGAAGAATCATTTCAAGCATGTATAAGGGTTTGTCAAAACACATTCGACTTCATACATTAAAACAAAATGGGAGAAGGAAGGAGGGATAATTATATCTGAGGAAGAATGGACAACAATATGGAGGTATCAATGGAAGTTCACAGTTCACAGAAATGGAGGGAGTTCGGATGGAAAAACTTGATAAGATATTTTATTACGTCCTCTCAGAAATCTCATTATGATAGTAATCCCCCTGTTTGCTGGAGAAATTGTGAAAATCAAAATGCAAATCATTATCATATTTTTTGGAACTGCCCTATCAAAGACTGTTGGAGGGGGATACACAATGCCCTACAAGACATCTTTAAATGTGAAATACCCTTAGAAAGTAAGACCATATATTTTGGGTATATATCTCAAGAATGGTTGAAAAGAGATAAATATTTAATAAATATACTGTTGGTAAAAAGACTCTTACTAGGAAATGGTTATCACAGGAGAGCCCAACCTTAAATGCATGGATGGAAATTACAATGGACATTTACAAAATGGAGAAGATAACAGCATCTGTTAATCATAAGTTGATTCGTACTGGGAAAAATGGTTTAACTACATAACACCTCATTGGCCTGATTTTATTCCCACAAATCAATGAATATGTTGTAAAAAAAAGATCACTCTCTACTTGTACATAGTTTTCTCCTTTCTCTTGTTCTTTCTTTCCTCTCTTTTCGTGGAGATTACGTGGAGATTTGTGGCATATATGACTATATGATATATATGTACAATATCTGAAATACGTCTTATGGAAATGTTTGCTTGATAATGAACTTCAATAAAAAATAAATTACAAAAAAAAAGAACAAAGGCGCCTGGCAATACAGGCAGATAATTCATTGAAGGTGGCATCGCAGGTAGTTAGGGTTGTAAAGAAAGTTTTTGGCACATTGCCCTTCATAATTCAATGTATTAAATACAGGAAATGGGATGTTATGTTGATGAGGCCTAATTTGGAGTATTGTGGGTAGTTTTGGTTAACTACTAACAGGAAAAATGAAACAAAGTTGAAAGAGCGCAGCAAAAATTTACAAGGATGTTACCAGATCTCAAGGACACTGAGTTATAAGGAAAGATTGAATAGGTTAGGTTCCTCAGAATGTATAAGTTTGAGAGGAGATTTGACAGAGGAATACAAAATTCTGAGGGGTATAGATAGGGTAAATGCCAGCAAGCTTTTTCCATTGAGATTGGGTGGGACTACAACCAGAAGTCATGGGTTAAGAGTGAAAGGTGTATAGTTTAAGGGGAACATGGGAAACTTCTTCACTTGTGAGAATGTGGAATGAGTTGCCAGCACAAGTGATGCCTGTGAGCTCGATTTCAATTTTTAAGAGAAGTTGGGTAAGTACATTGATTGTAGGGGTATGGAGAGTTATGGTCCTGGTGCAGGTCGATGGGAGTAGGCCATTTAAATGGTTTTAGCATGGATTAGATGGGCTGAAGGCCCGTTTCTATGCTGAACTTCTCTATTGCTGTACCCAGTTCTGCTTAACACCATGTAGTAGATGTAAACAACTGTATCTAGGACAGCTGACCACTATGTGAAACCATAACATATAGGAGCAGAATTAGATCATTTGGCCAATTGGATCTGCTCCACCATTTCATCATGGCTGATCCATTTTCCCCCTCAGTCCCAATCTCCTGTCTTCTCCCTGTGTCTTACTATACCCTGACCAATCAAAACTCAAAATTCTATTAAACTCTGCCTTAAATATACCGAAGGACCTTGCTTTCACATCTGTCTGTTGGCAATGAATTCCACAAATTCACCACTTTCTGGCTAAAAAAATTCCTCCTTTTCTCCATTCTACAAGGATGCCCCTAGACTTCCACCTTAGGAAACATCCTCCTTACATCCACTTTATTGAGCCTTTTCAACATTCGATAGATTTCAATAGGTGACCCCTCTTTCTTCTAAATTCCAGTGTATACAAGTCCAGAGCCATTAAATGCTCTTCACATGACAAGCCATTCAATCCTGGAATAATGGAATTTTTATTCCAGTCAGAAAATTGTTTACCCTTTTATTTCTTCT
The DNA here is from genome assembly GCF_030144855.1 of Hypanus sabinus. Classification (NCBI taxonomy): domain Eukaryota; kingdom Metazoa; phylum Chordata; class Chondrichthyes; order Myliobatiformes; family Dasyatidae; genus Hypanus; species Hypanus sabinus. Next base: position 84,875,331 of record NC_082722.1, read on the forward strand.
ACCAAAGTGCATTATCATTCACTTCCCAACACTTCCCATCTGCCACTTCTTTGCCCATTCTCTTAATCTACCTCAGTCCTTTTGTAGCTGTTCTACCTCCTCAAAATGACCTGCTCCTCCAACTATCTTTGTACCATCCATGAACTTTGCAACAAAGCCATCAAGTCTGTTGATCCAAGTCATTGACATGTAATGTAAAAACACAGACCACTGAGGAACAACACTAATCACTGGCAGCTAACCAGAAAATGCTCCCTTTATTCCCACTCTTTGCCTTCTGCCAATCAGCAACTGCCCTATCTGTGCTAGTATCTTTCCCGTAATACCATGGGCTCTTAACTTGTGAAGCTACCTCATGAGTGGCACCTTGTCAAAGGCCTTCTGGAAATCCAAGTATACCAATGATTCTCCTTTGTCTACCAAGAATTCCAACAGATCTTTCTGGCAAGATTTTTCCTTGAGGAAACCCTGCTGACTGTGGCCTATTTTATCGTGTGCCTTCAAGTGCCCTGAGACCTCACCCTTAATAATTGACCCCAATATCTTCCCAACCACTGAGGTCAGAATAACTGGCCTATAGTTTCCTTTCTGCTGCCTCTCTCCCTTCCTGAAGAGTGGAGTGACATTTGTAATTTTCCAGTCTTCCAGAACCATTGCAGAATTTTGTGATTCTTGAAAGATCATTACTACTGCCTCCACAATCGCTTCAGCAACCTCTTTCAGAACTCTGGGGTGTACACAATCTGGTCCAGGTGTGGTGAGTGTGAACGACTGTACCCAGGATTGGTGTGCAGTGCTCAGGTAGGATGGGCTGTCTGCTAACAGAAATATTTGGGATGTTGCAGGCACACTGGTGATGCAAGTGTCTGCATCGGATGCTGACGACCCTCAGACTGACAACGCTGCTCTGGGTTACTCTATCGTGGGTGACGGGAAAGGAATTTTCCGCATTGATCCAGTGACTGGGGAGATCCGCACAGTTGGAATAGGATTGGATCGGGAGGTGAGGAATCTTAGAATATAGAAATCTACAGCACATTATAGGCCCTTAGGCTTACAATGTTGTGCCGACTGTGTAACCTATTCTAAAAACTGTTCACAAAGCCTTGGGATTTTCCTTAATCCTACTCACCAAGCCCTTCTCATGGCCCCTTCTGGCTCTCCTAATTTCATTTTTAAACTCCTTCCTGGCAGCCTTGTAATTTTCTGGAACTCTAACAGTACCTAGTTTCTTGAACCTTTCGTAAGCTTTTCTTTTCTTCTTAACTAGATTTTCTACATCCTTTGCACACCATGGGTTCTTTAAGCCTACCATCCTTTCCCTGCCTCAATGGAACATACCTATGCAGAATGCCATGCAAATGTTCCCTGAATATTTGCCACATTTCTGTTGTGGTTTCCCTGAGAACATCTGCTCCCAATTGATGTTCCCAAGATCCTGTCTAATAGCATTGTATTTCTGCCTGCCCCAATTAAATGTTTTCCCAAATTGTCTATTCCTATACTTCTCCAATGCTATGGTAAAGGAGACAGAATTATGATCACTATCTCCAAAATGCTCTCCCACTGAGAGATCTGACACCTGACCAGGTTCATTTCCCAATACCATATTGTGTCAGGAAACCCTTCTGAACACACCGAATAAGCTCCACCCGATCTAAACTCCTTGCACTAAGGAGATGACAATCAATTTTAGGGAAGTTAAAATCACTCATTACAACAACCCTATTTTTATTGCACCGTTCCAGAATCTGCCTCCTTAGCTGCCCCTCGATGTCTCTGTTACTATTGGGGGTCTATAAAAACACCCAGTAGAGTTATTGCCCCCTTTCTGTTTCTGAATTCCACCCACAATAGCTCAGTAGACAATCCCTCCATGACTTCCTCCTTTTCTGCAGCTGTGATACTATCCCTGATCAGCAATGCCCCTCCCCCACCTCTTGCCTCCCTCCCTGTCCCTTTTGAAACATCTAAAGCCTGGCACATTCAACAGCCATTATTGCCCTTGAGACATCCAAGTCTCTGTAATGGTCACAACATCATAGTTCTACATATTGATCCACACTCTGTTCATCCACCTTGCTTAAGATACTCCTTGCGTTAAAATAGACACATCTCAAACCATTCAGTTGAGTGGATCTTTGCTCTGTCATCTGCCCATCCTTCTTCACAAACTCCCTACAAGCTCTCTTCTTGTGTGTCAACTGCCCCATCCTTTGCCTCTTCACTTCAGTTCCCAGACCCCTTCAAATCTACTTTAAACCCTCCCCAATAGCATAAGCAAACGTCTCTCCCAGGATATTGGTTTCCCTCCAGTTCAGCGGCAACCCATCCCACTTGTACAGGTCACTCCTTCTCCAGGAAAGGTTCCAATGATCCAAAAACTGTCCTCTGCACCATCCCCTCAGCCACTCACTCATCTGCAGTATCTTCCTGTTCTGACCTTCCCCGACTGGTTGCACCGGGAGTAATCTGGATATTACCACCTTGGAGGTCCTTCCTAACTCCCTAAACTTACTGATTAGGACCTCTACCCCTCTCCTGCCTATGTTATTGGTACCAACATGTACCACAACTTCTGGCTGCCCACCCTCCCCTTCAAGAATTTTCTACAACTGTTCAGAGACATCCTGGACCTGAGCACCCGGGAGGTGACGCACTATCCTGGCACCTCTTTTGCTGCTTCAGAATCTCCTGTCTGCCCCCCTAAATATTGAGTCCCCTATGATTATTGTTCCATCTGACTTCACCCTACCTTCTGAGGCTTAGAGCTGACCACAGTGCTATTGGTCTGGCTGCTGCTGCCTTGCCCAGATAGGTCATCCCCCTCCTCAGTATCCAAAGGGGTATTATACCTGTTGCTGTGGGGAATGGCCACAGGGGGACCCTGCACTGTCCCTTTACCTCCCTTTACCTCTCTCAGTGTTCACCCATCTCCTCCCTGAATTCTGCACTCTGGGTGTAACCACCTGTTCAAAAGTCATACGTTTTAAATGCTCTGCCTCCCGGTTGACCTAAGTTCATCCAACTCCAGCTCCAGCTCCTTAATGCGGTCTTTCATAAGCTGGAGTTGGCTGCACTTCCCGCAGGTGTAGTCATCAGGGATCCATGAATTCCCAGATCCCTCAGGAAGAGCACTCCACTGCCATATCTGCCATCCTGCCTGCACTGTACAATAGGCAACCAAGACCAAATCTTCTAACCTGTGTTTTTGGCCTCAGCCTCTTCTCAACGAAGCTCCTTGAGCCAAAGCCTGACACTCCCACTCTCACCCCAGGACCACTCTCAACAATGGCCACCCCACTTGTCCCTTCTGTACTTTTTATTTACTTCAAAGTGCTCTGTTCCTGCCGCTGATTGGGCCTTCAGAATATCCAGATGCCCACAAGGCTCTGCTTTTATTCAAGCTTCGCCAACCTGAGAGGAACCTCCTCAAAGTGCTCTGTTCCTGCCGCTGACTGGGCATCCGGAAAGAGTTCACAAGAGCCTAGTTTGTACAAGAGATGACAGGAGCCCTGTGTGCTGGGGTGGAGATGGTGGTCTGGGGCTGGGGTTGGTGGTTTAAGGTTGTTGACGATTTTGGTGACAGTCAGAGGAGATACTGGGATTGATGGTGAAGTTTGGGTTGGTGTGGTATTCAGATTGGTGGTGGGATTGGAGTGACAGTGGTGTCGGTGACGGGGTTGGGGTTAGAGGTGGTGTTGGGACTGTGGTTTGGGGTGGTGGTGATTTGGTTGATGTTGGCAATGGGGACAGGGGTCCATGGTGGTACTGGGATTGTGATTTGGGATGGGTTTCATTTGGGGTGGGGGATAGCAATCTGGTTGGTGTTGGTGATGGGGGCAGGAGTCCATGGTGGTATTGGGATTGTGATTTGAGATGGCTTTTATTTGGGGTGGGGGATAGCGATCTGGTTGGTGTTGGTGATGGGGGCAGGAGTCCATGGTGGTATTGGGATTGTGATTTGAGATGGCTTTTATTTGGGGTGGGGGATAGCGATCTGGTTGGTGTTGGTGATGGGGGCAGGAGTCCATGGTGGTATTGGGATTGTGATTTGGGTGGGGTTGATGGTGGTGTTGAGATTAATTGGATGTGGAGTTGATGGTGGTGTAGATGTTGGGGTTGGTGGGTAGAGTTACTGATGGTACTCCCTCTTACCTGTTAGAAAGAGTGGGCCGTCTCAATCAGAGCCGTGACCTGACTGATGAAGGGTGTGGATAGTTGGATTTGACAGAAAATAACAGTGAAGAGTAATGGAGTGGGTGGTTGGAATCTGGACTCACTGTCTGAAGGTGTGCTGGAGGCAGCTTCCTCTGTGGCCAGGAGAGAACTGGATAAACACAGGGTGCAGAACAGATGAGAAGATGGCGGGGTATGGAAGTAGGGAGCTGACATGGACACAATGGGTCAAGGGTACTCTCCTGTCTTGTAATCAATACGGAAAGACAGGAACTGAGGAAAAGGAGAGACCCATTCAGAGAAGTTAAAATGCTGCGACTGGTGGAGAGCAGAGGGCCAGGGAGTTTGTGAATTTATAAGTATTGAGCAACAAAACTGGGATGATAATTCAAAGTTCAAAGTACATTTATTATCAACATTTTATGCATTATCCATCTTTTGAGATTAGTCTCCTAACATGCAGCCACAAAACAAAGACACCCAAAAAATCCATATATGTCCAAATATGTATGTATTGTGTGTGTGAGTATGAGTGTGTGTGTATGTGTGTTCTGTGAGTATGTATTGTGTGTATATGTATGTGTATGTGTATGTGTGTGTGTGTGTGTGTGTATATATAACATATATAGTTATATATAAACTGTCTAACACCCAAGGTGCAGAGATTAAAAACCACATCATGCCCATTAAAAAGAATCCATAACAAAATAGAAGAGTAAAACAACCCGTAGAAAAGACTGTTGAAGACCCAATATGCAATGAGAAAAAATTGTCATACAAACAGTAACCGCAAGTGAATAATGTTTCTGAACTGAATTCTGCAGAGATTCCCTTTATCAGCACAGAGCCAGTAAATGTAATGGAGCAGCAATAATCTGAACTGCCCTGTACCTCGCCTCAGGCCTTGACAGCCTGACCTTTTCAATATGGCCAGGCAGTTAACTCTCCATCTGAACATGAGGTTCTGCTGCTCCGAGCAGCAATCTGAACCAGCCTGTACCTCGTCTTGGACCTCGACATCCTTACCTTTTCAAACTGGCTGGCTTGGCGCCAGGGCCGGATTAAGCTAGTGCGGGGCCTGTAGCATATGTTATAAAGGGGCCCTAAATTTTTTTAATGCACATAAGTATTAAAACATAAATTATTTTCTTGCATAAAGTAATTCAATTTTTTCATTTGCTATACAGCTAGATAACATGACAAATGTCTGACACTTCAGTAATAGTTAACTTACATGTAGGTATCAGTTTCAAATGTCAAAGGTAACAAAACTACAATTTAAAAGTTACATTTTCTAGATTTAGCATGAGCTAATTTGTTGATGATACAGGAAATGTCTATTTCATGCAGAAGTTCATGTTCACTGCTCATTAGAGTGAGATTGTTCAATCCGTTTTGACCCATGGTGATCCTTAGTTCATTGTTAATCCTTTTCAGTTTTGAAAATGAGCGTTCTCCACTGCAGTTGGTAACCATGAGTGACAAATAGATGCACAAGGCATTTTCTACATTTGGAAAACATGACTCCAAAGAATTGTCAGTTATCAAACAGTACAACTGTAACTCTACAAGGTCTTGTTGGGTGCCAACATGAGAAGCAAGATCAGTTTTCAACAGTTCAGTAAACTGCACAAATTCTTCATCAAGATGTTCTTCCAGATCTTCCGGATATGATTTAATAAGATTTGATGACCTCTTTACGATCTCTTCAGGTGTAACCAACGGTAACTGATGAAGGAATCCAAAAACACCATTCACCTTTAGATAAGCTTTCTGCCTTTTTGACAGGGCAGAAAGTAAGCTGTCAATAATGGCAAGAAATGTTCAGCTTTTAAACTTCTGAGAAGGCGTTTGAGGTTCAACAAGTGGATCAAAAGTGCTGGAACCACTGAAATCGTACGCACAATTTTGCTTGTGTTTTCTTCAAGTTTGCTGTTGATAATCTTCACACTTAGTCAGATCCTTGGCTTTTTGCTCAATGTCTGAAAAAAGTAGACCACATAGCTTGAATAAATCAATGCAAGGATTCATAGAGTGCACAAGCTGTGTTCAAGTCTAGGCCAGAAGATTGCAAAGAGAACTGGTCATTTGAAAACACTGTAATATTTGATCCCACAATATGACCATTATTCCTGGTTCCAACTTCATGGTTGAAAGTAGTCCACGAGCCTGTTGTCAAACTCTGCCTTCTGATTATTATTATTTGAAATGTCATCCAAGACTTTGTTTTGTTGTATCTGCATGAGCTGACCACCTGGTATCTGAGATTCTTTTCACAACGGGCAAATGAGCGCCACCATCAGATAATGCAGCAGAAAGGAGATCCCACCGATAAGCAGAAGCAGAAAAATATATGTACAGGCTTTCTACAAACTGAAAGAAAATTAATGCTTCTTGACAACATTCAGCAGCACATTTTCCAACCAAATTTGGCGAATGTGCAAAGCATGGAATGTAATCCGCAAACTCGTGCTTAATTCGTGCTTGTAAGCCATTATACTTGCCACTCATGTTGCTGGCATTGTCATAACTTTGACCACAGCAGTCTTTTATATCATATAATTTTCCTTTAAAATGTCAAGTAAACTTTGAGCGAGCTGTTCAACACTATGACCTTCAATATCCAAAAACTTCACAAATCTTTCAACTGGTCCAGACAGCAAAACATAGCGCATGGTCAAAATCAGCTGGTCCACGTTAGGTATATCTGGAGTAGAATCCAATGAAACAGAATAATACTTGTATTTCTTTACTTCACCGATAATGTGATCCAGTACGCTGGATCCAATCAGATTGATGAATTCCTCACATATTGTTTTACATAAGTATGATTTATGTCCCCTTCCTTTGTTTGCATGAGCATTTATACGCTCTGCCAGAAAAGGGTCAAAATTGGCCAGTAATTCTAACAACCCCAAGTAATTTCCATTATGAGGAGAGCCAACATTTTCATCACTACCATGAAATGAAAGGCCTCGTTCTGCTAAAAACTTCAGAACTTCAATTATTTGGTCTAGAAGTGTACGCTAATCCTTTTGTTCAGTCTCCATTTTTTTCACAAGGTGGGAATCGACATGTTTAGCTTTGTTTTTGTGCATCAACAATGAAAATAAAGCTTGTCTATGTGACTCATTTCAATTGGGAAATACAGGTTGAAACTCACAGTCTAATCCGATCCTGTATGTTCCTGAGCTGGTTTGGACTACTTAAAATCAGGAAAAAATGAGGAATCGTGAACTGGGTCACATAAAACTGTTGCATCGCACCTCCCTTGTTGCAGGCTCACCGCGGTGGCGCACCCTCCAGCAGCGTAACAGTGCACACTGCAGCGGAGAGTGTGGGAGATAGTACAAAGATCACCATGACACAGCAAGCAGCCAGTAGACGCCTGCACACACATATCGTGCAGCATGCAGCTCCCCTGACATGAAAACAACAGTGTTGCCAAATCGTCATGAGAATACAGTGAGATGCCGATTTTACCAGACTGCAGCTTGCAAGCGTTTAGTGTGGGGCCCTCGAAAATGTGAGACCCGTAGCACAGCTCCTTTTGCTACTGAGTTAATCCGGCATTGCTGGCGCTTAAATCTCTGTCTGAACAACAGGTTCTGCCACTTGGATATGGAGATCTTCACCAACTTGTCAGCCTGTAAATCTCCATCCGAGCATTGTGTTTACTCATGTCGATACACTCTGGGGCCTGGACCCCGCGTTTTCAATTTGGCCTGTGCCCAACCTCTCGCACTCTTTCATGCTTTTGGCAATGGGCCCACTGCCTTTCCTTGCCTCAGTTCTGCCTCCAGGTTCAATGGGAAGTTACAGACTATTACTTCTGATGAGCATTTGCCAGAAAAAGTGGGGTTAATAAGGTATTATTTTGCTATCCTTGATTCATTAGCTACCAGCCAGAAGTCACTGAAGTTCACCAGCACCATCTTAAATGAGAAGTTTAAGCTGGAGAGGTTGTAGAGATAGGATTGAGATGTTGGAAGATCAGGAAATGACATGTTTGGAGATGGGAAATGGGGAGCTAGAGAGGCAGGAACAGGGAGGTCGGAGAGGAAAGGTCATCAGCATTAGAGAGATGGGATCAAGGAGTCAGGCAAGAAGAGAACTGGAGAGTTTAGAGATGCTGGGAGTTTGGAGTTTGAAGAGATGGAACTAGGGTTTCCAGAGGTGGAATGGGGAGAAGAATATGGTGGGCAGATATTATTATCTAGGTGCCCATTGAGTCTGTTGGGTTTTTCAGCTCCTGAAGTCTCTCGACCTGTTCCTGTAATAACATCAGGAAAATGATAAGTGGGTCAGGCAGCATCTCTGGAGAGAGGATCTAAGTTAACATTGCAGGTCCGTGATCTTTGGACAGTTCAGAGAATGTTGTTCCTGTGTCTGCAGAATATTTCAGTGTACAACCTGACTCTGCAAGTGGCAGACCTGGCTGGTAAAGGACTCTCCACCACAGCTACAGCCTCAATCTTCATCGATGATGTCAACGACAACCCCCCAGAGTTCACCCAGACTGAGGTTGGTGGAATTAGTGTCTGTCATTGTAGTGACCATTCAGAAATATGGGCAGAATCACTGTGAAAGTCAAGGTGGAAGGTCAAGATGTGATCAGGCTGGGTTTGGAACAGGATGGTGCTCCTGGATGCTCTGGACTGTCTGAGGCTTCTTGGCATCATCACTGGGCCCCATGCTGGGTGCTGATCCTGCCAAATCTCACAGTGCTAGTTAACTGCAGGGCCTGAACCTTGACTCAGTCAATGCCCAAAGATAGTTGGGTCTGACCCAGTAAATCCATAGGGACGCTGGGTCTGTCTAAGTTGATGCTGCTGGGTCTCCTTGAAGAAGCTTCAATCCAACGTCCAGTCCTCGTTCCGTCTCTGGGTCTAGTCCCAGGCGCCTGGTACCGGACTAGGCGTGTGACTGGGCTATGGGTATGTTGCCATCTCACCTTCAGGCAGAGTAATCCCAGTCCCAGGCAGCCATGATGTTTGGAACAACACACACAAAATGCTGGGGATCTCAGCAGATCAGTCAGTTTCAATGATGGGGAACAGTCAATGTCATGAGCTGAGTCCTTTCACCAGTTTTCAGCAGGGTCTTGGCCCATAACATTGTCGGTATTCCCCTCCATTGATGCTGTCAAGCACCTTCACTGTTTGCCACATAAGGGAGGATTTCCTGCTGGTCACCCATTTCAATTCAACTTCCTATTCCCAATCTGGCATGATGGTCCTCTGCTGCTATGATGAGGCCACACTCAGATTGGAGAAGCAACATCTAATATTGTATCTGTCTATACTCCAACTTGATGGCACCAACGTTGACTTCTCTAACTTCTGGTAATTTCTACCCCTTCCCCCTTCTCTCTTTCCTGCTTCTTATTCTGGCTTCCTACTCGCCCCTTCCCTTCTCCCCACAGCCCATATTTACCAAACCCAACTCCACAGCCCACAGCTGGAGTCACCTCCCTTTGGCTGCCTTTCTCCTTCCTTTTCTCTCATGGTCCACTCTCCTCTCCCATCAGATTCCAACTTCTTCACCCTTTACCTTTTCTACCTATCACCTCCCAGCTTCATATTTCATTACCCCTGCTCCATACCCACCTTTCTGCTCACTTGGTCTCACCTATCACTTATGGGATTGTACTCCAACCCCCCTCCCACCTTGTTATTAAGGCTTCTGACTCCTTCCTTTCCAGTCAGTCTTGGCCCGAAACATCAACTGTTTATTCATTTCTGTCAATGCTGCCTGACCTGCTGTGTTCCTCCAGCATTTGTTATGTGTTTTTCCAGATATCTGGTATCTGCAGAATCTCATATTTAAAACCACTCTTTGCAGACCCGCTCCATGTATGGAAAATCCCATTAGGGCTGCTACTGACTGTGACATTTTCACCCTTGCAGTTCACTGTGGAAGTGCCGGAGGATGTGATGGGAGTGGAGATTGCGGAGCTGACAGTGGAGGACAGGGACCAGCCCGGGACCCCCAACTGGAGAGTGAACTATGCCATCACACAGGGCAATGCCCAAGGGCTCTTCAGTATCCGCACCCAGCCCGAGACCAACACAGGCATCCTGTTAGTTGAAAAGGTAATGGAAACAGCCAGTCACAAGTTGCTCAGCAGTGAGACCTTGCACAGGTGGTTTTGGGGAGTGGTGCACCCATGCTCACTGGCTATAGAGTTCGGCTCTTTTGACACATCTTGATCCAACTGAAATTGCCTAGAAATAAAGAACTAGGAACTCAGCAGGCCATGCCTATGGAAAATTGTACGGCCCAAAACTGTACTCTTTTTCCATTTGCTAACTTTTCCAATGTTGATACCATGTTAATTAGTTCCTGTGCTGCTTTGTTGGTTCTCTAGGCAAATGTTTCCTGGGAACAATGCTAAGTCCTTTTAATGTCATTCTGGGTTATAATAGAAATGAAACATAAGACCATAAGACAAAGGAGCAGAAGTCGGCCATTCGGCCCATCGAGTCTGCTCCGCCATTTCATCATGAGCTGATCCAATCTCCCGTTTAGTCTCATTCCCCCTCCTTCTCACCATAACCTTTGATGCCCTGACTCAGATACCTATCAATCTCTGCCTTAAATACACCCAATGACTTGGCCTCCACTGCCGCCCGCGGCAACAACTTCCACAGATTCACCACCCTCTGGCTAAAAAAATTTTTTCGCATCTCTGTTCTGAATGGGCACCCTTCAATCCTCAAGTCATGTCCTCTCATACCAGACTCCCCCACCATGGAAAACAACATTGCCACATCCACTCTGTCCATGCCTTTCAACATTCGAAATGTTTCTGTGAGGTCCCCCCTCATTCTTCTAAACTCCAAGGAGTACAGTCCAAGAGCGGTCAAACGTTCCTCATATGTTAACCCTCTCATTCCCAGAATCATTCTAGTGAATCTTCTCTGAACCCTCTCCAATGTCAGCACATCCTTTCTTAAATAAGGAGCCCAAAACTGCACACAGTACTCCAAGTGAGGTTTTACCAGTGCCTTATAGAGCCTCAACATCACATCCCTGCTCCTATACTCTATTCCTCTAGAAATTAATACCAACATTGCATTCGCCTTCTTCACCACCAACTCAACCTGGAGATTAACCTTAAGGGTATCCTGCACGAGGACTCCCAAGTCCCGTTGCATCTCAGAACTTTGAATTCTCTCCCCATTTAAATAATAGTCTGCCCGTTTATTTATTCTACCAAAGTGCATGACCATACACTTTCTGACATTGTAATTCATTTGCCACATCTTTGCCCATTCCCCCAATCTATTCAAGTCTCTCTGCAGACTCTCTGTTTCCTCAGCACTACTGGCTCCTCCACCTATCTTTGTATCATCAGCAAATTTAGCCACAAAGCCATCTATTCCATAATCCAAATCATTGATATACAACGTAAAAAGAAGCGGCCCCAACACGGGCCCCTGTGTAACGCCACTAGTAACCGGCAGCCAACCAGAACGGGATCTCTCTATTCCCACTCTCTGTTTCCTGCCAATCAACCAACACTCTATCCACGTATGTAACTTTCCCGTAATTCCGTAGGCTGTTATCTTGTTTAGCAGCCTCGTGCGGCACTTTGTCAAAGGCCTTCTGAAAATCCAAATACACAACATCCACTGCATCTCCCTTGTCTAGCCTACTTGTAATTTCCTCAAAAAATTGCACTGGGTTTGTCAGGCAGGATTTTCCTTTAAGGAAACTATGCTGAGTTCTGCCTATCTTGTCATATGCCTCCAGGTACTCCGTAACCTCATCCTTGACAATCGACTCCAACAACTTCCCAACCACCGATGTCAAGCTAACAGGTCTATAATTTCCTTTTTGCTTCCTTGCCCCCTTCTTAAATAGCGGAGTCCTCAGAAACCAGGCCAGAATCTTTTGACTTTTGAAAGATCATTGCTAATGCCTCCACAATCTCCACTGCTACTTCCTTCAGAACACGAGGGTGCATTTCATCTGGTCCAGGAGATTTATCTACCCTTAGACTATTCAGCTTCCTGAGTACTTTCTGTCATAATTGTGACTGCGTATATTTCTCTTCCCTGACACCCTTGAATGTCCGGTATATTGCTGATGTCTTCTTCAGTGAAGACTGATGCAAAATACTCGTTCAGTTCCTCCGCCATCTCCTTATCTCCCATTACAATTTCTCCAGCATCATATTCTATCGGTCCTATATCTACTCTCACCTGACTTTTAATCTTTATATACTTGAAAAAGCTTTTAGTATCCTCTTTGATATTATTTGCTAGCTTCCTTTCATAGTTCATCTTTTCCCTCTCAATGACCTTAGTTTCCTTTTGTAAGATTTTGAAAACTTCCCAATCCTCTGTCTTCCCACTAATTTTTGCTTCCTTGTATGCTCTCTGCTTTGCTTTTACTTTGGCTTTGACTTCTCTTGTCAGCCACGGTTGCATTGTTTTTCCATTTGAAAATTTCTTCTTCTTTGGAATATATCTGTCTTGCACTTTCTTCACTTCTCGCATAAACTCCAGCCACTGCTGCTCTGCTGTCCTTCCCACTAGTGTCCCTTTCCAGTCAACCTTGGCCAATTCTTCTCTCATGCCACTGTAATTTCCTTTACTTCACTGAAATACCAACACATCGGATTTCAGCTTCTCTTTCTCAAATTTCACAGTGAACTCAATCATGTTGTGATCACTACCTCCTAAGGGTTCCTTCACTTCCATCTCTCTAATCACCTCTGGTTCATTACACAACACCCAACCCAGTATAGCCGATCCCCTAGTGTGCTCAACAACAAGCTGTTCTAAAAAGCCATCTCGTAGACATTCGACAGATTCTCTCTCTTGAGATCCAGTGCCGACCTGATTTTCCCAATCCACTCACATGTTAAAATCCCCCACAATGATCATAACACTGCCCTTCTGGCAAGCCTTTTCTATTTCCTGCTGTAATTTGTAGTCCACATCACTGCAGCTGTTTGAAGGCCTGTAGATAACTACCATCAGGGTCCTTTTACCCCTGCAATTTCTTTGCTCAACCCATAAAGATTCTGTACCTTCCGATCCTATGTCAACTCTTTCTAATGATTTAATATCATTTCTTACCATTAAAGCCACACCACCCCCTCTGCCTACCTGCCTATCCTTCCGATACACCATGTATCCTTGGACGTTCAGCTCCCAGAGACATGCATCCTTTAGCCACGTCTCAGCGATGGCCACAATATCATACCTGTCAATCTGTAACTGTACAACAAGATCATCCACCTTATTCCTTATGCTGTGTGCATTTAAGTATAACACCTTAAGTCCAGTATTTAGTACTTTTTGCATTGATTGCACTGCAACTCAAACCAATGGCTGCAAATTTGCCCCATCACCTGCCTGTCCTTCCTGACATCCTTACTGCTCACTACCTCAGATCTATTTCTGTTTTCCCTCTCCTCTGCCCCATCATTCTGGTTCCCATCCCCCGCCAAATTAGTTTAAACCCTCCCTGACAGCTCTATTAAACCTTCCCACCAGGATATTGGTCCCCCTAGGATTCAAGTGTAACCCCTCCTTTTTGTACAGGTCACACCTGCCCCAAAAGAGGTCCCAATGATCCAGAAACTTGAATCCCTGCCCCCTGCTCCAATCCCTCAGCCATGCATTTATCTTACACCTTATTCCATTCCTACTCTCACTGTCATGTGGCACAGGCAGTAATCCCGAGATTACTACCTTTGCGGTCCTTCTTCTCAACTGCCTTCCTAACTCCCTATACTCTCGTTTCAGGACCTCTTCCCTTTTCCTACCTATGTCATTGGTACCTACATGTACCACGACCTCTGGCTCCTCACCCTCCTGCTTCAGGATATCTTGGACAAGATCAGAAACATCCCGGACCCTGGCACCAAGGACACAAACTACCATCCGGTCTCCTGATTGCATCCACAGAATCATCTATCTGACCCCCCAACTATCGAGTCCCCTATTACTACTGCCTTCCTCTACTCTTCTGAGCTACAGACTCTGTGCCGGAGGCCCGGCCACTGTTGTTTCCCCCAGGTAGGCTGTCCGCCCCCCAACAGTACTCAAACAGGAGTACTTATTGTCAAGGGGTACAGCCACAGGGGTACTCTCTAGTACCTGACTCTTCCCCTTCCCTCTCCTAACCGTAACCCACTTGCCTGCCTCCCGTGGCCCCGGAGTGACCACCTGCCTGTAACTCCTCTCTATCACCTCCTCACTCTCCCTGACCAGGCGAAGGTCATCGAGCTGCAGCTCCAGTTCCCTAACTCGGTCCCTCAGGAGCTGTAGTTCGTCACGCTTGGCACAGATGTGGACGTCCGGGAGGCTCGGAGACTCCAGGATCTCCCACATCCGACACCAAGAACAACAAGCTGCCCTCACACTCCTACTTCCCCTTTCCTCAAATAACAGGAAAAACTGAAACCTAAACCTACCTTGCCTCGCCCGCTTCCACCCAAGCCCGTTGAGCCAAAGCCCTTAAGCCTTCACTCTGCTTGCGGCTCACTCCTCTGCCCGCTGGTTAAGGCTGTGTCCTTTTTAAATCTTCCCCGCTTCACTGCCTGCGCAGTCCCGCCTCTCTTAACTCCGATGAGAATAAGAAAAAGTCAAAATGGCTCCCACCGCACTCCCGTTCTGATCCTCTGACTTCCTTCTCCAAATGCAACCTGATTTAGAATTTCTGTCCTTTTTAAATCTTCCCCGCTTCACTGCCTGCACAGTCCCGCCTCTCTTAACTCCGATGAGAATAAGAAAAAGTCAAAATGGCTCCCGGCGCACTCCCGTTCTGATCCTCTGACTTCCTTCTCCAAATGAAAATCATATCTTAGGCTGAGGATTTTGACCTATTAAAGTAAGACATAAGACCATAAGATACAGCAGAAACAGGCCATTCAGCTCATCGAGTCTGCTCCACTAATCCATCATGGATGATCCACTCAAACCCTTCTTGCCATAACCTCGGTGCACTGATCAATCATCAATTTTTGCTTTGCATATACCCACGGACTTAGCCTCCACAACTATCTGTGGCAGACCATTCCAGAGGTTCACTACTCTCTGGCTAAAAAGAATTCCTCCTTACCTGTTCTAAAAGGTCTCCCCTCAATTTTGAGGCTGTACCTTCTAGTTCTGGATATCCCCACCATAAGAAACATCCTCTTCAAATCCACCTTATCTAGTCCTTTCAACATTTGGTAGGTTTCAATGAGATACCCCCATCCCTGGCGCTTTCTCCTAAATTCCAGACCCGAAGCTGCCAAATGCTCCTCATGTTAACCCCTTCTTTCCTGGAATCATCCTCGTAAACCTCTTCTGGACTCTCTTTAATGACAACAAACCCTTTCTGAGATATGGGTCCCAAAACTGTCGACAATACTCCAAGTGCAGCCTGACCTGTGTTTTATAAAGGCTCAGCATTATCCCCTTGTTTTTATATTCTATTCCCGTTGAAAAGAACGGCAATATCACATTTGTCTTCTTTACCACAGACTTGTCCTGTAAATCAACCTTCTGGGAGTCCTGCACGAGGACTCCTAAGTCCCTTTCCACCCCTGATGTTTGAATTTTCACCCATTTAGATAATAGTCTGCACTCTTGATCCTTTTACCAAAATGCATTATCATGCATTTCCCAATACTGTATTCCATCTGCCACTTTTTTGCCCATTCTTCTAAGTCCTGCTGCAATGGCATTGCTTCCTCAGCACTACCTACCCCTGACTTATGCTTCTCTCTTTGAAATTACAGCACAAATTCAATCATATTCTGATCACTATCTCCTATGGGTACCTTTACATTAAGCTCCCTATCAAAATTAGGATTATTACACAAGCCCCAATCTAAGATAACCTTTCCCTGAGTTGGCTCAAGCACAAGCTGCTCTAAAAACTACTTCATGGGCATTCAACACATTCCCTCTTTTGTGATCTGACACCAACATGATTTTCCCAATCCCTCTTACCATATTTTACCAATTGAGTCACACCACCACCCATGCTTTCCTGCCTGTCCTTTAGATACAAAGTACATTCTTTGATATTAAGTACCCAATGAGGATCTTCTTTCAGCCATGACTCAGTGATGCCTACAACGTTATACCGACCAATCTCTAGTTGAGTCACGTGTTCATCCACCTTGATCCATGCTACGTGCATTTAAATACAGCATCTTCAATCCTGCATTCTTTGCCCTTTTGAATTTTGACTCTGTGGTACAATTTAAGTCTTTGCACTGTCTGTATTTGTATCCAGTCATTGGCTTGTCCTTCCTTACATTCATATTACACTCATCATCTACTTGTAAACTTGCTGGCTCATCCTCAGCTCTGTCATACTGGTTCCCATCCCCCTGTCATATCAGTTGAATCCAGTCCCAACAACTCTAGGAAAACTAGAGCTTTCCTAGGAAAACTGCCTACAAGGATATTGGTCCCCCTCAGATTCAAGTGCAACCCCATTGTACAGGTCCCTCCTGCCCCAGAAGCAACAGTTCATCTCTGTTTCATTGAAGAGCATGAGTAAAAGGGGCACACCTATCTCTACATGTGCTGGGACAGCCATACAAACCCAGCAGCTTGAGAGTTCATGGCAATCACATCTGTCAGGGAAAGGACACGAACTAATCCAACCATTGTCATTTGGACTGTCAGTGGTTTTTCTTACATCTTCTTACAGTGAGAGGTGTGAATCCATGCTACCTTTTCTCTTACCTTGATGGCTGTATCAGTGACCAGCAATATCTGAAATAGTATTTCAAATTGAAGTTCCAAACAGTTTTTTTTCTAAATGCCCACACCACCTACAACACCACATAGTCCCCAGGTACGGTGTCTTGGCATTTAAGGACTGCTGCTGGTTGCTGGGCTTCAACATGCTCTCATCCAGGTTGTGTACGTTCATTTGTTTATTTCCCAGTGGTACATCAGTTGGCAGGCACAGAGACTGTCCTGTTATGATTTCATCTGGAGACACCCCTATGGTTCAATTAGCAGTGGCTTAAATGGTCAACAGAACCAAAAGCAGCACCTGCTTCCACCTTAGTCCAGTTTCTTCACACATTTTGCTAAGTTTATTCTTAATATCCTTTCCACTCGGCCCGCTGACTGAGAATGGAAATGTTGATCCACCTACGCAGGAGAGACCTTTGCATACTTCTCTAATTACGTCACCAGTAAAATGGATACCATTGTCACAAGGAAGTCTCCACGGGATCCCAATTGTGGGATTATTTCCTTTAACAAACATTTTGCTGCCGTAACTGCATCATTCTTTCTGCAAGGAACCCGTCATGAAAACACATCAATAATGACTAATACATACTTAAACCCTTCACATGGAGGTAATTCAATAAAGCCCATCTGTAAATGTACAAAAGGCAGGGTATGAGCCTCTGTTACTTGTACCAGTTTTCCCAGATTCTGTAAGGCACATATCATACACTGTCTACAGATTTGTTCTGCAACTTGAGGTACTCAAAGGGCATACGAAGTTTGATTTATTTGATTAATTATTCCCTGCTTGCCCCCATGTGTGAACTTGTGAACACATTGGACAATCCAGGGTATCAGTTTACCTGGGATCACAAGGTAGCCATTTGGGTGAAGCCACATACTATCGTGCTGTTTACAACCCAGCTTTTCCTATTTTACCCTTTTGGCTGATGGAGCCATGGACAGGCATGCTCATGCATCCCCTGAGGTGGGAGGTGTCGTCAGGGCTGACCATGTGGGGTGCTTGCTTCTGGCTCAAGAAGGACGGCCTTAATTGTTGATCTTTTGCAGTACAATCTTTGTTTTAATACCCTCAGAGATTTCATCTATGCCCGGTGCACGGTTTTCCCAAATTGTTATGCAAGGCCAAGCCATCATCAAAGAAAATGATATCGGCATTGGCAATAGAAGTATCAGTAAGGTCTTGATGGCATTTTGTTACTTCAGGGTAAGAAGGTGGGGGGAGGGGAGGAAGGAATACAAGGTAGTAGGTGATTGGTAAAATTAGGAGGGGGAGGGGTGAAGTAAAGAGTTGGCTGATAGAGATAAAGGGCTGGAGAAGGGGGAATCTGACAGAAGAGGAGAGTAAGTCATGGAAGAAAGGGAATGGAGAGGAGCACCAGAGGGAAGTGATGGGCCTGTCCCTTTATCAAACTCACAATAATAGTACACTGTTTACTCTTTGCATGTTGCTTCTCTGACTCCTCCCAATCCTTGAAAACTGGTTATCTCACATGCCTGTGCCCTTTCTTAAATGGTCCCTCTTTTGCAATATGGCCTTTAGCAACTAAATTCTATCCCTATTACAGGATCCATCTGCGGGAAATGGCTTGTCAGCATCTCTGGTTGACATTACCCATCTGGGTAATTCCTCCACAGACCTCCTCCCATAATTATTAAACATATACAATGCTGGAGTTCCTTTTACTGGATCTGAGAATGATGTACCTGTCCCATCACTCACTTACTCTTCTCTTCACTTACCATTAAGTCGTAATCAGTACAGTCTATTCCTGCTTCACTGCAGCAGCCTCTAGAGTTCAACCCTTATGTAATGTTACTCAACCATTATTGTAATTTTTAATGTACTTCGGTTGATATAGAGGCAATCAATTACTACTGCATTTTGACTAACAATAATTTAGTGCTTTCCAAATGCTGGATCAACCCTTCCAAATGTCCCTGACACTAACCTTTAACTCTTACTGTCTTTGAGCTATGCGTCCCAGACGTGGGGTCAATACCTCAAAGTATCCTTTACATAGAAACCCTACAGCACAATACGGGCCCTTCAGCCCACAAAGCTGCACTGAACATGTCCTTACCTTAGAAATTACCTGGGGTTACCCATAGCCCTCAATTTTTCTGAGCTCCATGGACCTGTCCAGGAGTCTCTTAAAAGACCCTATCGTATCCTCCTCCACTACCATTGCCAGCAGCCCATTCCATGCCCACCAATCTCTGCGTAAAAAAACTTCTCCCTGACATCTCCTCTGTACCTCCTTCCAAGCACCTTAAAATTATGCCCTCTCGCGCTAGCAATTTCAGCCCTGGGGGAAAAGCCTTTGGCTATCCACACAATCAATGCCTCTCATCATCTTATACACTTCTATCAGGTCACCTCTCATCCTCTGTCATTCCAAAGAAAAGAGGCCAAGTTCACTCAACCTATTCTCATAACTCATGCTCCCCAATCCAGGCAACATCCTTGTAAATTTCCTCTACACCCTTTCTATTGTTTCCACATCCTTCCTAAATTGAGTGGACCAGAACTGAGCACAGTACTCCAAGTGAGGTCTGACCAGGGTCCTTTATAGCTGCAACATAAACTCTCAGCTCTTAAAATCAATCCCACGATTGATGAAGCCAATTCACCGTATGCCTTCTTAATGAAAGAATCAACCTGAGCAGCAGTTTTGAGTGTCCTATGGACTCGGGCCCCAAGATCTCTCTGACTCTCCACACTGCCAAGAGTCTTACCATTAATACTATATTCTGCCATCATATTTAACCTACCAAAATGAATCATCTCACACGTATCTGGGTTGAACTCCATCTGCCTCTTCTCAGCCCAGTTTTGCATTCTATCAATGTCCCGCTGTAACCTCTGACAGCCTTCCACACTATCCACAGCACCTCCATCCTTTGTGTCATCAGCAAATTTACTAACCCATCCCTCCACTTCTTCATCCAGGTCATTTATAAAAATCACGAAGAGTAGGGGTCCCAGAACAGATCCCTGAAGCACATCACTGGTCACTGACCTCCATGCAGAATATGACCCGTCTACAGCCATTCTTTGTCTTCTGTGTGCAAGCCAGTTCTGGATCCACAAAGCAATGTCCTCCTGGATCCCATGCCTCCTTACTTTCTCAAAAAGCCTTGCATGGGGTACCTTATCAAATGTCTTGCTGAAATACATACATGCTACATCTACTGCTCTACCTTCATCAATGCGTTTAGTCACATCCTCAAAAAATTCAATCAGGCTCGTAAGGCACGACCTGCCTTTGACAAAGCCATGTTGACTATTCCTTATCATATTATGCCTCTCCAAATGTTTATAAATCCAGCCTCTCAGGGTCTTCTCCATCAACTTAACAACCACTGAAGTAAGACTCTCTGGTCCATAATTTCCTGGGCTATCTCTACTCCCTTTCTTGAATAAAGGAACAACATCTGCAACTTTCCAATCCTCCAGAACCTCTCCCATCCCCATTGACGATGCAAAGATCAGTGCCAGAAGCTCAGGAATCTCCTCCCTCTCCTCCCACATACGGTCCCGGTGACTTATCCAACTTGATGCTTTCCAAAAGCTCCAGCAATCCTCTTTCTTAATGTCTACATGCTCAAGCTTTTTAATCCACTGTAAGTCATCCCCACAATCAGCAAGGTCCTTGTACACTGAACTATACAATTCATTTGCTAACCTTTCACTTGAACTTTTTTACTGTGCCATTCCTTTTTAACATTTCTGTCATCATGCGAAATGCGTTAGAGTCACAGTGAAAGAAGCTAATGCACGCAAGTCCATAACATAGACCACAGTGTAGAGGCTGACAGTGAGTCAGAAACCTGACATTCAATTCCGAGAGAAAAAATCTCTAGAAGCAAAAAAACACTTATTTTTTGGTGATCGCTACTACTAGGGAATCGCTCTCAAGCGACCCAGTCATCAGGGTTCTTCCACTCTGCTGCTGCAGTGATCTTGGTGGAACTTCCAGATTCTGTCATGCTTCTTTTGCTAAGTCTTATAACTTACTTATTCCTGTCCTCGCCTTGCAGTGCATTGGGTGGCAACCAATTCTTTAACATCTTGTCTGTTTTTTACGAGGCCAAGTTGCTAGCTTGACACTCAACCCAGCACAGATGGAAAGCTGGCTGGATTCAAACTCCAGACTACTCACCTTGAAGTCCTGTACTGATGCAATTATGCCACCAGCTGGCAAAGGTCTTATAACTGTCACGTACCCCGTGACTGAGTTAAAGAGCCAGCAGAAATGGAAAGCACTTTGGAGTCTGGTATTACTAGTAACTAATAGTGTTTATTAGTAATATGCAATACAGTACTATAGAATGCAAATACATGAAACAGGTTAGCAATAATATATAGATATATCCATAAAAGTGTGGAAATAGGAAGCAAAACCGTGCTCTTTCAAACCTAGGGGTAAGTGGATAGAGTCTTACGATGGTGAAGAGTTCAGTTCAGTTTAGGTTGAGGTAGTTTTTGGATTAATGTTGGAGAGAGAGAGAGAGAGAGAGAGGGAGGTGATGAGAGGTGTTGCCGTCGATCTTCCCGTTGTCTTCCTGTTGTGGTCACCGACTATGATCATACCACGTACGACTGTTCTTCAGTGGTGGAACTATCACCCAGGCAAGGGAGGACACACAAATAGTTCCCCACCGGTCGCACCTTCTCACATTGTGAGCCACTGATCGATTTCCCTGAATCGATCCTCCAAAACCCCACCTTCACGTGGTGCACAAAGCTCGTTCAGAGTCCCGTGGTGTGTCTGTCTGTGTCCCCACGGACCTGCTTTTTATCACTGGCTGTCCATCAATCGGCTCCGCCCTGCTCTCTCTGCAGGAATCTTAACAAGCAGGCAAAGTGTCCTTGGAGAAAGGTAAACAATCAGCAAAGAAACCATAACATTAAGTTTTGTCTCTCTCTCTCTCATTTGCACTGGACACCTCCTCCTCTCTCTCTCTCTCTCTCAATAGCAGCACAGTTCATAGGGTCAATTCTGGACCCCGTTTCAAATTTGGTTTGCCCATCACATAACAAAGAACCAAAAAACACAAAGTGGATCTGTTCAGAGACATGTTTATTGCTAGAAATAATGAGAAGCGTCTTCACTCCTTAATGGCTGGAAGCTGCTTTGGATTTGCAGCTTACGAATTTCATTTTTTTATATAAGCTTTCAGCTATGCTTTGGCATTTATCTGTTCTGCATACCGCTCATCTGCTTCAATAAGCTGCACTTCCCAAGGCTGACAGTAGATCAACCTCCCCTTGATTACACACTGAACTATAATCCAGGGCATTACATGGCTCTTGTACCATACCAGCATATTACAAAGCACTATGGGATTTTACAGGTTCCATTTTGTTACATTATAAGAATAAATACATAAAAACTCAAAGTTATGAATACACTTCCACAGGAAGGGTGCAGTAGGGGAATGGGTGGATAGGGAGTGCTGGCTGGGGGAGTGTGCATTCTGGGACTGACTGGTTTGGAGGGTAACCGGTTGAGGACAGGGATGCAGAGATGGGCTGCTGGATTGGCTCTGCAGGAGTGTGGAGTGTGGGTGGTGAGTGTGTTTAATGTGTTGTGATTAGGGTTGGAGAGCTGAGAGTGGGTGGGGTGGGGAATGTGGGTGAGAAGGTCCAGTATGGACTGACGGAGAGACTGACTCTGTTGTTCTCTGTGTCTTGTGTCAGAGGCTGGACTATGAAACAACAGTCAGACACATGCTGACAGTGGAGGCATGGAACTGGACACCGCTGAGTCCTGCGGCTCGAAGCACTCTCCTCTCCACTGCTCAAGTCACCATCACACTCACTGATGTGAATGAAGCCCCCCGCTTTGAGGAAGACCCCCGCGTGCTGCGTGTGCCTGAGGGGATGAGGGAAGACAGGGTGCTAACTGTGTACACTGTGACTGACCCTGACATCGCCCAACCCCAGAACATAAGGTCAGTACCACCTTCCAAAACCCACACCAGTAGAAACCCCTGGTGGATTTTCACTCCAGCCCCTGAAAGTTACTCCATCCCCCACACAGAGTGACCTCCTCATGCAACAAACTGCTCAACCAATTCAGTGACTTGCCACCATCACCAGAGGGAAATGGTCAGTCGACCAGGAGAAAGTCCATAACATCAACCATCCCTCTGTTGCCTGACTGCTGCCACACTGAGTTCCCCCACTCATCACACCTCATACTGCCCTCCCTCCTGTGTTTTGATTGTCTTCTGGGATCAACTTATTATTCACAGGCAGATTAATACAGCAAAGAAACAGGCCCAGTGCCAACCACTGTCAGTTGCCTGATTTTTGCCTATAACCCACCAAGCCTTACCCTCCATGTAACATTCTTAAATGTTGCAAACATACCTGCCTCAGCCACTTCCTCTGGCAGCTCATTCTAGGTACTCTTTACCCTCTGTGTAAAGGGGTTCCCTCTTGTGTTTCTTTTAAATCTCTCATCTCCTGTATCTATGCCCTCTAGTTTTGGATGCTATGACCCATGGGGAAAAGACTATGACCATCCACCTTATCCATACCCCACATGATTTTATAAATATCTATGTGATCCAAGGAATAAGTACCCAGTGTGACCAATCTCTCCCTATAACTCAGGCTGTCCAGTCCAGACAGCATTCTCATAAATCTCTCTTGCATTCTCTCCAGCTTGACAATGTCTTTCCTATAACAGGGTGACCAAAATCATACACAATGCTCTAACCGCAGTCTCACCAACAACTTGTATAATTACAGCAAAATGTTTCATCTCCTAAACTCAATGTCCCGGCCAATGAAGGACAGCATGCTAACTGCCTTCTTCATCACACTGTCTACTTGTAATGCTATTTTCAGTGAACTATGCATCTGTAGTCTCAGGAGCCTATGTTGCACAACATTTGTCAGTGCCCAGGCGCTCAAGGTGCAAGTCTTACACTAGTTTGAATGTCCAAAATGCATCACCTTACACTTAACTAAGCTGAAATTCATTTGTCATTTCTCAACTTCTCTATCTGACTGATCAAGATCTCTTTGTACCCTATTTCACTATCAACTAAGTTGAAGAGGAAGTTTTCACTCTTTAAGAAAGGAGGAAGGCAGCAGAAAGGATATTATAGACCAGTTAGCCTGACCTCAGTGGTTGGGAAAATGTTGAAGTCAATTGTTAAGGATGAGGTTCTGGAGTACTTGGTGACACAAGACAAGATAGGACAAAGTCAGCATGGATTCCTTAAGGGACAATTTTGCCTGATGAACCTGCTAGAATTCTTTGAGGAGATTACAAGTAGGATAGAGAAAGAGATTGCAGTGGATGTTGTAGACCCTGGACCCTTGACTAGGTGCCACACCTGAGGCTGCTTACCAAGTTAAAAGCCCATGGTATTCCAGGAAAATTACTGGCATGGTTAGAGCATTGGCTGATTGGTAGGAGGCAGCAAGTGCGAATAAAAGGCTCTTTTTCTGGTTGGCTGTCAGTGACTGTTCCGCAGGGACCATTTCTTTTTATGCTGCATATCAGTGACTTAGATGATGGAATAGATGGCTTTGTTGCCAAGTTTTCAGATGATACAAAGATTGGTGGAGGGACAGTTAGTGTTGAGGGAACAGATAGGATGCAGAAGGACTTAGTATAGGAGAATGGGCAAGAGAGTGGCAAATGAAATACGGTGTTGGAAAGGCATGATCATGCTCTTTGGTAGTTGAAATAAATGTGCAGACAATTTTCTAAATGGAGAGAAAATCCAAAAAACTGAGATGCAAAGAGACTTGAGAGTCCTTGTGCAAAATACCCTCAAAGTTAACTTGCGGGCAGAGTAGGTGGTGAGGAAAACAAATGCAATGTTAGCATTCATTTCAAGAGGTCTAGACCACAATAGCAAGGATGTGATGCTGAAGCTTTATAAGGAACTGGTGAGGCCTCACATTGAGTATTGTCAACAGTTTTGGGCTCCTCATCTAAGAAAAGATGTGCTAGCATTGCAGAGGGTTCAAAGGAGGTTCACAAGGATGATTCTGGAAATGAAAGGGCTATCATACGAGAAAAAATTGATAGCTCTGGGACTGTACTCCCTGGAATTTAGAAGGATGAGTGGGGGAGTGAAATATGATTGATATCTTTTGAACGTTGAAATGCCTAGACAGAGTAGATGTGGAGAAGATGCTTCCAGTAGTGGGGGAGTCTAGGTCAAGAGGGCAGAACCTCAGGATAGAGGGGCATCTATTTAAAATGGAGATGCGGAGAAATTTTTTTAGCCAGAGGGTGGTGCATTTGTGGTATTTCTTACCACAGGCAGCTGTGGAGGCAAATTCGTTGGGTATACTAAGGCAGAGCCTTTCTAAAAACCATCTAACAGGCATTCAACAAACTCACTCACTTGCGACCATTTACTACATGATTTTCCCAAACAATCTGCATATTGACATCTTGTATGATTATCATAACATTGCCCTTTTGACACATCTTTCAGAAACATAGAAAACCTACAGCACAATACAAGCCCTTTGGCCCACAAAGCTGTGCTGAACATGTCCTTACCTTAGAAATTACCTAGGGTTACCCATAGCCCTCTATTTTTCTGAGCTCAATATGCCTGCCAAGGAGTCTCTTAAAAGACCCTATTGTATCTGCCTCCACTACCGTCACCAGCAGACCATTCCACACACTCACCACTCACTGCGTAAAAAAACTAACCCCTGACATCTCCTCTGTGCCTACTTCCAAGCACCTTAAAACTATGCCTTCTTGTGCTAGCCATTTCAGCTCTGGGAAAGAGCCTCTGACTATCCACACAATCAATGCCTGTCATCATCTTATGCACCTCTATCAGATCAACTCTCATCCTCCGTCGCTCCAAGGAGAAAAGGTTGATTTCACTCAACCTATTCTCATAAGGCATGCTCCCCAATCCAGGCAACATCCTTGTAAGTCTCCTCTGCATCCTTTCTATAGTTTCCACATCCTTCCTGTAGTAAGGAAGTGAACACAATACTCCAAGTGGGGTCTGTCCAGGGTCCTATATTGCTGTAACATTACCTCTCAGTTCTTAAACTCAATCCCACGATTGATGAAGGCCAATGCATGTATGCCTTCTTAATGACAGAGTCAACCTGCGCAGATGCTTTGAGCATCCTATGGACTCGGACCCCAAGATCCCTCTGATCGTCCACACTGCCAACAGTCTTACCATTAATACTAATCAGAATCAGGTTTACTATCACCATCGTGTAGCATTAAATTTGTTAACTTAGCAGCAGCAGTTCAATGCAATACATAATCTAGCAGAGAGAGAAAAAATAATAATAAATAAAATAAAACACAATCATAAATAAACAAGTAAATCAATTACATATATTGAATAGATTATTAAAAATGTGCAAAAACAGAAATACTGTATATTAAAAAAGTGAGGTAGTGTCCAAAGCTTCAAAGTCCATTTAGAAATTGGATGGCAGAAGGGAAGAAGCTGTTCCTGAATCACTGACAGTGTGCTTTTAGGCTTCTGTATCTCCTAACTGATGGTAACAGTGAGAAAAGGGCAAGCCCTGGGTGCTGGAGGTCTTTAATAATGGACGCTGCCTTTCTGAGATACGGCTCCATAAAGATGTCCTGAGTACTTTGTAGGCTCATGCCCAAGATGGAGCTGACTAGATTTACAACCTTCTGCAGCTTCTTTTAGTCCTGTGCAGTGGCCCCTCCGTATCAGACAGTGATGCAGCCTGTCAGAATGCTCTCCACAGTATAACTATAGAAGTTTTTGAGTGTATTTGTTGACATGCCAAATTGCTTCAAACTCCTAAGTTTAGCCACTGTATAGCCACTGTCTTGCCTTCTTTATGACTAAATCAATATGTTGAGACCAGGTTAGATCCTCAGAGATCTTGACACCCAGGAAATTGTATCTGCTCACTCTCTCCACTTTTGATCCCTCTATGAGGATTGGTATGTGTTCCTTCATCTTACCCTTCCTGAAGTCTACAATCATCTCTTTTGTCCTACTCACGTTGAGTGCCAGGTTATTCTGCCGTCTTACAGTAGACAATAGACAATAGGTGCAGAAGTAGACCATTCGGCCCCTCGAGTCTGCACCGCCATTCTGAGATCATGGCTGATCATTCACTATCAATACCCAGTCCCTGCCTTGTCCCCATATCCCTTGATTCCCCTATCCATCAGATATCTATCTAGCTCCTTCTTGAAAACATCCAGAGAATTGGCCTCCACCATCTTCCAAGGCAGTGCATTCCACACCTCCACAACTCTCTGGGAGAAGAAGCTCTTCCTCAACTCTGTTTTAAATAACTGACCTCTTATTCTCAATCCATGCCCTCTGGTACTGGACTCTCCCAACATCTGGAACATATTTCTTGCCTCAATCCTATCAAATCCTTTAATTATCTTAAATGTTTCAATCAGATCCCCTCTCAATCTCCTCAATTCCAGCGTGTACAAGCCCAATCTCTCCAATCTCTCTGCGTAAGACAGCCCTGCCATCCCAGGAATCAACCGAGTGAATCTACGCTGCACTTCCTCAATTGCCAGAATGTCCTTCCTTAAACCTGGAGACCAAAACTGTACACAATATTCCAGGTGTGGTCTCACCAGGGCCCTGTACAAATGCAAAAGGACGTCCTTGCTCTTGTACTTAATTCCCCTTGTAATAAAGGCCAACATTCCATTTGCCCTCTTCACTGCCTGTTACACTTGCTCATTCACCTTCATTGACTGATGAACTAGGACTCCTAGGTCTCTTTGCATTTCTCCCTTACCTAAGTCTACACCGTTCAGACAATACTCTGCCCTCTTGTTCCTGCTTCCAAAGTGGATAACTTCACATTTATTCACATTGAATGACATCTGCCAAGTATCTGCCCACTCACACAGCCTATCCAAGTCTCCCTGTACTCTCCTAAGGTCCTCTTCGCATGTCACACTGCCACCCAGTTTAGTATCGTCAGCAAACTTGCTGATATAGTTTTCAATGCCCTCATCTAAATCGTTGACATAAATCGTAAAGAGCTGTGGTCCCAATACAGAGCCCTGTGGTACCCCACTAGTCACCTCCAGCCGGTCCGAGAAACACCCATTCACTGCTACCCTTTGCTTTCTATCTGCCAACCAGTTTTCTATCCATGTTGAAACCCTGCCCCCAATGCCATGAGCTCTGATTTTACTCACCAATACGTTTGTATTTGATCTATCAAAATGAACCACCTCACGCTTAACTGGGTTGAACTCCATCTGCCACTTCTCAGCCCAGTTTTGCATCCTTTCGATGTCCCCCTGTAACCTCTGACAGCCTTCCATACTATCCACAACACCCCCAACTTTTGTGTCATCAGCAAATTTACTAACCCATCCCTCCATTTCCTCATCCAGATCATTTATAAAATCCCGAAGAGTAGGGGTCCCAGAACAGATTCCTGAGGCACACCACTAGTCACCAACCTCCATGCAGAATATGACCCGTCTACAACCACTCTTTGCCTTCTGTGGGCACAAAGCAATGTTCCCTTGGATCCCATGCCTCCTTACTTACTCAATAAGCCTTGCATGGGGTACCTTGCTAAATGCCTTGCTGAAATCCATATACACTACATAACTCAACCCACAAAGGTTCAACATCTTCCTATGTCACATCTTTCTACTGATCTAATGCCATTATTTACCAGCAGAGCCACCCCACCCTCTCTGCCTACCATCCTATCCCTCCGATACAACGTGTAACCTTGGACATTCAGCTTCCAGCTACAACCATCCTTCAGCCACGATTCAGTGATGGCCACATCATACCTGACAATTTGTAATAGTGCAATAAGATCATCCACCAAATTTTTCATACCTCGTGCATTGAGATATCACACTTTGAGTATATGTTTTTTGATTCTGCATCCTTAATGCACTGATATTCACCCAGCAGTTATCTCCTATCATCTGCCTGACAGTCTAACTTCATGCTATCTATGCTTCTTTACCATCCATTCTACTGAGTCCCTTAATTCTGGTTCCCACCCTCTGCCAAATTAGTTTAAACCCTCCCCAACAGCTCTAACAAATCTGCCTGCGAAAATATTGGTTCCCCTCGGGTTCGGGTGCAACCCGTCACATTTGAACTGGTCATACCTGTTGTTCGCCCCATGTCTATGCGTTCCCCGTCTCTTTGCATTCCCCCATCTCTCTGCATTTCCCCGTCTCAGTGTGGTTCCCCCGTCTCTGTGTGGTTCCCCCATCTCTGTGCATTTCCACCATGTCATTGTGTGTTTCCCCCCATCTCTGTGCATTCTCCCTGCTTCAGTGTTTCCCCCGTCTCTGTGCATTCCCCCATCTCTGCGTTTCCCCCATCTCTGTGCATTGCCCCATCTCTGTGTGTTTCCCCATCTCTGTATTTCCCCCTTCTCTGTGCATTTCCCCATCTCTGTGTGTTTCCCCATCTCTGTATTTCCCCCTTCTCTGTGCATTTCCCCATCTCTGTGCATTTCCCCATCTCTGTATTTCCCCCATCTCTGTGCATTTCCCCATCTCTGTATTTCCCCATCTCTGCATTCCCCATCTCTGTGCATTCTCCCCGTTTCAGTGTTTCCCCCGTCTCTGTGCATTCCCCCATCTCTGCGTTTCCCCCATCTCTGTGCATTTCCACCATGTCGCTGTGTGTTTCCCCCCATCTCTGTGCATTCTCCCATTTGTGCATTCCCTCCGTCTCTGTGCATTCCCCCATCCGTGCATTCCCCCCATCTCTGTGTGTTTCCCTGTCTCTGTACATTCCCCCATCTCTGTGCATTCCCCCAGTGTCTGTATGTTCCCCCGTCCCTGTGTGTTTCCCCGTCTCTGTGTGCTTCCCCATCTCTGTGAGATTCCCTCATCTCTGTGTGTTTCCCCCCATTCCTATGCGTTTCTCCATCTCCATGTGGTTTGCCCCCTAACCCTGTTCGACCTTGCGCATTTACCCATCTGTGTGCATTTCCTCCCCCCCCCCCCCATTTCTGTATGTTTGTCCCCATATCTGGGTATTGTCTCTCCCTGCAGGGATTATCCTACACTCTCTGTTGTCTCGGCCCCATTAACTCTGTGCTTCCTGTGTTGCAGTTACCATATCCAGTACGATCCCGCAGACTGGCTGACAGTCGATGTTAACAGCGGTGCGGTTGTTCTTCAGCAGAACATCAGGCGGCAGTCACCATTCCTGATCAACCACCAGTACATTGCCCTGATCACTGCCACTGACGATGGTGAGAGGGTAGCAGGGGTAACAGGGAGGGAGGTTACCATCATGGGGCAGGTGAGGATACAGCATCATATTCATACAGAGGGCCTGTGTCTATCACCCATTCCTGGCTGCCCACTCAAAGCTCGGGGAGAGGCACCTCTTGTACCACTGCTATCCAGTGCTTCGACCTAGTGAATGTGAAGAAGCAACGATGTATTGTGTGAGGTTTTGGCACCACACTACAGGATGGAAGAGGGAGTGCAGAAGGGATTCACCAGGATGTTGCTAGTAACGGAGGGGTGTTGTTAGAAGGCAGGTTGGGTAGGATGGGTTTGTTCTCACTGGGATGTAGAAGGTTTATAAAATGATGAGGGACAAAGATCTTTTTTCCCAGGCCAGAGAAGACTAGAACAAGAGGGCCCAGGGTTATAGTCAGTGATCTGAGGGACAAACTTCTCACACAGAAGCTGCTGGTTATCTCTAATGAGGTGATGAAGGAGGGTATAATTATAATGTTTAAAAGTATGTGGACAAAAAGCATGTATACAGAGGAGATGGACCTAATGCAAGCAAAATCTCCAAGTTCAAAGTTAATTTATTACCAAAGCACATAAATGTCACCATTTACTAGCCTGAGATTCACTTTCTTATAGGCATACTCAGAAAATAGAAAAAAACACAATAGAATCAATAAAAACAATAAGAATTTGGACAAACAACTAACGTGCATAAGGCCATAAGACGTAGGAGCAGAATTAGGCCACTTGGCCCATCGAGTCTGCTCTGCCATTCCATCATGTCCCATCCAATTTTCCTCGCAGCCCCACTCTCCTGCCTTCTCACTATATCCCTTCATGCTCTGATCAATCAAGAATCTATCTCTCTTAAATATATATAAAGATTTGGCCTCCACAGCTGTCTGTGGCAAAGAATTCCACTGATTTACTACTCTTTGGCTAAAGAAATTCCTCCTCATCTGTGTTCTAAAAGGACACCCCTCTATTCCTGTGTCCTCTTGTCTTTGATTCTCCCACCATAGGAAACATCCTCTTCATATCCACTCTATCAAGGCCTTTCATCATTTGATAGGTTTCAATGAAGTCACCCCTTATTCTTCTGAATTCCAGCAAATAGAGGCCCAGAGCCATCAAACACTGTTCATATGACAAGCTATTCAATCCTGGAATTATTTTTGTGAACCTTCCTTGAACCCTCTCCAGTTTCAGCACATCCTTTCTAAGATAAAGGTCTGTGCTGCAGAAGGGAAAGAGAAGAGTGGAGGGGTAGTGATAGAGAACTCAAAAGTCATACAGGAGATTCTGTGGAGGTGAACGGGACACACGAATGGAATGTTGCCTCCCAGGTGCCAGGGTCAGGGATGTCTTGGATCACATCCACAGCATTTCAGAGAGGGAGGGAGAGCAGCCAGAAGTCTTGGTACATATTGGTACCAATGATATAGGAAGGAAAAGCAAAGAGGTCCTGAAAAGATAATTTAGAGAGCGAGGCAGAAAGGTGAGAAGCAGGACCTCCAGGGCAGTATTTCTGGATTGCCGCCTGTGTCACGCGCCAGTGAGGGTAGAAACAGGAAGATTTCACAGATTAATGCGTGGCTGAGGAGCTGGCGCAGGGAGCAGGGCTTCAGGTTCTTGGATCACTGGGATCTCCCTGGGGGAGGTTCACCTGTACAAAAGGGACGGGTTGCACCTGAATCTGAGGGGGATCTATATTCTCACAGACAGCTTTTTTGGGGCTCTTGAGGAGGGTTTAAACTAATTTGGCAGGGGGTGGGAACTGGAGTGAAAGGACTCAGGGTAGGATGGATGGAGAAAAAGCAGACAGCGTGCAGTCAGACTGTCAGGAAGGGCAGTCAGGTGATAGGACACAACTGCAGCCAGCAGGGTGAGTATCAGTGCATTAGGCATGCAGAATCAAAAAGAGTGGGAAATGCAGCAATCGAAGTGTTATATCTCAATGCACAGAGTATAAGAAATAAGGTGGATGATCTTGTTGCACTTTTACAGATTGTTGGGTAGGATGTTGTGGACATCACTGAATCATGGCTGAAGGATGGTTGTAGTTGGGAGCTGAATGTCCAAGGTTACACACCGTATCTGAGGGATAGGAAGGTAGGCAGAGGGTAGTGGCATGGCTCTGCTGGTTGAGAATGGCATCAAGTCATCAGAAAGATGTGACATAGGATCGGAAGATGGTGAATCCTTGTTGGTTGAGTTAAGAAAATGCAAGGGTAAAAGTACCCTGATGGCAGTTGTATACAGTCCTCCAAATAATAGCTGGGTGTGGACTACAGATTACGGTGAGAAAGAGAAAATACATGTCAAAAGGGCAACGTTATAATAGTCATGGAGATTTCAAAATGCATGTAGGTTGGCAAAGGACCTTAAGAGAGTGAATTTGTTGAATGCCTATGAGATGGCTTTTTGGAGCAGTTTGTCATTGAGTTTACTGGGGGATCAGCTGTAGGATTGGGTGTTATGTAATGAACTGGAGGCTATTAGGGAGCTTAAGTTTAAGGAACCCTTAGCGACCAGTGATCACAGTATGAATGAGTTCAACTTGAAATTTGATAGGGAGAAAGTAAAGTCTGATGTAGCAGTATTTCAGTGGAGAAAAGGGAATTACAGAGGTATGAGAGAGGAGTTGGCCAAAGTAGATTGGAAGGAGTTGCTGGCAGGGATAACAGCAGAGCAGCAATGACTTGAGTTTCTAGGAAAAATGAGGAAGGTGCAGGACAGATCTATTCCAAACACAAAGAAATACTCAAATACAAGAGGACAAGAAGCACCACTGCTCAATACAAAAGGACATGGCTTTAAGGTAAGGGGTGGGAAGTTCAAGGGGGATATTAGAGGAAGGTTTTTTACTCAGAGAGTGGTTGGTGCATGGAATGCACTGCCTGAATCAGTGGTGGAGGCAGATACACCAGTGAAATTTAAGAGACTACTAGACAGATATATGGAGGAATTTAAGGTGAGGGTTTATATGCGAGGCAGGGTTTAAGGGTTGGCACAACATTGTGGGCGAAGGGCCTGTAATGTGCTGTACCATTCTATGTTCTATGTTCAAATTGCAAAATAATACAACCGTGGCTGACAAGAGAAGTCAAAACTAATGTAAAAACAAAAAAGACGACACATAACAAAGTAAAAATTAGTGGGAAGATGGAGGATTGTGAAGTTTTTTAAAACCTACAGAGAGCAAGTAAAAGAATCATTAGAAGTGAAAAGATGAAATATGAAAGCAATCTAGCAAACAATATCAAAGTGGATAGACAAAGCTTTTTCAAATACTGTATATAAAAGAGAATAAATATAGGACCACTAGAAAATGAGGCCGGAGAAATAATAATGAGGGACAAGGAGAAAGCAGATGAACTAACTCAGTATTTTGCATCAGCCTTCACTGTGGAAGACACTAGCAGTGTGCCTGTTGTAGTGTGTGAGAGGAGAGAAGTAAGTGCAGTTACTATTACAAGGGAGAAGGTGCTCAAAAAGCTGAAAACCTGAACATAAGTCATCTGAACAAAATGAACTACTGAAAGAGGTAGTGGTAGAGGTTGTGGATGCATTAGTAATGATCTTTGAAGAATCTTTGGACTCTGGCATGGTTCTGGAGGACTGAAAAATTGCAAATGTCACTCCCACTCCACTCTTTAAGAAAGGAGGGAGGCAGCAGAAAGGAATTTATAGACCAGGTAGCCTGACCTCAGTGGTTGGGAAAATGTTGAAGTTAATTGTTAAGGAAGAGCTTATGGAGTACTTGGTGACACAGGACAAGATAGGACAAAGTAATCATGGTTTCCTTAAGGGAAAAACTTGTCTGATGAGCCTGTTGGAATTCTTTGAGGAAATTAAAAGTAGGATAGAAAAAGTATATGCAGTGGATGTGGTATATTTCATAAGGCCTTTGACAAGGTGCCACATATGTGGCTGCTTACCAAGTTAAGAGTCACATGGTATTACAAGAAAGTTACTGGCATGGTTAGAGCATGGTAGGAGACAGCGAGTGGGAATAAAAGGATCTTTTACTTGTTGGCTGCCAGTGACTCGTGGTGTTCAGCAGGGGTCAGTGTTGGGACCGCTTCTTTTTATGTTATTTATCAGTGATTTAGATGATGGAATACGTGGCTTTGTTACCAAGTCTGTAGTTGATATGAAGATTGGGGGAGGAGCAGGTAGTGATGAGGAAATAGGAAGACTACAGCAGGACTTGGGCAGATTAGGAGAATGGGCAAGAAAGTGGCAAATGAAATAGAATGTTTGAAAATGGATGGTCATGCACTTTGGTAGAAGAAATAAGAGTGCTGATTTTTTTTTTAATAAACAGGGAAAAAATCCAAATATCTGAGAAGCAAGGGGACTTGGGAGTCCTTGTACAGAAAATCCTAAAATTTAACTTACAGGTGGAGTTGGTGTTGAGGAAGGCAAATACAATGTTAGAATTCATTTCACTTCGGCGGTCTGCAAACTATCGGAAAGGATTCTTAAGAATAGGATCTGCAAGCATTTGGAGAAGTATAGTCTACTCAAGGATAGTCAACATGGCTTTGTGAAGGGAAGGTTGAGCCTCACTAATTGAGTATTTTGAAGAGGTAACAAAAGAAATTGATGAGGGTAGGGCAGTGGATGTGGTCTACATGGATTCTAGCAAGGCATTTGACGAGGTCCCCCACAAGAGACTCATCCAGAAAGTCATGAGGCATGGGATCAGTGGAACCTTGGCTGTTTGGATAAAAAATTGGCTTACAGGAAGAAAGCAGAGGGTAGTAGTGGAAGGAAAGTATTCTGCCTGGAGGTTGGTGATTAGTGGAGTGCTGCAAGGATCTGTCCTGGGACCCCTGCTATTTGTGATTTTTATAAATGACCTGGCAGAAGAATGGGTGAGTAAATTTGCGGATGACATGAAGATTGGAATTGTGGATGGAGCTGCAGGTTGTCAAAGGTTACAAGAGGATATGGACAGGCTGCAGAGTTGGGCAGAAAAATGGCAGATGGAGTTCAATCCGGATAAATGTGAGGTGATGCATTTTGGAAGGACAAACCAGAAGGCTGAGTACAGGGTTAATGGTCGGTTACTTAAGAGTGTGGATGAACAGAGGGACCTTGGGGTTCAAATCCATACATCCGTCAAGGTCGCTGCACAGGTTGATAGGGTAGTTAAGAAGGCCTATGGGATGCTAGGCTTCATTAACAGGGGGATTGAGTTCAAGAGTAGACAGGTCATGCTGCAACTCGACAAATCTCTGGTGAGACCGCACTTAGAGTATTGTGTTTAGTTCTGGTCATCTCATTATAGGAAGGATGTGGAAACTATGGAGAGGGTGCAGAGGAGATTTACCAGGATGTTGCCTGGATTGGAAAACAAGTCTTATGAGCCAAGGTTAGCAGAGCTGGGAATTTTCTCTTCGGAGCGTAGAAGGATGAGAGTCGACTTGATAGAGGTTGACAAGATTATGGGAGGCATAGATAGGGTGGATAGTCAGTACCTGTTTCCCAGGGCACCAATAGCAAACACCAGAAGACACATGTACAAAGTTAAGGGAGGGATGTTTAGGGGAAACATCAGGGGCAAGTTTTTTACACAGAGGGTTATGAGTGCCTGGAATGACTTGCCAGGGATGGTGGTGGAGGCTAAAACATTAGGGGTATTTAAGAGCATCTTGGACAGACACATGGATGAAAGAAAAATAGAGGGTTATGGGGTTTAGTACTGTTTTTTAAAGGAATATATGGGTCGGCACAACATTGAGGGCCGAAGGGCCTGTACTGAGCTGTGGAGTTCTAGTGTCTAGTATCTAGTTCTGGAATATAATAGAAGGAATGTGATGCTGAGGCTTTATAAGGCACTGTTGAGGCCTCACCTTGAGTAATGTGAACAGTCTTGGGCCCCTTAAAAAGGATGTGCTGGAACTGGAGAGGGTTCAAAGAAGGTTCACGAAAATGATTCCAGGATTGAATGGCTTGTCATATGAACAGTGTTTGATGGCTCTGGGCCTGCATTCACTACAATTCTGAAGAATGAGGTGTGACCTCATTGAAACCTAGTGAATGGTGAAAGGCCTTGACAGAGTGGATGTGGAGAGGATGCTTCCTCTGATGGGAGAGTCTAAGACCAGAGGACACAGCCTCAGAATAGAGGGGGTCCTTTTAGAATGGAGATAAGGAGGAATTTCTTTAGCCAAAGTGTGGTGAATCTGTGGAACTCTGTGCCAGAGGCAGCTGTGTAGGGCAAGTCTATGCATATTTAAGGCAGAGGTTGATAGATTCTGGAATAGTCGGGGTATGAAGGGATATCGGGAGAAGGCAGGAGATGGAGTCTGAGTGGAAAATTGGATCAGCCATGATAAAATGGTGGAGTACAGACTCGATGGGCCAAATAGCCTAATTCTGCTCCTATATCTTATGTCTTACAGTCCGGGGTAAAGTTTCCCATGGCTGATATCGGCTGTGCCATCTTGGTGAAGCAGAGCTGAACATCGGACTGTAGTCATGTTTCAGACAACTGTGTTTCTCTCCACAGGTGAACCACCGCACACGGCAACAGGAACCCTGGAGATACATATCACCGAAGTGAACGATTATGCACCAGTCCTGCACCCGCTGGTGGCTTTTGTCTGTAGTCAGTCAGCAGGAGTGGGGGGAGTCATTGTTTGGGCAGATGATGCTGACCTGGACCCCCATGCCAAGCCCTTCCATTTTGAGATTGTTCCTGAAAATTCCCAGATTTCCCAGAACTGGACAGTACAGCTCCTCAATGGTACGTGCTTGACAAACTACAGAGGTGAGTGACAGGTACATCCCCCAGTAATGCACACCCACTTGGCTGAGAGTAGCTGTCACTGCAATAAAGGGAAACAATCAGATTAACTTCTACCTCAGCGCAGGAGTCCACCATTGTTCAGTACAGAAACAAGCCCCACCCTCAGTCGTCTTGTGCTGCCCCTGCAGTGGGAATATGAGATGGGACGGTGTAGAGGGAGCTTCCACTCTGTGTCTGACCCTGAAGTGTGTAATGGGACTGAGTGAAGGAAGTTTCAATCTATATCTATAGAGAGTGTAGAGGGAGCTTCACTCTGTATCTGACCCTAGGTGTGTGTGATGGGATGGTGTGGAGGGAGCTTCACTCTGGGTCTGACCCCAGGAGTGTGTCATGTAGTCACGATGGGTACAATGGGTGATTTCTGAGAATAGTGGATCCTCTCCCCCAGGGAATTGACTAGTTTATAGACAATAATAATCATATTTTAATTTGAATTTGTTCACTGTGTTGTAAATATTTAATGTTTGTATTTTATGGATTATTATGTAAATAAACTTCTGTAGTTTTGTAAAAATAAAGAGGGAAAAGTCCAGGCTGACCACATAGTCCAGCTTGTTAGTGCCAATTCCATGCATTCAGCTCATATTCCTCACGCTCCTCAACTCCATGTACTTATAGAGGTGACTCTGGTGTACCTGCCTTAGCAACTTCCTCTGGCAGTTCGTTCCATATACTCACCACCCTCTTAATGAAAAGGTTGCCCATCAGGTTAATCTTTTCCCTATACCCTAGGGTGTTGCACTTTGGGAGGACAAACCAGGGTGGGACTTACCCAGTGAGCAGTAGAGCACTGAGGAATACGGTAGGATAGAGGGAACTAGGAGTATAAATTCCTTGAAAGTGGCATCACAAGTATACAGAGTTATAAAGAAAGTTTTTGCCACTTTGGCCTTTGTAAGTCAAAACACTGACAAAAGTGTTGTGGTTGTATGTTGAAATTGTACAAGACATTGGTGAAGCCTAACTTGGAGCATTGTGTGTAGTTTTGGTCACCTACCTGTAGGAAACATGTCAATAAGATTGAAAGAGTGCAGAGAATTTACATGGATGTTCCCAGGAACTGAGGATCTGAGTTTTAGGGAAAGTTTGAATAGGTTAGGACTTTATTCTCTAGAGCAAGGGTTCCCAATCATTTTTATGCCATGGACCCCTACCATTAACCAAAGGGTCCATAGACCCCAGGTTGGGAACCCCTGCCCTAGTGCATAGGAGAAGAAGGAGGGATTTAATAGAGGTATGCAAAATGGTGAGGAGTAGGGTTAATGCAAGCAGGCTTTTTCCAGAGGTTGGGTGAGACTACAACTAGAGGTCATGGGTTAAGGGTGAAAGGTGAAATGTTTAAGGGGAACATAAGGGGGAAGTTCTTCTCTCAGAGGGTGGTGAGTGTGAAACAAGCTGTCAGCGCAAGTGGTGGAAATTTGGATAGGTATGATGATGCGAGGGGTATGGAGGGCTTTGGTACAGGTGTAGATCAATGGGACTAGGCAGATTAATGGGACTGGCATGGACTAGAAGGGCCTGTTTCTGTTCTATAGTGTTCTGCGACATTGTGACCTATGCCCCCTAGTTTTGGTCTCCCCTACACTGGGTCAAAGGCTGTGACCATGCACCTTATCCCTGCCTCTCATAATTTTAAAATTTCTATAAATTTGCCCTTCATTATTCTATGTTCCTAGGCTGACTAACCTCTTCCTCACTCAGTACCTCTATTAAAATCCATTTTGCCACTCCTCAGCCTAATTCCCTAAATGATCAAGATCCCCTTGTAGTGTATAATCACCTTCTTCACTATTAACAACACCTCTTAATTTTGTGTAATTCACATCCACATCATCTATATATGTTCATGCGAGGAAGGCACTGCCCGAGTCAGTGGTGGGGGCAGATACACCAGTGAAGTTTAAGAGACTGTTAGACAGGTATATGGAGGAATTTAAGGTGGGGGGTTATGTGGGAGGCAGGGTTTGAGGGTCGGCACAACATTGTGGGTCGAAGGGCCTGTACTGTGCTGTACTATTCTATGTTTCTATATATATATATGAAATAACAAGGGTCCTATCACTGATCTCACCTTGTTTCTTGGAAAGGAAGGCAGTAGTCACCGGCCTCCATTCCAAGAAACAAGCTTGAACCAGCACCCTCTGCTTCCTACCTCCAAGCAATTGGGAATCCACCTGACCAGCTGTCTCTGGATTCCACAGAACCATGTGAGACCTTGCTAAAGTCCAAATAGACAACTTACTGCCTTACTCTCATCTTCTTGTTTACTTTTTCGAAGAACTCTAATAGGTTCTTCAAGCACAATTTCACACACACAAAACCATGCTGGTTGCTCCTAATCAGACTCTGTCTATCCAAATGCTGGGTGATCCTGTCCCTCAGAATTCCCTCCAGTAACTCCAGTAACAGGCTGATCATCTTGTGGTTTCCTCGCTTGTCCTTGCAACCCTTTTTCATACATTGGAATGACATTAGCCACCTTCACGTCTTTGTGACCTTCACCAGAGATGAACAATGAAGTGACAAACTATCTCCACAATTTCCTCTCTAGCCTCCCGCAAATTGCTCAGTTCCTGGGGACTATCCACCGTAATGTGCAGTAAGGCTGCAAGTATTACCTCCTCGAACACCTTTACTTGTTTCCTGCATCTGTTGAGCAAAGTCCTCAGGAAACATCAAAGAAAAATATTCAGTAAAATTCTCCCCAGAAGCCTGCAGTTTGAGCCATAGGCGACCCAGCTAATCTCTAAGGGAACCAACTCTCTCCTGAGCCACCCTCTTACTCTTATATTTCTATAGAAACTCAGGATTTGCCTTATCAGGATTAATCTTGCAGATCCACCTCATATCCTCTCTCTGCCTTCTCTCTCCTGAAACCCCCTCTGTCCAGTTCAGTACTCTGCCTTTCTATTTTATTCTACAAGGTATACGATCTAACATATTTCATGTTATATTCCACCTGGCCTAGCCTTGCCTTTTCACTCCCCATCCTCTCACCCTCCTCACAGCCACACCCTCACTGACATCGATGAATATACCACCCTCCTCCAACTCGTGATATGGTTTGTCCAGTGCAAATCCCTGCAACAGCTCCTTGACACAGCCTGATCATCCAAAAATGGCTGGTTTATTCCCACTTTCTCTCCATTAGCCAGTGCTCAGTCTGTCCAGTATATTACTGTGTGTTTTAATGTTCTTTCATAATCATAGACCTTACTGCAGGCCTTCTGAAAGTCCACTTTTGTAAGGCCTGCATATGCCGGCTCCTCCCAGTCTCCATCCAGCTAAGAGGAGTCACCTGCCACTTGTTTCCAATTCATCGCCACAGCCTATTTAAATCCAGCTCTCATCCACAATCCAACTAACCTCAATCAGTTGCTCCTAGCCTTCAGTTATCTTGTTAAGTATCTGTTCTCTCTTGTTTTGAGGCCCCTTGCGGTTTATTATTTTGTAGTTTATTATTAAAGTTCTCACTCACCACTTTCTCGATTCCACTGGATCAAAGCTCCTCTACATTTCCTGACACTCTCCTCTTATCCACCCCCCCCCCCGCCCGCCACTGACACCCACACTTACCACACCACTGTCATAGGCTCACAGACAAAACTGCTTCCCTCTTTACCCAGTGAACCCTCTCTGAACCACCTCTATCATCAAATGGGGCTGCAGCAAAACTTCCCTACCTTAATATTCCAGCCCTTGAATGGGCCAGCAATCCATTCACCTCCCTTCTGTGTTGAGGACGAGGACCCCAAATCACTTGGTGCTGCAGCTTTCTGTACTCTTCTCATTGCCCTTTAGCACTTCCTTCAAAAAGAACAAGGTATCAGGTGAGAGGTGATCTGAGGGGTAACTTAACCCAGAAGGTGGTTTATACGTGAATGAGCTGCCAGACAAAGTGGCTGAGGCAAGTACACTGAGATGGGCTGAAAGGCCTGTATTTCTCTATGACGCTAAGGAAACAAGCTATTTATCCTGTTTAAGATTGGTCAACCCTAGGTGTCCAGGCCTCTGAGCTCAGAGCCTGACAGGACAGAGTCCATGCAAAGTGGCAGTGCCAATGTGCCAATGCCAGGCTGCAGCTCACTCCCAGGTTTGGGCTCAGAGTTCCATCAGGGAGAGCTTCAGGCCAGCAACAGCAGCATCTCTCCCCTGTCCGAGTGCTGGGAATATCCCTCACTGTTGTCGTCGTTTCTCCACAGACACCCATGCAAGGCTGGGAATGCACTGGGACGTTTCCGAAGGGACTTACCGTGTGCTGATTCAAGTCAGTGACTCTGGAGAGCCACAGATGAGCCAGGAGCACAGCTTGAATGTGACAGTATGTCACTGCACTGGTGATGAGGAGTGTTCGCCAGGAGCAGCAGCTGTGCTTGGATCCCGTGCGGGCCTGAGTTTTGGGGCCTGGATGGTGATTCTCAGCAGCGTCCTGCTCTTATTGTGTGAGTATCACCTCTCTGATCTTCCCCTGTCTCCCTCTCCTCATTATACCAGTTATCTTCCCTCTCCGCTCTGAAGTCTCAGCTTGAAGCATCAATACTTTCTCTGTGCTCACAGATGCCAGTTGGCCTGCTGAGTTCCTCCAACAGTTTGCATTATCACTCCATCAATAGTCTGTTATAGCACAGGCTAGCTGGGAAAGCCCATGGACTTTATCCTGCTGCCTTCTTATTGGTAATCCTTTGTCAACGTATCCACAGTGTTGTAGTGGTGATAGGGCAGGCCAGCTCTGAGTGGAGACATGATCTCTACCTGAGGTGGGAAACCCAAGGCAGCTTGATGTCCTGGACCCTGGTTGTGAATCAGAGGGCTGCCGCGATGCGAGCCCTGCCCAG
Source organism: Hypanus sabinus (assembly GCF_030144855.1). Lineage (NCBI taxonomy): Eukaryota > Metazoa > Chordata > Chondrichthyes > Myliobatiformes > Dasyatidae > Hypanus > Hypanus sabinus. The sequence continues at coordinate 84,917,125 of NC_082722.1, forward strand.
GCCGCCTCACACTGCCAGTCCATCCCGGTCATCGTGTTGACATCTCTCCTTTCTCACACTTCCAGTTCTTATCCTGCTGGTGGTGGTCTCAGACTGGCTTCATCAGCAACTCCATCGCAAGGGGCTCCTGACTGTGTCTGAAGATGATATCCGGGACAATATTTTGAACTACGATGAACAGGGAGGAGGAGAGGAAGATCAGGTTAGTGGACAGTTCCAACACACCACAGTCCAGTATCCATGGTCCTTACTCAGTCTGGCCCGTGAGTTATTGAACACATTAACTAGTAAAACTCTCAGGTAGATCAATGTCAGTGACATCCCTGAACTCATAAATGAAAGTGTGGAACAGTGGCAAAGGAGGAAAGTGATTTCAACCCCCCCCCCCCCCCCACACCCCCTTCCCCACTGACAGGAGCAGGAAATGTCTTCAAGCCCCTGCAACCCACTGCACCATTGAAACATCCAACCACATCAAATCAGCTCCTGCCCAATGCTGAGGAAAGAACACGGCCCAAAATGTTGACTGTTTATTCCTCTCCACTAATGATGCCTGACCTGCTGAGTTCCTGCACCATTTCGGTGTGTTGCTGCTCTGGTTCCCTGTTCTCCAACTGCAACCCCCGCCCATGGCCTTGAACATATCTAGTTACTCTTTTGGTCACTGACCACAGAATTCCAAAGATTCCCCTCATTCCTGTCTGAAATTACATCAGCATAGATGCCCTCAAGCACCGCCTCCGAATCCAACAATGAGGTCATCCCTCAGTTTTCAGACTTCTTTGTCCTAACACTCGCTTTTGAGGAATGCAGAACACCACCATAATGAGGAGCCACCATAAACAGGGGGGATAAAATAAGAGATAAGGTCGGTGGTAACAGGCTTTCCCCCAGCGTAGGGGAAACCAAAACTAGGGGGACATAGATTTAGGGTGGGAGCAGAAAGGTTGAAAATGGATCTGAGGAGCAACTATTCCACACACAGGATAGTGAATATAGGAAATGAGCTGCACACAGGAAGTGTTTGGGGCAGGTAAATAAGAAGCCCTTGGATGGGTGCATGGAGCAGAGGGCTTGAAGAACTGAGGAGTGAATGCAGAAAATTAGACTAGCTGGGTGGGCATGGGTTCATTGGGTTAAAGCCCTATCTCCAAAGCGACTCGATGACTCTATAAACCTTCCCACAGAAAGAGACGAGAAACATCTGCAGCACTGACAAATCCTCCAAACTGTTAAAGCCCATTTTCCTCACCACAATGGCAACTGATGTGACTCACAACACACAATTTGACCCACTGATTCCTGTAAACCGGTAAAGACAAACCCCTGTGACCCAGTCATTCCTGTGAACTTGATCATTCTACCCAGTGACCCAGTGATTCCTGTGAACTTGGCTGTTCCATCACAGTGTCCCAGTGATTCCTGTGAACTTGGCCGTACCATCACTGTGACCCAGTGATTCCTGTGAACTTGGCCGTTCCATCTCTGTGACCCAGTGATTCCTGTGAACTTGGCCGTTCCATCACGGTGACCCAGTGATTCCTGTGAACTTGATCATTCTACCCAATGACCCAGTGATTCCTGTGAATTTGGCTGTACCATCACTGTGACCCAGTGATTCCTGTGAACTTGGCCATTCCATCACTGTGACCCAATGATTCCTGTGAACTTGGCCGTTCCGTTCCTGTGACCCAGTGTTTCCTGTGAACTTGATCCTTCTATCCAGTGACCCAGTGCTTCCTGTGAACTTGGCCATTCCATCACTGTGATCCAGTGATTCCTGTGAACTTGATCCTATCCAGTGACCCTTTGATTCCTGTGAATTTGGCTGTTCCATCACTGTGACCCTGTGCTTCCTGTGAACTTAGCCATTCCATCACTGTAACTCAATGATTCCTGTGAACCTGGCTGTTCCATCACTGTGACCCAGTGATTCCTGTGAACTTGGCCGTTCCATCATTGTGACTCAGTGAGTCCTGTGAACTTGATCATTCTATCCAGTGACCCAGTGATTCCTCTGAACTTGGCTGTTCCATCCCTGTGACCCAGTGATTCCTGTGAACTTGATCCTTCTATCCAGTGACCCAGTGATTCCTATGAACTTGATCATCCTACACAGTGACCCAGTGATTCCTGTGAACTTGGCCATTCCATCCCTGTGACCCAGTGATTCCTGGAATTTGGCTGTTCCATCCCTGTGACTCAGTGATTCCTGTGAACTTGGCCGTTCCATCATGGTGACCCAGTGATTCCTGTGAACTTGGCCATTCCATCACTGCAACTCAGTGATTCTTGTTAACTTGATCATTCTATCCAGTGACCCAGTGATTCCTGTGAATTTGGCTGTTTCATTACTGTGACCCAGTGATTCCTGTGATCTTGGCTGTTCCATTCCTGTGACCCAGTGTTTCCTGTGAACTTGATCCTTCTATCCAGTGACCCAGTGCTTCCTCTGAACTTGGCTGTTCCATCCCCGTGACCCAGTGATTCCTGTGAACCTGGCTGTTCCATCACTGTGACCCAGTGATTCCTGTGAACTTGGCCGTTCCATCACTGTGACTCACTGATTCCTGTGAACTTGGCCGTTCCATCACTGTGACCCAGTGATTCCTCTGAACTTGGCCGTTCCATCCCAGTGACCCAGTGATCCCTGTGAATTTGGCTGTTCCATCACGGTGACCCAGTGATTCCTGTGAACCTGGCTGTTCCATCCCTGTGATCCAGTGATTCCTGTGAACTTCGCAGTTCCATCCCTGTGACCCTGTGATTCCTGTGAACCTGGCTGTTCCATCACTGTGACTCACTGATTCCTGTGAACTTGGCCGTTCCATCACTGTGAGCCAGAGATTCCTCTGAACTTGGCCGTTCCATCCCTGTGACCCAGTGATTCCTGTGAACTTGATCCTTCTATCCAGTGACCCAGTGATTCCTGTGGATTTGGCTGTTCCATCACTCTGACCCAGTGATTCCTGTGAACTTGATCATCCTACCCAGTGACACAGTGATTCCTGTGAACTTGGCCATTCCATTCCTGTGACCCAGTGATTCCTGTGAACCTGATCCTTCTATCCAGTGACGCAGTGATTCCTGTGAACTTGGCTGTTCCATCACTGTGACCCAGTGATTCCTCTGAACTTGGCTGTTCCATCCCTGTGACCCAGTGATTCCTCTGAACTTGATCATTCTATCCAGTGACCCAGTGATTCCTGTGAACTTGGCTGTTCCATCACTGTGACCCAGTGATTCATGTGAACTTGGCCGTTCCATCACGGTGACCCAGTGATTCCTGTGAATTTGGCTGTTCCATTACTGTGACCCAGTGATTCCTGTGAACTTGGCCGTTCCATTCCTGTGACCCAGTGTTTCCTGTGAACTTGGTCCTTCTATCCAGTGACCTAGTGCTTCCTCTGAACTTGGCTGTTCCATCCCTGTGTCCCAGTGATTCCTGTGAACCTGATCCTTCTATCCAGTGACGCAGTGATTCCTGTGAACTTGGCTGTTCCATCACTGTGACCCAGTGATTCCTCTGAACTTGGCTGTTCCATCCCTGTGACCCAGTGATTCCTCTGAACTTGATCATTCTATCCAGTGACCCAGTGATTCCTGTGAACTTGGCTGTTCCATCACTGTGACCCAGTGATTCATGTGAACTTGGTCCTTCTATCCAGTGACCTAGTGCTTCCTCTGAACTTGGCCGTTCCATCAATATGAACCAGTGATTCCTCTGAACTTGGCTGTTCCATCACTTTGACCCAGTGATTCCTGTTAACTTGATCCTTCTATCCAGTGACCCAGTGATTTCTGTGAATTTGGCTGTTCCATCACAGTGACCCAGTGATGCCTGTGAACTTGATCATCCTACCCAGTGACCCAGTGACTCCTGTGAACTTGGCCGTTCCTTCACTGTGACCAAGTGATTCCTGTGAATTTGGCCGTTCCATCACAGTGTCACAGTGATTCCTGTGCACTTGGCTGTTCCATCACTGTGACTCAATGATTCCTGTGAACTTGGCCGTTCCATCACTGTGACCCAGTGATTCCCGTGAACTTGGCCGTTCCATTCCTGTGACCCAGTGATTCCTGTGAACCTGATCCTTCTATCCAGTGAACCAGTGATTCCTGTGAATTTGGCTGTTCCATCACTGTGACCCAGTGATTCCTGTGAACCTGATCCTTCTATCCAGTGACCCAGTGATTCCTGTGAATTTGGCTGTTCCATCACTGTGACCCAGTGATTCCTGTGAATTTGGCTGTTCCATCACTGTGACCCAGTGATACCTGTGATCTTGGCTGTTCCATCACTGTGACCCAGTGATTCCTGTGAACTTGTCTGTTCCTTCACTGTGACTCAGTGATTCCTGTGAACTTGGCTGTTCCATCCCTGTGACTCAGTGATTCCTGTGAATTTGGCCGTTCCATCACTGTGACCCAGAGATTCCTGTGAACTTGGCCATTCCATCACTGTGACTCAGTGGTTCCTGTGAACTTGGCAGTTCCATCCCTGTGACCCAGTGATTCCTGTGAACCTGGCTGTTCCATCACTGTGACCCAGTGATTCCTGTGAACTTGGCCGTTCCGTTCCTGTGACCCAGTGATTCCTGTGAACTTGATCCTTCTATCCAGTGACCCAGTGATTCCTGTGAATTTGGCTGTTCCATCACTGTGACCCTGTGATTCCTGTGAACTTGTCTGTTCCTTCACTGTGACTCAGTGATTCCTGTGAACTTGGCTGTTCCATCCCTGTGACTCAGAGATTCCTGTGAATTTGGCCGTTCCATCACTGTGACCCAGAGATTCCTGTGAACTTGATCCTTCTATCCAGTGACCCAGTGATTCCTGTAATCTTGGCCATTCCATCACTGTGACCCAGTGATTCCTGTGAACTTGGCTGTTACATCACTATGACCCAGTGGTTCCTGTGAACTTGGCCGTTCCGTTCCAGTGACCCAGTGATTCCTGTGAACTTGATCCTTCTATCCAGTGACCCAGTGATTCCTGTGAACTTGGCCGTTCCATCCCTGTGACTCAGTGATTTCTGTGAACTTGGCTGTTCTATCACTATGACCCAGTGATACCTGTGAACTTGATCCTTCTATCCAGTGACACAGTGATTCCTGTGATCTTGGCTGTTCCATCACTGTGACCCAGTGATTCCTGTGAACTTGGCTGTTCCATCACTGTGACCCAGTGAGTCCTGTGAAATTGGCTGTTCCATCACTGTGACCCAGTGATTCCTGTGAACTTGGCTGTTCCATCCCTGTGACCCAGTGATTCCTGTGAACTGGGCTGTTCCATCCCTGTGACCCAGTGATTCCTGTGAACTTGGCTGTTCCATCCCTGTGACCAAGTGATTCCTGTGAACTTGGCTGTTCCATCACTGTGACTCAGTGATTCCAGTGAACTTGGCTGTTCCATCACTGTGACCCAGTGATTCCTTTGAACTTGTCTGTTCCATCACTGTGACCCAGTGATTCCTGTGAACTCGGCTGTTCCATCCCTGTGACCCAGTGATTCCTGAGAACTTGGCTGTTCCATCCCTGTGACCCAGTGATTCCTGTGAACTTGGCTGTTCCATCCCTGTGACCCAGAGATTCCTGTGAACTTGGCCATTCTATCCCTGTGACCCAGTGATTCCTGTGAACTTGGCTGTTCCATCACTGTGACCAATGATTCCTGTGAAATTGGCCGTTCCATCACTGCGATCCAGTGATTCCTGTGAACTTGGCTGTTCCATCCCTGTGACTCAGTGATTCCTGTGAACTTGGGTGTTCCATCCCTGTGACTCAGTGATTCCTGTGAACTTGATCCTTCTATCCAGTGACCCAATGATTCCTGTGAACTTGGCCGTTCCATCCCTGTGACCCAGTGATTCCTGTGAACTTGGCCGTTCCATCCCTGTGACCCAGTGATTCCTGTGAACTTGGCCGTTCCATCCCTGTGACTCAGTGACTTCTGTGAGCTTGGCTGTTCCATCACTATGACCCAGTGATTCCCGTGAACTTGATCCTTCTATCCAGTGACCCAGTGATTCCTGCAATCTTGGCCATTCCATCACTGTGACCCAGTGATTCCTGTGAACTTGGCCGTTCCATCACTGTGACCCAGTGATTCCTGTGAACTTGGCTGTTCCATCACTGTGACCCAGTGATTCCTGTGAACTTGGCCGTTCCGTTCCAGTGACCCAGTGATTCCTGTGAACTTGATCCTTCTATCCAGTGACCCAGTGATTCCTGTGAACTTGGCCGTTCCATCCCTGTGACTCAGTGATTTCTGTGAACTTGGCTGTTCTATCACTATGACCCAGTGATTCCTGTGAACTTGATCCTTCTATCCAGTGACCCAGTGATTCCTGTGAACTTGGCCGTTCCATCCCTGTGACTCAGTGATTTCTGTGAACTTGGCTGTTCTATCACTATGACCCAGTGATTCCTGTGAACTTGATCCTTCTATCCAGTGACCCAGTGATTCCTGTGAACTTGGCCGTTCCATCCCTGTGACTCAGTGATTTCTGTGAACTTGGCTGTTCCATCACTGTGACCCAGTGATTCCTGTGAACTTGGCCGTTCCGTTCCAGTGACCCAGTGATTCCTGTGAACTTGATCCTTCTATCCAGTGACCCAGTGATTCCTGTGAACTTGGCCGTTCCATCCCTGTGACTCAGTGATTTCTGTGAACTTGGCTGTTCTATCACTATGACCCAGTGATTCCTGTGAACTTGATCCTTCTATCCAGTGACCCAGTGATTGCTGTGAACTTGGCCGTTCCATCCCTGTGACTCAGTGATTTCTGTGAACTTGGCTGTTCTATCACTATGACCCAGTGATTCCTGTGAACTTGATCCTTCTATCCAGTGACACAGTGATTCCTGTGAACTTGGCCATTCCGTCACTGTGACTCAGTGAGTCCTGTGAACTTGGCTGTTCCATCACTGTGACCCAGTGATTCCTGTGATCTTGGCTGTTCCATCACTGTGACCCAGTGATTCCTGTGAACTTGGCTGTTACATCACTATGACCCAGTGATTCCTGTGAACTTGGCCGTTCCGTTCCAGTGACCCAGTGATTCCTGTGAACTTGATCCTTCTATCAGTGACCCAGTGATTCCTGTGAACTTGGCCGTTCCATCCCTGTGACTCAGTGATTTCTGTGAACTTGGCTGTTCTATCACTATGACCCAGTGATACCTGTGAACTTGATCCTTCTATCCAGTGACCCAGTGATTCCTGTGAACTTGGCCATTCCGTCACTGTGACTCAGTGAGTCCTGTGAAATTGGCTGTTCCATCACTGTGACCCAGTGATTCCTGTGATCTTGGCTGTTCCATCACTGTGACCCAGTGATTCCTGTGAACTTGGCTGTTCCATCACTGTGACCCAGTGAGTCCTGTGAAATTGGCTGTTCCATCACTGTGACCCAGTGATTCCTGTGAACTTGGCTGTTCCATCCCTGTGACCCAGTGATTCCTGTGAACTGGGCTGTTCCATCCCTGTGACCCAGTGATTCCTGTGAACTTGGCTGTTCCATCCCTGTGACCCAGTGATTACTGTGAACTTGGCTGTTCCATCCCTGTGACCCAGTGATTCCTGTGAACTGGGCTGTTCCATCCCTGTGACCAATGATTCCTGTGAAATTGGCCGTTCCATCACTGCGATCCAGTGATTCCTGTGAACTTGGCTGTTCCATCCCTGTGACTCAGTGATTCCTGTGATCTTGTCTGTTCCATCCCTGTGACTCAGTGATTTCTGTGAACTTGGCTGTTCTATCACTATGACCCAGTGATTCCTGTGAACTTGATCCTTCTATCCAGTGACACAGTGATTCCTGTGAACTTGGCCATTCCGTCACTGTGACTCAGTGAGTCCTCTGAACTTGGCTGTTCCATCACTGTGACCCAGTGATTCCTGTGATCTTGGCTGTTCCATCACTGTGACCCAGTGATTCCTGTGAACTTGGCTGTTACATCACTATGACCCAGTGATTCCTGTGAACTTGGCCGTTCCGTTCCAGTGACCCAGTGATTCCTGTGAACTTGATCCTTCTATCAGTGACCCAGTGATTCCTGTGAACTTGGCCGTTCCATCCCTGTGACTCAGTGATTTCTGTGAACTTGGCTGTTCTATCACTATGACCCAGTGATACCTGTGAACTTGATCCTTCTATCCAGTGACCCAGTGATTCCTGTGAACTTGGCCATTCCGTCACTGTGACTCAGTGAGTCCTGTGAAATTGGCTGTTCCATCACTGTGACCCAGTGATTCCTGTGAACTTGGCTGTTCCATCACTGTGACCCAGTGATTCCTGTGAACTTGGCTGTTCCATCCCTGTGACCCAGTGATTCCTGTGAACTGGGCTGTTCCATCCCTGTGACCCAGTGATTCCTGTGAACTTGGCTGTTCCATCCCTGTGACCCAGTGATTCCTGTGAACTTGATCCTTCTATCAGTGACCCAGTGATTCCTGTGAACTTGGCCGTTCCATCCCTGTGACCCAGTGATTCCTGTGAACTGGGCTGTTCCATCCCTGTGACCCAGTGATTCCTGTGAACTTGATCCTTCTATCAGTGACCCAGTGATTTCTGTGAAATTGGCTGTTCCATCACTGTGACCCAGTGATTCCTGTGAACTTGGCTGTTCCATCCCTGTGACCCAGTGATTCCTGTGAACTGGGCTGTTCCATCCCTGTGACCCAGTGATTCCTGTGAACTTGGCCGTTCCATCACTGCGATCCAGTGATTCCTGTGAACTTGGCTGTTCCATCCCTGTGACTCAGTGATTCCTGTGAACTTGGCTGTTCTATCACTATGACCCAGTGATTCCTGTGAACATGATCCTTCTATCCAGTGACCCAGTGATTCCTGTGAACTTGGCCATTCCGTCACTGTGACTCAGTGAGTCCTGTGAAATTGGCTGTTCCATCACTGTGACCCAGTGATTCCTGTGATCTTGGCTGTTCCATCACTGTGACCCAGTGATTCCTGTGAACTTGGCTGTTCCATCACTGTGACCCAGTGAGTCCTGTGAAATTGGCTGTTCCATCACTGTGACCCAGTGATTCCTGTGAACTTGGCTGTTCCATCCCTGTGACCCAGTGATTCCTGTGAACTGGGCTGTTCCATCCCTGTGACCCAGTGATTCCTGTGAACTTGGCTGTTCCATCCCTGTGACCCAGTGATTCCTGTGAACTTGGCTGTTCCATCCCTGTGACCCAGTGATTCCTGTGAACTTGGCTGTTCCATCACTGTGACCAATGATTCATGTGAACTTGGCTGTTCCATCCCTGTGACTCAGTGATTCCTGTGATCTTGTCTGTTCCATCCCTGTGACTCAGTGATTTCTGTGAACTTGGCTGTTCTATCACTATGACCCAGTGATTCCTGTGAACTTGATCCTTCTATCCAGTGACCCAGTGATTCCTGTGAACTTGGCCATTCCGTCACTGTGACTCAGTGAGTCCTGTGAACTTGGCTGTTCCATCACTGTGACCCAGTGATTCCTGTGATCTTGGCTGTTCCATCACTGTGACCCAGTGATTCCTGTGAACTTGGCTGTTACATCACTATGACCCAGTGATTCCTGTGAACTTGGCCGTTCCGTTCCAGTGACCCAGTGATTCCTGTGAACTTGATCCTTCTATCAGTGACCCAGTGATTCCTGTGAACTTGGCCGTTCCATCCCTGTGACTCAGTGATTTCTGTGAACTTGGCTGTTCTATCACTATGACCCAGTGATACCTGTGAACTTGATCCTTCTATCCAGTGACCCAGTGATTCCTGTGAACTTGGCCATTCCGTCACTGTGACTCAGTGATTCCTGTGAACTTGGCTGTTCCATCACTGTGACCCAGTGATTCCTGTGATCTTGGCTGTTCCATCACTGTGACCCAGTGATTCCTGTGAACTTGGCTGTTCCATCCCTGTGACCCAGTGATTCCTGTGAACTTGGCCATTCCGTCACTGTGACTCAGTGAGTCCTGTGAAATTGGCTGTTCCATCACTGTGACCCAGTGATTCCTGTGATCTTGGCTGTTCCATCACTGTGACCCAGTGATTCCTGTGAACTTGGCTGTTCCATCACTGTGACCCAGTGATTCCTGTGAACTTGGCTGTTCCATCACTGTGACCCGGTGAGTCCTGTGAAATTGGCTGTTCCATCCCTGTGACCCAGTGATTCCTGAGAACTTGGCTGTTCCATCACTGTGACCCAGTGATTCCTGTGAACTGGGCTGTTCCATCCCTGTGACCCAGTGATTCCTGTGAACTTGGCTGTTCCATCCCTGTGACCCAGTGATTCCTGTGAACTTGGCTGTTCCATCCCTGTGACCCAGTGATTCCTGTGAACTGGGCTGTTCCATCCCTGTGACTCAGTGATTCCTGTGATCTTGGCTGTTCCATCCCTGTGACCCAGTGATTCCTGTGAACTTGGCTGTTCCATCACTGTGACCAATGATTCCTGTGAAATTGGCCGTTCCATCACTGCGATCCAGTGATTCCTGTGAACTTGGCTGTTCCATCCCTGTGACTCAGTGATTCCTGTGATCTTGTCTGTTCCATCCCTGTGACTCAGTGATTTCTGTGAACTTGGCTGTTCTATCACTATGACCCAGTGATTCCTGTGAACTTGATCCTTCTATCCAGTGACCCAGTGATTCCTGTGAACTTGGCTGTTCCATCCCTGTGACCCAGTGATTTCTGTGAACTTGGCTGTTCTATCACTATGACCCAGTGATACCTGTGAACTTGATCCTTCTATCCAGTGACCCAGTGATTCCTGTGAACTGGGCTGTTCCATCCCTGTGACCCAGTGATTTCTGTGAACTTGGCTGTTCTATCACTATGACCCAGTGATACCTGTGAACTTGATCCTTCTATCCAGTGACCCAGTGATTCCTGTGAACTTGGCCATTCCGTCACTGTGACTCAGTGATTCCTGTGAACTTGGCTGTTCCATCACTGTGACCCAGTGATTCCTGTGATCTTGGCTGTTCCATCACTGTGACCCAGTGATTCCTGTGAACTTGGCTGTTCCATCCCTGTGACCCAGTGATTCCTGTGAACTTGGCTGTTCCATCCCTGTGACCCAGTGATTCCTGTGAACTTGATCCTTCTATCAGTGACCCAGTGATTCCTGTGAACTTGGCCGTTCCATCCCTGTGACTCAGTGATTTCTGTGAAATTGGCTGTTCCATCACTGTGACCCAGTGATTCCTGTGAACTTGGCTGTTCCATCCCTGTGACCCAGTGATTCCTGTGAACTGGGCTGTTCCATCCCTGTGACCCAGTGATTCCTGTGAACTTGGCCGTTCCATCACTGCGATCCAGTGATTCCTGTGAACTTGGCTGTTCCATCCCTGTGACTCAGTGATTCCTGTGATCTTGTCTGTTCCATCCCTGTGACTCAGTGATTTCTGTGAACTTGGCTGTTCTATCACTATGACCCAGTGATTCCTGTGAACATGATCCTTCTATCCAGTGACCCAGTGATTCCTGTGAACTTGGCCGTTCCATCCCTGTGACTCAGTGATTCCTGTGATCTTGTCTGTTCCATCCCTGTGACTCAGTGATTTCTGTGAACTTGGCTGTTCTATCACTATGACCCAGTGATTCCTGTGAACTTGATCCTTCTATCCAGTGACCCAGTGATTCCTGTGAACTTGGCCGTTCCATCCCTGTGACTCAGTGATTTCTGTGAACTTGGCTGTTCTATCACTATGACCCAGTGATTCCTGTGAACTTGATCCTTCTATCCAGTGACACAGTGATTCCTGTGAACTTGGCCATTCCGTCACTGTGACTCAGTGAGTCCTGTGAACTTGGCTGTTCCATCACTGTGACCCAGTGATTCCTGTGATCTTGGCTGTTCCATCACTGTGACCCAGTGATTCCTGTGAACTTGGCTGTTACATCACTATGACCCAGTGATTCCTGTGAACTTGGCCGTTCCGTTCCAGTGACCCAGTGATTCCTGTGAACTTGATCCTTCTATCAGTGACCCAGTGATTCCTGTGAACTTGGCCGTTCCATCCCTGTGACTCAGTGATTTCTGTGAACTTGGCTGTTCTATCACTATGACCCAGTGATACCTGTGAACTTGATCCTTCTATCCAGTGACCCAGTGATTCCTGTGAACTTGGCCATTCCGTCACTGTGACTCAGTGAGTCCTGTGAAATTGGCTGTTCCATCACTGTGACCCAGTGATTCCTGTGAACTTGGCTGTTCCATCCCTGTGACCCAGTGATTCCTGTGAACTTGGCCATTCCGTCACTGTGACTCAGTGATTCCTGTGATCTTGGCTGTTCCATCACTGTGACCCAGTGATTCCTGTGAACTTGGCTGTTCCATCCCTGTGACCCAGTGATTCCTGTGAACTTGGCTGTTCCATCACTGTGACCCAGTGATTCCTTTGAACTTGTCTGTTCCATCACTGTGACCCAGTGATTCCTGTGAACTCGGCTGTTCCATCCCTGTGACCCAGTGATTCCTGTGAACTTGGCTGTTCCATCCCTGTGACCCAGTGATTCCTGTGAACTTGGCTGTTCCATCCCTGTGACCCAGTGATTCCTGTGAACTTGGCTGTTCCATCCCTGTGACCCAGTGATTCCTGTGAACTTGGCCATTCCGTCACTGTGACTCAGTGATTCCTGTGATCTTGGCTGTTCCATCACTGTGACCCAGTGATTCCTGTGAACTTGGCTGTTCCATCCCTGTGACCCAGTGATTCCTGTGAACTTGGCTGTTCCATCACTGTGACCCGGTGAGTCCTGTGAAATTGGCTGTTCCATCCCTGTGACCCAGTGATTCCTGAGAACTTGGCTGTTCCATCACTGTGACCCAGTGATTCCTGTGAACTGGGCTGTTCCATCCCTGTGACCCAGTGATTCCTGTGAACTTGGCTGTTCCATCCCTGTGACCCAGTGATTCCTGTGAACTTGGCTGTTCCATCCCTGTGACCCAGTGATTCCTGTGAACTGGGCTGTTCCATCCCTGTGACTCAGTGATTCCTGTGATCTTGGCTGTTCCATCCCTGTGACCCAGTGATTCCTGTGAACTTGGCTGTTCCATCACTGTGACCAATGATTCCTGTGAAATTGGCCGTTCCATCACTGCGATCCAGTGATTCCTGTGAACTTGGCTGTTCCATCCCTGTGACTCAGTGATTCCTGTGATCTTGTCTGTTCCATCCCTGTGACTCAGTGATTTCTGTGAACTTGGCTGTTCTATCACTATGACCCAGTGATTCCTGTGAACTTGATCCTTCTATCCAGTGACCCAGTGATTCCTGTGAACTTGGCTGTTCCATCCCTGTGACCCAGTGATTTCTGTGAACTTGGCTGTTCTATCACTATGACCCAGTGATACCTGTGAACTTGATCCTTCTATCCAGTGACCCAGTGATTCCTGTGAACTGGGCTGTTCCATCCCTGTGACCCAGTGATTTCTGTGAACTTGGCTGTTCTATCACTATGACCCAGTGATACCTGTGAACTTGATCCTTCTATCCAGTGACCCAGTGATTCCTGTGAACTTGGCTGTTCCATCACTGTGACCCAGTGATTCCTGTGATCTTGGCTGTTCCATCACTGTGACCCAGTGATTCCTGTGAACTTGGCTGTTCCATCCCTGTGACCCAGTGATTCCTGTGAACTTGGCTGTTCCATCCCTGTGACCCAGTGATTCCTGTGAACTTGATCCTTCTATCAGTGACCCAGTGATTCCTGTGAACTTGGCCGTTCCATCCCTGTGACTCAGTGATTTCTGTGAAATTGGCTGTTCCATCACTGTGACCCAGTGATTCCTGTGAATTTGGCTGTTCCATCCCTGTGACCCAGTGATTCCTGAGAACTGGGCTGTTCCATCCCTGTGACCCAGTGATTCCTGTGAACTTGGCCGTTCCATCACTGCGATCCAGTGATTCCTGTGAACTTGGCTGTTCCATCCCTGTGACTCAGTGATTCCTGTGATCTTGTCTGTTCCATCCCTGTGACTCACTGATTTCTGTGAACTTGGCTGTTCTATCACTATGACCCAGTGATTCCTGTGAACATGATCCTTCTATCCAGTGACCCAGTGATTCCTGTGAACTTGGCCGTTCCATCCCTGTGACTCAGTGATTCCTGTGATCTTGTCTGTTCCATCCCTGTGACTCAGTGATTTCTGTGAACTTGGCTGTTCTATCACTATGACCCAGTGATTCCTGTGAACTTGATCCTTCTATCCAGTGACCCAGTGATTCCTGTGAACTTGGCCGTTCCATCCCTGTGACTCAGTGATTTCTGTGAACTTGGCTGTTCTATCACTATGACCCAGTGATTCCTGTGAACTTGATCCTTCTATCCAGTGACACAGTGATTCCTGTGAACTTGGCCATTCCGTCACTGTGACTCAGTGAGTCCTGTGAACTTGGCTGTTCCATCACTGTGACCCAGTGATTCCTGTGATCTTGGCTGTTCCATCACTGTGACCCAGTGATTCCTGTGAACTTGGCTGTTACATCACTATGACCCAGTGATTCCTGTGAACTTGGCCGTTCCGTTCCAGTGACCCAGTGATTCCTGTGAACTTGATCCTTCTATCAGTGACCCAGTGATTCCTGTGAACTTGGCCGTTCCATCCCTGTGACTCAGTGATTTCTGTGAACTTGGCTGTTCTATCACTATGACCCAGTGATACCTGTGAACTTGATCCTTCTATCCAGTGACCCAGTGATTCCTGTGAACTTGGCCATTCCGTCACTGTGACTCAGTGAGTCCTGTGAAATTGGCTGTTCCATCACTGTGACCCTGTGATTCCTGTGAACTTGGCTGTTCCATCCCTGTGACCCAGTGATTCCTGTGAACTTGGCCATTCCGTCACTGTGACTCAGTGATTCCTGTGATCTTGGCTGTTCCATCACTGTGACCCAGTGATTCCTGTGAACTTGGCTGTTCCATCCCTGTGACCCAGTGATTCCTGTGAACTTGGCTGTTCCATCACTGTGACCCAGTGATTCCTTTGAACTTGTCTGTTCCATCACTGTGACCCAGTGATTCCTGTGAACTCGGCTGTTCCATCCCTGTGACCCAGTGATTCCTGTGAACTTGGCTGTTCCATCCCTGTGACCCAGTGATTCCTGTGAACTTGGCTGTTCCATCCCTGTGACCCAGTGATTCCTGTGAACTTGGCCATTCTATCCCTGTGACCCAGTGATTCCTGTGAACTTGGCTGTTCCATCACTGTGACCTATGATTCCTGTGAAATTGGCCGTTCCATCACTGCAATCCAGTTATTCCTGTGAACTTGGCTGTTCCATCCCTGTGACCCAGTGATTCCTGTGAACTTGATCCTTCTATCCAGTGACCCAGTGATTCCTATGAACTTGGCCGTTCCATCCCTGTGACCCAGTGATTCCTGTGAACTTGGCCGTTCCATCCCTGTGACTCAGTGATTTCTGTGAACTTGGCCGTTCCATCACTGTGACCCAGTGATTCCCGTGAACTTGATCCTTCTATCCAGTGGCCCAGTGATTCCTGTGAACTTGGCTGTTCCATCCCTGTGACTCAGTGATTCCTGAGAACTTGGCCGTTCCATCACTGTGACCCAGTGATTCCCGTGAACTTGATCCTTCTATCCAGTGGCCCAGTGATTCCTGTGAACTTGTCTGTTCCATCACTGTGACCCAGTGATTCCTATGAACTTGGCTGTTCCATCCCTGTGACCCAGTGATTCCTATGAACTTAGCCGTTCCATCCCTGTGACCCAGTGATTCCTGAGAACTTGGCCATTCTATCCCTGTGACCAAGCGATTCCTGTGAACTTGGCTGTTCCATCACTGTGATCCAGTGATTCCTGTGAACTTGGCCGTTCCATCCCTGTGACTCAATGATTCCTGTGAACTTGGCTTTCCATCACTGTGACCCAGTGATTCCTGTGAACTTGATCCTTCTATCCAGTGATCCAGTGATTCCTGTGAACTTGGCCGTTCCATCCCTGTGTCCCAGTAATTCCTATGAACTTGGCTGTTCCATCACTGCGATCCAGTGATTCCTGTGAACTTGGCTGTTCCATCCCTGTGACCCAGTGATTCCTGTGAACTTGATCCTTCTATCCAGTGACCCAGTGATTCCTATGAACTTGGCCGTTCCATCCCTGTGACCCAGTGATTCCTGAGAGCTTTGTCAATTCCCATCCTTGCATGGACCTGAATCCTGAGAACAAACTTGCTCTTTGCAAGTTCATGTTGGGCTTCATCTTTTTATTTCCGTCATTGACTACCCACCCCCAACAACTGCATGCAGGCTTTTTATGATTATTCTTATCCACGTTCCTGTTCATTTTGTATCTGCTCAGTGTTTCTAGAATATTCCCACTGCTAACGTGAAATTGACTTCTTTTATTTACTGATTAATCTCTGCTGGTTTTTAGTCTGGGTAGTGGGTAGGGATATATCTTCCAGTTCCCAGGCACCTCCCCTGAATCTGGATTTGGATATCGGGGAGAATGTTGAGAGTCTGAGGAGGGGTGTTGGAAAGAGACTGTGACCGAGGGATGAGGGAGAGATAGAGAGAGGATGATAATGAGGTACTTTTAGTAACAGAACCAAATCATCTATGATCTTGTATATATAGGAGACTGGGGAAAAGTGAACTCGTAACTTTTGTGTCTCTGCTGGAACTATTTCTCATCACTTATCCTCTTCCTGATCAACTGCAGTTCTCATGAAGTGAGATTGGCCTAAAACGTTAACTCTGATTTCTCCCCAAAGATGCAGCCTCACTTACTGACCATCCCCAAAACTTGCTTTATGAAAGTGAAACAGGAAACAGTGTCAGTACTCAGATATTCAGGCCGCATCTACAGAAAAAGAGATAACGTTTCAGTCTAGACCATAAGACATAAGAGCAGATTTAGGCCATTTGGCCCATAGTGTCTGCTCTGCCATTTCATTGTGACTGATTTATTAACCCTGTCAACCCATTCTCCTGTCTTCTCCCTCTCTTGATGTCCTTACTAATTAAGAATCTGTCAACCTCTGGTATAAATATATACAATGGCTTGGTTTCCACATTCATCTGTAACAACAAATTCCACAGATTCACCAACCACTGGCTAAAGAAATTATAAATACTAAAGGAACCTCCCTCTATTCTAAGGATGTACCTTCTGGTCCTAAACTCCCTCCATTCTAGAAAACACCTTCTGCATGTCCATTCCAGACTTTTCAATATTCAATAGGTTTCAGAGAAACCCACCAATTCTTTTCATTCAGAATCACACTGCTCAGAAGGTTGCTGAACTGAATTATGTGTATTAATTATGCCTGATGTTACTGATTCCTGGACAATGAGCCAGGAGTTCCCTGGGTGTGATTCCATGTGCCGGGATAAAGGTTTCCTGTGAACACAGTGTTAGTGGTGCAGCATCTGCTAACTTTTGGTCCCTCCTAGGATGCCTATAACATCGACCAGTTGAGAAACCCAGATGAAATTCTGCCCCAGACTCCAAGCAGAGGAAAGGAACCGATCAGAAAAGACGCTCCCTTCACCTACGGGCAGCCTCGCTATCCCAGGAAGCCTCCGACTGACCCGTACAACATTGCGGACTTCATCAATGAGGTGGGTGTCCACTGTCACAGGTGACCCTGTGGCCCAACTGGTACGGCTGAGTGACTGTCTACAAACTGTAGATACACCAGCACCTCAGGGATCTCCATTGTTCCGTCAAGAAAGAAATCTTCTCAGCCGAAATTAACGAAATTAATCCAAATAAAATATTCAGACACATATATCACTGCACAGATCTGCGTATGACTAGGATGTCTTGCATATCAATGTTTCAGACCCATGTATCACTCCACCAGTCCACGTATCACCACATCAGACCGATGTATCACTCCACCAGTCCACGTATCACCACATCAGACCGATGTATCACTCCACCAGTCCACGTATCACCACATCAGACCCGTGTATCACTCCACCAGTCCACGTATCATCACATCAGACCCATGTATCACTCCACCAGTCCACGTATCACCACATCAGACCCATGTATCACTCCACCAGTCCACGTATCACCACATCAGACCCATGTATCACTCCACCAGTCCACGTATCGTCACATCAGACCCATGTATCACTCCACCAGTCCACGTATCATCACATCAGACCCATGTATCACTCCACCAGTCCACGTATCACCACATCAGACCCATGTATCACTCCACCAGTCCACGTATCATCACATCAGACCGATGTATCACTCCACCAGTCCACGTATCGTCACATCAGACCGATGTATCACTCCACCAGTCCATGTATCACCACATCAGACCCGTGTATCACTCCACCAGTCCACGTATCACCACATCAGACCCATGTATCACTCCACCAGTCCACGTATCACCACATCAGACCCATGTATCACTCCACCAGTCCACGTATCGTCACATCAGACCCATGTATCACTCCACCAGTCCACGTATCATCACATCAGACCCATGTATCACTCCACCAGTCCACGTATCACCACATCAGACCCATGTATCACTCCACCAGTCCACGTATCATCACATCAGACCGATGTATCACTCCACCAGTCCACGTATCGTCACATCAGACCGATGTATCACTCCACCAGTCCACGTATCACCACATCAGACCCATGTATCACTCCACCAGTCCACGTATCGTCACATCAGACCCGTGTATCACTCCACCAGTCCATGTATCACCACATCAGACCCGTGTATCACTCCACCAGTCCATGTATCACCACATCAGACCGATGTATCACTCCACCAGTCCATGTATCACCACATCAGACCCGTGTATCACTCCACCAGTCCATGTATCACCACATCAGACCGATGTATCACTCCACCAGTCCACGTATCACCACATCAGACCCATGTATCACTCCACCAGTCCACGTATCACCACATCAGACCCATGTATCACTCCACCTGTCCACGTATCACCACATCAGACCCATGTATCACTCCACCAGTCCACGTATCACCACATCAGACCCGTGTATCACTCCACCAGTCCTGTAGGTCACTCTGCATGGTCTCACATTTCATCCCAGCAGTCTCGTGTATCTCCAGGTGTTCCTGCACATCACTGTATCCCCCCCCCTCAGTCCTGCATGTCACTCTGTGAAGTCTCGTATATCTCTCCGCTGATCCTTCATATAACGCTGCCAGTCCAGTGTGTTGCTCTGGGCTCTGCTTTTGTGCTCACCAACACCTCTCTTTTGCACAGGGACTGGATGCAGCTGACAACGACCCAAACGCTCCTCCATATGACACCGCACTGATCTATGACTATGAAGGCGAGGGCTCTCTGGCTGAGACATTGAGCTCCATCACATCCCGGGCCTCCGACTCTGACCAGGATTACGACTACCTTAGTGACTGGGGCCCTCGTTTCAAAAAACTGGCGGACATGTATGGTGGTGTTTAGCCTACAAGCTCAGACCTGCTGAGATACACAAAACCACCAAAACGCATATCTACCAAGAAACACAGACCCACTGAGAATCAGAGACCCAGACCGCACCAAGAAACACAGACACACTGAGAATCAGAGACCCAGACCGCACCAAGAAACACAGACACACTGAGAATCAGAGACCCAGACCGCACCAAGAAACACAGACCCACTGAGAATCAGAGACCCAGACCGCACCAAGAAACACAGACCCACTGAGAATCAGAGACCCAGACCGCACCAAGAAACACAGACACACTGAGAATCAGAGACCCAGTCCGCACCAAGAAACACAGACCCACTGAGAATCAGAGACCCAGACCGCACCAAGAAACACAGACCCACTGAGAATCAGAGACCCAGACCGCACCAAGAAACACAGACCCACTGAGAATCAGAGACCCAGACCGCACCAAGAAACACAGACCCACTGAGAATCAGAGACCCAGACTGCACCAAGAAACACAGACCCACTGAGAATCAGAGACCCAGACCGCACCAAGAAACACAGACACACTGAGAATCAGAGACCCAGACCGCACCAAGAAACACAGACCCACTGAGAATCAGAGACCCAGACTGCACCAAGAAACACAGACCCACTGAGAATCAGAGACCCAGACTGCACCAAGAAACACAGACCCAAAACCACTAGGGAACAGACACAGCCCCAGAGCCACAGGGAAACATGGTTCGCAGACCACACTGCTCATCAGGGCTCTAAGTTACACTGTTATTGGCAGCACAAATCTCAAGTCTTTCCAAGTCACTACTTTTCCACTGTTTCTGCTCTGATAACATGCCTTCCTCCAGCACAAGACCAGGTCGAAAGGGATGATGGTGGGCCGAACTCTGTGATCACCAGGAGAGTTGAGAAGAGAGGGAGAGGTGGACCGGAGAAATGAGTGAGGGAGTAGATGGCAATAAGAGTGAGTGGAACAGCTTAGAGGGAGAGAAAGGGTGAGACGGAACAGCCTGTGAGAGACGGATTCCAAGCAGAGAGACAGGAAGATCAAAAGCGTTTTAGTAAGTTGCTGAGGCTGGTGGAGCACAATGGCTGAGCAGATGAATGCAGGTTACCAGGTGTGTGGTTCTGTCCTGTGGTTCAGTGTGTGAGTGAGGGTTCAGTGTGTGAGTGAGGGTTCAGTGTGAGTGAGGGTTCAGTGTGTGAGTGAGGGTTCAGTGTGTGAGTGAGGGTTCAGTGTGTGAGTGAGGGTTCAGTGTGAGTGAGGGTTCAGTGTGTGAGTGAGGGTTCAGTGTGTGAGTGAGGGTTCAGTGTGAGTGAGGGTTCAGTGTGTGAGTGAGGGTTCAGTGTGAGTGAGGGTTCAGTGTGTGAGTGAGGGTTCAGTGTGTGAGTGAGGGTTCAGTGTGAGTGAGGGTTCAGTGTGTGAGTGAGGGGTTCAGTGTGTGTATCTGGGTTCAGTGTGTGAATGAGGGTTCAGTGTGTCAGTGAGGGTTCAGTGTGTGAGTGAGGGTTCAGTGTGTGAGTGAGGGTTCAGTGTGTGAGTGAGGGTTCAGTGTGAGTGAGGGTTCAGTGTGTGAGTGAGGGTTCAGTGTGAGTGAGGGTTCAGTGTGTGAGTGAGGGTTCAGTGTGAGTGAGGGTTCAGTGTGTGAGTGAGGGTTCAGTGTGTGAGTGAGGGTTCAGTGTGAGTGAGGGTTCAGTGTGTGAGTGAGGGGTTCAGTGTGTGTATCTGGGTTCAGTGTGTGAATGAGGGTTCAGTGTGTCAGTGAGGGTTCAGTGTGTGAGTGAGGGTTCAGTGTGTGAGTGAGGGTTCAGTGTGTGAGTGAGGGTTCAGTGTGAGTGAGGGTTCAGTGTGTGAGTGAGGGTTCAGTGTGTGTATCTGGGTTCAGTGTGTGAGTGAGGGTTCAGTGTGTGAGTGAGGGGTTCAGTGTGTGAGTGAGGGTTCAGTGTGTGAGTGAGGGTTCAGTGTGAGTGAGGGTTCAGTGTGAGTGAGGGTTCAGTGTGTGAGTGAGGGTTCAGTGTGTGAGTGAGGAGTTCAGTGTGTGAGTGAGGGTTCAGTGTGAGAGTGAGAGTTCAGTGTGTGAGTGAGGGTTCAGTGTGTGAGTGAGGGGTTCAGTGTGTGAGTGAGGGGTTCAGTGTGTGAGTGAGGGGTTCAGTGTGTGAGTGAGGGGTTCAGTGTGAGAGTGAGGGGTTCAGTGTGAGAGTGAGAGTTCAGTGTGTGAGTGAGGGTTCAGTGTGTGAGTGAGGGGTTCAGTGTGTGAGTGAGGGTTCAGTGTGTGAGTGAGGGTTCAGTGTGTGAGTGAGGGTTCAGTGTGAGTGAGGGTTCAGTGTGTGAGTGAGGGGTTCAGTGTGAGAATGAGAGGTTCAGTGTGTGAGTGAGGGTTCAGTGTGAGTGAGGGGTTCAGTGTGTGAGTGAGGGTTCAGTGTGTGAGTGAGGGGTTCAGTGTGAGAATGAGAGGTTCAGTGTGAGAGTGAGGGTTCAGTGTGTGAGTGAGGGTTCAGTGTGAGAGTGAGGGTTCAGTGTGTGAGTGAGGGTTCAGTGTGAGTGAGGGTTCAGTGTGTGAGTGAGGGTTCAGTGTGTGAGTGAGGGTTCAGTGTGAGAGTGAGGGTTCAGTGTGTGAGTGAGGGTTCAGTGTGAGTGAGGGTTCAGTGTGTGAGTGAGGGTTCAGTGTGTGAGTGAGTGTTCAGTGTGAGAGTGAGGGTTCAGTGTGTGAGTGAGGGTTCAGTGTGTGAGTGAGGGTTCAGTGTGAGAATGAGAGGTTCAGTGTGTGAGTGAGGGTTCAGTGTGTGAGTGAGGGTTCAGTGTGAGTGAGGGTTCAGTGTGTGAGTGAGGGTTCAGTGTGTGAGTGAGGGTTCAGTGTGTGAGTGAGGGTTCAGTGTGAGTGAGGGTTCAGTGTGTGATTGAGGGTTCAGTGTGTGAGTGAGGGTTCAGTGTGTGAGTGAAGGTTCAGTGTGTGAGTGAGGGTTCTGTGTGTGAGTGAGGGTTCAGTTTGTGAGTGAGGGTTCAGTGTGTGAGTGAGGGTTCAGTGTGAGAGTGAGGGGTTCAGTGTGTGAGTGAGGGTTCAGTGTGTGAGTGAGGGTTCAGTGTGAGTGAGGGTTCAGTGTGTGATTGAGGGTTCAGTGTGTGAGTGAGGGTTCAGTGTGTGAGTGAGGGTTCAGTGTGTGAGTGAGGGGTTCAGTGTGTGATTGAGGGTTCAGTGTGTGAGTGAGGGGTTCAGTGTGTGATTGAGGGTTCAGTGTGTGAGTGAGGGGTTCAGTGTGTGAGTGAGGGGTTTAGTGTGAGAGTGAGGGTTCAGTGTGTGAGTGAGGGTTCCGTGTGAGAATGAGAGGTTCAGTGAGTGAGTGAGGGTTCAGTGTGAGAGTGAGGGTTCAGTGTGTGAGTGAGGGTTCAGTGTGAGTGAGGGTTCAGTGTGTGAGTGAGGGTTCAGTGTGTGAGTGAGGGTTCAGTGTGAGAGTGAGGGTTCAGTGTGTGAGTGAGGGTTCAGTGTGAGTGAGGGTTCAGTGTGTGAGTGAGGGTTCAGTGTGTGAGTGAGTGTTCAGTGTGAGAGTGAGGGTTCAGTGTGTGAGTGAGGGTTCAGTGTGTGAGTGAGTGTTCAGTGTGAGAGTGAGGGTTCAGTGTGTGAGTGAGGGTTCAGTGTGTGAGTGAGGGTTCAGTGTGTGAGTGAGAGGTTCAGTGTGTGAGTGAGGGTTCAGTGTGTGAGTGAGGGTTCAGTGTGAGTGAGGGTTCAGTGTGTGAGTGAGGGTTCAGTGTGAGTGAGGGTTCAGTGTGTGATTGAGGGTTCAGTGTGTGAGTGAGGGTTCAGTGTGTGAGTGAAGGTTCAGTGTGTGAGTGAGGGTTCTGTGTGTGAGTGAGGGTTCAGTGTGTGAGTGAGGGTTCAGTGTGTGAGTGAGGGTTCAGTGTGTGAGTGAGGGTTCAGTGTGTGAGTGCGGGGTTCAGTGTGTGAGTGAGGGTTCAGTGTGTGATTGAGGGTTCAGTGTGAGAGTGAGGGGTTCAGTGTGTGAGTGAGGGTTCAGTGTGTGAGTGAGGGGTTCAGTGTGTGATTGAGGGTTCAGTGTGTGAGTGAGGGGTTCAGTGTGTGAGTGAGGGTTCAGTTTGTGATTGAGGGTTCAGTGTGTGAGTGAGGGTTCAGTGTGTGAGTGAGGGGTTCAGTGTGTGAGTGAGGGTTCAGTTTGTGATTGAGGGTTCAGTGTGTGAGTGAGGGTTCAGTGTGTGAGTGAGGGTTCAGTTTGTGATTGAGGGTTCAGTGTGTGAGTGAGGGTTCAGTGTGTGAGTGAGGGTTCAGTGTGAGAGTGAGGGTTCAGTGTGTGAGTGAGGGTTCAGTGTGTGAGTGAGGGGTTCAGTGTGTGAGTGAGGGTTCAGTGTGTGAGTGAGGGTTCAGTTTGTGATTGAGGGTTCAGTTTGTGATTGAGGGTTCAGTGTGAGTATGAGAGGTTCAGTGTGAGAGTGAGGGTTCAGTGTGTGAGTGAGGGTTCAGTGTGTGAGTGAGGGTTCAGTGTGAGAGTGAGGGTTCAGTGTGTGAGTGAGGGTTCAGTGTGAGAGTGAGGGTTCAGTGTGTGAGTGAGGGTTCAGTGTGTGAGTGAGGGTTCAGTGTGAGAGTGAGGGTTCAGTGTGTGAGTGAGGGTTCAGTGTGTGAGTGAGGGTTCAGTGTGTGAGTGAGGGGTTCAGTGTGTGAGTGAGGGGTTCAGTGTGTGAGTGAGGGTTCAGTGTGAGTGAGGGTTCAGTGTGTGAGTGAGGGTTCAGTGTGTGAGTGAGGGTTCAGTATGTGAGTGAGGGGTTCAGTGTGTGAGTGAGGGTTCAGTGTGTGAGTGAGGGTTCAGTGTGAGAGTGAGTGTTCAGTGTGAGAGTGAGGGTTCAGTGTGTGAGTGAGGGTTCAGTGTGAGAGTGAGTGTTCAGTGTGAGTGAGAGGTTCAGTGTGTGAGTGAGGGTTCAGTGTGTGAGTGAGGGGTTCAGTGTGTGAGTGAGGGGTTCAGTGTGTGAGTGAGGGGTTCAGTGTGAGTGAGGGTTCAGTGTGTGAGTGAGGGTTCAGTGTGTGAGTGAGGGGTTCAGTGTGTGAGTGAGGGTTCAGTGTGTGAGGGTTCAGTGTGAGAGTGAGGGTTCAGTGTGAGAGTGAGTGTTCAGTGTGAGAGTGAGGGTTCAGTGTGTGAGTGAGGGGTTCAGTGTGTGAGTGAGGGGTTCAGTGTGTGAGTGAGGGGTTCAGTGTGTGAGTGAGGGTTCAGTGTGTGAGTGAGGGGTTCAGTGTGTGAGTGAGGGGTTCAGTGTGAGAGTGAGGGTTCAGTGTGTGAGTGAGGGGTTCAGTGTGTGAGTGAGGGGTTCAGTGTGTGAGTGAGGGTTCAGTGTGTGAGTGAGGGTTCAGTGTGTGAGTGAGGGTTCAGTGTGTGAGGGTTCAGTGTGAGAGTGAGGGTTCAGTGTGTGAGTGAGGGTTCAGTGTGTGAGTGAGGGTTCAGTGTGTGAGGGTTCAGTGTGTGAGTGAGGGGTTCAGTGTGTGAGTGAGGGGTTCAGTGTGTGAGTGAGGGTTCAGTGTGTGAGTGAGGGTTCAGTGTGTGAGTGAGGGTTCAGTGTGTGAGGGTTCAGTGTGAGAGTGAGGGTTCAGTGTGTGAGTGAGGGTTCAGTGTGTGAGTGAGGGTTCAGTGTGTGAGGGTTCAGTGTGTGAGTGAGGGGTTCAGTGTGTGAGTGAGGGTTCATTGTGTGAGTGAGGGTTCAGTTTGTGATTGAGGGTTCATTGTGTGAGTGAGGGGTTCAGTGTGTGAGTGAGGGGTTCATTGTGTGAGTGAGGGGTTCAGTGTGTGGGTGGGGGGTTCAGTGTGTGAGTGAGGGGTTCATTGTGTGAGTGAGGGGTTCAGTGTGTGAGTGAGGGTTCAGTTTGTGATTGAGGGTTCAGTGTGTGAGTGAGGGTTCAGTGTGTGAGTGAGGGTTCAGTGTGAGAGTGAGGGTTCAGTGTGAGAGTGAGGGTTCAGTGTGTGAGTGAGGGTTCAGTGTGTGAGTGAGGGTTCAGTGTGTGAGTGAGGGGTTCAGTGTGTGAGTGAGGGTTCAGTGTGTGAGTGAGGGTTCAGTTTGTGATTGAGGGTTCAGTTTGTGATTGAGGGTTCAGTGTGAGTATGAGAGGTTCAGTGTGAGTGAGGGTTCAGTGTGTGAGTGAGGGTTCAGTGTGTGAGTGAGGGTTCAGTGTGAGTGAGGGTTCAGTGTGTGAGTGAGGGGTTCATTGTGTGAGTGAGGGGTTCAGTGTGTGAGTGAGGGTTCAGTGTGAGTGAGGGGTTCAGTGTGTGAGTGAGGGGTTCAGTGTGTGAGTGAGGGTTCAGTGTGTGAGTGAGGGGTTCAGTGTGTGTATCTGGGTTCAGTGTGTGAATGAGGGTTCAGTGTGTCAGTGAGGGTTCAGTGTGTGAGTGAGGGTTCAGTGTGTGAGTGAGGGGTTCAGTGTGTGAGTGAGGGTTCAGTGTGAGTGAGGGTTCAGTGTGTGAGTGAGGGTTTGGTGTGTGAGTGAGGGGTTCAGTGTGTGAGTGAGGGTTCAGTGTGTGAGTGAGGGTTCAGTGTGTGAGTGAGGGGTTCAGTGTGTGAGTGAGGGTTCAGTGTGAGTGAGGGTTCAGTGTGTGAGTGAGGGTTTGGTGTGTGAGTGAGGGGTTCAGTGTGTGAGTGAGGGTTCAGTGTGTGAGTGAGGGTTCAGTGTGTGAGTGAGGGGTTCAGTGTGTGAGTGAGGGTTCAGTGTGTGAGTGAGGGTTCAGTGTGTGAGTGAGGGTTCAGTGTGTGAGTGAGGGTTCAGTGTGTGAGTGAGGGTTCAGTGTGAGTGAGGGTTCAGTGTGTGAGTGAGGGGTTCAGTGTGTGAGTGAGGGTTCAGTGTGAGTGAGGGTTCAGTGTGTGAGTGAGGGTTCAGTGTGTGAGTGAGGGGTTCAGTGTGAATGAGGGTTCAGTGTGTGAGTGAGGGGTTCAGTGTGTGAGTGAGGGTTCAGTGTGAGTGAGGGTTCAGTGTGTGAGTGAGGGTTCAGTGTGTGAGTGAGGGTTCAGTGTGTGAATGAGGGTTCAGTGTGTGAGTGAGGGGTTCAGTGTGTGAATGAGGGTTCAGTGTGTGAGTGAGGGGTTCAGTGTGTGAGTGAGGGGTTCAGTGTGTGAGTGAGGGTTCAGTGTGAGTGAGGGTTCAGTTTGTGAGTGAGGGTTCAGTGTGTGAGTGAGGGGTTCAGTGTGAGAATGAGAGGTTCAGTGTGTGAGTGAGGGTTCAGTGTGAGAGTGAGGGTTCAGTGTGTGAGTGAGGGTTCAGTGTGAGTGAGGGTTCAGTGTGTGAGTGAGGGTTCAGTGTGTGAGTGAGGGTTCAGTGTGAGAGTGAGGGTTCAGTGTGTGAGTGAGGGTTCAGTGTGAGTGAGGGTTCAGTGTGTGAGTGAGGGTTCAGTGTGAGTGAGGGTTCAGTGTGTGAGTGAGGGTTCAGTGTGTGAGTGAGGGTTCAGTGTGTGAATGAGGGTTCAGTGTGTGAGTGAGGGGTTCAGTGTGTGAATGAGGGTTCAGTGTGTGAGTGAGGGGTTCAGTGTGTGAGTGAGGGGTTCAGTGTGTGAGTGAGGGTTCAGTGTGAGTGAGGGTTCAGTTTGTGAGTGAGGGTTCAGTGTGTGTATCTGGGTTCAGTGTGTGAGTGAGGGTTCAGTGTGTGAGTGAGGGTTCAGTGTGAGAGTGAGGGTTCAGTGTGTGAGTGAGGGGTTCAGT
Organism: Hypanus sabinus; assembly: GCF_030144855.1. NCBI lineage: Eukaryota > Metazoa > Chordata > Chondrichthyes > Myliobatiformes > Dasyatidae > Hypanus > Hypanus sabinus. Next base: position 84,944,231 of record NC_082722.1, read on the forward strand.
ATGTGAGTGAGGGTTCAGTGTGTGAGTGAGGGTTCAGTGTGTGAGTGAGGGTTCAGTGTGAGAGTGAGGGTTCAGTGTGTGAGTGAGGGGTTCAGTATGTGAGTGAGGGTTCAGTGTGTGAGTGAGTGTTCAGTGTGAGTGAGGGTTCGGTGTGTGAGTGAGGGTTCAGTGTGAGAGTGAGGGTTCAGTGTGTGATTGAGGGTTCAGTGTGTGAGTGAGGGGTTCAGTGTGTGAGTGAGGGTTCAGTGTGTGAGTGAGGGTTCAGTGTGTGATTGAGGGTTCAGTGTGTGAGTGAGGGGTTCAGTGTGTGAGTGAGGGTTCAGTGTGTGAGTGAGGGTTCAGTGTGAGAGTGAGTGTTCAGTGTGTGAGTGAGGGGTTCAGTGTGTGAGTGAGGGTTCAGTGTGTGAGTGAGGGGTTCAGTGTGTGAGTGAGGGTTCAGTGTGTGAGTGAGGGTTCAGTGTGTGAGTGAGGGGTTCAGTGTGTGAGTGAGGGTTCAGTGTGAGTGAGGGTTCAGTGTGTGAGTGAGGGTTCAGTGTGTGAGTGAGGGTTCAGTGTGTGAGTGAGGGTTCAGTGTGTGAGTGAGGGTTCAGTGTGTGAGTGAGGGTTCAGTGTGAGTGAGGGTTCAGTGTGTGAGTGAGGGTTCAGTGTGTGAGTGAGGGTTCAGTGTGTGAGTGAGGAGTTCAGTGTGTGAGTGAGGGTTCAGTGTGTGAGTGAGGGGTTCAGTGTGTGAGTGAGGGGTTCAGTGTGTGAGTGAGGGTTCAGTGTGTGAGTGAGGGTTCAGTGTGTGAGTGAGGGTTCAGTGTGTGAGTGAGGGTTCAGTGTGTGAGTGAGGGTTCAGTGTGTGAGTGAGGGGTTCAGTGTGAGAGTGAGGGTTCAGTGTGTGAGTGAGGGTTCAGTGTGTGAATGAGGGTTCAGTGTGTGAGTGAGGGTTCAGTGTGAGTGAGGGTTCAGTGTGTGAGTGAGGGGTTCAGTGTGTGAGTGAGGGTTCAGTGTGTGAGTGAGGGGTTCAGTGTGTGAGTGAGGAGTTCAGTGTGTGAGTGAGGGTTCAGTGTGTGAGTGAGGGTTCAGTGTGTGAGTGAGGGGTTCAGTGTGTGAGTGAGGGTTCAGTGTGTGAGTGAGGGGTTCAGTGTGTGAGTGAGGAGTTCAGTGTGTGAGTGAGGGTTCAGTGTGTGAGTGAGGGTTCAGTGTGTGAGTGAGGGTTCAGTGTGAGTGAGGGTTCAGTGTGAGTGAGGGTTCAGTGTGTGAGTGAGGGTTCAGTGTGTGAGTGAGGGTTCAGTGTGAGTGAGGGTTCAGTGTGTGAGTGAGGGGTTCAGTGTGTGAGTGAGGGTTCAGTGTGTGAGTGAGGGGTTCAGTGTGTGAGTGAGGAGTTCAGTGTGTGAGTGAGGGTTCAGTGTGTGAGTGAGGGTTCAGTGTGTCAGTGAGGGTTCAGTGTGTGAGTGAGGGTTCAGTGTGTGAGTGAGGGTTCAGTGTGTGAGTGAGGGGTTCAGTGTGTGAGTGAGGGGTTCAGTGTGTGAGTGAGAGGTTCAGTGTGTGAGTGAGGGGTTCAGTGTGTGAGTGAGGGTTCAGTGTGTGAGTGAGGGTTCAGTGTGTCAGTGAGGGTTCAGTGTGTGAGTGAGGGTTCAGTGTGTGAGTGAGGGTTCAGTGTGTGAGTGAGGGTTCAGTGTGAGTGAGGGTTCAGTGTGAGTGAGGGTTCAGTGTGTGAGTGAGGGTTCAGTGTGTGTATCTGGGTTCAGTGTGTGAGTGAGGGTTCAGTGTGTGAGTGAGGGGTTCAGTGTGTGAGTGAGGGTTCAGTGTGTGAGTGAGGGTTCAGTGTGAGTGAGGGTTCAGTGTGAGTGAGGGTTCAGTGTGTGAGTGAGGGTTCAGTGTGTGAGTGAGGGTTCAGTGTGTGAGTGAGGGTTCAGTGTGAGTGAGGGTTCAGTGTGAGTGAGGGTTCAGTGTGTGAGTGAGGGTTCAGTGTGAGAGTGAGAGTTCAGTGTGTGAGTGAGGGTTCAGTGTGTGAGTGAGGGTTCAGTGTGTGAGTGAGGGGTTCAGTGTGTGAGTGAGGGTTCAGTGTGAGTGAGGGTTCAGTGTGAGTGAGGGTTCAGTGTGTGAGTGAGGGTTCAGTGTGAGAGTGAGAGTTCAGTGTGTGAGTGAGGGTTCAGTGTGTGAGTGAGGGGTTCAGTGTGTGAGTGAGGGGTTCAGTGTGTGAGTGAGGGGTTCAGTGTGTGAGTGAGGGGTTCAGTGTGAGAGTGAGGGGTTCAGTGTGAGAGTGAGAGTTCAGTGTGTGAGTGAGGGTTCAGTGTGTGAGTGAGGGGTTCAGTGTGTGAGTGAGGGTTCAGTGTGTGAGTGAGGGTTCAGTGTGTGAGTGAGGGTTCAGTGTGAGTGAGGGTTCAGTGTGTGAGTGAGGGGTTCAGTGTGTGAATGAGGGTTCAGTGTGAGTGAGGGTTCAGTGTGTGAGTGAGGGTTCAGTGTGTGAGTGAGGGGTTCAGTGTGTGAATGAGGGGTTCAGTGTGTGAATGAGGGGTTCAGTGTGTGAGTGAGGGGTTCAGTGTGTGAGTGAGGGTTCAGTGTGTGAATGAGGGGTTCAGTGTGTGAATGAGGGGTTCAGTGTGTGAGTGAGGGTTCAGTGTGTGAGTGAGGGTTCAGTGTGTGAGTGAGGGTTCAGTGTGTGTATCTGGGTTCAGTGTGTGAGTGAGGGTTCAGTGTGTGAGTGAGGGTTCAGTGTGAGTGAGGGTTCAGTGTGTGAGTGAGGGGTTCAGTGTGTGTATCTGGGTTCAGTGTGTGAATGAGGGTTCAGTGTGTCAGTGAGGGTTCAGTGTGTGAGTGAGGGTTCAGTGTGTGAGTGAGGGTTCAGTGTGTGAGTGAGGGTTCAGTGTGAGTGAGGGTTCAGTGTGAGTGAGGGTTCAGTGTGTGAGTGAGGGTTCAGTGTGTGTATCTGGGTTCAGTGTGTGAGTGAGGGTTCAGTGTGTGAGTGAGGGGTTCAGTGTGTGAGTGAGGGTTCAGTGTGTGAGTGAGGGTTCAGTGTGAGTGAGGGTTCAGTGTGAGTGAGGGTTCAGTGTGTGAGTGAGGGTTCAGTGTGTGAGTGAGGAGTTCAGTGTGTGAGTGAGGGTTCAGTGTGAGAGTGAGAGTTCAGTGTGTGAGTGAGGGTTCAGTGTGTGAGTGAGGGGTTCAGTGTGTGAGTGAGGGGTTCAGTGTGTGAGTGAGGGGTTCAGTGTGTGAGTGAGGGGTTCAGTGTGAGAGTGAGGGGTTCAGTGTGAGAGTGAGAGTTCAGTGTGTGAGTGAGGGTTCAGTGTGTGAGTGAGGGGTTCAGTGTGTGAGTGAGGGTTCAGTGTGTGAGTGAGGGTTCAGTGTGTGAGTGAGGGTTCAGTGTGAGTGAGGGTTCAGTGTGTGAGTGAGGGGTTCAGTGTGAGAATGAGAGGTTCAGTGTGTGAGTGAGGGTTCAGTGTGAGTGAGGGGTTCAGTGTGTGAGTGAGGGGTTCAGTGTGAGAGTGAGAGTTCAGTGTGTGAGTGAGGGTTCAGTGTGTGAGTGAGGGGTTCAGTGTGAGAATGAGAGGTTCAGTGTGAGAGTGAGGGTTCAGTGTGTGATTGAGGGTTCAGTGTGTGAGTGAGGGTTCAGTGTGTGAGTGAGGGTTCCGTGTGAGAATGAGAGGTTCAGTGTGTGAGTGAGGGTTCAGTGTGAGAGTGAGGGGTTCAGTGTGAGAATGAGAGGTTCAGTGTGAGAGTGAGGGTTCAGTGTGTGATTGAGGGTTCAGTGTGAGAGTGAGGGTTCAGTGTGTGAGTGAGGGTTCCGTGTGAGAATGAGAGGTTCAGTGTGTGAGTGAGGGTTCAGTGTGAGAGTGAGGGTTCAGTGTGTGAGTGAGGGTTCAGTGTGAGTGAGGGTTCAGTGTGTGAGTGAGGGTTCAGTGTGTGAGTGAGGGTTCAGTGTGAGAGTGAGGGTTCAGTGTGTGAGTGAGGGTTCAGTGTGAGTGAGGGTTCAGTGTGTGAGTGAGGGTTCAGTGTGTGAGTGAGTGTTCAGTGTGAGAGTGAGGGTTCAGTGTGTGAGTGAGGGTTCAGTGTGTGAGTGAGGGTTCAGTGTGAGAATGAGAGGTTCAGTGTGTGAGTGAGGGTTCAGTGTGTGAGTGAGGGTTCAGTGTGAGTGAGGGTTCAGTGTGTGAGTGAGGGTTCAGTGTGTGAGTGAGGGTTCAGTGTGTGAGTGAGGGTTCAGTGTGAGTGAGGGTTCAGTGTGTGATTGAGGGTTCAGTGTGTGAGTGAGGGTTCAGTGTGTGAGTGAAGGTTCAGTGTGTGAGTGAGGGTTCTGTGTGTGAGTGAGGGTTCAGTTTGTGAGTGAGGGTTCAGTGTGTGAGTGAGGGTTCAGTGTGAGAGTGAGGGGTTCAGTGTGTGAGTGAGGGTTCAGTGTGTGAGTGAGGGTTCAGTGTGAGTGAGGGTTCAGTGTGTGATTGAGGGTTCAGTGTGTGAGTGAGGGTTCAGTGTGTGAGTGAGGGTTCAGTGTGTGAGTGAGGGGTTCAGTGTGTGATTGAGGGTTCAGTGTGTGAGTGAGGGGTTCAGTGTGTGATTGAGGGTTCAGTGTGTGAGTGAGGGGTTCAGTGTGTGAGTGAGGGGTTTAGTGTGAGAGTGAGGGTTCAGTGTGTGAGTGAGGGTTCCGTGTGAGAATGAGAGGTTCAGTGAGTGAGTGAGGGTTCAGTGTGAGAGTGAGGGTTCAGTGTGTGAGTGAGGGTTCAGTGTGAGTGAGGGTTCAGTGTGTGAGTGAGGGTTCAGTGTGTGAGTGAGGGTTCAGTGTGAGAGTGAGGGTTCAGTGTGTGAGTGAGGGTTCAGTGTGAGTGAGGGTTCAGTGTGTGAGTGAGGGTTCAGTGTGTGAGTGAGTGTTCAGTGTGAGAGTGAGGGTTCAGTGTGTGAGTGAGGGTTCAGTGTGTGAGTGAGTGTTCAGTGTGAGAGTGAGGGTTCAGTGTGTGAGTGAGGGTTCAGTGTGTGAGTGAGGGTTCAGTGTGTGAGTGAGAGGTTCAGTGTGTGAGTGAGGGTTCAGTGTGTGAGTGAGGGTTCAGTGTGAGTGAGGGTTCAGTGTGTGAGTGAGGGTTCAGTGTGAGTGAGGGTTCAGTGTGTGATTGAGGGTTCAGTGTGTGAGTGAGGGTTCAGTGTGTGAGTGAAGGTTCAGTGTGTGAGTGAGGGTTCTGTGTGTGAGTGAGGGTTCAGTGTGTGAGTGAGGGTTCAGTGTGTGAGTGAGGGTTCAGTGTGTGAGTGAGGGTTCAGTGTGTGAGTGCGGGGTTCAGTGTGTGAGTGAGGGTTCAGTGTGTGAGTGAGGGTTCAGTGTGTGAGTGAGGGTTCAGTGTGTGAGTGCGGGGTTCAGTGTGTGAGTGAGGGTTCAGTATGTGAGTGAGGGTTCAGTGTGTGATTGAGGGTTCAGTGTGAGAGTGAGGGGTTCAGTGTGTGAGTGAGGGTTCAGTGTGTGAGTGAGGGGTTCAGTGTGTGAGTGAGGGTTCAGTGTGTGAGTGCGGGGTTCAGTGTGTGAGTGAGGGTTCAGTATGTGAGTGAGGGTTCAGTGTGTGATTGAGGGTTCAGTGTGAGAGTGAGGGGTTCAGTGTGTGAGTGAGGGTTCAGTGTGTGAGTGAGGGGTTCAGTGTGTGATTGAGGGTTCAGTGTGTGAGTGAGGGTTCAGTTTGTGATTGAGGGTTCAGTGTGTGAGTGAGGGTTCAGTGTGTGAGTGAGGGGTTCAGTGTGTGAGTGAGGGTTCAGTTTGTGATTGAGGGTTCAGTGTGTGAGTGAGGGTTCAGTGTGTGAGTGAGGGTTCAGTTTGTGATTGAGGGTTCAGTGTGTGAGTGAGGGTTCAGTGTGTGAGTGAGGGTTCAGTGTGAGAGTGAGGGTTCAGTGTGTGAGTGAGGGTTCAGTGTGTGAGTGAGGGGTTCAGTGTGTGAGTGAGGGTTCAGTGTGTGAGTGAGGGTTCAGTTTGTGATTGAGGGTTCAGTTTGTGATTGAGGGTTCAGTGTGAGTATGAGAGGTTCAGTGTGAGAGTGAGGGTTCAGTGTGTGAGTGAGGGTTCAGTGTGTGAGTGAGGGTTCAGTGTGTGAGTGAGGGTTCAGTGTGAGAGTGAGGGTTCAGTGTGTGAGTGAGGGTTCAGTGTGTGAGTGAGGGTTCAGTGTGAGTGAGGGTTCAGTGTGTGAGTGAGAGTTTCAGTGTGTGAGTGAGGGTTCAGTGTGTGAGTGAGGGGTTCAGTGTGTGAGTGAGGGGTTCAGTGTGTGAGTGAGGGTTCAGTGTGAGTGAGGGTTCAGTGTGTGAGTGAGGGTTCAGTGTGTGAGTGAGGGTTCAGTATGTGAGTGAGGGGTTCAGTGTGTGAGTGAGGGTTCAGTGTGAGTGAGGGTTCAGTGTGTGAGTGAGGGGTTCAGTGTGTGAGTGAGGGTTCAGTGTGTGAGTGAGGGTTCAGTGTGAGAGTGAGTGTTCAGTGTGAGAGTGAGGGTTCAGTGTGTGAGTGAGGGTTCAGTGTGAGAGTGAGTGTTCAGTGTGAGTGAGAGGTTCAGTGTGTGAGTGAGGGTTCAGTGTGTGAGTGAGGGGTTCAGTGTGTGAGTGAGGGGTTCAGTGTGTGAGTGAGGGGTTCAGTGTGTGAGTGAGGGTTCAGTGTGTGAGGGTTCAGTGTGAGAGTGAGGGTTCAGTGTGAGAGTGAGTGTTCAGTGTGAGAGTGAGGGTTCAGTGTGTGAGTGAGGGGTTCAGTGTGTGAGTGAGGGGTTCAGTGTGTGAGTGAGGGGTTCAGTGTGTGAGTGAGGGGTTCAGTGTGAGAGTGAGGGTTCAGTGTGTGAGTGAGGGGTTCAGTGTGTGAGTGAGGGGTTCAGTGTGTGAGTGAGGGTTCAGTGTGTGAGTGAGGGTTCAGTGTGTGAGTGAGGGTTCAGTGTGTGAGTGAGGGTTCATTGTGTGAGTGAGGGGTTCAGTGTGTGAGTGAGGGGTTCATTGTGTGAGTGAGGGGTTCAGTGTGTGAGTGAGGGGTTCATTGTGTGAGTGAGGGGTTCAGTGTGTGAGTGAGGGTTCAGTTTGTGATTGAGGGTTCAGTGTGTGAGTGAGGGTTCAGTGTGTGAGTGAGGGTTCAGTGTGAGAGTGAGGGTTCAGTGTGAGAGTGAGGGTTCAGTGTGTGAGTGAGGGTTCAGTGTGTGAGTGAGGGTTCAGTGTGTGAGTGAGGGGTTCAGTGTGTGAGTGAGGGTTCAGTGTGTGATTGAGGGTTCAGTTTGTGATTGAGGGTTCAGTGTGAGTATGAGAGGTTCAGTGTGAGTGAGGGTTCAGTGTGTGAGTGAGGGTTCAGTGTGTGAGTGAGGGTTCAGTGTGAGTGAGGGTTCAGTGTGTGAGTGAGGGGTTCATTGTGTGAGTGAGGGGTTCAGTGTGTGAGTGAGGGTTCAGTGTGAGTGAGGGTTCAGTGTGTGAGTGAGGGGTTCAGTGTGTGAGTGAGGGTTCAGTGTGTGAGTGAGGGGTTCAGTGTGTGTATCTGGGTTCAGTGTGTGAATGAGGGTTCAGTGTGTCAGTGAGGGTTCAGTGTGTGAGTGAGGGTTCAGTGTGTGAGTGAGGGGTTCAGTGTGTGAGTGAGGGTTCAGTGTGAGTGAGGGTTCAGTGTGTGAGTGAGGGTTTGGTGTGTGAGTGAGGGGTTCAGTGTGTGAGTGAGGGTTCAGTGTGTGAGTGAGGGTTCAGTGTGTGAGTGAGGGGTTCAGTGTGTGAGTGAGGGTTCAGTGTGAGTGAGGGTTCAGTGTGTGAGTGAGGGTTTGGTGTGTGAGTGAGGGGTTCAGTGTGTGAGTGAGGGTTCAGTGTGTGAGTGAGGGTTCAGTGTGTGAGTGAGGGGTTCAGTGTGTGAGTGAGGGTTCAGTGTGTGAGTGAGGGTTCAGTGTGTGAGTGAGGGTTCAGTGTGTGAGTGAGGGTTCAGTGTGTGAGTGAGGGTTCAGTGTGAGTGAGGGTTCAGTGTGTGAGTGAGGGGTTCAGTGTGTGAGTGAGGGTTCAGTGTGAGTGAGGGTTCAGTGTGTGAGTGAGGGTTCAGTGTGTGAGTGAGGGGTTCAGTGTGTGAATGAGGGTTCAGTGTGTGAGTGAGGGGTTCAGTGTGTGAGTGAGGGTTCAGTGTGAGTGAGGGTTCAGTGTGTGAGTGAGGGTTCAGTGTGTGAGTGAGGGTTCAGTGTGTGAATGAGGGTTCAGTGTGTGAGTGAGGGGTTCAGTGTGTGAATGAGGGTTCAGTGTGTGAGTGAGGGGTTCAGTGTGTGAGTGAGGGGTTCAGTGTGTGAGTGAGGGTTCAGTGTGAGTGAGGGTTCAGTTTGTGAGTGAGGGTTCAGTGTGTGAGTGAGGGGTTCAGTGTGAGAATGAGAGGTTCAGTGTGAGAGTGAGGGTTCAGTGTGTGAGTGAGGGTTCCGTGTGAGAATGAGAGGTTCAGTGTGTGAGTGAGGGTTCAGTGTGAGAGTGAGGGTTCAGTGTGTGAGTGAGGGTTCAGTGTGAGTGAGGGTTCAGTGTGTGAGTGAGGGTTCAGTGTGTGAGTGAGGGTTCAGTGTGAGAGTGAGGGTTCAGTGTGTGAGTGAGGGTTCAGTGTGAGTGAGGGTTCAGTGTGTGAGTGAGGGTTCAGTGTGAGTGAGGGTTCAGTGTGAGAGTGAGGGTTCAGTGTGTGAGTGAGGGTTCAGTGTGAGTGAGGGTTCAGTGTGTGAGTGAGGGTTCAGTGTGAGTGAGGGTTCAGTGTGTGAGTGAGGGTTCAGTGTGTGAGTGAGGGGTTCAGTGTGTGAATGAGGGTTCAGTGTGTGAGTGAGGGGTTCAGTGTGTGAGTGAGGGTTCAGTGTGAGTGAGGGTTCAGTGTGTGAGTGAGGGTTCAGTGTGTGAGTGAGGGTTCAGTGTGTGAATGAGGGTTCAGTGTGTGAGTGAGGGGTTCAGTGTGTGAATGAGGGTTCAGTGTGTGAGTGAGGGGTTCAGTGTGTGAGTGAGGGGTTCAGTGTGTGAGTGAGGGTTCAGTGTGAGTGAGGGTTCAGTTTGTGAGTGAGGGTTCAGTGTGTGTATCTGGGTTCAGTGTGTGAGTGAGGGTTCAGTGTGTGAGTGAGGGTTCAGTGTGAGAGTGAGGGTTCAGTGTGTGAGTGAGGGGTTCAGTATGTGAGTGAGGGTTCAGTGTGTGAGTGAGGGTTCAGTGTGTGAGTGAGGGTTCAGTGTGTGAGTGAGGGTTCAGTGTGTGAGTGAGGGGTTCAGTATGTGAGTGAGGGTTCAGTGTGTGAGTGAGGGGTTCAGTGTGTGAGTGAGGGTTCAGTGTGTGATTGAGGGTTCAGTGTGTGAGTGAGGGGTTCAGTGTGTGAGTGAGGGTTCAGTGTGTGAGTGAGGGTTCAGTGTGTGATTGAGGGTTCAGTGTGTGAGTGAGGGGTTCAGTGTGTGAGTGAGGGTTCAGTGTGTGAGTGAGGGTTCAGTGTGTGAGTGAGGGGTTCAGTGTGTGAGTGAGGGTTCAGTGTGTGAGTGAGGGTTCAGTGTGTGAGTGAGGGTTCAGTGTGAGTGAGGGTTCAGTGTGTGAGTGAGGGTTCAGTGTGTGAGTGAGGGTTCAGTGTGTGAGTGAGGAGTTCAGTGTGTGAGTGAGGGTTCAGTGTGTGAGTGAGGGGTTCAGTGTGTGAGTGAGGGGTTCAGTGTGTGAGTGAGGGTTCAGTGTGTGAGTGAGGGTTCAGTGTGTGAGTGAGGGGTTCAGTGTGTGAGTGAGGGTTCAGTGTGTGAGTGAGGGTTCAGTGTGTGAGTGAGGGGTTCAGTGTGTGAGTGAGGAGTTCAGTGTGTGAGTGAGGGTTCAGTGTGTGAGTGAGGGTTCAGTGTGTGAGTGAGGGTTCAGTGTGTGAGTGAGGAGTTCAGTGTGAGAGTGAGGGTTCAGTGTGTGAGTGAGGGTTCAGTGTGTGAGTGAGGGTTCAGTGTGTGAGTGAGGGTTCAGTGTGTGAGTGAGGGTTCAGTGTGAGTGAGGAGTTCAGTGTGTGAGTGAGGGTTCAGTGTGTGAGTGAGGGGTTCAGTGTGTGAGTGAGGGTTCAGTGTGTGAGTGAGGAGTTCAGTGTGTGAGTGAGGGTTCAGTGTGTGAGTGAGGGTTCAGTGTGTGAGTGAGGGTTCAGTGTGTGAGTGAGGGTTCAGTGTGTGAGTGAGGGTTCAGTGTGTGAGTGAGGGTTCAGTGTGTGAGTGAGGGTTCAGTGTGTGAGTGAGGGGTTCAGTGTGTGAGTGAGGGTTCAGTGTGTGAGTGAGGGGTTCAGTGTGTGAGTGAGGGGTTCAGTGTGTGAGTGAGGGTTCAGTGTGTGAGTGAGGGGTTCAGTGTGAGAGTGAGGGTTCAGTGTGAGAGTGAGTGTTCAGTGTGAGAATGAGGGTTCAGTGTGAGAGTGAGGGGTTCAGTGTGTGAGTGAGGGTTCAGTGTGAGAGTGAGTGTTCAGTGTGAGAATGAGGGTTCAGTGTGAGAGTGAGGGGTTCAGTGTGTGAGTGAGGGGTTCAGTGTGTGAGTGAGGGTTCAGTGTGTGAGTGAGGGTTCCGTGTGAGAATGAGAGGTTCAGTGAGTGAGTGAGGGTTCAGTGTGAGAGTGAGGGTTCAGTGTGTGAGTGAGGGTTCAGTGTGAGTGAGGGTTCAGTGTGTGAGTGAGGGTTCAGTGTGTGAGTGAGGGTTCAGTGTGAGAGTGAGGGTTCAGTGTGTGAGTGAGGGTTCAGTGTGAGTGAGGGTTCAGTGTGTGAGTGAGGGTTCAGTGTGTGAGTGAGTGTTCAGTGTGAGAGTGAGGGTTCAGTGTGTGAGTGAGGGTTCAGTGTGTGAGTGAGTGTTCAGTGTGAGAGTGAGGGTTCAGTGTGTGAGTGAGGGTTCAGTGTGTGAGTGAGGGTTCAGTGTGAGAATGAGAGGTTCAGTGTGTGAGTGAGGGTTCAGTGTGTGAGTGAGGGTTCAGTGTGAGTGAGGGTTCAGTGTGTGAGTGAGGGTTCAGTGTGTGAGTGAGGGTTCAGTGTGAGTGAGGGTTCAGTGTGTGATTGAGGGTTCAGTGTGTGAGTGAGGGTTCAGTGTGTGAGTGAAGGTTCAGTGTGTGAGTGAGGGTTCTGTGTGTGAGTGAGGGTTCAGTTTGTGAGTGAGGGTTCAGTGTGTGAGTGAGGGTTCAGTGTGAGAGTGAGGGGTTCAGTGTGTGAGTGAGGGTTCAGTGTGTGAGTGAGGGTTCAGTGTGTGAGTGAGGGGTTCAGTGTGTGATTGAGGGTTCAGTGTGTGAGTGAGGGTTCAGTGTGTGAGTGAAGGTTCAGTGTGTGAGTGAGGGTTCTGTGTGTGAGTGAGGGTTCAGTTTGTGAGTGAGGGTTCAGTGTGTGAGTGAGGGTTCAGTTTGTGAGTGAGGGTTCAGTGTGTGAGTGAGGGTTCAGTGTGTGAGTGAGGGGTTCAGTGTGTGATTGAGGGTTCAGTGTGTGAGTGAGGGTTCAGTGTGTGAGTGAAGGTTCAGTGTGTGAGTGAGGGTTCTGTGTGTGAGTGAGGGTTCAGTTTGTGAGTGAGGGTTCAGTGTGTGAGTGAGGGTTCAGTGTGTGAGTGAGGGGTTCAGTGTGTGATTGAGGGTTCAGTGTGTGAGTGAGGGGTTCAGTGTGTGAGTGAGGGGTTTAGTGTGAGAGTGAGGGTTCAGTTTGTGATTGAGGGTTCAGTGTGTGAGTGAGGGTTCAGTGTGTGAGTGAGGGGTTCAGTGTGTGAGTGAGGGGTTCATTGTGTGAGTGAGGGTTCAGTTTGTGATTGAGGGTTCAGTGTGTGAGTGAGGGGTTCATTGTGTGAGTGAGGGGTTCAGTGTGTGATTGAGGGGTTCAGTGTGTGAGTGAGGGTTCAGTTTGTGATTGAGGGTTCAGTGTGTGAGTGAGGGTTCAGTGTGTGAGTGAGGGTTCAGTTTGTGATTGAGGGTTCAGTGTGTGAGTGAGGGTTCAGTGTGTGAGTGAGGGTTCAGTGTGAGTGAGGGTTCAGTGTGTGAGTGAGGGTTCAGTGTGTGAGTGAGGGTTCAGTATGTGAGTGAGGGTTCAGTGTGAGAGTGAGTGTTCAGTGTGAGAGTGAGGGTTCAGTGTGTGAGTGAGGGGTTCAGTGTGTGAGTGAGGGGTTCAGTGTGTGAGTGAGGGTTCAGTGTGTGAGTGAGGGTTCAGTGTGAGAGTGAGTGTTCAGTGTGAGAGTGAGGGTTCAGTGTGTGAGTGAGGGGTTCAGTGTGTGAGTGAGGGTTCAGTGTGTGAGTGAGGGGTTCAGTGTGTGAGTGAGGGTTCAGTGTGTGAGTGAGGGGTTCAGTGTGTGAGTGAGGGTTCAGTGTGTGAGTGAGGGTTCAGTGTGTGAGTGAGGGGTTCAGTGTGTGAGTGAGGGTTCAGTGTTAGTGAGGGTTCAGTGTGTGTATGAGGGTTCAGTGTGTGAGTGAGGGTTCAGTGTGTGAGTGAGGGTTCAGTGTGTGAGTGAGGGGTTCAGTGTGTGAGTGAGGGTTCATTGTGTGAGTGAGGGTTCAGTTTGTGATTGAGGGTTCATTGTGTGAGTGAGGGGTTCAGTGTGTGAGTGAGGGGTTCATTGTGTGAGTGAGGGGTTCAGTGTGTGGGTGAGGGTTCAGTTTGTGATTGAGGGTTCAGTGTGTGAGTGAGGGTTCAGTGTGTGAGTGAGGGTTCAGTGTGTGAGTGAGGAGTTCAGTGTGTGAGTGAGGGTTCAGTGTGAGAGTGAGGGTTCAGTGTGTGAGTGAGGGTTCAGTGTGTGAGTGAGGGTTCAGTGTGTGAGTGAGGGTTCAGTGTGTGAGTGAGGGTTCAGTGTGTGAGTGAGGGGTTCAGTGTGTGAGTGAGGGTTCAGTGTGTGAGTGAGGGTTCAGTTTGTGATTGAGGGTTCAGTTTGTGATTGAGGGTTCAGTGTGAGTATGAGAGGTTCAGTGTGAGAGTGAGGGTTCAGTGTGTGAGTGAGGGGGTCAGTGTGTGAGTGAGGGGTTCAGTGTGTGAGTGAGGGTTCAGTGTGAGTGAGGGTTCAGTGTGTGAGTGAGGGTTCAGTGTGAGTGAGGGTTCAGTGTGTGAGTGAGGGTTCAGTGTGTGAGTGAGGGGTTCAGTGTGTGAGTGAGGGTTCAGTGTGTGAGTGAGGGTTCAGTGTGTGAGTGAGGGGTTCAGTGTGTGAGTGAGGGTTCAGTGTGTGAGTGAGGGTTCAGTGTGTGAGTGAGGGTTCAGTGTGTGAGTGAGGGTTCAGTGTGTGAGTGAGGGTTCAGTGTGTGAGTGAGGGTTCAGTGTGAGTGAGGGTTCAGTGTGTGAGTGAGGGTTCAGTGTGTGAGTGAGGGTTCAGTGTGAGTGAGGGTTCAGTGTGTGAGTGAGGGTTCAGTGTGTGAGTGAGGGTTCAGTGTGTGAGTGAGGGGTTCAGTGTGTGAGTGAGGGGTTCAGTGTGTGAATGAGGGTTCAGTGTGTGAATGAGGGTTCAGTGTGTGAGTGAGGGTTCAGTGTGTGAGTGAGGGTTCAGTGTGTGAGTGAGGGTTCAGTGTGTGAGTGAGGGTTCAGTGTGAGTGAGGGTTCAGTGTGTGAGTGAGGGTTCAGTGTGTGAGTGAGGGTTCAGTGTGTGAGTGAGGGTTCAGTGTGTGAGTGAGGGTTCAGTGTGTGAGTGAGGGTTCAGTGTGTGTATCTGGGTTCAGTGTGTGAGTGAGGGTTCAGTGTGTGAGTGAGGGTTCAGTGTGAGTGAGGGTTCAGTGTGTGAATGAGGGGTTCAGTGTGTGAATGAGGGGTTCAGTGTGTGAGTGAGGGTTCAGTGTGTGAGTGAGGGTTCAGTGTGTGAGTGAGGGTTCAGTGTGTGAGTGAGGGTTCAGTGTGTGTATCTGGGTTCAGTGTGTGAGTGAGGGTTCAGTGTGTGAGTGAGGGTTCAGTGTGAGTGAGGGTTCAGTGTGTGAATGAGGGGTTCAGTGTGTGAATGAGGGGTTCAGTGTGTGAGTGAGGGTTCAGTGTGTGTATCTGGGTTCAGTGTGTGAGTGAGGGTTCAGTGTGTGAGTGAGGGTTCAGTGTGAGTGAGGGTTCAGTGTGTGAATGAGGGGTTCAGTGTGTGAATGAGGGGTTCAGTGTGTGAATGAGGGTTCAGTGTGTGAATGAGGGGTTCAGTGTGTGAGTGAGGGTTCAGTGTGTGAGTGAGGGTTCAGTGTGTGAGTGAGGGTTCAGTGTGTGAGTGAGGGTTCAGTGTGTGAGTGAGGGTTCAGTGTGTGTATCTGGGTTCAGTGTGTGAGTGAGGGTTCAGTGTGTGAGTGAGGGTTCAGTGTGAGTGAGGGTTCAGTGTGTGAATGAGGGGTTCAGTGTGTGAATGAGGGGTTCAGTGTGTGAGTGAGGGTTCAGTGTGTGAGTGAGGGTTCAGTGTGTGAGTGAGGGTTCAGTGTGTGAGTGAGGGTTCAGTGTGTGTATCTGGGTTCAGTGTGTGAGTGAGGGTTCAGTGTGTGAGTGAGGGTTCAGTGTGAGTGAGGGTTCAGTGTGTGAATGAGGGGTTCAGTGTGTGAATGAGGGGTTCAGTGTGAGAGTGAGGGTTCAGTGTGTGAGTGAGGGGTTCAGTGTGTGAGTGAGGGTTCAGTGTGTGAGTGAGGGTTCAGTTTGTGATTGAGGGTTCAGTGTGTGAGTGAGGGTTCAGTGTGTGAGTGAGGGTTCAGTGTGAGTGAGGGTTCAGTGTGTGAGTGAGGGTTCAGTGTGTGAGTGAGGGTTCAGTATGTGAGTGAGGGTTCAGTGTGAGAGTGAGTGTTCAGTGTGAGAGTGAGGGTTCAGTGTGTGAGTGAGGGGTTCAGTGTGTGAGTGAGGGGTTCAGTGTGTGAGTGAGGGTTCAGTGTGTGAGTGAGGGTTCAGTGTGAGAGTGAGTGTTCAGTGTGAGAGTGAGGGTTCAGTGTGTGAGTGAGGGGTTCAGTGTGTGAGTGAGGGTTCAGTGTGTGAGTGAGGGGTTCAGTGTGTGAGTGAGGGTTCAGTGTGTGAGTGAGGGGTTCAGTGTGTGAGTGAGGGTTCAGTGTGTGAGTGAGGGTTCAGTGTGTGAGTGAGGGGTTCAGTGTGTGAGTGAGGGTTCAGTGTTAGTGAGGGTTCAGTGTGTGTATGAGGGTTCAGTGTGTGAGTGAGGGTTCAGTGTGTGAGTGAGGGTTCAGTGTGTGAGTGAGGGGTTCAGTGTGTGAGTGAGGGTTCATTGTGTGAGTGAGGGTTCAGTTTGTGATTGAGGGTTCATTGTGTGAGTGAGGGGTTCAGTGTGTGAGTGAGGGGTTCATTGTGTGAGTGAGGGGTTCAGTGTGTGGGTGAGGGTTCAGTTTGTGATTGAGGGTTCAGTGTGTGAGTGAGGGTTCAGTGTGTGAGTGAGGGTTCAGTGTGTGAGTGAGGAGTTCAGTGTGTGAGTGAGGGTTCAGTGTGAGAGTGAGGGTTCAGTGTGTGAGTGAGGGTTCAGTGTGTGAGTGAGGGTTCAGTGTGTGAGTGAGGGTTCAGTGTGTGAGTGAGGGTTCAGTGTGTGAGTGAGGGGTTCAGTGTGTGAGTGAGGGTTCAGTGTGTGAGTGAGGGTTCAGTTTGTGATTGAGGGTTCAGTTTGTGATTGAGGGTTCAGTGTGAGTATGAGAGGTTCAGTGTGAGAGTGAGGGTTCAGTGTGTGAGTGAGGGGGTCAGTGTGTGAGTGAGGGGTTCAGTGTGTGAGTGAGGGTTCAGTGTGAGTGAGGGTTCAGTGTGTGAGTGAGGGTTCAGTGTGAGTGAGGGTTCAGTGTGTGAGTGAGGGTTCAGTGTGTGAGTGAGGGGTTCAGTGTGTGAGTGAGGGTTCAGTGTGTGAGTGAGGGTTCAGTGTGTGAGTGAGGGGTTCAGTGTGTGAGTGAGGGTTCAGTGTGTGAGTGAGGGTTCAGTGTGTGAGTGAGGGTTCAGTGTGTGAGTGAGGGGTTCAGTGTGTGAGTGAGGGTTCAGTGTGTGAGTGAGGGTTCAGTGTGTGAGTGAGGGTTCAGTGTGAGTGAGGGTTCAGTGTGTGAGTGAGGGTTCAGTGTGTGAGTGAGGGTTCAGTGTGAGTGAGGGTTCAGTGTGTGAGTGAGGGTTCAGTGTGTGAGTGAGGGTTCAGTGTGTGAGTGAGGGGTTCAGTGTGTGAGTGAGGGGTTCAGTGTGTGAATGAGGGTTCAGTGTGTGAGTGAGGGTTCAGTGTGTGAGTGAGGGTTCAGTGTGTGAGTGAGGGTTCAGTGTGTGAGTGAGGGTTCAGTGTGAGTGAGGGTTCAGTGTGTGAGTGAGGGTTCAGTGTGTGAGTGAGGGGTTCAGTGTGTGAGTGAGGGGTTCAGTGTGTGAATGAGGGTTCAGTGTGTGAGTGAGGGTTCAGTGTGTGAGTGAGGGGTTCAGTGTGTGAATGAGGGTTCAGTGTGTGAATGAGGGGTTCAGTGTGTGAGTGAGGGTTCAGTGTGTGAGTGAGGGTTCAGTGTGTGAGTGAGGGTTCAGTGTGTGAGTGAGGGTTCAGTGTGTGAGTGAGGGTTCAGTGTGTGTATCTGGGTTCAGTGTGTGAGTGAGGGTTCAGTGTGTGAGTGAGGGTTCAGTGTGAGTGAGGGTTCAGTGTGTGAATGAGGGGTTCAGTGTGTGAATGAGGGGTTCAGTGTGTGAGTGAGGGTTCAGTGTGTGAGTGAGGGTTCAGTGTGTGAGTGAGGGTTCAGTGTGTGAGTGAGGGTTCAGTGTGTGAGTGAGGGTTCAGTGTGTGTATCTGGGTTCAGTGTGTGAGTGAGGGTTCAGTGTGTGAGTGAGGGTTCAGTGTGTGAGTGAGGGGTTCAGTGTGTGAATGAGGGGTTCAGTGTGTGAATGAGGGGTTCAGTGTGTGAGTGAGGGGTTCAGTGTGTGAGTGAGGGTTCAGTGTGTGAATGAGGGGTTCAGTGTGTGAATGAGGGTTCAGTGTGAGAGTGAGAGTTCAGTGTGAGAGTGAGGGTTCAGTGTGTGAGTGAGGGGTTCAGTATGAGAGTGAGGGTTCAGTGTGAGAGTGAGAGTTCAGTGTGAGAGTGAGGGTTCAGTGTGTGAGTGAGGGGTTCAGTATGTGAGTGAGGGTTCAGTGTGTGAGTGAGGGTTCAGTGTGTGAGTGAGGGTTCAGTGTGTGAGTGAGGGGTTCAGTGTGTGAGTGAGGGGTTCAGTGTGTGAGTGAGGGGTTCAGTGTGTGAATGAGGGGTTCAGTGTGTGAGTGAGGGTTCAGTGTGTGAGTGAGGGTTCAGTGTGTGAGTGAGGGTTCAGTATGTGAGTGAGGGTTCAGTGTGAGTGAGGGTTCAGTGTGTGAGTGAGGGGTTCAGTGTGTGAATGAGGGTTCAGTGTGAGTGAGGGTTCAGTGTGTGAGTGAGGGTTCAGTGTGTGAGTGTGGGGTTCAGTGTGTGAATGAGGGGTTCAGTGTGTGAATGAGGGGTTCAGTGTGTGAGTGAGGGGTTCAGTGTGTGAGTGAGGGTTCAGTGTGTGAATGAGGGGTTCAGTGTGTGAATGAGGGGTTCAGTGTGTGAGTGAGGGTTCAGTATGTGAGTGAGGGTTCAGTGTGAGTGAGGGTTCAGTGTGTGAGTGAGGGGTTCAGTGTGTGAATGAGGGTTCAGTGTGAGTGAGGGTTCAGTGTGTGAGTGAGGGTTCAGTGTGTGAGTGAGGGGTTCAGTGTGTGAGTGAGGGTTCAGTGTGTGAGTGAGGGGTTCAGTGTGTGAGTGAGGGTTCAGTGTGTGAGTGAGGGTTCAGTGTGTGTATCTGGGTTCAGTGTGTGAGTGAGGGTTCAGTGTGTGAGTGAGGGTTCAGTGTGTGAGTGAGGGGTTCAGTGTGTGTATCTGGGTTCAGTGTGTGAGTGAGGGGTTCCGTGTGTGAGTGAGGGTTCAGTGTGTGAGTGAGGGGTTCAGTGTGTGAGTGAGGGTTCAGTGTTAGTGAGGGTTCAGTGTGTGTATGAGGGTTCAGTGTGTGAGTGAGGGTTCAGTGTGTGAGTGAGGGTTCAGTGTGTGAGTGAGGGTTCAGTGTGTGAGGGTTCAGTGTGTGAGTGAGGGGTTCAGTGTGTGAGTGAGGGTTCAGTGTGTGATTGAGGGTTCAGTGTGTGAGTGAGGGTTCAGTGTGTGAGTGAGGGTTCATTGTGTGAGTGAGGGTTCAGTTTGTGATTGAGGGTTCATTGTGTGAGTGAGGGGTTCAGTGTGTGAGTGAGGGGTTCATTGTGTGAGTGAGGGGTTCAGTGTGTGGGTGGGGGGTTCAGTGTGTGAGTGAGGGGTTCATTGTGTGAGTGAGGGGTTCAGTGTGTGAGTGAGGGTTCAGTTTGTGATTGAGGGTTCAGTGTGTGAGTGAGGGTTCAGTGTGTGAGTGAGGGTTCAGTGTGAGAGTGAGGGTTCAGTGTGAGAGTGAGGGTTCAGTGTGTGAGTGAGGGTTCAGTGTGTGAGTGAGGGTTCAGTGTGTGAGTGAGGGGTTCAGTGTGTGAGTGAGGGTTCAGTGTGTGAGTGAGGGTTCAGTTTGTGATTGAGGGTTCAGTTTGTGATTGAGGGTTCAGTGTGAGTATGAGAGGTTCAGTGTGAGAGTGAGGGTTCAGTGTGTGATTGAGGGTTCAGTGTGTGAGTGAGGGTTCAGTGTGTGAGTGCGGGTTCAGTGTGTGAGTGAGGGTTCAGTGTGAGTGAGGGTTCAGTGTGTGAGTGAGGGTTCAGTGTGAGTGAGGGTTCAGTGTGTGAGTGAGGGTTCAGTGTGTGAGTGAGGGTTCAGTGTGTGAGTGAGGGGTTCAGTGTGTGAGTGAGGGTTCAGTGTGTGAGTGAGGGTTCAGTGTGTGAGTGAGGGTTCAGTGTGAGTGAGGGTTCAGTGTGTGAGTGAGGGTTCAGTGTGTGAGTGAGGGTTCAGTGTGAGTGAGGGTTCAGTGTGTGAGTGAGGGTTCAGTGTGTGAGTGAGGGGTTCAGTGTGTGAGTGAGGGTTCAGTGTGTGAGTGAGGGTTCAGTGTGAGTGAGGGTTCAGTGTGTGAGTGAGGGTTCAGTGTGTGAGTGAGGGTTCAGTGTGTGAGTGAGGGGTTCAGTGTGTGAGTGAGGGTTCAGTGTGTGAGTGAGGGTTCAGTGTGAGTGAGGGTTCAGTGTGTGAGTGAGGGTTCAGTGTGTGAGTGAGGGTTCAGTGTGTGAATGAGGGTTCAGTGTGTGAGTGAGGGTTCAGTGTGTGAGTGAGGGTTCAGTGTGTGAGTGAGGGGTTCAGTGTGTGAGTGAGGGCTTCAGTGTGTGAGTGAGGGTTCAGTGTGTGAGTGAGGGTTCAGTGTGTGAGTGAGGGGTTCAGTGTGTGAGTGAGGGTTCAGTGTGTGTATCTGGGTTCAGTGTGTGAGTGAGGGTTCAGTGTGTGAGTGAGGGTTCAGTGTGAGTGAGGGTTCAGTGTGTGAATGAGGGGTTCAGTGTGTGAATGAGGGGTTCAGTGTGTGAGTGAGGGTTCAGTGTGTGTATCTGGGTTCAGTGTGTGAGTGAGGGTTCAGTGTGTGAGTGAGGGTTCAGTGTGAGTGAGGGTTCAGTGTGTGAGTGAGGGTTCAGTGTGTGAGTGAGGGGTTCAGTGTGTGAATGAGGGTTCAGTGTGTGAGTGAGGGGTTCAGTGTGTGAGTGAGGGTTCAGTGTGTGAGTGAGGGTTCAGTGTGAGTGAGGGTTCAGTGTGTGAGTGAGGGTTCAGTGTGTGAGTGAGGGGTTCAGTGTGTGAGTGAGGGTTCAGTGTGTGAGGGTTCAGTGTGTGAGTGAGGGTTCAGTGTGTGTATCTGGGTTCAGTGTGTGAGTGAGGGTTCAGTGTGTGAGTGAGGGTTCAGTGTGTGAGTGAGGGTTCAGTGTGAGTGAGGGTTCAGTGTGTGAGTGAGGGGTTCAGTGTGTGAGGGTTCAGTGTGTGAGTGAGGGTTCAGTGTGTGAGTGAGGGTTCAG
Source organism: Hypanus sabinus (assembly GCF_030144855.1). Classification (NCBI taxonomy): domain Eukaryota; kingdom Metazoa; phylum Chordata; class Chondrichthyes; order Myliobatiformes; family Dasyatidae; genus Hypanus; species Hypanus sabinus. The sequence goes on from NC_082722.1 coordinate 84,963,930, forward strand.
TGTGAGTGAGGGTTCAGTGTGTGAGTGAGGGTTCAGTGTGTGTATCTGGGTTCAGTGTGTGAGTGAGGGTTCAGTGTGTGAGTGAGAGGTTCAGTGTGAGTGAGGGTTCAGTGTGTGAGTGAGGGTTCAGTGTGTGAGTGAGAGGTTCAGTGTGAGTGAGGGTTCAGTGTGTGAGTGAGGGTTCAGTGTGTGAGTGAGGGTTCAGTGTGAGTGAGGGTTCAGTGTGTGAGTGAGGGTTCAGTGTGTGAGTGAGGGTTCAGTGTGTGAGTGAGGGGTTCAGTGTGTGAGTGAGGGTTCAGTGTGTGAGTGAGGGGTTCAGTGTGTGAGTGAGGGTTCAGTGTGTGAGTGAGGGTTCAGTGTGTGAGTGAGGGGTTCAGTGTGTGAGTGAGGGTTCAGTGTGTGATTGAGGGTTCAGTGTGTGAGTGCGGGGTTCAGTGTGTGAGTGAGGGTTCAGTGTGTGATTGAGGGTTCAGTGTGTGAGTGAGGGGTTCAGTATGTGAGTGAGGGTTCAGTGTGTGAGTGAGGGTTCAGTGTGTGAGTGAGGGTTCAGTGTGTGAGTGAGGGGTTCAGTGTGTGAGTGAGGGTTCAGTGTGTGATTGAGGGTTCAGTGTGTGAGTGAGGGGTTCAGTGTGTGAGTGAGGGTTCAGTGTGTGAATGAGGGTTCAGTGTGTGAGTGAGGGTTCAGTGTGTGAGTGAGGGGTTCAGTGTGTGAGTGAGGGGTTCAGTGTGTGAGTGAGGGGTTCAGTGTGTGAGTGAGGGTTCAGTGTGTGAGTGAGGGGTTCAGTGTGTGAGTGAGGGTTCAGTGTGTGAGTGAGGGTTCAGTGTGTGAGTGAGGGTTCAGTGTGTGAGTGAGGAGTTCAGTGTGTGAGTGAGGGTTCAGTGTGTGAGTGAGGGTTCAGTGTGTGAGTGAGGGTTCAGTGTGTGAGTGAGGGGTTCAGTGTGTGAGTGAGGGTTCAGTGTGTGAGTGAGGGTTCAGTGTGAGTGAGGGTTCAGTGTGTGAGTGAGGGTTCAGTGTGTGAGTGAGGAGTTCAGTGTGTGAGTGAGGGTTCAGTGTGTGAGTGAGGGTTCAGTGTGTGAGTGAGGAGTTCAGTGTGTGAGTGAGGGTTCAGTGTGTGAGTGAGGGTTCAGTGTGTGAGTGAGGGTTCAGTGTGTGAGTGAGGGGTTCAGTGTGTGAGTGAGGGTTCAGTGTGTGAGTGAGGGTTCAGTGTGAGTGAGGGTTCAGTGTGTGAGTGAGGGTTCAGTGTGTGAGTGAGGAGTTCAGTGTGTGAGTGAGGGTTCAGTGTGTGAGTGAGGGTTCAGTGTGTGAGTGAGGGTTCAGTGTGAGAGTGAGGGTTCAGTGTGAGAGTGAGAGTTCAGTGTGAGAGTGAGAGTTCAGTGTGTGAGTGAGGGTTCAGTGTGTGAGTGAGGGGTTCAGTGTGTGAGTGAGGGTTCAGTGTGTGAGTGAGAGTTCAGTGTGTGAGTGAGGGGTTCAGTGTGTGAGTGAGGGGTTCAGTGTGTGAGTGAGGGGTTCAGTGTGAGAGTGAGGGTTCAGTGTGAGAGTGAGAGTTCAGTGTGTGAGTGAGGGGTTCAGTGTGAGAGTGAGAGTTCAGTGTGTGAGTGAGGGTTCAGTGTGTGAGTGAGGGGTTCAGTGTGTGAGTGAGGGGTTCAGTGTGTGAGTGAGGGTTCAGTGTGTGAGTGAGGGTTCAGTGTGAGAGTGAGTGTTCAGTGTGAGAATGAGGGTTCAGTGTGAGAGTGAGGGGTTCAGTGTGTGAGTGAGGGGTTCAGTGTGTGAGTGAGGGTTCAGTGTGTGAGTGAGGGTTCCGTGTGAGAATGAGAGGTTCAGTGTGTGAGTGAGGGTTCAGTGTGAGAGTGAGGGTTCAGTGTGTGAGTGAGGGTTCAGTGTGAGTGAGGGTTCAGTGTGTGAGTGAGGGTTCAGTGTGTGAGTGAGGGTTCAGTGTGAGAGTGAGGGTTCAGTGTGTGAGTGAGGGTTCAGTGTGAGTGAGGGTTCAGTGTGTGAGTGAGGGTTCAGTGTGTGAGTGAGTGTTCAGTGTGAGAATGAGAGGTTCAGTGTGTGAGTGAGGGTTCAGTGTGAGAGTGAGGGTTCAGTGTGTGAGTGAGGGTTCAGTGTGTGAGTGAGGGTTCAGTGTGTGAGTGAGGGTTCAGTGTGTGAGTGAGTGTTCAGTGTGAGAGTGAGGGTTCAGTGTGTGAGTGAGGGGTTCAGTGTGTGAGTGAGGGTTCAGTTTGTGAGTGAGGGTTCAGTGTGTGAGTGAGGGTTCAGTGTGAGTGAGGGTTCAGTGTGTGATTGAGGGTTCAGTGTGTGAGTGAGGGTTCAGTGTGAGAGTGAGGGTTCAGTGTGTGAGTGAGGGTTCAGTGTGTGAGTGAAGGTTCAGTGTGTGAGTGAGGGTTCTGTGTGTGAGTGAGGGTTCAGTGTGTGAGTGAGGGTTCTGTGTGTGAGTGAGGGTTCAGTTTGTGAGTGAGGGTTCAGTGTGTGAGTGAGGGTTCAGTGTGAGAGTGAGGGGTTCAGTGTGTGAGTGAGGGTTCAGTGTGTGATTGAGGGTTCAGTGTGTGAGTGAGGGTTCAGTGTGTGAGTGAGGGTTCAGTGTGTGAGTGAGGGGTTCAGTGTGTGATTGAGGGTTCAGTGTGTGAGTGAGGGTTCAGTGTGTGAGTGAGGGGTTCAGTGTGTGATTGAGGGTTCAGTGTGTGAGTGAGGGGTTCAGTGTGTGAGTGAGGGTTTAGTGTGAGAGTGAGGGGTTCAGTGTGTGAGTGAGGGGTTCAGTGTGTGAGTGAGGGTTCAGTTTGTGATTGAGGGTTCAGTGTGTGAGTGAGGGTTCAGTGTGTGAGTGAGGGGTTCATTGTGTGAGTGAGGGTTCAGTTTGTGATTGAGGGTTCATTGTGTGAGTGAGGGGTTCAGTGTGTGAGTGAGGGGTTCATTGTGTGAGTGAGGGGTTCAGTGTGTGAGTGAGGGGTTCAGTGTGTGAGTGAGGGTTCAGTTTGTGATTGAGGGTTCAGTGTGTGAGTGAGGGTTCAGTGTGTGAGTGAGGGTTCAGTTTGTGATTGAGGGTTCAGTGTGTGAGTGAGGGTTCAGTGTGTGAGTGAGGGTTCAGTGTGAGAGTGAGGGTTCAGTGTGTGAGTGAGGGTTCAGTGTGTGAGTGAGGGTTCAGTGTGTGAGTGAGGGGTTCAGTGTGTGAGTGAGGGTTCAGTGTGTGAGTGAGGGTTCAGTTTGTGATTGAGGGTTCAGTTTGTGATTGAGGGTTCAGTGTGAGTATGAGAGGTTCAGTGTGAGAGTGAGGGTTCAGTGTGTGAGTGAGGGTTCAGTGTGAGAGTGAGGGTTCAGTGTGTGAGTGAGGGTTCAGTGTGAGAGTGAGGGTTCAGTGTGTGAGTGAGGGTTCAGTGTGTGAGTGAGAGTTTCAGTGTGTGAGTGAGGGTTCAGTGTGAGAGTGAGGGGTTCAGTGTGTGAGTGAGGGTTCAGTGTGAGAGTGAGGGTTCAGTGTGTGAGTGAGGGTTCAGTGTGAGTGAGGGGTTCAGTGTGTGAGTGAGGGTTCAGTGTGAGTGAGGGGTTCAGTGTGTGAGTGAGGGTTCAGTGTGTGAGTGAGGGGTTCAGTGTGTGAGTGAGGGTTCAGTGTGAGAGTGAGGGTTCAGTGTGAGAGTGAGGGTTCAGTGTGTGAGTGAGGGGTTCAGTGTGTGAGTGAGGGTTCAGTGTGAGAGTGAGGGTTCAGTGTGTGAGTGAGGGGTTCAGTGTGAGTATGAGAGGTTCAGTGTGTGAGTGAGGGTTCAGTGTGTGAGTGAGGGTTCAGTGTGTGAGTGAGGGGTTCAGTGTGTGAGTGAGGGGTTCAGTGTGTGAGTGAGGGTTCAGTGTGAGTGAGGGTTCAGTGTGTGAGTGAGGGTTCAGTGTGTGAGTGAGGGTTCAGTGTGTGAGTGAGGGGTTCAGTGTGTGAGTGAGGGTTCAGTGTGTGAGTGAGGGTTCAGTGTGTGAGTGAGGGTTCAGTGTGTGAGTGAGGGTTCAGTGTGAGAGTGAGTGTTCAGTGTGAGAGTGAGGGTTCAGTGTGTGAGTGAGGGGTTCAGTGTGTGAGTGAGGGGTTCAGTGTGTGAGTGAGGGTTCAGTGTGAGTGAGGGTTCAGTGTGTGAGTGAGGGTTCAGTGTGTGAGTGAGGGGTTCAGTGTGTGAGTGAGGGGTTCAGTGTGTGAGTGAGGGTTCAGTGTGAGTGAGGGTTCAGTGTGTGAGTGAGGGTTCAGTGTGTGAGTGAGGGTTCAGTGTTAGTGAGGGTTCAGTGTGTGAGTGAGGGTTCAGTGTGTGATTGAGGGGTTCAGCGTGTGTGAGTGAGGGTTCAGTGTGTGAGTGAGGGTTCAGTGTGAGAGAGAGTGGTTCAGTGTGTGAGTGAGGGTTCAGTGTGTGAGTGAGGGGTTCAGTGTGTGAGTGAGGGTTCAGTGTGTGAGTGAGGGGTTCAGTGTGTGAGTGAGGGTTCAGTGTGTGAGTGAGGGTTCAGTGTGTGAGTGAGGGGTTCAGTGTGTGAGTGAGGGTTCAGTGTGTGAGTGAGGGTTCAGTGTGTTTGTGAGGGTTCAGTGTGAGAATGAGAGGTTCAGTGTGTGAGTGAGGGGTTCAGTGTGAGAGAGAGTGGTTCAGTGTGTGAGTGAGGGTTCAGTGTGTGAGTGAGGGGTTCAGTGTGTGAGTGAGGGTTCAGTGTGTGAGTGAGGGGTTCAGTGTGTGAGTGAGGGTTCAGTGTGTGATTGAGGGTTCAGTGTGTGAGTGAGGGGTTCAGTGTGTGAGTGAGGGTTCAGTGTGTGAGTGAGGGGTTCAGTGTGTGAGTGAGGGTTCAGTGTGTGAGTGAGGGGTTCAGTGTGTGAGTGAGGGTTCAGTGTGTGAGTGAGGGGTTCAGTGTGTGAGTGAGGGTTCAGTGTGTGAGTGAGGGGTTCAGTGTGTGAGTGAGGGGTTCAGTGTGTGAGTGAGGGTTCAGTGTGTGAGTGAGGGTTCAGTGTGTGAGTGAGGGTTCAGTGTGAGAATGAGAGGTTCAGTGTGTGAGTGAGGGGTTCAGTGTGTGAGTGAGGGGTTCAGTGTGTGAGTGAGGGGTTCAGTGTGTGAGTGAGAGGTTCAGTGTGTGAGTGAGGGTTCAGTGTGTGAGTGAGGGTTCAGTGTGTGATTGAGGGGTTCAGCGTGTGTGAGTGAGGGGTTCAGTGTGTGAGTGAGGGTTCAGTGTGTGAGTGAGGGTTCAGTGTGTGAGTGAGGGGTTCAGTGTGTGAGTGAGGGTTCAGTGTGTGAGTGAGGGTTCAGTGTGTGAGTGAGGGGTTCAGTGTGTGAGTGAGGGTTCAGTGTGTGAGTGAGGGGTTCAGTGTGTGAGTGAGGGTTCAGTGTGTGAGTGAGGGGTTCAGTGTGTGAGTGAGGGTTCAGTGTGAGAGTGAGGGTTCAGTGTGTGAGTGAGGGGTTCAGTGTGAGAATGAGAGGTTCAGTGTGTGAGTGAGGGGTTCAGTGTGTGAAATACGGACTGCAGCGTTTTAGGGTCAATCTGCAGTAAATGATGTCTTGCCCACAAGGAGCCTTCACCTCAGGCAAAAATTCAACCGTGTGTCCGCAGCCTTCAGATTCTGGTTCCCTATCACTGACTGCTCCAAATCATCTCAGGAAACGCTGGGCACTCGGAGGTTCGGCAAGATCTGTGGATGGAGTAGAATCATCATCGTGCATCACTGCAACTTGGATTGAAAGACTAACTCTTCTTCCACCAGCTGTCTGTCCTCCTAAAGTCTGCCAGTGCTGGCAACGGCTTCCTTTAGTCAAGGGGAACGGGTGGTCACGCTGGATCATTATTCCCTGGAGCACAGGAGAGTGAGGGATGAGCTCATGGTTTATAACATCATGAGGGGTTATGATAAGGTGGTTGGTGTTAGTCTTTTCCCCAGGATTGGAGAGTTCAAACTAGAGGGCATGAATGTACAAGAGGGGAAAGAAAAGAATCCTGAGAGGTGAGTGAGTACCTGGAATGAGCTGACAGAGGAACTGGTTGAGGTTGGTCATATGTAACATTGAAGAGGCATTTGGACAAGTACATCGAGGGGAGAGGCCTGCAGGGTTATTGGCCAAACGCGGGAAATGTGGATTATACGAAGGCTCTGTGGCTGGCCTGAAGCAGCTGTGCTGAACAGCCTATTTTCCCATAACTTGCCCCTGAAAGAAGGATTGAAACATTTCTTCCACGCTGAAGTTACTCACACCTTCTGATTCAAAGAGAAAACGTACAAAGTTACTCACACAAAATGCTGGAGGAACTCAGCAGGTCAGGCAGCATCTACGGAAGTGAATAAGCAATGGACATTTCAGCCCAAGACCTTTCTTCAGGACTGGAAAGGAGGGGTTAAAACATATAAAGCTGTCAGAGAATAGTGAATAATCCTGAGGATTGGGAGCAGCTTGGAATTTAGCAAAAGATTTAGAGAGCAAAGAATAAACATACAAGGGAAATAAAATAATTGCAAATCCTTCTGCAAGTCTGTAAATAGACAAAAAAACTAGTGAAGACAAATATAGTTCTCCTACAGTCAGGAGCAGGAGATCTGTGATAGGGAATAAAGAAACAGCACAGTTTTGGTTCCAGAAAAGGCACAGAATGTGAAGGAACAACAACTGAAGAAAAGGAAGAATTAAAGGGAAGTGGTATTAATAAGTATGTAAACTAAAAGAAATTAATGGCATTGAAAGGTGTTAAATCCCCAGGGCCTTACCATTTGCAGCCCAGAACACCAAAAGAGGCAGACACTGATTTTCTATGTTTTCCATTTGACACGTGCCTGCACCACCTTCGATATGTTCACAGCTGATCTATCTCAACAATGCGTTGATCCCTGAATCCAATACCACCCAATTCTCTTTATGTATTAAGAAGGATATCTTCTGTACTAAATACCACTCGATTCTCTTAATACATAGATAAATATGTTTGGGAGAGTGTGCAAGCCTTTTCACAGATGCCTTTATCAATGAAGGAGATGTTGAGACTGGTTACAGAGGGTGTGGCAATGGAAATGAAATAAATATTTAAACTGTTTCTGGAAGGAAATCCCCAGTCCTAAGGCCAAAGCTGCTGCCTCTGGCCTCCGTTTTTCACTCAACCCCAGCTGTAGGACACATCAAAGATTTCTAGTACTGTACTATTCACTAAAGCTGCAATGGATGAAGTCAATAATTAGCTTCACTGATAGATAATTGACTTGTATCATAAAAACTACATTATAAACCTAAATTTGCAAAGGCGGACTTTACCCAGTAACTGTTCATAAGGATTGTCGAAGGAAATGTCATTTTGTTTTTTCTTTGTAATTTACTTTTTATTGAAGTTCATCATCAAACAAATGTTTCCATAAGATGTATTTCAGATACTGTACATATATATCATATATTCATATTTGCCACAAATCTCCACATAATATTTATCTGAGGTATACACTTATAGAAAGGAGAGGAAAGAAAGAACAAGCGAAAGGAAAAAGCTATATACAAGTAGGGAGTGATTTTTGTTATAAAACATATTCATTGATTTGTGAGAATAAAATCAGGTCTATGAGGTGTTATGTAGTTAAACCATTTTTCCCAGTATGAATCAGAAGGTGGATCTGATGGAGAGACCACTGAGTTTAGAAAGACCTGTAACAAAGTTAAAGGCTTCAGACCTAATATGGGTGACTGGGATTGGGGGCAGTGGGTAGGTACAATTGACAGTTTTCTCATCTGTTCACACTTAACACCCTCTCACACACTCATCCTCTCTGTAAAGCTGTCTGCCAGGGTTGCTAGCGGTACTGGAACCTCACCTACTACCACATCCTGGTTTAACAGAGCAGTTTATTAGGACAAACTGAAACCTCTCAAGTTCTCTGAAACAACAGACACAAAATGCTGGTGGAACACAGCAGGCCAGGCAGCATCTATAGGAAGAAGTACATTCGACATATCGGGCCGAGACCCTTCGTCAGGACTAACTGAAAGAAAAGATACGTTGATACGTCAACTGTACTTCTTTCTATAGATGCTGCCTGGCCTGTTGCGTTCCACCAGCATTTTGTGTGTCTTACTTGAGTTTCCAGCATCTGCAGATTTCCTCGTGTTTGTGTTTAGTTCTCTGAAACCTGTGTCCATTGTGATTCTGGTGCTTCAGGCAAGATGCTGACCAGCTGAGTCAGTGGGAGGGAGCGAACACACAGGGCAGGGCACTGTACTCACTCAGTGTCACAGTGAGGGATTGAGATATTACTGAGAATGTGGCAGTGGAATATCATGGTCTGTTTCACCCCACTCTCTTCCATATGATCAGCACACATTGTCTGTGCCCTCAGGACAGAAAAGAGTATTGGTGCTGGAATCTAGACCTTACCATAAGACCATAAGATATAGGAGCAGAATTGGCCCATCATGTTTGCTCTGCCATTTCATCACAGCTGATCTTTTACCCCTCTCAGCCCCAATCTCCTGCCTTCTCCCCATATCCCTTCATGCTCCAACTAATCAAGAATCTATCAACATCTGCCTTAAAAGTACCCAATATCTTGGCCTCCACAGCTACATGTGGCAAAGGATTCCCCAGATTCACCGCTCTCTGGCTAAAGAAATTCCTCCTTATCTCTGTTCTAAATGGACATCCCTCTATTCTGAAGCTGTGTCCCCTGGTCTTAGACCCCCAGCATAGGAAACATCCTCTCCACATCCACTCTATTGAGGCTTTACAACATTCAATAGGCTTCAATGAGATTCCCCCACATTCTTCTGAATTCCAGCGAGTACAGTACCAGAACAATCAAACATTCCTCATATGACAAGCCTTTCAATCCTGGAATCATTCTCGTGAACCTCCCCTGAACCCTCTCCAATGTCAGCACATCCTTTCTAAGATAAGGGGCCCAAAACTGCTCACAATACATAAAGAGAGGCCTCGCCAGTGTCTTATAAAGCCTCAGTATTACATCCTTGCTTTTATATTCTAATCCTCTGGAGTTGTGGTGGTGGGGGGGATGGTGTTAGTGGGTGGAGGTGTTGATCGGCCTTACTGCTTGAGGAAAGTAACTGTTTTTAGTCTGGTGGTCCTGGCGTGTATGATCTGTAGCCTCCCCGTTGATGGAAATAGGGCAAGCAGCCCATAGGCAGGGAGTGTGGGATCCTTTATAATGTTAGTGGCCCCTTTCTGGTACCTTCCTGTACATATAGCCTTGATAGCAGGAAGGCTGGTGCTGGTGATGCATTGGGCACTTTTGACTGAACATTGCAGAGCCTTCCTGTCTGCCACAGTGCAGTCTCTGTACCAGGCAGTGATGCAGCTTGATACACATCTGTAGAACGAAGTGAATATAGATGTAAAATATAAACCCGACATTGCATTTTCCTTAGTCATGGTGTTGTCCAGCACAGAAACAGGCCCTTCAAGCCACTGTGTATCAACCAGCATGTCCAACTATCCTACTTCAAGTTGCCTGCATTCATTCCATCTCCCTCTTTATCATCTGAGTACTGTCCAGATCTCTTGTACTGTTTCTGCCTCTACTATGTCCTCTGGCAGCTCATTCCAGATTCCAACTTCTCTGAGATTTCTGAGCTAGACACCTATCTCACAAGTGCCATCATCCCATCCTTTATTACTTTGGATGCCAAGAGTACAAATACAGAACTAGGTGGAGGAATGACTGCAGAAAGAATGCACAAGGGTAGGGTTCAAGCTTCCGAGAAGTTGATATGTTTCTCAATCCCATTCTCCTGCCTTCTCCCTGTAAGCTTTACACCCTAACTAATAAAGAACCTCTGTTTTAAATATACTAATGACTTGGCCTCCATAACCATCTTGGGCAATGAATTCTACAGATTCACCACCCTCTGCCTAAAGAACTTGCTACTCATCTAAATGTCTAAGTGGACATTCAGCTATTGTGACGCTTTGCTGTTTGGTTCTAGACTTTCCACTCCTCTCCATGTCCACTCAATCTAGGCCTTTCGATATTTGATAGACTTCAATGAGATTCCCCCTCATTCTTCTAAATGCCAGCAAGTACAGGCCCAGAGCCATCAAATACTCCTCACATGTTAACCACTTCATTCTTGAGACATTCTCATGAACATCCTTTGGACCCTCTCCATGGAAGCACACATTTTCATAGATAAAGGGCCCAAAACTGCTCACAATACTCCAGACGTGGTGTGACCAATGCCTAATAAAACCTCAGCATTAGAGCCTTGCTCTTATATTCTAGTTCTCTCAAAATGAATGCTAATGTTACATTTGCCTTCCTTTCCACCAAATCAGCCTGCAAGTTAGCCTTTAGGGAATCCTGCACAAGGACTCTCAAGTTCCTTTGCACATCTGATGTTCGAACTTTCTCCCTGTTTAGAAGATGGTCTATGCCTTTATAACTTCTATTAAAATGCAAGAGCATACACATTCCTACAATATTTTCCTTCTGTCACCTCTTTGCCTATTATCTTAATCTGTCTAAATCCTTCTGCAGAATCTCTGTTTCCTCAACATTACCTGCTCCTCCACCTGTCTTTGTATTGTCTGCAAACTTGGCCAAAAAGCCATCAATTTAGTCATCCAAATCATTGATATATAACATAAAAAGAAATAGTCCCAACACTGACCCTTGCAGAACACCACGAGTCACTGGCAGCTAACAAGAATTTATTCTGACTCTTTGCTTGCTGCCATTAGCCAATCTTCCATCTATGCTAGTACCTTTCCTGTAATACCATGGGCTCCTATGCAGCACCTTGTTGAAGACCTTCTGAAAATCCAGGTAAACAACATCCACTGATTCTCCTTTGTCTAACTGGCCCGTAACCCTCAACAACATTCCAATAGATTTGTTAGTTAAGATTTCCCCTAAAGAAAAACATGCCTATTTTATCATGTTCTTCCAAGTATCCCAAAACCTCATCCTTAATAATGGACTTCATTAGCTTCCCAACCATTGAAATCAGGCTAACTGTTATATAATTCCTGATGAAGAGTCTCAGCCCAAAACGCCAACTGTTTACTTGTTTCCATTGATGTTGCCTGGCCTGCTGATGGGCTATAATTTCCTTTTCTCTGTCTCTTTCCCTTCTTAAAGGGTGGAGTGACATTTGTAATTCTCCAGTCCTTCAGAACAATTCCAGAATCTAGTGATTCTTGAAAGATTATTACTAATTCCTCCCCAATTTCCTCAGCTGCCTCTTTCAGAATCTTGGAGTGTAGCCCATCAGGTCCACATGACTTAGCTGTCTTCAGGCCTTTCAGCCCCTATGCACTTTTACTAATTCTTCAAAGAGCTCTAGTCCACCATGACTTCCCTTTCACAAATATAAACTGACTTTTTCTGATTATAATGATTTTTCCTGTACTGTCAGATCAATTGCAAGAACGTGGTGATTGAGCAATGAATCTGTTGAGCCTCCTACATGCAGATGGCTCTCTCACTTTTTACACGGCTTTCACAGCGAGTGCGTTTGCCTTGGTGGATGTGGTTTGCCACTGATGCATTGTGTACCATTATTAACATGACTCAGTAAAAAAGTTTAATCAAATACTCCATTGTCGTTCTTGCTCCATGCATATGTCCTTCTGTAATAACTTCAATAATACCTTCTGTTTCCCTCTGACATAGGATAAGCCAGCACTTTACTCTTTCATCCCCTACTCACCTTTTTCAATAACATTGGAAACTTCCTCAAATCTAAGGAGTTTTATTCAATTAAATCAAAGCAACAAAGATTTCATGAGCTGCTCCTTTGAATATCGAAGGATGAAGTGCAAGGTGGTGTTGGTGAACATGTCAACATTCTGCAGGCTACCTGCAATCCCTCTAAGCATACTGTAACTCCTCTGAATTGCTCTCACTGCAATCTGCAGCATGTAATTCAGCATGTCATACCACCAACAAGCACTCGCAAAATTGCACAATGTTGTCTGTAACAAAAAACAGCTCATCCCGATGCATTTCAAACTATAGGTATGAGTGAGGAGTTGGCCAGAGTAAATTGGAAGGAGATGCTGGCAGGGATGACAGAAGAACAGCAATGGCTTGAGTTTCTGGAGAAATTCCATGCAGGATTGACATATTCCAAATACAAAGAAATACTCAAATGGCAAAATAAGGGAAGTCAAAGCTAAGGAGAGGACATACAACTAAGCACAAATTAGTGGGAAGACAGAAGAGTGGGAAGTTTTTAAAAACCTACAGAGAACAACTATAAGAGTCATTCGGAGGCAAACGATGCAATATGAAAGCAAGCTAGCAAGCAATATCAAAGTGGATAGTAAAAACTTTTTCAAGTATGTAAAAAATAAAAGAAATGAGAGTGGATATAGGACTGCTAGAAAATGAGACCTGAGAAATGATAACAAGGAACAAGGAGAGGGCAGATGACTATTTTGAATCAGTCTTCACTATGGAAGACACTAGCAGTGTGCCAGATGTTGAAGGGTGTGAAGGAAGAGAAATTAGTGCAGTTACTATTACAAAGGAGGAGGTTCAAAGGTGTCAGAGAAATGTATACAATATACATCCTGAAATGCTTTTTCACCCCAAAGTGCTCCTCAGCAACCCCCTCCCACACGTAAGGGGCAGCAAGCAACAATCCCCCCCACCGGCAAAAAAAAAGCATCATACTCAAGCGTGAGCAAAGCAATAGCAAAGACACAGACTTGCAATTACCCCAAAGACTTCGCATTTCACACCAGCATTCAACATACCACAGGTTCCCTCTCTCCCTAGTAAGGGAGAAGGAGGTGTCTCCATTTTCTCAGCAAGCAGGGAGACATAACAAACAATTCATTGGTTTATGATGTTAAAAGTCCATTATATTGCTTTTCTTGAGCTTCTGTGTTGGTAGAATCTCAGGTGGTGATGAAAGGGCATACATGAGTGAGATATGCCAACTAGTGGAGTGGTACTGCAGCTATAACCTTGCACTCAACGTCAATAAGACGAAAGAGCTGATTGCGGTCTGCAGGAAGGGTAAGATGAAGGAACACATACCAATCCTCATAGAGGGATCAGAAGTGGAGAGAGTGAGCAGTTTCAAGTTCCTGGGTGTCAAGATCTCTGAGGATCTAACCTGGTTCCAACATATCAATGCAGTTGTAAAGAAGGCAAGACGGTGGCTATACTTCATTAGGAGTTTGAAAAGATTTGGCATGTCAACAAATACACTCAAAAACTTCTATATATGTACCATGGAGAGTACTCTGTCAGGCTGCATCACTGTCTGGTATGGAGGGGCTACTGCACAGGACCAAACAAAGCTGCAGAAGGTTGTAAATCTAGTCAGCTCCATCTTGGGCACTAGCCTACAAAGTACCCAGGACATCTTCTAGGAGCAGTGTATCAGAAAGGCATCATCCATTATTAAGGACCTCCAGCACCTGGGGCATGCCCTTTTCTCACTGTTACCATCAGGTAAGAGATTCAGGAACAGCATCTTCCCCCCTGCCATCCGATTCCTAAATGGACATTGAAGCTTTGGACACTACCTCACTTTTTTAATATACAGTATTTCTGTTTTTGCACATTTTTAAAAATCTATTCAATATGCATAATTGATTTACTTGTTTATTTATTATTATCATTTCTCTCTTGCTAGATTATGTATTGCATTGAACTGCTGCTGCTAAGTTAACAAATTTCATGTCACATGCCAGTGATAATAAACCTGATTCTGATTCAATGTTGGAAAATGCATGGTCATGCACTTTGGTAATAGAAATAAATGTGCAGACTATTTTTAATAGAAAAATCCAGAAATATGAAATATAAAGGGACTTGGGGGTCCTTGTGCAGAACACCCTAAAGGTTGACTTGCAGTAGAGTCATTGGTGAGGAAGGCAAATGCTATGTTAGCATTAATTTCAAGAGGTCTAGAATACAAGAGCAGGGATGTGATGCTGAAGCCTCACCTTGAATATTACAAACAGTTTTGGGCTCCTTATAAGAGCTGGCATTGGAGACAGTTCAGAGGCGGTTCACAAGGATGATTCTGGGAAAGAAAGCGTTATCATACGAGGAACGTTTAATAGCTCTGGATCCGTACTCGGTGGAATTTAGAAGGTGTGTGATCTCATTGAAGCCTTTCGAATGTTGAAAGGCATGGACGTGGTAGATGTGGAAAGCATATTTCCCATGGTGGAAGATCTAGGATGAGAGGGCACAACTTCAGGATAGAGGGTTGTCTATTTAAAACAGAGGTGCAGAAATATTTCTTTAACCAGAGGGAGGTGAATTTGTGGAATTTAATACCACAGGCAGCTGTGGAGGCCAAGTCATTGGGTGTACTTAAAGTAGAGCATGATAGGTTCTTGATTGGATGTGGCAAATGTTATGGGGAGAAGGCCGGGGAGTGGGGCTGAGGAGAGGGAAGAAGGGATCAGCTGTGATTGAATGGCGGAGCAGAGTCGATGGGTCAAATGTCCTAGTTCTACACCTATGTCTTATGGTCTTATAGTTGGTGACTTTAACCAGGCCTGTTTAAAGAAAACCCTGCCCATTGTCACCAGCACTTAACCTAGTGCACCAGAGGTTCCAACACCACACACAAAATGCTGGAGGAACTCAACAGGCCAGGCAGCATCTATGGAAAAGAGTATAGTCAACATTTTGGGCTGAAACATCGACTGTACTCTTTTCCATAGATGCTGCCTGGACTGCTGAGTTCCTCCAGCACTTTGTGTGTGTTGTTCGGATTTCCAACATCTGCAGATTTCCCTTTGCTTGTGAGAGGTCCCAACACACTAGATCACTACTACACTATGATAAGGAATGCCTTTTGTTCCTTCCCAAAACCGCATTTTGGCAAGTCGGATCATTTGATTGCATACAGCAAGGCCCCAGAGATCAAGACAACTAAGAGGTAGTCATGGGGGCTGGAGGCACAGTTAAAAGATTACCTTGAGTCACTGGACTGGGCCGTATTCAAGAACTCATTTGAGGGCCTTAATAACTACACCAGGGTTGTTACAGACTTTATTAAAACACCTGTGGATGAGTATCCCTATGAAATTGTTCAGGCTTTTCCCCAATCAGAAGCCCTGCATGAACAATGAAATACAGAATTTGCTGACAGCCAGATCAGAGGCATTCAAGTCTGGAGATCAGGAATGCCTCAAGAGGTGCAGGTACGATCTCCAGAAAGCCAACTCACAGGTGAAGTGGAGATTCCAGACTAGACCGGAATCAATGAGGGATGCTTGATTGCCGTGGCAGGGTTTAAATGCCATAACCTTCACAAAGTTAAATCTTGTGACATAAGGAACAGCAGAGCTTTGCTCCCAGATGAACTCAGTGCTTCTTTTGATCACCAGAACAGGAAGGAACCATCAAACACCCCTTTGGTTACAGTATCTGAAGATGGTGTACATGCTGCCTTCAACAGAGTGAATCCAAGGAAAGCATTTGGTCCAAAGTACCTGGCTGAGTACTGAATTCCTGTGCCAACCAACTGATTGGTGTATTCGTGGATATCTTCAACCTCTTTCTTCAGCAGTGTGTAGTATTCACCCACTTCAGGCAGGCTTCGATCAGCCCGATGCCCAAGAAGAGTGTGGTAACCTGTCTAAATGACTATCTCCCAGGGCACATACATCCACAGTGATGAAGTGTTTTGAGTGGCTGGTCTTGAAGCATATCAGCACCTGTCTGAATGGCAACTTGGATCAGCTCTAATTCACCTATCAAAGGAACAGCTCTACAGCAGATGCTTTCTCATTGGCTATTCACATAACACTGGAACATTTGGACAGCAAAGATGCATACATTATCCCCTCAAAACTAATCAGTAGACTCCAAGACCTGGGCCTCAGTAACTCCTTGTGCAATTGGATCCTGGATTTAAGACAAAAAGAAATAGGAGCAGAATTAGGCCATTTGGCCCATTGAGTCTGCTCTGCTATTCAATCATGGCTGATCCTTTTATCCCCTCCTAAGTCCCACACCACGGCCTCACCTTGAGCATTGTGAACAGTCTTGGGCCTCTCATCTTAGAAAAGTTGTACTGGCATTGGAAAGGATCCAGAGGAGGTTCACAAGGATGATTCCAGGATTGAAAGGGCTATCATATGAGGAATGTTTGATAACTCTGAGTCTACTCACTGGAATTCAGAAGGATGAGGGAGAATCTTCTTTCTTTCTTTATCTTTTTCAATCTTTTTATTAATTTTTTAAAAAAACATAACAATATTATATTACATATGTTATGAATATAATAGATTTGAAATTGAGTTGATAACAAGATAACAATATCTTATTAACCTATCAACAAAAAAGGATCATACAATAACAATCTAATCTATATTGGTTATATATGAAAAGATTAAAATAATCATCAAAAGAAAAAGAAAGAAAATGAAATATAAGAAAAAATGTATATTTAAGAAATAATAAAAAAAAACTAAACCTAAACTAACATGGGCAATAATAATAGTTTATAAATATGTGATAGTGTCAAAAAACTCCGGAACTCCATACCAGAACAAGAATAATAAGAGTAAAGGTCTGGAAGAAGTCAAATTAATTCACGCGAAAGTGTCGAATGAACGGTCCCCAAGGAATCTTCTTGAAACATTTCAAATACTGAAAGGCCTAGACAGAGTAGATGTGAAAAGGATGCTTCCCATGGTGGAAGAATCTAGGACAAGAGGACACAGCATCAGGGTAGAGGGGCACCCTTTCAAAAAAGAGATGCTGAGAAATTTCTTTTGCCAAAGGGTGGTGAATTTGTGGAATTTATTGCCATATGCAGCTGTGGGGGCCAGGTCATTTTGTGCATTTAAGGCAGACATTGATAAGTTCTTGATTGGACATCAAAGGTTACAGTGGGGGGGAGGAGTCCAGGAACTGGGGTTGAGGAGGAAATTTTTTAAAAAACAATCAGCCATGATTGAATGACAGAGCAGACTCAATGAGCCAGTTGGCTTAATTCAGCTCCTATATATTATGGTCTTATGGTCTATAACCTCATCCTTAACAATTGACTCCAATATCTACCCAATCACTGAGGTCAGGCTAACTGGTCCATAATTTCCTTTTTGCTGCCTTCCTCCTTTCTTAAAAAGTGGAGTGACATTTCCTCACTTGTAGAAACATAGAAAACCTACAGCACAATACAGGCCCTTCAGCCCACAAAGTTGTGCCGAACATGTCCCTACCTTAGAAATTACTAGGCTTACCTATAGCCCTCTATCTTTCTAAGCTCCATGTACTTATCCAAAAGTCTCTTAAAAGACCCTACTGTATCCACCTCCACCACCTTTGCCGGCAGCCCATGCCATGCACTCACCACTCTCTGAGTAAAAAACTTACCTCTGACATCTCCTCTGTATTTACTCCCCAGCACCTTAAACCTGTTGTGGCAACCATTTCAGCCCTGGGAAAAAGCCTCTGACTATCCACACTATCAATGCCTCTCATCATCTTATACACCTCTATCAGGTCACCTCTCATCCTCTGTCTCTCCAAGGAGAAAAGGCCGGACTCACTCAACCTATTCTCATAAGGCATGCTCCCCAATCCAGGCAACATCCTTGTAAATCTCCTCTGCACCCTTTCTATGGTTTCCACATCCTTCCTACAGTGAGGCGACCAGAACTGAGCACAGTACTCCAAGTGGGGTCTGACCAGGATCCAATATAGCGGCAATATTACCTCTCAGTTCCTAAATTCAATTCAACGATTGATGAAGGCCAATACACCATACATCATCTTAACCAGAGTCAACCTGCACAGCTGCATTGAACGTCCTATGGACTCTGACCCCAAGATCCCTCTGATCCTCCACACTGCCAAGAGTCTTACCATTAATACTATATTCTGCCATCATATTTGACCTACCAAAATGAACCACTTCACACTTACCGGGGTTGAACTCCATCTGCCACTTCTCAGCCCAGTTTTGCATGGTATCAATGTTCTGCTGTAACCTCTGACAGCCCTCCACACTATCCACAACACCTCCAACCTTTGTGTCATCAGCAGACTTACTAACCCATCCCTCCACTTCCTCATCCAGGTCATTTATAAAAATCACAAAGAGAAGGAGTGCCAGAACAGATCCCTGAGGCACACCATCCTCGATGCAGAATGTGACCTGTCTGTGGGCAAGCCAATTCTGGATCCACAAAGCAATGTCCCCTTGGATCCCATGCCTCCTTACTTTCTCAATAAGCCTTGCATGGGGTACCTTATCAAATGCCTTGCTGAAATCCATATACACTACATCTACTGCTCTTCCTTCATCAATATGTTTAGTCACATCTTCAAAAAATTCAATCAGGCTCGTAAAGCACAACATGCCCTTGACAAAGCCATGCTGACTATTCCTAATCATATTATTCCTCTCCAAATGTTTATAAATCCTGCCCCTCAGGATCTTCTGCATCAACTTACCAACCAATGAGGTAAGACTCACTGGTCTATAATTTCCTGGGCTATCTCTACTCCCTTTCTTGAATAAAGGAACAACATCTGCAACCCTCCAATCCTCTGGATTCTCTCCCGTCCCCATTGATGATTCAAAGATCATTGCCAGAGGCTCAGCAATCTCCTCCTTTTCCTCCCATAGTAGCCTGGGGTACATTTCATTCAGTCCTGGCAACTTATCCAACTTGATGCTTTCCAAAAGCTCCAGTACATCTTGTTTTTTAATATCTACATGCTCAAGCTTTTCAGTCTGCTGCAAGTCATCACTACAATCACCAAGATCCTTTTCCATAGTGAATACTGAAGAATTCATTAAGTACCTCTGCTATTTCCTCCGGTTCCATACACCCTTTCCCACTGTCACACTTGATAGGTCCTACTCTTATATGTCTTATCCTCTTGCTCTTCACATACTTGTAGAATGCCTTGGGGTTTTCCTTGATTCTGCCCACCAAGGCCTTCTCATGGCCTCTTCTGGCTCTCCTAATTTCCTTCTTAAGCTCCTTCCTGTTAGCCTTATAATCTTCTAGATCTAACATTACCTAGCTCACTGAACCTTTTGTAAGTTTTTCTTTTCTTCTTGACGAGATTTATTACAGCCTTTGTACAACACGGTTCCTGTACCCCACCATAACTTCCCTGTCTCATTGGAACGTACCTATGCAGAACTCTACACAAATATCCCCTGAGCATTTGCCACATTTCTTCTATACCTTTCCCTGAAAACATCTTTTTCCAATTTAAGCTTCCAGTTTCCTGCCTGATAGCCCCATAATTACCCTTACTCCAATTAAACGCTTTTCTAACTTGTCTGTTCCTATCTCTCCCCAGAGCTATTGTCTTTCTTTCTTTTTCAATCTTTTTATTAAGTTTCAAATTAATAAACATAGCAATAATGATAATGATACAAAGAGATTGGGATTACATTAATAATGGTTAACCTTACACAAGCACGGATTCCAAATAACAAATGTAATTTAGCCTCCCAATCTCTCAGTAACTAACCATGAAAAAGATATTTTATAAAGAGAAAAAAACACTAAACTAAAAAAAGCTGAAGTAAAAATAAACAAACGAAGATTGGGCTGCCATATTTCATTGGCTAAAATTATAATTGGTCATTAACTCTGCTCCTTTATACAGGAGCAAAAAAATTACTAAGAAAGGATTCAGAAAGGGTCAACTTACATCATATGAAAATATTGAATAAATGGCCTCCAAGTTTCTTCAAATTTTACCAAAGGATCCATTGTACTGCTCCTAATTTTTTCCAAGTTTAAACATGCTATCATTTGGGAAAACCATTGAAATGTGGTAGGGGATTGGAATCTTTCTATTTAAGTAAAATTGATCTTCTGGCTATTAATATAACAAATGCAAATAGACGACAAGCTGATGAGAATAAATGACTGGAGTCTATCATTGGTAGTCCAAAAATTGCAGTAATAGGATAGGGTTGTAAATCAAAACGCGGGACTACTGAACTAATATCAAAAATATCTTTCCAATATTTTCCCAGAAGAAGGCAAGACCAGAACATATGTGTCATGGAAGCTACTCCAGAATTACATCTATCACAAGCAGGACTTATATGGCAGTAAAAGCGAGCTTATCGTTGGACATATGAGCACTATGAACCACCTTAAATTGTCTCAAAGCATGTCTGGAACACATTGAAGAAGTATTAACTAGTTGAAGAATTTTCAACTGGGTTAGAGATATATAGTAACAGGTCATCTGCATATAGTGATACTTTATGTGTCCCACTCCCACGAATAATGCCAAATATATTGGGTGAATCACATAGAGTGATTGCCAGGGGCTTCAGGGTAATATCAAATAGTAAAGGGCTTAAAGGACAGCCCTGTCTCATACCTCGAAAAAGCCTTAGAAAAGGGGATCTCTGATTATTGGTACATACAACATCCAAAGGTATATGATATATCAATTGAAATTAAGATATAAAATTTGGGCTAAAATTAAATTTCTCAAGTATATTAAATGAATATTCCCATTCAAGTCTATAAAACATCTTCTCAACGTCAAGCGAAATAACACATTCTGGAGTATTAGATGAAGTAGTGTATACAACATTCATTAACCTCCTAACATTAAAATGTGAGTAACAATTTCAAATAAATCATGCCTGATCCTCGGGGACAATTTGTGGGAAAGTCTTCTCTAATCTAATTCATAATATTTTGGAAAAGATTTTAGAATCCACATTCAACAAAGATATAGGTCTGTATGATACACATTCAGTGGGATCTTTATCTTTTTTAGGAATTAAAGAAATAGATGCTTCATAAAAGGATTGTGGTAATTCACCTACAAATAAAGCATCTTTAAAAATTCTACATAACCAGGGAGAAAGTAAATCTGAAAAAGATTTAAAGAGTTCAGCTGTATACCCATCCGGGCCAGATGCTTTACCAGAGTTCATTGAAAAAATTGCTTTCTTTATTTCCTCTTCAGTAATGGGCGTATCTGCTAAACATCCATCACCTGGTAATTTCGGAATATTCAATTTCCTTAAAAATTCATGCATTATGGTAGGATCATCAGGAAATTCTGATTGGTATACATTGGTATAAAATTATTGAAAAGATTTGTTAATTTCATCATGGCCAATCATCAAAATACCATGATTCCTGATGAAGGGTCTCAGCCCGAAATGTCAACAGCACTTCTTCCTATAGATGCTGCCTGGCCTGCTACGTTCCACCAGCATTTTGAGTGTGTTTCTTAGTTTTAAGTAATTTGTTTCAATCCAGGATGTTAATCACAAACTATGTTGCATCTGAAGTTCAACTCTCTCTTTATAAAGCTCCAGATTGGGAGCAATAGAATATTTTTTATCAATTTCTTTAATCTTATCAACCAATGTACGTATTTCACTATTAATTCCATTTTTTCAATCCCGCAGAGTATGGAATAATTTGCCCATGGATATATACTTTAAAGGTATCCCATAATATCCCACTGGAAATTACTTCCATTGAGTTAATTGAACAGAAAAATGCAATCTATTCTTTAATGAAATTAACAAAATTTAAATCCTGAAGCAAAGTAGAGTTGAACCTCCATTGTCTAGTACTAAAAGTCACGTCAATTAATTTAATTGGTAATTTCAAAGGCTCATGATTGGAAATGGCCATTGCATCATACTCACAGGCAGTGACAAATGAAACTAATCAAGAATTAATAAAGAAGTAATCAATTCTAGAGTAATAATGATATACATGAGAAAAGTGTTACATACCCCGTAACTGGGTTAACAAGCCAGCAGAAATGGACTGATACATTGGAGTCTGGTGGTACTGTAACTAAAGGTGTTTATTAGTAAACTAAGTAATACAGTATCAAAAATGCAAATATACATATAAAACAGGTTAGCAATGATAAATACAGAAGTGTAGGAATAAGAATCAAAACTAGGCTCTATCAAAGTCTAGGGGTAAATGAATAGTCTTCAGATAATGTAGAGTTCAGTTCAGTTCAGTTTAAGTTGAGGTAGTTGCTGTTGTGACATTTGGAGAGTGAGAGAGAGAGAGAGAGAGAGAGATGAGCAGCTGCAGCCAGCAAGCCTTCCGTTGTCTTCTTGTTCCGTTGTACTGATGTGGTCATTCAGTTATGACCCCTCCGTTCTCGGCTAGACCATTCTTCTGTGGGGGACTCGTCACTCTGGCATGAGTGGACACACGCACAAGCCCCCACCAGTCCTGCCGTCACACTGTGAGCTTTGTGACCGATCACCCGATTCGGTCCTCCAAGCCCCCACCTTCCTGTGGGTGCACAACACTCTTACAGTGTCCCATGGCATGTGTCCCGGTGTCTCAGCAGACCCATCTTTTATCTCCACTGACCGGGTATCAGCTATCCATCAACTCCATGTCCATCAAACTGACCGCTCCCTGTTGTCTCCACAGGAATGTTAACGAGCAAAGAAGTGTCCTTGAGCAAAAGATAAATAATCAGTGAAGAAGCCATAATACTAAATCATGTGTGTGTGTGTGCCTCTCTCTCTTATCTGTATCAGATGCCTCTCCCTCTGTTCTCCATCTCTCTCTCTCTCATTAGTAGCATAGTTCACGGGGGGGGGGGGGTCAACTCTGGTCCCCATCTCCATCTGATTTTCTCATCACATATAACAAAAGAAAGATAACTCTTTATCATTAGGATGTAAAAACCTCCAAATTTCTAAAATTCCAGAGTCAACTAAAAAGGAATTTATAAAAGTAGCAGATTTGAAAGTACCTGATTGGGCACAGACCTATCCATCATAGGATTCAGACAACAATTAAAATCTCCATCCATTATTAATATATATTCATTTAAATTGGGAAACGATACAAATAAATGCTTAAGGAATTCGGGATAGTCAGTATTTGTGCATAAATATTAACCGAAACTACTTTGTGGTTATAAAGTAAACCAGTAATTAATAGAAATCTACCATATAGGTCTGAGACTGTATCATAACGAACAAATGAGATCGAGGAGTCTATAAAAATGGAAACACCTTTCACTTTGGTTGATGAGTTAGAATGAAACTGTTGACCTTTCCAAAACCTAAAAAAGCACTGATTATCCTCCTTCCTCACATGAGTCTCCTGTGCAAAAATAATCCAAGCATTCAATCTATGAAAAACTTTAAAAATCTTCTTCCGTTTAATTGGATGATTCAAACCATTCATGTTCCATGAAACAAAATTAATAATATTATCCATTTTCTTTAAATAAACCATACAGTATGTAAAGGGTTAACCATATTGCATAGGAAACTCATGAGTCAGGAAGAGAGAAAAAAGCTTAAAGAGGAATTGGAAATTACGACAATACAGAGATTTTTGCAGTTTCAAATCAGCCCAAATGAAAAAATACTGAACTAAAAATAGCCCCCCACCCAAAAAGACCTGAAACTTGGCCAAATAGACAGCCAGAAAACTATCTAAGAACCTCCCTACCACAATCTCTCTTGAGGGCAAGTCTCAAAATTAAAAAAATTTTTAAAACACCCATAGTCAAAACATTGCAAAAGGAATGCCAAACACATGTTAAGAAAAAAAAACAATTTGCAGACCATTTCAAAAGACAAGGTCTTAAAAATGAAGCAGAAAAAAACAAATAATCACTGGTCAGAATCTTAATAATTTCCAAAAGTGAACAATTAAAAATAATAAAGTAAAATAATAAAGGAAAAAGAAAGGAACTTTAACAAAGAAACATAATAAACATCCGTACGCCAAAGCAAGGTATCAGAAGAATCAGCCCAAGGGCAAAGTTCTATGAACTTAAAATGTCCAAATCTATAAGCTGGTTATTAACTAATAAACCAGATGTATACAAACATAAAGGAATGGTAAATTTATTAAACATCTGAGCTCAAACAATAATCCTCAAGAAATTGTTGTGCATCATCCACAGATTTAAACCATTTAAACGATTGATCAGGCAGAACAACCCTTAGACGAGTGAAGTATAGCAAAGCCAGTCGGAGATTCCTTTGATATAATTCCAACATCACCGATTGAAAACACAATCTTTCTTGCATTACCTCAGGACAATAATCTTCAACCAGACGAAACTTAAGATTTTGATGTTGAATAATTCCTTTCCAACGAGCAATTCGAAGTAAATGCTCCTTAGTATTCACATAGTGAAATTGAAGAATCACAGGGCGTGGTTTTAACTCTTTCGACTGTCTGGGTCTTAACACCCGATGCGCGTGGTCGAGTACTGGAGGGGAGGAAAATACCTCCAAGCCAAAGACCTCCATTAAGAATTGAGAAAAAAATTTAGTAAGATCCCTGCTCTCAATGTCTTCACTGAGTCCTATTATTCGCAAATTCTGTCTGCGACTACAACTCTCCAAATCAATAATCTTGACTTTATACCACTTCAATGTATGAGTGGTCGAAGTTAATTTCTTTTCCAAAGAATTCAATCTGCAATCTCTCTGTTTCCCACCTTCAGTAAGCTCTGAAATTTGTCGCTGCTGTTTTTTGTTCTCCTTTTCAAGTGCTGCCTGTCTACCTTCGTTCTCCTTTAATATTACTTCCAGAACAGCAAACCTTTTATCGAGTTTTTCATCCAAAAGATTCGAGATTGCCTGCAAAGTGAGTTGAGACTGTTTAGGCTGTTCAAAGACAACTTCTTTCTTCCCATTTCCATTACTAGTTTCCTTGCCTTTGGCTAATGCCTTTCTTCCTCTGGTAGTCATTTCGGTCGATTAAAATTCAGAATTCAAGCATATAAAGGTGTTATAAACACTTTGACATATATATATAATAAAAGGATGGTAAGGAAATTAAAAAATGACCAGAGCAGAGCCAAGATGTGACCTACTCCATCTAGCGCCCCCAAGAGAGTCCCCAATGCTATTGCAAAGGAGATAGAATTATGATCACTATCTCCAAAATGCTCTCCCACTGAGAGAATTGACACCTGACTAGGTTCATTTCCCAGTACCAAATCAAGTACAGCTTCTCCTTTTGTAGGCTTCTCTGCATATTGTGTCAAGAAACCTTCCTGAACACACCTAACAAACTCCACCTCATGTAAGCCTCAACCTGTGAGCCAGCCTCCTCTTCCCCAGTCTCCTCAGTTCAGTTCCCAGAGGCACAGGTAGGCTGTTCCCCCACCCCAACAGTACTCAAACAGGAGTACTTATTGTACAGCCACAGGGGTACTCTCTAGTACCTGTCTCTTCCCCTTCCCTCTCCTGATTGTGATCCACTTGTCAGTCTCCCGTAGCCCCAGTGTGACCACCTTCCTATCACCTTCTTGCTCTCCCTGACCAGGCAAAGGTAATCGAGCTGCATCTCCAGTTCCCTAACGCGGTCCCTTAGGAGTTGCAGCTCGACACACAGGGTGCAGATACGGCTGTCCGGTTCAGTTCGGATTTGCGAAAACATCTCTCACTTTACACCTGTGACTGTGTGGCTAAGTACAGCATATACAAGTTTGCTGATGATACCACTATTGTGGGTTGTATCAAAGGTGGTGATGAATCAGCATACAGGAGGGAAATTGAAAACTTGGCTGAGTGGTGTAATAACAACAACCGCTCACTCAACGTCAACAAGACCAAGGAATGAAATGTAGACTTCAGGAGAGGGAAACCAGAGCTCCATGAGCCAGTAATCATCGGAGAATCAGAGGTGGAGAAGGTCAGGAGTTTTAAGTTCCTGTGTGTGAATCCACCCGCCCTAGACCCATCACATAAATAAAATGGTGAAGTAAGCAAAACAGCACCTCTACTTCCTCAGCAGTCCATGGAGATTGGGCATGTCATCGAAAACCTTAGCAAACTTTTATAGGTCTGTGGTGGAAAGTGTGCTGACTGGCTGCATTATGGCCTGGCATGGAAACACCAATGCCTTTGAATGGAAAATCCTACAAAAGGTAGTGGATTTGGCCCTGTACATCATGGGTAAGCCTCCCAACCATTGAGAACATCTACCTGAAATGTTGCCATAGAAAAGCAGCATCCTTCATCAAAGATCCCCACCACCCAGGCCATGCTCTTTTCTCACTACTGCCTTCAGATAGATGGTAAAGGTGCATCAGGATTCACACCACCAGGTTGACGAATGGTTACTATGCCTCAACCATCAGGCTCTTGAACAAAAGGGGTAACTGTGTTAATTTAAGGACTCTTATCTGGTTATTTCATGCTCATTATTTATTCCTATTTATTTATTATCAGAATTTATGCAGTTTACAGTTCCTGATGTTTACAGTTTACATCCTGTTTACAGTTACTGTTCTATAGATTTGCTAAGTCTGAGTCTAGACCTTTGTCAGTCAGAGTTGACCATGGATATTGCATTTCACTGTCTAGATACTCAAGCTGGGCAGTACAATATGGCAATACAAGCTCTTGCCCATGCAGAAAACTCCCCCTTTCCACACACCTGATGAATCCAAAGGAATGGCAGAGACTGATACAGTTTGGTACCAGCAGCATCGCAGGAGTTGCCAGTCAACTTTGAACTCTACGTAAGTCTGCCTTCAGTACTCCAGCTCCAGACTTTCCCCTTGGGGTTTACTCCTGAAGCCTTCCTCATGAGTGGGTATAGCCACAGGGCAGCGAAGGTTTGAGATCTGAGTTTTCCTTCTCCTAGATGAGCTGCCAACCACAGCTGATGAGTCCCATCTGCCAAAGCGACTGGTTTTAAGATACCAGTAACCTGCACTTGCCCTTTCTCCTGTCAGTAGAAACGGTTCCACCAGACTTAGTAGTTCTGCCACATGTGAAGGCCAGATTTGCCAAGTATGCCCACAGAAAAAGAAGCTCAGGGTTGTATGTGATGTCATGCAATGTACAAACGTACTTTTAAATTGACAATGAACTGCAGATTTCATGATCTTTTGAAGGACTCAGCAGACATACAGATATAGCACCTTTAATCAAACACAAAGGCTTCTTGATACACAGGATGGACTGAACTGCTGATTTGGAAAAGGCAAAAGGTGGGGGTGTGTGTTTTATGATAAAACTCTCTGTGGTGCTTAGGCATGACAGTTTTGATGTACTCATGGTCCCCCTGACCTTGAACACCTAATGATCAAATGCCAACAATTCTACTTACCAAAACAGTTCTCCAACATGTTCCTGACCACAGTTTACATTTCACCACTGACCGACTGCAATCAGGCAATTATGGTACTCCATGGTGCCATCTCCAAACAAGAAACAGGCCACCCTGACTCATTTCAACTCATTGTGTGAAAGAGGTGATTGGTGAAAGAGATGATATGGAGTCCAGCTCCTAACTCTTCGTAACTTCTACCATCTGCTACGGGATCCCACCAATAAGCTCATCTTTTCCTCTCCCCCACTTTCTGCTTTCCCTTGTGACTCCCTCGTCCATTCATCCCTCCCTGGCACAGATCCTTGCAAACAAAACAAGTACTACACCTGCCCCTACACCTCCTCCCTCACTACCATTCAGGACCCTAAACAGTCCTTCCAGGTGAGGCGACACTTCACCTGTGAGTGTGTTGGGGTCATCTACTGTGCTTGGAGCTCCTGGTGTGGTCTCCTCTATATTGGTGAGACCCGATGTAGATTAGGAGACCGCTTCACTGAGCACCTATGCGCTGTCCACCAGAAAAAGCGGGATCTCCCAGTGACCACCCATTTTAATTCCACTTCCCATTCCCATTCCCATTCCAACATGTCAATCCATGTCCTCCTCCACTGTCGTGATGAGGCCACACTCAGGTTGGAGGAACAACACTTTATATTGCATCTGGGTAGCCTTCAACCTGGTGGCATGCACATCAATTTCTCAAACTTCGGATAATGCCACACCCACCCCTCCCCACTTCACCATTCCCCACTCTCACCTTATCTTCTTACCTGCCCATCATCTCCCTCTGGTTCTCCCCCTCCCCCCTTCCCTTTCTTCCATGGTCTTCTGTCCTCTCCTTTCAGATTCCCTCTTCTCCAGCCCTGTATCTCTTTCACCAATCAACTTCCCAGCTCTTTATTTCATCCCTCCCCCTCCCAGTTTCACTTACACTCTGTAGTTCTTCCTCTTTTCCCCCCACTTTCTTACTCTGACTCCTCATCTTTTTTCACAGACCAGATGAAGGGTCTCAGCCTGAAAAGTCAATTGTACTCTTTTCCATAGATGCTGCCCGACCTTCTGAGTTCCTCCAGCATTTTGTGCGTGATACATAGATTGACTGTATGTCCACAAAGTAATGTTAGGCACAGGAGCATCTATACACAAGGTGACTGTCAGGAAATGATAAATTAGTGCTGGTTGGGGGTGTGGGGGGGGCGTGTCAGTGGGTGGAGGTGTTGATCAACCTTACTGCTTGGGGAAAGTAACTGTTTTTGAGTCTGGTGATCCTGGTGTAGATGCTACATAATCTCCTCCCTGCTGGGAGTGTAACAAACAGTCCATGAGCAGGGTGGGTGGGATCCTTCATGATGTTACTAGCCCTTTTCTGGTACCTTTCTGTATATATAATGTCCTAAATGGTGGGTAGGCTGGTGTCGGTGATGCGTTCTGTTTGCAGAGCCTTCTGTTACTACTTTACTTCAGCTGTTGACTTGTCTCCCTCTTTACATATGCAAGGTACATTCAGATAAAGAGTTTTCAGCTTCAGCTCTGCACACTTTACTGAAACATATGGGAATACAAGAAAATAGGAGCAGGAGTAGGCCATTCTGTCCCTCAAACCTGTCGCATCACACTCCATGTTTACCTTCTGCTCTTTCCTGTCACTCCTTGAGTTTCATTTTGCTTGTCCCCCATCTTGTGGCAGCACTCATTTCTTTTTTGATATTAACTCTCCATCTCTAAAGCCATGCCTGTGCCACCTCTCTAATTAGTTGGAAGTCCTGTGTACAACAGTTCTGACAATATATATCCTAGCGTTTTGATAGAGAGAGATGGTCATGGAGCTTTTATATTCAGTATTGACTACTAGCCAGGCAGTATTGATTGCTCTTCTTTAACTGCCGGTGAGAAATTGGACGAGTTGCCATCGGGCAGTGATGCAGTAATTCTGGTGAAGGGACTTCCAGTGCTTTAAGGTGGAAATTTCCAGAACTGAGACCCAGTGGCAGTGAAAAGAGAGTGAAAGATCTCCACTGATCTGGGGGTGTGCCTGAAGAAGGTGGTACTCCCACTCATCTGCCATCCTTGACCTCCAGAGATGGTGGATTTGGGACCTGCTGAGCAAGAATTGCAGTGCATTTTTACACATTCAACGACTGTG
This sequence comes from Hypanus sabinus, assembly GCF_030144855.1. Classification (NCBI taxonomy): domain Eukaryota; kingdom Metazoa; phylum Chordata; class Chondrichthyes; order Myliobatiformes; family Dasyatidae; genus Hypanus; species Hypanus sabinus. Next base: position 84,993,065 of record NC_082722.1, read on the forward strand.
CGTCAGTGACTGATGAAATCAATACATAGGTTCTTGAGGGATACCCATCAGATGGGCTGTTTTATCCTGCATGGTGTTCATTTCTTGAACAGATTCTGCAGATGATAGCAATCTTGAGCAACACACACAAAATGCTGGAGGAACTCACCAAGTCTGACAGCATCTATGGAGGGGAATTATCAGCTGAAACTTCTTATCAAGAGAGTTGTTGGTGCTGCATCTGCCATGTAAATGATGGAAATGGAATTGAGGAATGGGAAAGGTGTAGTAACACTTATAGGGGTGTATTTTAGACCTAATGGGGAGTGAGAATTGGAGGAGCAAATTTGCAAGGAGATAGCAGATATTTGTAGTAAGCACAGGGTTGTGATTGTGGGAGATTTTAATTTTCCACACAGACTGGGAAGCCCATACTGTAAAAGGGATGGATGGTTTGGAGTTTGTAAAATGTGTATAGGATAGTTTTTTGCAGCAATCCATAGAGGTACTGACTAGAGAAGGGGCAGTGTTGGATCTTCTGTTAGGGAATGAGATAGGTCAGCTGACAGATGTATGTGTTGGGGAGCACTTTGGGTCCAGTGATCACAATAGCATTAGCTTCAATATAATTATGGAGAAGGACAGGACTGGACCTAGAGTTGAGATTTTTGATTGGAGAAAGGCTAACTTTGAGGAGATGCGAAGGGATTTAGAGAGAGTGGATTGGGTCAAGTTGTTTTATGGGAAGGATGTAATAGAGAAATGGAGGTCATTTAGGGTGAAATTATGAGGGTACAGAATCTTTATGTTCCTGTTAGGGTGAAAGGAAAGGTTAAAGGTTTGAGAGCACCATGGTTTTCAAGGGATATTAGAAATTTGGTTCAGAAAAAGAGGGATGTCTACAATAGATATAGGCAGCATGGAGTAAAGGAATTGCTCGAGGAATATAAAGAATGTAAAAGGAATCTTAAGAAAGAGATTAGAAAAGCTAAAAGAAGATACGAGGTTGGTTTGGCAAATAAGGTGAAAGTAAATCTGAAAGGTTTCTACAGTTATATTAAAAGCAAGAGGATAGTGAGGGATAAAATTGGCCCCTTAGAGAATCAGAGTGGACAGCTATGTGTGGAGCCGAAAGAGATGGGGGAGATTTTGAACAATTGCTTTTCTTCGGTATTCACTAAGGAGAAGAATATTGAATTGTGTAAGGTAAGGGAAACAAGTAGGGAAGTTATGAAAGCTATGATGATTAAAGAGGAGGAAGTACTGGTGCTTTTAAGGAATATAAAAGTGGATAAGTCTCCAGGTCCTGACAGGATATTCCCTAGGACCTTGAGGGAAGTTAGTGTGAAAATAGCAGGGGCTCTGATAGAACTATTTCAAATGTCATTAGATACGGGGATGGTGCCGGAGGATTGGCGTATTGCTCATGTGGTTCCATTGTTTAAAAAGGGTTCTAAGAGTAAACCTAGAAATTATAGGCCTGTCAGTTTGTCATCAGTGGTGGGTAAATTAATGGAAGGTATTCTTAGAGATGGTATATATAATTATCTGGATAGACAGGAATAGTCAGCATGGATTTGTGCGTAGAAGGTCATGTTTGACAAATCTTATTGAATTTTTTGAAGAGGTTACGAGGAAAGTTGATGAGGGTAAAGCAGTGGATGTTGTCTATATGGACTTCAGTAAGGCCTTTCACAAGGTTCCACATGGAAGGTTAGTTAGGAAGGTTCAATCGTTAGGTATTAATATTGAAGTAGTAAAATAGATTCAACAGTGGCTGGATGGGAGATTCCAGAGAGTAGTGGTGGATAACTGTTTGTCAGGTTGGAGGCCGGTGACTAGTGGTGTGCCTCAGGGATCTGTACTGGGTCCAATGTTGTTTGTCATATACATTAATGATCTGGATGATGGGGCAGTAAATTGGATTAGTAAATATGCAGGTGATAGTAAGGTAGGTGGCGTTGTGGATAATGAAGTAGGTTTTCAAAGCTTGCAGAAAGATTTAGACCAGTTAGAAGAGTGGGCTGAACAATGGCAGATGGAGTTTAATGCTGATAAGTGTGAACTGCTACATTTTGGTAGGAATAATCCAAATAGGACATACATGGTAAATGGTAGGGCATTGAAGAATGCAGTAGAACAGAGTGATCTAGGAATAATGGTGCATAGTTCCCTGAAGGTGGAATCTCACGTGGATAGGGTGGTGAAGAAAGCATTTGGTATGCTGGCCTTTATAAATCAGAGCATTGAGTATAGGAGTTGGGATGTAATGTTAAAATTATACAAGGCATTGGTAAGGCTGAATTTGGAGTACTGTGTACAGTTCTGGTCACCGAATTATCGGAAAGATGTCAACAAAATAGAGAGTCAGGAGAAGACTTACTAGAATGTTACCTGGGTTTCAGCATCTAAGTTACAGGGAAAGATTGAACAAGTTAGGTCTTTATTCTTTGCAGCGTAGAAGGTTGAGTGGGGTCTTGATAGAGGTATTCAAAATTATGAGGGCGATAGATAGAGTTGACGTGGATAGGCTTTTTCCATTAAGAGTAGGGGAGATTCAAACAAGAGGACATGAGTTGAGACTTAGGGGGCAAAAGTTTAAGGGTAACACGAGGGGGAATTTCTTTACTCAGAGAGTGGTAGCTGTGTGGAATGAGCTTCCAGCAGAAGTGGTAGAGGCAGGTTTGGTATTGTCATTTAAAGTAAAATTGGATTGGGAAATAGACAGAAAAGGAATGGAGGGTTATGGGCTGAGTGCGGGCCAGTGGGACTAGGTGAGAGTAAGTGTTCGGCACGGTCTAGAAAGGTCAAGATGGCCTGTTTTCGTGCTGTAATTGTTATATGGTTCATTATCCAAAATGCCACCTATCTTAGTATCATCTGCATACTTACTAATCCAATTTACCACCCCATCATACAGATACAAAGATCTTTAGGTTCTTACCCATCTGTTTTGGCTCCACAGATTTACCATTCTGGCCTTCCAGAGGACCAATTTTGTCCCTTGTAATCATATTGCTCTTAATATATCTATAGAATCCCTTGGGATTCTCCTTCACCTTGTCTGCTAGAACAACTTCATGCCTTCTTTTAGCTTCCCTGCTTTATTTAAGTTTTCTATACTCCACAAGTACCTCATTTGCTCCTGCTTGCTTATACCTGCTATGCACCTACGATGAGGAACATTATAAGAGTCAGGAGCTCCAAGTACGGAGGGGCAATAACTCTCCAGCAACCAGAGACCAACCATCATGGAGAAGGAGAACCCAATGGACACGTGGAGATCAGGACCATGAGGAACACCTGGCCACCTATTTCTAAGATTTCTAAGTCACTTAAAACAATCTTAGTTTTCTCTACACTTCCTGGCATATTGCTAACATTTTCACAGGGGAATGCTTTAGCAAAATAGGAGTTAAGAGCATTAGCAATGTGCTTCTCTGCATAATTTAATACCCCACTATTATTCTTAATACTTACCTTCCTCCTTGACTTTTCTTTTACTACTAAAGTATTGAAAAAATTTCCTATGGTCACTCTTAGCATTTTTAGCAATATCCTTCTCAACCTGCCTTTGGCCATCTGAATTTCTCTCTTGACTAGCTTTCATCTTTTCATATGCCCTACGGTTAACATCATTACTATTTTTCTATATTCCTTATATTGATGTCTTTTCTTCAATAATTTTTATGTATATCTTTATTCATCCATGTAGTTGATCTATTGTTTTTATTGCTTCTGATCTTGGGTATGAACAATTCCTGCACTGTGTGTATTACCTCTTTAAAATAACCCCACTGTTCCTCATCTGACTCAAACAGTCCCTTCCAGTTTACCTTCTGGGGTTGTTGCCACACCTGCACAAACTTAGCCTTTCTGAAATTCAATTATAATTGCTTTGGTTTATATTGATATACTCTCCCAAAAACTTTGAGACTAACAATGTTATGATCATTTGTTCCTAAAGGCTCAACAACTTCAGTAATTCAAAATTCTATTCTGATTGTTAAAGAACCAAATCTAGACAGGCCTCCCCTCTTGTTGTTGCCTTAATGTACTGGGTCAAAAAACCCATCATTCAATAACTGAATGAATTCACTTTCCTGTAACCCATTAGTCACTATTTCCCACTCAATATTTGGGAAATTAAAGTCCCTCATAAACATAACATCACCCTCAGAACTCAAATGAAATCAAATTAAGTTCTTTGTGTACATACCCAGTAGAGTATTTGGATTATCACAAGGTTCCATACTACAGGCTCTGAACAGAGTTAATATCCCTCACTGATCGCTGGTCACACTCCAACCCTGACCTCAACCCCGGGCACATCACAGACCTGGCCTCAAATGACATCTTAATCTTGACCACTGCCCCAGATCCTGTCTCCTGGACACACACAGGTCCTGACACCTGACCCTGACCACTGACCCACACCCAGGTCTGACCCCTGGTCACACTCCAACCCTGGCCCTGACTACTGGCCTGTAGACTACACCTGGGTCTGACCCCTAGTAACCCACATCTCAACCCTGTCCACTGACCACTCACTGGGGCATCGCTGGCCAACTACGAGGAATGGAACAAACGTGCCCGCTCTCGATGATGACGTAAAGAGGCCGTGGGCGCGCGTTTCGGATTATACATGTGCGCGCCCGGTGGTGACGTCAGTGCGCGGCGGGCGCGCTCCCGAGACAGTGCCGGGATGGAGCAGAGGGCGGCGGTGGGCCCCGGATCGGTAGCGGCGACTTCGGACTCCCGGTCCTCGGCTCCGGGCGCAGGGCCGCCGCGCAACGTGCTGGATCTACCGCCTGAGCTGTTGGTGGAGATCTTCTGCTTCTTGCCCGGGGTCAGTCTGCCCGGCCTGGCCGCCGCCTGCAAGAAATTCCACCAGATCCTCAGCACCGACACCATCTGGAGAAGGCGGTGCCGCGCAGGTCCGGGCAGGCGGGGGAGGAGACAGTCGGGTCCGGACCGCCCGGAGTGGGGAGAGAGGGGTTTTTGGGGAGGGACGTGCTGGGTGGAGGTGGGGAGGGAGGAGTTTTTACAAGTTCAAGTTTAAATGTCATTCACTCCTGCATGAATATAGGCAAACAAAGCAAGATTTGCAGGGGGTGGGGACCGAAGTGAAGAGGCATAGGATGGGGTGGTTAGCGCGTAAGTAGAGACAGCTTGTAGGGAGTTTGTGAGGAAGGATAGGCAGATGATAGAGCAACGATACACTCAACCTGGGAGTTTGCGATTTATCTATTTTAATGCAAGGAATATCATAAGCAAGGGTGATGACTTAAGCGTGGATCAGTACGTGGAACTACGATGTGATCATTGCAGAGACTTGGATGTCTCGGGGGCAGGAATGGCTGCCCAGTGCGCCGGGCCTTAGATGTTTGAAAAATAAACATCGAGGAGCACATAGGGATGCAGATTCTGGAACGGTGCAATAATAACAGGGTTGTTGTGATAGGTGATTTTAACTTTCCTAATATTGACTGACATCTCCTTAGAGCAAGGGGTTTAGATGGGGTGGAATTTGTTAGGTGTGTTCAGGAAGGTTTCCTGAAGCCAACTAGAGGAGAGGCTGTACTTGATCTGGTATTGGGAAATGAACCTGGTCAGGTGGGAGAATATTTTAGAGGTAGTGATCACAACTCTTATTACCTTTACCATAGCGCTGGAGAGGTATAGGAGCAGACAATTTGGGAAAAAAATTTCATTGGGGTAGGAGGAAATATTAGGCAAAACTTCGGAACATAAATTGAGAATAGATGTTCTCAAGGGAAATGCATGGCTGAAATGTGGCAGATGTTCAGCGAACATTTGTTTGGCATTCTGCATAGGTATGTTCCATTGAGGCACCGAAAGGATGGTAGTGTAAAAGAGCCATGGTGTACAAAGGATGTGGAAAATATAGTTAAGAAGAATAACTTACAAAAGGTTCAAGAAACTACATACTATTAGACCTCTAGAAAATTACAAGGGTGCTTGGAAGAAGCACAAGAATGAAATTAGAGCTAGAAGGGGCTGTGAGAAGGGCTTGGTGAGCAGGATTAAGGAAATCCCCAAGGCATTCTCGCGGCTACTTAAGACTCCCGGTCCTCGGCTCCGAGCAAGAGGATGAGCCGGGTGAGAATAGGACCGACCTGCAGCGATAGTGGAAATGTGTGCATGGAGTTGGAGGAGCTAGCAGAGGTACTTGCTGAGTACTCACCAGGGAAAAAGACCTTGGCAATTGTGGGGATGACTTACAGCAAACTGAGTGTATAGACAATAAGAAAAATGATGAGCTGGAGGTTTTGAAGTTAGATAAGTCGGCAGGAGCTAGATGACCTATACCCTGGCTACTGTGAGAAGTGAGGGAGGAGATTGTTGAGCCTCTTGCAATGATCTTTGCATCATCAGTAAAGATGGGAGAAGTACCAGAGGATTGGGGGGGGGGGGGTTGCAAATGCTGTTCCCTTGTTCAAGAAAGGGAGTTGAGCTAACTCAGGAAATTATAGACCAGTGAGTCTGACTTAAGTGATTGGCAATTTGTTGGAGAAGATTCTGAGAGGCAGGATTTATGAACAATTGTCAAGGGCAGGTCGTGCCTTACGACCCTGATTGAATTCTTTGAGGATGTAACAAAACAAATTGATGAAGGTAGAGCAGTGGGTGTAGTGTATATGGATTTCTGTAACACATTTGATAGGGTTCCCCATGCAAAGCTCATTTAGAAAGTAATGAGGCATGGGATCTAAGGAGGCCTTGCTTTGTGGATCCAGAATTGGCTTGAACTCAGAAAGCAAAGGGTGGTTGTAGATGGTTCCTATTCTGCATGGAGGACAGTGTCCAGTGGTGTTCTGCAGGAATCTGTTCTGGGACCTCTCCTCTTTGTGATTTTAATAAATGACATGGATGAGGAAGTAGAAGGGTAGGTTAGTAAGTTTGCTATGACACAAAAGTTTTGGATAGTCCGGGGGTTATCAGAGGTTACAACGGGACGTTGATAGGATGCAGAACTGGGCTGAGAAGTGACAGATGGAGTTCAACCTAGATAAGTGTGAAGTGATTCATTTTGGTAGGTCAAATTTGGAGGCAGAATATAATATTAATGGTAAGACTCTTGGCAGTGTGGAGGATCAGCGAAATCTTGGGGTCCGTGTCCGTAAGTTGCTGCACAGGTTGACAGTGTTATTAAGAAGGCGTATGGTGTGTTGGCTTTCATCAACGGTGGAGATGAGTTCAAGAGCTGTGAGGTAATGTTACAGTTATATAAGACCCAAGTTAGACCCCACTTGGAGTACTGTGTTCAGTTCTGGTCACCTCACTACAGGAAGGATGTGGATACTGTACATAGAGAATAGGTTGAGTGAACTTGGCCTTTTCTCCTTGGAGTGACGGAGGATGAGAGGTGACCTAATAGAGGTGTATAAAATGATTAGAGGCATTGATCGTGTGGATAGTCAGAGGCTTTTTCCCAGGGCTGAAATGGCTAACACGAGGGGGCATAGTTTTAAGGTGCTTGGAAGTAGGTACCGGGGGGATGCTGGGTAAGTTTTTCACACAGATCGTGGTGGGTGCGTGGAATACACTGCACAGCGACAGTGGTAGAGGAGGATACAATAGAGTCTTTTAAGAGATTTGGATAGGTATGTGGAGCTTAGAAAATTAGGGCTATGTGGCAGGGAGATTCTAGGCAGTTTCTAGAGTAGTTTACGTGGGCGGCACAACATTGTGAGCTGAAGGGGCCATGATGTGCTGTAGATTTCTATGTTCTATGTTAATCTGGAGGTAAGGTGTAAAACACAGTATCAATAGTCTCTCACAGCACAAGGCACACAGAGCACATACTGTATAAGACAGCAAGCGAATATAAGATATCAGTACAATACCGTCGCACACTAATATATATTGTCCAAGCCCCATGTTGGGGATTTGGCTGCCAGAGATTGTCCTGGGATGTAACCAGTGGTCGGATGAGGGAAACCAGGCAAGGCATGGATTTCCAGCAGCTCTTTGCTTTACCGATTAAGAGGAAGCTATCTGGCCCATCTAGTCTTTGATCGTGCCACAGTGACCCTTTGACCCATGGATTTGCCTTGATCACTCCCCCAAAAATAATAAGGAAGGAGCAAGCAGAAGGTAACAATACTGAAGGGTCTCGGCCCAAAGCACTGACTGTACAGTCGGCCCTCCATATCCGCGGATTCAACCAACCGCAAATCACAAGAGCCGGGAAGTGCTCTTCCAACACTTGTTGTTCGAGCATGTGCAGACTTATTTTTCTTGTCATTATTCCCTAAACAATGCAGTATAACAACCATTTTACATAGTGTTTACATTGTATTATATATTATAAGTAATCTAGAAATGATTTAAAGTATATGGGAGGATGTGCGTGGGTTATCGTGCATCGGGATTGAAAAAAATCAGAAGTTCTCTTACGTAATTACTGTTACTGTTCTCTTACTGTTGTGCCAATGTTACGTAAGTCGGAACAGGTACATCCGGTATTATTTAGTGTCAGTTAGTCAAATGTTTGTCTTAGTATATAGTATATACTTCACCTTTCTATGCATATAAAACACTTAAGAACGTATGTTTCAGCGCCCGGCTCGGGAACGGAAGTTCTCAGGACTCGGGACATACCGCTCCTGAGTGCGCTCTCCACCGTGCCGGGTTGATGTGGGGTATCAAAAACCCAATAATTAAACCACTGTGTTGCTTAGTAATAATTGTAGCTTTCATCAGGGCAGAGTTTTTCTCACTTTATCCTTTAAAATTGTTCCGATCGTTGACCGATGTAGCCTAACACTTTTCCAATGACCGATGGCGTTTCACCTCTTTCCGGTCGCTTTATTATTTCCACTTTATTTTCAATTGTGATCGTGACTATTTTCGTGAACAGAAACACTGCGCATTCAGAGCTCTGGCACCAGTTCCTAACGTCCTGACTGAGACAGGTTGAATAAGGGACTTGAGCATCTGCGAATTTTGGTATCCATGAGGGGTCCTGGAACCAATCCCCCGCGGATGAGGAGGGCCGACTGTACTGTTTTTCCACTGATGCTGCTTGGCCTGGCCTGCTGAGTTCCTCCAGCATTTTGTGTGTGTTGTTTGGAATTCCAGCATCTGCTGATTTTCTGTTTTTAACAATACATTTCATGGCAGTAGCTCTTAGGTGGTATAACTGTGAGACACTTTCAGACAATTTTAATTTCACCTTTAAACTTTTTATAGAATATGGAGTTTCGGAAAATCAACGGCAACTGGAGACAGTGGGGATCGCTTGCCGTGACTTGTACATTAAACGTAAGTAGTGATCAAATCTCATTTTAAGGACTGGTTCCTCTGAATACTTCCTGAGCCCAATGCAGTTGATATCTTGACATCTTCCAGAGCACGATGAGCATTACCTTGACCTGATTAGTCTAGGACTGTTGTCAGGCTCCTAGTATGGCAGTTGGCTGTCATATCTTTAGAAGCTGATGAGTTAAAAATTTGTTGCTTTCTGTTACATCGGGGGTTGGAGGGACCCTAAATCCTTTGGTCAGTTCTACTAAAACTATCCTCAGTCACCTTCTCGTGTCGAGCTGAGAGGGTGTTTGCATTGTGAGTTCATTGCTGGAGGTGCAGGAGGCTGGTGCTCTCAGCATCTGACGATCAATTCAGTCACCAAGGCAAGGTAGACTAAGTGCTGGGAAATGGGGTGAGTGTAGTTGGGTACAGGATGGTTAGCATAGAGATGGTGTGCTGAATGGCCTGTTACTATTTCATATGATTTGATAGGACACTTTTACTCCAAAAATGTAGCAGAAAATAGCCAGTCTTGCTTGCTTCCATAAGTCACATAGATGTCTAATGTGGCAAAAGGAAACACTTCTCTTTTTGGTTCAGATATTCTCTGAGCTATTGGATGTTGTGATGATAATGCATATGGAACTTCATATCCAAAAGTGTTTCATGGGTTAATGTGTTCCGTTTGGTCCACTTGGTCCATGTAGACAAGTTGTGTCAAATACTTGGTCCCCATGCTGACAGGTTTGTGACTGTATGACTGCAATATGAATGTTATTGTCCAAACTTGTGCTGCCCACACCTGGGAGATAGTAGGGTGCAGTTGCTTCTGCTTTCCACAAAGTTTTGTTTTCTAAGCTTTTGGTTGTAGTGCATGCATTTCTAAGATGTAGTGGCATAGAGAGCCCATGACTTCACTTTGAGTTCAGTTTTATTACAAGTGGTATTGTGGAAGGGTGAATTATTTCAGATCTTCTGTGGTGGAGCTTGTATCGGCTTTTGGAAGAGAATTTCTCAAGGTGCTTGCAAGTGTGCTGAGTTTGTGACTGGAGATGTGGAACAGAGTTCAGTCAAGTCTCATTAACCTGTGTGTTTAGGTGTTGATCCGCGGCTCAAATCGCCAAGGTTCGTCAAGTTGCTTCCTGACTGTGTGAAGGTGGATCACCGGAATGTGTACACTCACTGTATGTACCATGGTTTCATTGGTTAATGAGCACTGCATGGCAGTCATCCTGTTTCACTGCTGTGCATAATGCTACGCTAATGGTAGATGCATGCAGGCAATGAGACGAATTTGGAGCAAGACTTTCCTCTCTCAGATACTGGGCAGGATACCTGGTCTGAAAGAAAGGCACTAACCCTCCAGTCATTGCAGTTGTTCCAAAGGTGCCTTTCTGTACAGCCCACTGTTCCATCAAACTGGCCATTCTCCACCTCTCACTGGGACTTTGAGTGGTAACAGGTCTAAAATGAGGTGGTTGAAGATTGTGATCTTCACTCCTTCCTGTTGGAGCAGGAGAAGGCACTAAGGCATTACAGTGACTTTAATTTCCCTTGAGTTTAAAAATCAGCTTGGCTGCTTTACGCTGAGTGGTTTTAGGGGATTTAGGTTGAGGGAATTGGATTAACTGTTTGTGCCAGCTCTTTTGCTGACCGTTTTCCACTGTGTGTAATTGCAGGAAATCACGCTTTGCTGATTCCTTTATCTCCTAGGATGTGCTGGATGCAGTGTTGTGGTGTGGGTGCTCCCTGCACTATTGTGACAGGGGATACCCAAGGACTGTGCTGGGTGTAACTGAGAAAGATACTGGTGGGGAGAGAGCTCGGTGAACGGGGCAGTGGGGAGAGAGCTCGGTGAACGGGGCAGTGAGGAGAGAGCTCGGTTTACGGGGCGGCGAGGAGAGAGCTCGGTTTACGGGGCGGCGAGGAGAGAGCTCGGTGAACGGGGCGGCGGGGAGAGAGCTCGGTGAACGGGGCGGCGGGGAGAGAGCTCGGTGAACGGGGCGGCAGGGAGAGAGCTGGGTGAACGGGGCGGCGGGGAGAGAGCTGGGTGAACGGGGCGGCGGGGAGAGCTGGGTGAACGGGGCGGCGGGGAGAGAGCTGGGTGAACGGGGCGGCGGGGAGAGAGCTCGGTTTACGGGGCGGCGGGGAGAGAGCTCGGTGAACGGGGCGGCGGGGAGAGAGCTGGGCGAACGGGGCAGCTGGAAGAGAGCTGGGCGAACGGGGCGGCGGGGAGAGAGCTCGGTTTACGGGGCGGCGAGGAGAGAGCTGGGCGAACGGGGCGGCGGGGAGAGAGCTCGGTGAACGGGGCGGCGGGAAGAGAGCTGGGTGAACGGGGCGGCGGAGAGAGAGCTGGGTGAACGGGGCGGCGGGGAGAGAGCTCGGTGAACGGGGCGGCGGGGAGAGAGCTCGGTGAACGGGGCGGCGGGGAGAGAGCTGGGTGAACGGGGCGGCGGGGAGAGAGCTGGGTGAACGGGGCGGCGGGGAGAGAGCTCGGTGAACGGGGCGGCGGGGAGAGAGCTGGGTGAACGGGGCGGAGGGGAGAGAGCTGGGTGAACGGGGCGGCGGGGAGAGAGCTGGGTGAACGGGGCGGCGGGGAGAGAGCTCGGTGAACGGGGCGGCGGGGAGAGAGCTGGGTGAACGGGGCGGCGGAGAGAGAGCTGGGTGAACGGGGCGGCGGGGAGAGAGCTGGGTGAACGGGGCGGCGGGGAGAGAGCTGGATGAACGGGGCGGCGGGGAGAGAGCTCGGTGAACGGGGCGGCGGGAAGAGAGCTGGGTGAACGGGGCGGCGGAGAGAGAGCTGGGTGAACGGGGCGGCGGGGAGAGAGCTCGGTGAACGGGGCGGCGGGGAGAGAGCTCGGTGAACGGGGCGGCGGGGAGAGAGCTGGGTGAACGGGGCGGCGGGGAGAGAGCTGGGTGAACGGGGCGGCGGGGAGAGAGCTCGGTGAACGGGGCGGCGGGGAGAGAGCTGGGTGAACGGGGCGGCGGGGAGAGAGCTGGGTGAACGGGGCGGCGGGGAGAGAGCTGGGTGAACGGGGCGGCGGGGAGAGAGCTCGGTGAACGGGGCGGCGGGGAGAGAGCTGGGTGAACGGGGCGGCGGAGAGAGAGCTGGGTGAACGGGGCGGCGGAGAGAGAGCTCGGTGAACGGGGCGGCGGGGAGAGAGATGGGTGAACGGGGCGGCGGGGAGAGAGATAGGTGAACGGGGCGGCGGGGAGAGAGCTGGGTGAACGGGGCGGCGGAGAGAGAGCTGGGTGAACGGGGCGGCGGGGAGAGAGCTGGGTGAACGGGGAGGCGGGGAGAGAGATGGGCGAACGGGGCGGCTGGGAGAGAGCTCAGCGAACGGGGCGGCTGGAAGAGAGCTGGGCGAACGGGGCGGCGGGGAGAGAGATGGGTGAACGGGCGGCGGAGAGAGAGATGGGTGAACGGGCGGCGGGGAGAGAGCTCGGTGAACGGGGCGGCGGGGAGTGAGCTGGGTGAACGGGGCGGCGGGGAGAGAGATGGGTGAACGGGGCGGAGGGGAGAGAGCTCGGTGAACAGGCGGCGGGGAGAGAGCTCGGTGAACGGGGCGGCGGGGAGAGAGCTCGGTGAACGGGGCGGCGGGAAGAGAGCTGGGTGAACGGGGCGGCGGAGAGAGAGCTGGGTGAACGGGGCGGCGGGGAGAGAGCTCGGTGAACGGGGCGTCGGGGAGAGAGCTCGGTGAACGGGGCGGCGGGGAGAGAGCTGGGTGAACGGGGCGGCGGGGAGAGAGCTGGGTGAACGGGGCGGCGGGGAGAGAGCTCGGTGAACGGGGCGGCGGGGAGAGAGCTGGGTGAACGGGGCGGCGGGGAGAGAGCTGGGTGAACGGGGCGGCGGGGAGAGAGCTCGGTGAACGGGGCGGCGGGGAGAGAGCTGGGTGAACGGGGCGGCGGAGAGAGAGCTGGGTGAACGGGGCGGCGGAGAGAGAGCTCGGTGAACGGGGCGGCGGGGAGAGAGATGGGTGAACGGGGCGGCGGGGAGAGAGATAGGTGAACGGGGCGGCGGGGAGAGAGCTGGGTGAACGGGGCGGCGGAGAGAGAGCTGGGTGAACGGGGCGGCGGGGAGAGAGCTGGGTGAACGGGGAGGCGGGGAGAGAGATGGGCGAACGGGGCGGCTGGGAGAGAGCTCAGCGAACGGGGCGGCTGGAAGAGAGCTGGGCGAACGGGGCGGCGGGGAGAGAGATGGGTGAACGGGCGGCGGAGAGAGAGATGGGTGAACGGGCGGCGGGGAGAGAGCTCGGTGAACGGGGCGGCGGGGAGTGAGCTGGGTGAACGGGGCGGCGGGGAGAGAGATGGGTGAACGGGGCGGAGGGGAGAGAGCTCGGTGAACGGGCGGCGGGGAGAGAGCTCGGTGAACGGGGCGGCGGGGAGAGAAATTTGTGAACGGGGCGGCGGGGAGAGAGATGGTTGAACGGGGAGGCGGGGAGAGAGCTGGGTGAACGGGGCGGCGGGGAGAGAGCTGGGTGAACGGGGTGGCGGGGAGAGAGCTGGGTGAACGGGGCGGCGGGGAGAGAGCTGGGTGAACTTGGCGGGGAGAGAGCTCGGTGAACGGGGCGGCGGGGAGAGAGCTCGGTGAACGGGGCGGCGGGGAGAGAGCTGGGTGAACGGGGCGGCGGGGAGAGAGCTCGGTGAACGGGGCGGCGGGGAGAGAGCTCGGTGAACGGGGCGGCGGGGAGAGAGCTGGGTGAACGGGGCGGCAGAGAGAGAGCTGGGTGAACGGGGCGGCGGAGAGAGAGCTTGGTGAACGGGGCGGCGGGGAGAGAGATGGGTGAACGGGGCGGCGGGGAGAGAGATAGGTGAACGGGGCGGCGGGGAGAGAGCTGGGTGAACGGGGCGGCGGAGAGAGAGCTGGGTGAACGGGGCGGCGGGGAGAGAGCTGGGTGAACGGGGAGGCGGGGAGAGAGATGGGCGAACGGGGCGGCTGGGAGAGAGCTCGGCGAACGGGGCGGCTGGAAGAGAGCTGGGCGAACGGGGCGGCGGGGAGAGAGATGGGTGAACGGGCGGCGGAGAGAGAGATGGGTGAACGGGCGGCGGGGAGAGAGCTCGGTGAACGGGGCGGCGGGGAGTGAGCTGGGTGAACGGGGCGGCGGGGAGAGAGATGGGTGAACGGGGCGGAGGGGAGAGAGCTCGGTGAACGGGCGGCGGGGAGAGAGCTCAGTGAACGGGGCGGCGGGGAGAGAGATTTGTGAACGGGGCGGCGGGGAGAGAGATGGTTGAACGGGGAGGCGGGGAGAGAGCTGGGTGAACGGGGCGGCGGGGAGAGAGCTGGGTGAACGGGGTGGCGGGGAGAGAGCTGGGTGAACGGGGCGGCGGGGAGAGAGCTGGGTGAACTTGGCGGGGAGAGAGCTCGGTGAACGGGGCGGCGGGGAGAGAGCTCGGTGAACGGGGCGGCGGGGAGAGAGCTGGGTGAACGGGGCGGCAGGGAGAGAGCTGGGTGAACGGGGCGGCGGGGAGAGAGCTGGGTGAACGGGGCGGCGGGGAGAGCTGGGTGAACGGGGCGGCGGGGAGAGAGCTGGGTGAACTTGGCGGGGAGAGAGCTCGGTGAACGGGGCGGCGGGGAGAGAGCTCGGTGAACGGGGCGGCGGGGAGAGAGCTGGGTGAACGGGGCGGCGGGAAGAGAGCTGGGTGAACGGGGCGGCGGGGAGAGAGCTGGGTGAACGGGGTGGCGGGGAGAGAGCTGGGTGAACGGGGCGGCGGGGAGAGAGCTGGGTGAACGGGGCGGCGGGGAGAGCTGGGTGAACGGGGCGGCGGGGAGAGAGCTGGGTGAACGGGGCGGCGGGGAGAGAGCTCGGTGAACGGGGCGGCGGGGAGAGAGCTGGGTGAACGGGGCGGCGGGGAGAGAGCTCGGTGAACTTGGCATTGCAAGTAAATTGGGTGCAGCTTGACACTCTCTATCAGCAGGCTGTTGAAGATCTTTGTGCCTTGTAGTCTTCCCAGATGGCAAGGAGCAAGAGGAATCAAATTCAAAATAAATCCATTATCAAAGTGCGTATATATTATCAAACAGATTCGTTTTCTTGCAGGAATTTATAGGAAATATACAGAAATTAAAAAATTTCCTTTAAACTGTACATAAACAAAAGACTGACAACCAATGTGCGAAAGAGGATAGACTGTGCAAATAAAAAAAATACTGAGAACAATTTGAAAAGAGTGAATCTGTGGGTTGTATTATGAGTGGTGATTGAAGTTACCCACACTAGGCCTGTCTTCAGCCAGTCAGGTTTGCTGAAAGACTCGTTGGGTAATAAGTGCTGTGTGATTGGATGAGGAATTGGTGATGTGCTCCCATTGCCAAGCAACAGTGCATCCTGCAGAACTTTGAAGATTTAAGCTGCATCCTGTCATATGGTAACTGTTGAAGTTGAATTAAATTCTTAGTGATACTAAACCTTAAACTTCCTGGCAGCTTTGCGCAGAAATAACCATTAGTCCAATTAACAGCACAGAAGGCATAACCCAGGGCTGAGGGCCTGAACTAATCTGCACAGAGCTTGATGCCTGTGACAAAATCCCACTTCACTGACGGTGCCAATGACACCTGATTCTCGTGCATTGCTCCTTGCTGGCTCCAGTTAGTAATATTTGACCTGGTGCATCATAGGTTTGGTGAGTTCTGGGGCCACTCTTTTGTGTTTCAGTGCTGCATCCGTACCGGAATATCCTGGGCTTGTGGCAGCCAGACATTGGACCATATGGAGGGCTACTCAATGTCCTTGTAAGTACATGATTTCACATCTTGATCATCCAGTTCTTGATTTCAATCGCAATTCTTTCAGAATCAGTTGAATTTTATTGTAAGTTTTATTGTTTCTTTATAGAACATTGACCAGCACAGCTTAGTACAGACCTTTTGACTCATAATGTGCTATAGGATCAATCTAACCCTTCCCACTTATACAGCCCTCATCCATGTGCCTACCTCCCTAATGTATTTGCTTTTACCACTACCCCGGTAGGGTGTTCCACGTACCCATCACTCGTGTTTATAAAGAAAAACTTAACTCTGACGTCCACCTATACTTCCCTCCAATCACCTTTTAATTAACCATTTAATTTAATTTCCACCCTGGGGGAAAAATATTCTGGCTGTCCACCCTATCTCTCTAATTCTAAAATCAAAATTCTTGTTTAAACTCATCCATGCACATTGCCTTAAATTTGTACACATTACAGGGATTCTCTGAGGTGATTTGAGACCATGTTCTATACAACTTCACTGATCCTGCAGGAATAAAATCTTCAGACTAGGGGACTGAGGAGGAATCATCTCGTGCTCACTTCCAGTTTTCAAATTGGTATTCCCTCTTTCTAATCGTCTCTCTGTAGTCCTCCTAAATATTCCAGTCTGTCTCTGGAGTCATGATCATTCTATAATTTAACCCATTTCCCCCATCACTAATCCCACTCTTCCCATTGTACTTGTTTTCCTTTCTGTAAAAGAGTGAAGCTTCTTGTGGTTTAGTGACAAATTTAGTCAAAAGCTGCTTTGAAGCATTTTCACTTTGTTTTTGGATTACACCATGGGTTGCCGTAACATTCTGTCTGGTGAGCTCTCTACAATTCTTCATCAACGACTCTGTGGTTGGCAGTTGTACTCTTGGCTGACAAGATCCTATTTGAGCGAAAGCAGAGATAAGATATAGCAGCAGAATCAGGCCGTTTGCCCCACCAAATCTATGCGATTTCATCATAGCTGATCCATTTCCCTCTCAGCCCCAATCCCCTGCCCCCCCCACCCATATCCCTTCATGTCCTGACTAATCATAACATCCTGCACTAGATGCGGGGCAATTGGTTCCTCCTCTGATCACTGGAGTGGTCTTGCTGGGAGGTGTGTATGCATTGGGCAATTAATGCATTGAGTTTGGATTTGCATTTGCTTTTGTCTTTTGTGGTGTACTATTTGACCAGATGTAGTGGTGAGGTTAGAGGACAATTAGTACTTGTGGCCTGAGACTGGGGTGGGAATGTGGATAGTGTCTCTATAGACTGAGTTGATAAATAACCATGCCAGGGACAGGTACAATATTGTGTCATACTTTCCATGAGATACTCACTGCAGTTTGTCTCATGAATTCACAGGTCGATGGGTTGTTTATCATTGGATGGATGTACTTGCCTCCTCATGATCCCCATGTCAATGATGTCATGCGTTGTAAGCCCTTGTTTCGAATTCACCTCTGGGAAAAGAACAAGGCGCAAGTGGAATGTATGTATGGTCACAAAGGCTCTCACAAGGGAGACATACAGGTAGGAGTTAAAGACAGTGATTACCAACTTCTTGTTCACGTATCCAAACCCTTCCTGTTCTAACCTCTCCTCAGCCTGTCTCATAGAGAAGTGGGAGTTCTGTATCTGAACAGAGAAGGTGTTGACTTGCTTAGGACTTGGTTACGTGTGATTTAGGAGCACGAGGAGGCAGCTTGGTACCTTGAGCCTGCTTCACCAGTCAATAATATCATGGTATCTAACTGTAACCTCAACACTGTATTCCTGATTCCTCGGTAATCTTTCACCCCTTTGCTTATACAGAATCTATCTGCCTCTTTCTTTAAAGTATATAAACTGTTGTCTTCCTCTGCTCATTTGAAGAAATCCTCTCGTTCTAGATTCTGCACTCTCCCCAGATCCACCCTGTCAGGACCCATGAGGATCTTGAATGCTTCAGCCATGCCAAACTCCAGCAGAGACAAGCTGAGCCTGTCCAGTTTTCCCTCTCGAGACAACTTAGCCATTCCAGCTGTTCAGCTTCACTTGACCAATCAATTTTATTTGTATTAAATCACCAATTGTTTGTATTGAATGGCACAGTAGTGTAGTGATTAGCACAATGCTTTGCAGTAGTGACACAAGTTCAATTCCCGCCTTTGTAAGGAGTTTGTATGTTCTCCTCATGACACTGTGGGTTTCCTCTTGGTGCTCTGGATTCCTCCCACATTCCAACGATAGGTTGTAAATTGTAAATTGTTCCGTAATTAGGAAAGGGTTAAATCAGGGTTGCTGGATGGTGCAACTCATAGGGCCAGAAGGGCCTCTACGGCAGTATATCTCAATAAAATAAGACATAGTAGAACAATTAGGCTATTTGGAACCAATAGATTTTACCATTACCATACACACTCAGTGGCAACTTTATCTGGTACCTCCTGTACCTAATAAAGTGGCCACCGAGTGTATGTTCATGATCTTCTGTTGTAGCCCATCCACTTCAAGGTTTGACGTGTTGTGTGTTCACCACTGCTCACCACTGTAATGCGTGGTTATTTGAGTTATTGTCGAATTCCTGACAGCTTGAACCAATCTGGCTCTTCTCTGACATTTGTCATTAAGAAGGTGCTTTCACCTGCAGAACTGCCACCCACTGGATATTTTATTTTGTTTTCCGCATCATCCTTTGTAAACTCTAGAGACTGCTGTGCATAAAAATCCAAGGGGATCAGCAGTTTCTGAGATACTTAAACCACATAATTTGGCACCAACAATCATTCCACGGTCAAAGTCACTTAGATAGAAACATAGAAAACCTACAGCACAATACAGGCTCTTGGGCCCACAAAGCTGTGTCGAACATGTCCTTACCTTAGAACTACCTAGGCTTTACCCATAGCCCTCTATTTTTCTAAGCTCAGTGTACCTATCCAGGAGTCTCTTAAAAGACCCTACCATTTCCGCCTCCACCACTGCCGCTGACAGCCCATTCCACGCACTCACCACTCTCTGCGCTTAAAAAAAATACTTACCCCTGACATCTTCCCTACCTACTTCCAAACACCTTAAAACTATGCCCGCTTGTGCCAGCCATTTCAGCCCTGGGAAAAAGCCTCTGACTATTCACACAATCAGTGCCTCATAATCTTGTACTCCTCTATCAGGTCACCTCTTATCCTCTGTTGCTCCAAGGAGAAAAGGCCAAGTTCACTCAACCCACTCTCATAAGGCATGCTCCCCAATCCAGGCAACATGCTTGTAAATCTCCTCTGCACTCTTTTTATGGTGACATTTCTTCCCCATTCTGATGTTTAATCTGAACAACAACTGTACTTGTTCACCATGTCTGCATGCTTTTATGCATTGAGTTGCTGCCACATAATTGGCTGATTAAATATTTGTATTAACAGGTAGGTTACCTAATAAAGTGGCCACTCAGTGCATATCAGAACTATTAGTGGGGATAGTGTTAGGTGTTGTCCAGTGAGGTTATATGGGTAGAACTTCAAATTCAGGGTATGATCACTTTGGGATTGTACCATACACCCTCCCACATGAATCTGTAGGAACAAGACATACAAATACATAGGAAGATGAGATAAGGATAGATGTGGGAACAATATGTTTGTAATAGTAGTGGATTTTGTCTGGGATATTCATAATTCAAAGTCTTGGCTGGAGTGGAATTGGTGTAGATGACCCAACAAGAGAGAGGATAAAGGTGGGGCAAATGATTGAGAGTCACTGGGAGAGCTCTTTGGGGCCAGTGGCCGTAATTCTATTAGTTTCTAAATTAGTTTAAGAAAAAGATAGGACTGGTCCACAGATTAAAATACTGAGTTATGGCAAGGAAATGATGAAAGCTTTCAACAGGAATTTGCAAAGGTTGATTGGGAGAGGCTGCTTTTTTAAGTAAAGGGACAGCTGGTAAGTGGGAGGCGTTTAACGGTAAGTAGAAAGATTGGTGCTTCAACCCTTCCTGATCCAGGTTCTCCCATTGATCAGAAGAGGCGAGAGAGAAAAGATCCCAGCAGCTTCAGACAGTACACATGGATTTCACAGCAAAGTCTTGGTAAATGGACTAAATAGTATGCCTAGCTCATTCTTTGGTTCAGTTATTCCTCTTTGTTACATACCCAATAATACAAACAGTAGATCCAACCAAAGTTCATGTGGACTGACTACCGTTGATTGAATCATAAATCTGCCTCCACACTCCATCATATCGTTAACTAAATGGGTTATGAAGCCCATGTCTTGGGCACTCTTTGGCACAAGGGCTGTTCCTTGGTCTCGGGCCACTCATTCTTCGCTGGGTTTTTTTCAGTTATAGCTTGTTGTTTCCTAACTCTAGAATGGGGGGTCTTTTATTGACCTATGTTATATGATGTGAACAAATAAGGGTACCTTTTCTGCCAGTTCCAGAATACTGTATCCAACAACTATTCTTCTATTTGCAGATAGTGAAGAAAGATGAGTTTTCTACCAAGTGTGATCAGACAGATTTTCACCGGATGTCTGGAGGGAGGCAGGAGGTAAGTGTTAGAACATAGAACATAGAAATCTACAACACATTACAGGTCCTTTGGCCCCAATGTTGTGCTGACCATGTAATCTACTCGAGAAACTGCCAAGTTTCTACCCTACCGCATTGCATCTATTTTTCTAAGCTCCACGTACCTATATAAGAGTCTCTTAAAAGACCCTACTGTATCCCCCACCAGCACTGTCGCCGGCAGTGCATCCCACCCACCACTCTCTGTGAAAAACTTACCTCCGATGTCCCCTCGGTACCTACTTCCAAGCACTTTAAAACTATGCCCCCTCATATTAGCCTCGGGCTATGTACATGATCAATGAACAGTCAACGTTTCCACAGATGCTGCCCGAGCTGCTGAGTTCCTCCAGCGTGTTGTATGTGTTGATTTGACCACAGCATCTGCAGTGCTAATGTCCTACTTTGTATTTACTACATGATCAATGCCTCTCATCATCATCTACACCTCTATCAGGGCACCTCTCATCCTCTCGCTCCAAGAAGATTAGGCCAAGTACGCTCAACCTATTCTCATAAGGCATACTCTCCAATCCAAGCAACATCCCTGTAAATCTTCTCTGCACTATCTTTATAGCATCCGCCTCCTTCCTGTAGTGAGGTGACCAGAACTGAACACCGTATCCAACTGGGGTCTGACCAAGGTCTTAAATAGCTGTAACATTACCTCACGGCTCTTGAACTCAATCTCATAGTTGATGAATGCCAACACACCATACGCTTTCTTAACAACTTCGTCAGCCTGCACAGCAGCTTTGAGCAACATATGGACATGGACCCCATGTCACCATCTCCAGCAGCCCATTCCACACACTCACCACTCTCTGCTTAAAAAAACTTACCCCTGACATCTCTGTACCTCCTTCCAAGCACCTTAAAACTATGCCCTCTCGTGCTAGCCATTTCAGCCCTTGGGAAAAGCCTCTGACTCATCCACATGATCATTGCCTCTCATTATCTTATACACCTCCATCAGGGTCACTTCTCATCCTTCAAAGGCCGAGTTCACTCAACCTATTCTCATAAGGCAGGCTCCACAATCTAGGCAGCATCCTTGTAAACCTCCTCTGCACCCTTCCTATGGTTTCCACATCCTTCCTGTAGTGAGGCGACCAGAACTGAGTAGGAAAAGTGAGAAGGTCCTGAATACAGAATATGGGGAATTAGGCAGAAAGCTGAAAAGCAGGACCTCCAAGCTAGTAATCTCTGGATTGCTGCCTGTGCCACATGCAGATGTGGCTAAGAATAGGATGATTTGGCAGATGAAGGCATGGCTGAGGAATTGATGCAGGAGACAGGGTTTCAGATTTCTGGATCATTGGGATTTCTTCTGGGGAAGCTAGGACCAGTACAGAAGGAATGGGCTACACCTGATCCAAGGTGGAACCAATATATACATTTGCTAGAGCTGTAGGAGAGGATTTAAAGTAATTTGTTAGGGAAGTGGGAACCAGAATGATGGGGCTGAGGACAGGGCAGTTGGTATATAAGCAGAGGCAGTGTGTAGTGAGACTGACAGGAAGAACAGGCAAGTGCATGGGCAAAATTGCAGTCAGTGGGATGAGTTGCAATGTAGAAGTGACAAAATCAAAAAGGGTGATGAATATAGTACTAAAGATATTAAATGTATGCAGTATATGGAATAAGATATTGTAGTGCATTTAGAGATTGACACTGGACATCTGAGTCATGGCTGAATCATTATTATAGTTGGGAGCTTAACATCCAAGGATACACCTTGAATTGAAAGGACAGGCAAGTAAACAGAAGGCATGGGGTGCTCTTTTGTTTTTAAAAAAATGAAATAAAATCCTTTGAAAGAGGTGACATGAGATCTGAAGATGTAGAAGTTAGGAAATGCAAAAGGCCTCCAGACAGATGTGGGTTGCAAATTACAATGGGAGATAGAAAATGCATTATCAAAAGGGTAGTGTTATGATAATCATTGGCTATTTCAATATGCAGGTAGATTGGGAAAATCTGGTTGGTACTGGATCCCAAGAGAACTTCCTCTGAACCTTCTCCAATTCCAGCAATTCTTTCCTCAGATGAGTCTAAAACTATTCAAATACTCAAGGTGTATCCTCACCAGGGTCTTATAAAGCCTCAGCATCATATCATATTCAGCTATGTGTGGAGCCGAGGGAGATGGGAGAGATTCTGAACGATTTCTTCTCTTTGGTATTCACTAAGGAGAAGGATATTGAATTGTGTAAGGTGTGGGAAACAAGTAAGGAAGTTATGGAACTTATGACAATTAGAGAGGTGGAAGTACTGGTGCTTTTAAGAAATTTAAAAGTGGATAAATCTCCAGGTCCTGACAGGATATTCCCCAGGACCTTGAGGGAAGTTTGTGTAGAAATAGCAGGAGCTCTGACGGAGATCTTTAAGATGTCATTAGAAACGGGGATTGTGCCAGAGGATTGGCGTATTGCTCATGTGGTTCCATTGTTTAAAAAGGGTTCTAGAAGGAAGCCTAGCAATTATAGACCTGTCAGTTTGACATCAGTGGTGGGTAAATTAATGGAAAGTATTCTTAGAGATAGTACTAATAATTATCTGGATAGACAGGATCTGATTAGGAGTAGCCAGCATGGATTTGTGCGTGGAAGGTCATGTTTGACAAACCTTATTGAATTTTTTGAAGAAGTTACGAGGAATGTTGACGAGGGTAAAGCAGTGGATGTAGCCTATATGGACTTCAGCAAAGCCTTTGACAAAGTTCCACATGGAAGGTTAGTTAAGAAGGTTCAGTCGTTAGGTATTAATGCTGGAGTAATAAAATGGATTCAACAGTGGCTAGATGGGAGATGCCAGAGAGTAGTGGTGGATAATTGTTTATCGGGATGGAGGCCGGTGACTAGCGGGGTGCCTCAGGGATCTGTTTTGGGCCCAATGTTGTTTGTAATATACATAAATGATCTGGATGATGGGGTGGTAAATTGGATTAGTAAGTATGCCGATGATACTAAGGTAGGAGGTGTTGTGGATAATGAGGTGGGTTTTCAAAGCTTGCAGGGAGATTTATGCCGGTTAGAAGAATGAGCTGAACGTTGGCAGATGGAGTTTAATGCTGAGAAGTGTGAGGTTCTACATTTTGGCAGGAATAATCCAAATAGAACATACAGGGTAAATGGTAGGGCATTGAGGAATGCAGAGGAACAGAGAGATCTAGGAATAACAGTGCATAGATCCCTGAAGGTGGAGTTTCATATAGATAGGGTGGTGAAGAAGGCTTTTGGAACGCTGGCCTTTATAAATCAAAGCATTGAGTACAGAAGTTGGAATGTAATGTTAAAATTGTACAAGGCATTGGTAAGGCCAAATTTAGAATATTGTGTGCAGTTCTGGTCACCGAATTATAGGAAAGATATCAATAAATTAGAGAGAGTGCAGAGACGATTTACTAGGATGTTACCTGGGTTTCAGCAGTTAAGTTACAGAGAAAGGTTGAACAAGTTAGGTCTCTATTCATTGGAGCGTAGAAGGTTGAGGGGGCATTTGATCGAGGTATTTAAAATTTTGAGAGGGATAGATAGAGTTGACGTGAATAGGCTGTTTCCATTGAGAGTAGGGGAGATTCAAACGAGAGGACATGATTTGAGAGTTAGGGGGCAGAAGTTTAAGGGAAACACGAGGGGGTATTTCTTTACTCAGAGAGTGATAGCTGTGTGGAATGAGCTTCCTGTAGAAGTAGTAGAGGCCAGTTCAGTTGTGTCATTTAAGGTAAAATTGGATAGGTATATGGACAGGAAAGGAGTGGAGGGTTATGGGCTGAGTGCGGGTAGGTGGGACTAGGTGAGATTAAGAGTTCAGCACGGACTAGGAGGGCTGAGGTGGCCTGTTTCCGTGCTGTGATTGTTATATGGTTATATCCTTGCTCTTGTATTCTAGACCTCTTGAAATGAATGCTAACATGGCATTTGCCTTCCTCACCACCAACTCTACCAACAAGTTGACCTTTAGGATGTTCTGCACAAGAACTGCCAAGTTCCTTTGCATTTTAGATTTTTGGATTTTCTCCCTATTAAGAAAATACTCTTGTTGGCGTGTGGCCTAGTGGTTAAGGCACTGGTCTAGTGATCTGTGGGTCACTGGTTCAAGCCTCAGCTGAGGCAGTGTGTTATGTCCTTGAGCAAGGCACTTAACCACACATTGCTCTGCGACGACAAGCTGCATGGGTCCTAGTGCCCTTCCCTTGGACAACATCGGTGGCGTGGAGAGGGGAAGGCCTGCAGCTTGGGCAACTGCCGGTCTCCCATACAACCCTGCCCAGGCCTGCACCCTGGAAACCTTCCAAGGCGCAAATCCATGGTCTCACGAGACTAAAGGATGCCTATATAAGAAAATACTCTGCACATTTATTTCTACTACCAAAGTGCATGACCATGCATTTTCCAACACTGTATTCCATTTGCCACTCTCTTGCCCTTTCTCCTAATCTAAGTCCTTCTGCAGCCTACCTGTTCCCTTAACACTACCTACACCTCCACCAATCTCTGCATCATCTGCAAATTTGGTAACAAAGTCATCTACTCCATCATCTAAATCATTGACATACAGTATTTAAAGAAGTGGTTCCAACACTGACCCCTGGCAGCCAGCCAGAAAAGGATCCTTTTAGTCCCATTTGCTGCCTCCTACCAATCAGCCAATGCTCTAACCATGCTAGTAACTTTTCTATAATACCATGGGCTCTTAACTTGATAAGCAGCCTCAAGTGTGGCACCCTGTCAAAGGCCTTCTGAAAGTGCAAATATACAACATCCACTGCATCCCCTTTATCTATCCTACATGTAATCTGCTCAAAGAATTCCAGCAGGTTCGTCAGGCAAGATGAAGTGGTGGCTGACTTTGTCTTATCTTGTCCTGTGTCTCCCAAGTACTCCATAACCTTATCCTTAACAGTTGACTCCAACACCTTTCCAACCACTGAGGTCAGGCTAACTGGTCTGTAATTTCCTTTCTACTGCCTTCCTCCTTTCTTAAAGAGCAGAGTGACATTTGCAAATGTCCAATCCTCTGGCACCATGCCAGAGTCCCATGATTTTTGAAATATAATTACTAATGCCTCCACAATCTCTGCCACTGCTTCTTTCAGAAAGAACCATAGGGTGCAGTTTATCTGATATGGGTGACTTGTGTACCCATAGGTCTTTCAGCTTTTTGAGCACCTCTCCCTTGTAATAATAACTGCACCCACTTCTCTTCCCTCACACCCTTTAACACCTGACATACTGTTAGCTTGCATCAGTCTTCGTGGAAGACACGAGCAGTATGCCAGAAGTTTGAGTGTCAGGGAGAGAAGTGAATGCTATTTCTATTACTAGGAAGAAAGTGCCTGGGAAATTGAAAGGCCTGAAGGTGGATAAGTCACCTGGACAGAATGGACTACACCATAGGGTTCTGAAAGAAATAGCTGTGGAAGATTGCGGAGGTATTAGTAGTGACCTTTAAAAATCGGGAGAATCTGGTATGGTTCTGGTGACTGGAAAATTGCAAATGTTACTCCACCCTTCCAGAAGGGGGAGAGGCAGAAGAAAGAAAATTATAGGCCAGTTAGTTTGACCTCAGTGGTTGGAAAGATGTTAAAATCGATCGCTAAGGATGTGGTTTCGCGGTACTTGGACGCATGTGATAAAATAGGCCAAAGTCAGTATGGTTTAAGGGAAAATCTTAACAGACAAATCTGCTGGCATTCTTTGAGGAAATAACAAGCAAGATAGACTAAAGAGAATCAGTTGATGTTGTGTACTTGGATTTTCAGAAGGCCCTTGACAAGCTCGCGCATGACGCTGCTTAACAAGATGAGAGCCTAAGGAATTGCAAAAAAGATAGGAGCATGGATAGAGCATTGGCTGATTGGCAGGTGGCAGTGTGGGTATAAATGGAACCTTTTTTATTGGCTGTATGGTTCGGTGTTAGGATTACTTGTTTTTAGGTTGCTTGTCAATGATTTGGATGATAGAATTGATGGCTTTGTGGCCAAGTTTGCAGATGATACAAAGATAAGCAGGGGCAGGTAGTGTTGAGGAAGCAAGTAGGCTGCAGAAGGACAAACAGATTCGGAGAATGGACAAAGAACTGGGAGATTGAATACAGTGTTGGGAAGTGTACATTGGTGGAAGGAACAAAAGTACAGACTATTTTCTAATGGGTGAGAAAATTCAAAAATCTGAAGAGTAAGTGAATTTGGGAGCCCTCATGCAGGATTCCCTAAAGATTAACTTGCAGCTTGAGTTAGTGTTGTGGAAAGCAAATGCAATATTAGCATTCATTTTGAGAGGGGTAGAATATAACAAAGATAGACAATAGACAATAGGTGCAGAAGTAAACCATTCGGCCCCTCGAGTCTGCACCGCCATTCTGAGATCATGGCTGATCATTCACTATCAATACCCAGTCCCTGCCTTGTCCCCATATCCCTTGATTCCCCTATCCATCATATATCTATCCAGCTCCTTCTTGAAAGCATCCAGAGAATTGGCCTCCTGTCTCCCGAGGCAGTGCATTCCACACCTGCACAACTCTCTGGGAGAAGAAGCTCTTCCTCAACTCTGTTTTAAATAACTGACCTCTTATTCTCAATCCATGCCCTCTGGTACTGGACTCTCCCAACATCTGGAACATATTTCCTGCCTCAATCTTATCAAATCCTTTAATTATCTTAAACGTTTCAATCAGATCCCCTCTCAATCTCCTCAATTCCAGTGTGTACAAGCCCAATCTCTCCAATCTCTCTGCGTAAGACAGCCCTGCCATCCCAGGAATCAACCTAGTGAAGATGTAATGTTGAGGCTTTATAAAGCACTGGTGAGTCCTCACTCGGAGAATTATGAGCACTTTTGGGCCCCTTAAAAAAGAACAGTTGCACTGACATTGGAGAGGGTTCAAAGGAGTTTCATGAAGATGATTCTGGGACTGAAAGGCTTGTAGGGGCCTCGAGTCACTAAAAGAATGGAAAAGAGGGGGGAGTGATCTAATTGAAACCTATTGAATGTTGAAAGGCC
Source organism: Hypanus sabinus (assembly GCF_030144855.1). Taxonomy (NCBI): domain Eukaryota; kingdom Metazoa; phylum Chordata; class Chondrichthyes; order Myliobatiformes; family Dasyatidae; genus Hypanus; species Hypanus sabinus. Next base: position 85,020,611 of record NC_082722.1, read on the forward strand.
TAGTTGGAGTGGATTTGGAGAGGCTGTTTCCTAATAGTGGGGGAGTCAAGGACCAGAGTGCACAACCTCAGAGTAGAGGGACGTCCATTTAGAATGATGAGGAATTCCTTTAGCCAGAGGGTGGTAAATCTGGAATTTGTTGCCATAGGCAACTGTGGAGGCCAGGTCATTAGGTATATTTAAAATGTAGACTGATAGATTCCCAGTAAGTCAGGGCATGTAAGGTTATAAGGAGAAGGTGGAAGAATGGGGTTGAAAGGGAAATGGATCAGCCATGGTGAAATGGCGGAGCAGACTGGGACTGAATGGCTGAATTCTGCTCTGATGCCTTATGGTCTATATTGGAGCACTCCGACTCCTCCTTCACTGCACAGATGTTTCTCTTCAGATTCTCAACCAGTTCCCTAATGGGCTCAACAATGAGCTGCTCCCAAAAGCCACCTTGTAGGCATTCTAGAAAATACCCCTCTTGGAATCCAGCATCAACCTGATTTTCCCAATCTACCTGCATATTGAAGTCCCCATGACTATTGTAACATTATCCTTTTGACATGCATTTTCTATCTCTTGTGTAATTTGTAGGGCACATCCTTAGTACTGTTTGGGAGTGTGTATACAACTCCCATCAGGGTCTTTTTTCCCTTGATTCCTTAGCTCTATTCACAATGATTCAACACCTCAGACCCCATGTCACCTTTATCTAATGATTTGATTTAATTTTTTACCAACAGAGCAATGCCGCCCCCTCTGCCTTCCTTACTGTCCTCTTGATACAATGTGTAACCTTGGACATTAAGCTCTCAGCTATAATTTTCTACATGCCGTGATTCAGTGATGCCTACAAAATCATACATGCCAATCCATAACTGTGCTACAAGTTCATCTGCCTTATACCATGTACTGCACATATTCAGATACAACACCTCCTCTCCTGTATTCACCCATTTCGATTTTGTCCACCTTTTACGTTGCAACTCATCCTGTTTGACTGCCCTATGAACAGCATCTCTTCACTGCACATTGCCTCTGTTTGTAAACCAGCTACCTCACCTTTAACACTATTATCCACCTTTCCTACGATACTTGTATTGATATATACGCAACTCAGGACACTAGTCACACCATGCTCAACTTTTTGATTCCTAGCTTTATCTGAGGTCTTACTAACATATGCCTCCACCACCTCTCCATTAACTGTTATGGCACTCTGGTTCTCATTTCCCTGCAACTCTTGTATACCCTCAACCCCATGGGATAAATCCTGTGCATCTCCCTCATAATTCTCTATACTTGTCATGATCTTCCGCACCTTCAAATCTCCTCTCCCCAGCTGTTGGCCGTTTGCGATGTCTCTGACTTCACTGAGTCCATTGTTTCTCTCCTCCTCTTGCAGCGTCATGCAGGTGTGGCGATACTTCAGAGCAGCTTCTTTGGTCCATGACGACCAGATTGGTAACATCTTTCCTACAGAGAGTAGGTTGTCTTTGGATGGATCGTGTACATCTCAGGGTTTCTTTGTTCTTCTCTCAGGAATTCCGGACCTGGTTGGCAGAGGAGTGGGGTCGGACCCTGGAGGATATCTTTCATGAGCATATGCAGGAGCTGATCTTGATGAAATTTATCTACACCAGTCAGTACGAGTGAGTTTCGGTCCAGGGAGAACTCTGGTATGCTTAGCATGACTGCAAGAGTATGCAAAGATCTGCCCTACTTCCACTGAGTCACCAGCTGAGGAAGGAGTGAGAAATGGGGAGGGGCTGTGGTATGGCAGAGGAAGGGGATGCTGGGGAGAAAGGCAGGTACCTGGGTCATTGAGGGTCCGAAAGTTAATGTTAAGTGCTGGGGGCTGGCTCGTTTCTTGGTGCTGATCGGGAAGTGAAAATAAGAACTAATGGGCACATCAGCTTTTCATCTGTTGGCAAGATGCTAGAACTTATAATCAAAGTAATTTGGAGATGTTTAACACAATCAAAACAAGCAAATTTAGTTTTTCAAAATGTTTTTAAAATTTGCTTGAGTTCCACGAGGATAGCGGGGTCAAGGGATATGGGGAGAGGGCAGGAACGAGGTACTGATTGTGTATGATCAGCCATGATCACAGTGAATGGCGGTGCTGGCTAGAAGAGCTGAATGGCCTACTCCTGCACCTACTGTCTATTGATATAAAGAGAAGAGTTGATGAAAAGTAAAGAAGTGAAATGCAGAACCCAGTGGACTGTAACTAATCAGTAGAACATCCCAGGGCAAACAGCTGGCCTGTTACATAGGTAGAGCACATCCCAGGGCTAAAAGCTGGACTGTTACTTTGGTAAGTGCTTCCCAGGGCAAACAGCTGGCCTGGCAGAGCAGACGTTTGGGCCACCCAACCTCTAGAGTGTGTGTGCTGATGATCATCAGAGGTACAAATTTCAGGTCCTGCCAGTGCGGCTTGGATATACCCTGTATGAGTGGCTAAATATGGTGAAAGATGCAACTGAGGAATAGAATTAGGAAGGCATTGACTAGGAGTGAACCCATATTTGGTATTGAGTGTAAATTTCCTGGTGATTGGTGTAATTTGAGCATGTGTTGCCTTTTTTTTCTCTTTGCTGAGGGTGGTCTGAGGAGCATGGCAATGAGCCCCGAGCCATCTCTGTCTGTTAGGTCAATTGTTTAATAAAAACTCTTTGCTTGCACCTTGGCAGATAGTGCTAATATTGGCCACTGAGATATTCTAAAACGATGAACTAGAATACATTTGATAAGGTGCTGCATGAAAATCTAGGATTAGAGATTGAAGAATTGAGTTGTTGTGGATTGAAGATGCTAGAACAGGTCTTCTTCAGACTGGAAGATTGTAACAATGGAGAACTTTAAGATTCAGTTCTTGGTCCTCAATTATATCAGTGACTTGGAGGAGGAAAAACAGAAGGGTAAGGTGTCCAAGTTTGATAATATCTGGGAAAATAGGTGGGAAGACATGGGGCAGGGAGGATATAGGGTTCTGCAGGATATGGGTAGATCCAGTCAGTGAGCAAATAGTTTAACGTGGGAAAAGTGAGAACTTGCTGTATAATTTGAGAGGAGAATATTGTTTAAATGTAGGGAGACTGGAAATGAGTGATGTACAAAGTGGTTATGTGCTTAAATTACAATTTAGAAGGCATGTTCAGCTGCTGGTTAGGAATGCAAATGGCATGTTGGCCTTTTATTGCAAGAGGTTTGGTGCTCTAAACTAGAGAAGTGTTGTTAAACTTGGTGAGTCTGCACCCTGTCAAGTTTTAGTCCACTTCTTCAAGGAAGTAGTTATACTAGATTGAAGGTAGTCCAGAAGCAATTCTTTGAAGTAGTTACTGGGATAAGAAGTAGTCTTATAAATAGCTGAAGAAGCTGGGTCCTGCTCTTTAGAGATCAGAATGAGGGGTGATCTTATTGAAACACGAGAAGATTAGTTTTTGAAAGCTGGAGTTGTGGGCTATGGGAAACTGTCACAAAGTGTTGGAGCCTTGGGACAGAGCAGCTGTGATTATATTAAAAGCACCTTGCCTCTTTTTTGTAGCTGGTTGACTTATAAACAATTGGACAGGTACGAGGATAGGAAGGTTTTAGAAGTTATTTGTCAAACACTGGCAAATGGGACTAGCTTCAATGGGCATCTTAATTGATGTGAACCAGTTGAGCTGTTTCTGTCTTCGCTGTGGTGTTTATATCTATTTGGCTTTAAACAGACAATGGCTGCACTTTCATCTCTGGTGTTTGCCTTTGTGTTTCAGTAACTGTCTGACATATCGTAGGATCTACCTCCCACCCTCCAGTCCCGAGGATCTGATACCACCAGGCCTCTTCAAAGGAACCTATGGGAGTCATGGCCTGGAGATTGTTATGTTGAGTTTTCATGGAACCCACATTAAAGTGACAAAGATTACTGTAAGTTCAGTCATCTAGAAACAGTTGTGTAGAGTGAGTGGGAATGCTGGCTGCTAGAATTCATTGCTGTTGAAACAGTGTGCAAAGTGTAGAGTGCCAGTTAAACCATTGGTATAGCCTCTTACTCCTCAGTGTAAAGGCCAAACATTCACAAGTTGTTGAGACAGTTTGTCCATCATTGGGAGATCTCAGTAAAGTGCCCAGGGTGCAGTGCCATGTTGATGGCAATACCAGAAGCATGCTCTTTAACCCATCAAATCTATACCAGCCATCAGCTGCCTATTTGCAGTAACCTCATTTTATTTTCCCCATGCTCCCAGCATCTTGCCCCGATTCTACCCCTCACCCACACCCCAAGCAATTTCTGATGGCCAGGTTTGGGGTGTGGGAGAAATAGGTGCATGTAGTGGAAGCTCACACAGCCATGGGGTGAACATGTGAAGGTCACGCACAGAGCAAAGGTCAAGGTTGAAAACTGGATAATTGGCACTGCGAGGTACCAGTTCTACCAGATGTGGCACCCACAGTAGTAAATGTCATGCTTTGCTTTAGATTTAAGGGAAATTGTGGCGACCCACTTTCTGTGCACGCGAACCAGCTGACAAATAGCCAGCGCGTGGGGAGAGACTTTGATAATGCACCTCTGACGTTATTTCCGGCTGGAGAGGACGGGCGCTAGGGATTAAATGCCAGCGCCACGAAGTTTGAATAAACTAGTCTCGAAATGACTTACCGACTGCGTGTCGTTGTCTCTTGCTCTGTGTGTAGCACATCGCTACATTGGTGACCCCGACAGTCCAAACGGGATTTGGACCTAATATGACGGACTCTTCATCTGTTCACGCAGTTTCGCTAAAATTGCCGACTTTTTGGATGCCGCGACCACGTGTGTGGTTTAGCCAAGCAGAAGGCCAGTTCCAGATTCGGCAGATATCCTCTGATTCCACGCGTTACTACCACGTGGTGTGCACCCTTGACCAGGAGACGGCCGCCCAGGTTGCGGATTTCATACTGTCTCCCCCGAAAGAAGGCAAATATGAAGCATTCAAAGCACTGCTTATTGAGACCTTTGGCCTCTCTCGGGGTGAGCGGGGTGCTCGCCTGCTTCACCTGGATGGTTTGGGAGACCGGCTACCGTCAGCATTGATGAATGAGATGCTGGCCCTGGCTGACGGACACAAGTCCTGCCTCATGTTCAAGCAAGCGTTCCCAGAGCAGCTGTCCAGGGACATACATCTGCTGCTGGCCGACACAGATTTCAGTGACCCCCGGAAGGTGGCGGCCCGGGCAGACGTGCTGTGGAAAGCCAAGAGGGAGAGCGTGGCATCCGTCGGTCAGATTACCAGGCCATGTGCCCAACAGCGGACCAGACCAAGCCCGGCGGGGGGCGCACACAACATAGGCAGGAGTGAGGAGGACAGTGAACAGTGGTGTTTCTACCACCAGCGGTGGGGCACAAAAGCCCGCCATTGTTGCCCGCCCTGCAAGGGCCAGGGTCAGCTGCCGCTAATGACAATGGCGGCTGGCCACCAGGACAGCCTCTTGTACGTCTGGGGCAAACAGTCGGGATGCCGCTTCTTGGTGGACACCGGAGCGGAGATCAGCGTCTTGCCCCCAACAGGGTACGACACCCACAACAGGAAGCCAGGACCCACCCTGAGGGCCGCAAACAGCAGCACGATACGGACCTACGGCACCCGCACAGTGCAGCTGCAGTTCGGCGCCAGCTGGTTCACATGGGACTTCACACTGACCGCGGTGGCCCAACCACTCCTGGGGGCGGACTTCTTGCGAGCTCACAGCCTGCTAGTCGACTTGCAAGGGAAAAGACTGGTACACGCCGAGACTTTCCAGGCGTTTTCCCTGGGTGAAGCCTAGTTGCCAGCCCCACACCTGGACTCCATCACGCTGTCGGACAACGAATTCACCAGACTTTCCATTGATTCTGGCACCGCAGTTCTCGGCAACCATGCCCAGACACGGGGTTCAGCACCACATCCCGAACCAGGGACCACCCCTCCATGCCCGCGCACGAAGGCTCCCCCCCCCCCCCCCCCAGAAAAGCTCCACCTGGCGAAGGAGGAGTTCAAGAGGATGGAGGAATTGGGGATCGTACGGAGGTCCGACAGCCCATGGGCCTCCCCCCTGCACATGGTGCACAAAGCAGCCGGGGGTTGGAGACCATGCGGCGACTACCACAGACTGAATGAGGCTACAACTCCAGACCGCTACCCCGTGCCGCACATACAGGACTTTGCAGCAAACCTGCACGGGGCAAGAATCTTTTCCAAAGTAGACCTCGTCCGGGGATACCATCAAATCCCGGTGCACCCTGAGGACATCCCTGAAACAGCACTCATCATCCCGTTCGGCCTGTTTGAGTTCCTCCGAATGCTGTTCTGCCTGAAGAATGCCGCACAGACATTCCAGCAGCTAATGGATGCGGTGGGACGCGACCTGGACTTTGCGTTCATCTATTTGGACGACATCCTTATAGCCAGCAGTAGTCGCCAGGAGCATCTGTCCCACCTCCGCCAGCTCTACTCCCGCCTGAGTGATTTCAGCCTCATGATCAACCCGGCCAAATGCCAGTTCGGTCTCGATACTATCGACTTCCTGGGCCACAGGATTACCAAAGACGGGGCAACACCTCTGCCCACCAAGGTAGACGCTTTCCGCCACTTTGCCCAGCCCAACACGGTCAAAGGCCTACAGGAGTTCGTTGGTATGGTGAACTTCTACCACCATTTCCTCCCCTCAGCAGCCCGTATCATGTGCCCTTTGTACACCCTGATGTCGGGTAAAGGCAAGGACATTACTTGGGACGAGGAGGCCGCGGCCGCTTTCGTTAAAGCCAAGGAAGCCTTGGCAGATGCCACGATGCTGGTGCACCCAGAACGGACGTTCCGACCGCCCTCACAGTGGACACATCTGACACAGCAATCGGTGGGGTGCTGGAGCAGCTCTTCGAGGGGTGCTGGCAACCCTTGGCATTCTTCAGCAAGCACCTACGACCACCCGAACTCAAGTACAGTGCTTTCGACCAGGAGCTGTTGGCACTGTACCTGGCAATCCGGCATTTCAGGTACTTCTTGGAAAGCAGGCCATTCACCACGTTCAAGGACCACAAACCGTTGACCTTCACGTTCACGAAGGTGTCCAATCCCTGGTCGGCTTGCCAGCAGCGATATCTGTCCTACATCTCCAAGTACATGACAGACATCCAGCTTGTTTCGGGAAAGGACAATGTCGTGGCGGATGCACTTTCCAGACCAGTTATCCAGGCCCTGTCTCTGGGGGTGGACTATGCAGCACTGGCGGAGGCGCAACAGGCAGATGACGAGACGCCCAGCTACAGGACCGCAGTCTCGGGTTTGCAGCTGCAGGACTTTCTCGTAGGCCTAGGTGAGAGGACCCTCCTGTGCAACGTGGCTACCGGCCAACCTCACCCATCATCCCGGCAGCCTGGAGGCGGACAGTTTTCGACTCCATACACGGTTTGGCACACCCATCTATTAGGACAACTGTCTGGCTGGTCTCCAGCAAGTTTGCATGGCACGGACTTCGCCAGCAGGTCAGTGAATGGGCCAGAACATGCGCGCAGTGCCAATCAGCCAAGGTGCAGCGGCACACTAAAGCCCCACCTCAGCAGTTTGAACCCACCCACCAGAGGTTTGACCACATTCATGTGGTTATTGTGGGCCCCCTACCAGTGTCCCGAGGAGCGCAGTACCTCCTAACTATGGTAGACCGGTTCACGAGGTGGCCAGAGGTGGTCCCGCTCACCGACACATCTGCCGATTCCTGCGCCCGTGCACAGATTGCAACGGGTAGCACGCTTCGGGGTACTGGCCCACATTACTTCCGACAGAGGCCCCCAGTTCACCTCCAGCCTGTGGTCGGCTGTGGCCAGCCTGTTGGGGACGCGGGTACACCACACAATTGCCTATCACCCACAGTCAAACGGACTAGTGGAACGCTTCCACCGTCACTTGAAGTCGGCTCTCATGGCCTGCCTGAGAGGACCTAACTGGGTGGACGAGCTTCCCTGGGTCCTGCTTGGGATTCACACAGCGCCCAAAGAGGATCTGCATGCCTTGTTGGCCGAATTGGTGTACGGCACGCCCCGACCATCCCAGGAGAGTTCATACCAGCCCCAAAGGGGCAAGAGGAAGAACCCGCAGCAGTCCTGGACAGGCTATGCGAAAGGCTCAGCAACCTGGCCCCCGTACCAACTTCACAGCATGATCGGACCCCAACCCATGTACCCAAAGACCTGCAAAACTGTAAGTTTGTGTTTGTGCGAAGGGGCGGACAGCGGCCATACGAGGGGCCGTTCAGGGTGATCAACAACAACGGGTCCACGTACATTCTGGACATTGGGGGGAAAGAGGAGATTTTCACGGCGGACCAACTCAAACCAGCCCATGTGGACTTGGCGCAGCCGGTGGAGGTTCAGGCACCGCAGCGCAGAGGCAGACCTCCCAAACAGAGGCTGATCCAGACCGTGAACATTGGGGGGGTGTATCGCCGGTTCTGCGGGGGGGGGGGGGGGGGGGTTATGTGGCAACCCACTTACTGCGCATGCGAACCGGCTCACAAATAGCCAGTGCGCGGGGAGAGACTTTGGTAATGAACCTCTGACGTCATTTCTGCCCAGAGAGGGCGGGCGCTAGGGATTCAATGCCAGCGCCGCGAAGTTTGAATAAGCTAATCTCGAAATGACTTACCGACTGCTTGTCGTTGTCTCTCGCTCTGTGTGTAGCACATCACTACAATATGATATAAGACAACATTATGAGCTGTCACGAGGAAATCTGCAGATGCTGGAAATTCAAGCAACACACACAAATTGCTGGTGTAATGCAGCAGCCCAGGCAGCATCTATAGGGAGAAGCGCTATCGGTGTTTCGGGCTGAGACCCTTCGTCAGGACTAACTGAAAGGAAAGATAGTAAGAGATTTGAAAGTAGGAGGGGGAAATTCAAAATGATAGGAGAAGACCGGAGGGGGGTGGAGTGAAGCTGAGAGCCAGAAAGGTGATTGGCAAAAGGGATACAGGGCTGCAGAAGGGAAAGGATCATGGGATGGGAGACCTAGGGAGAAAGAAAGGGGGAGGGGAGCTGTGTTGCATTTTACAAGTCCTAAGACATACTAACCCATGTCTGTTGAAGTGGACCGATTTCATCTACAGGGACAGAAGGGAATGCGGAGTTGGCATCACAGCTATGATAACATAGAATTATTCAGCATAGGAACAAGCCCTTCAGCTAACTTGTTAATGCTGACCTTAACCCTAATCCTGTTTGCCCTTGTTAGGCTGTATCCAGCTATGCTATTCCTATTCAATGACTTGTCCAAACACCTTCTAAACAGAATCATATCTGCCTCTAGCATCTCATCCCAGATAACCATGCCTTCTTTGTGGAAAAACCTACTTCTCACATTCCCCGTAAATTTCTTCTGTCTCATCTTAGACCTCCATCTTGACTCTACCCATCAATTCTGCTCTGTCATTTTGTCATGGCTGATTCATTATCACCCTCAACCCTATATTCCTACCTTGTCGTGATATTTGACACCCTAACTAATCAAGAAAGGCCAAGTGACCTGCTGCTACTTCAGGTGTTTATATGCTTAGTGGAGAATTAAGACCATAAGATATAGGAGCAGAATTAGGCCCTTTGGCCCATCGAGTCTGCTCCACCATTTCTTCAAGGCTGATCCATTTTCCCTCTCAGCCCCAATCTCCTGTATTTTCTCCATATCCCTTCATGCTTTGACTAATCAAGAATTCAAAGAGGATGTGTACCTGGTCTTAAATTCCCTCTCACCATAGAGAACATCCTCTCCACAAATATCAAAGCCTTTCAACATTTGATGGTTTCAATGAGATTTCCTCCTCATTCTTCTGAATTCCATTAGGAGTACTGAATGATTAAGAGCTCATTCTGCAGTTTGTGCTCAGATTGGTTTTCCTGAATCGTCTGTGTGACAGATTGAATACTGTGGCTATTTGGGTGCAATGGCAGATGAAATTAAGGAATGATCTATTTGGTGTGATTAATAATGGCTCTGAAGAAAACAAAGAAACTAATGAATTTGTTGTTCACATGGATGTAGGGAGATCCAAACGTTCCTGCTGGACAGCTGACTCTGCACATCGACATGAACCGTCGAGTTCACTTGCCTGACATTGAGCACTTGCAAAACTTTGACAAACTTTCTCGAATCATCCTGGAGATTCACCAGCAGGTGCAGTGTGCCGACACTCAACACCGTGAGGATGACTCACAGCCCGTGTGTAATGGTGTGCCAGAGCTGAAGGAGCAGGGTGCAAATGCTGCGGGGATGAATAGACACACTGAGGCAGAGGGAGCGACTGCAGGGGAGCCTGCTGTAGAAGGGCAGCCCTTTGTGCTTCCTCTGGGAGTAATGGCTCGAAATGAGGTTTATCCAAGGACTTGTCATGCCTGGTAAGTGAAGCAATCGAATAACAGCAACTTATTGGCTCCTTATGCAGTTCAGAGTAACAAATAGTGTGAAGGCAGAGGTGGAGGGGTAGTGCTGTTTTTCTGATTTTGTAAAATAGTGTGGAGGTGGAGGGGTAATGGCAGTATAGATTGTGAACTCTGATTCTGTGAAGGTTGAGGCAAGTGGACTTTGTGTTAGAGGAATGGGAAAGATACTGAGGTGGGTTAAAAACAATGACGTCATTAAAGTTGGAACTGTTCTGAGGAAAGATCACTCATAGAACCATAGAACATTACAACACAGTACAGGCCCTTCAGCCCTCCATGTTGTGCCGACCAATATAATCCTTAAAAAAAACGTACTAAACCCACACTACCCCATAACCCTCTATTTTTCTTTCATCCATGTACCTGTCCAAGAGGCTCTTAAATACCCTTAATGTTTTAGCCTCCACCACCATCCCTGGCAAGTCATTCCAGGCATTACCCTCTGTGTAAAAAAACTTACCCCTGATGTCTCCCCTAAACTTCCCTCCCTTAATTTTGTACCTATGCCCTCTGGTGTTTGCTATTGGTGCCCTGGGAAACAGGTACTGACTATCCACACTATCTATGCCTCTCATAATCTTGTAGACCTCTATCAAGTCCCCTCTCATTCTTCTATGCTCCAAAGAGAAAAGTCCCAGCTCTGCTAACCTTGCTTCATATGACTTGTTCTCCAAACCAGGCAACATCCTGGTAAATCTCCTCTGCATCCTCTCCATAGCTTCCACATCCTTCCTATAATGAGGTGGCCAGAATTAAACACAGTACACTAAGTGTGGTCTCACCAGAAATTTGTAGAGTTGCAACATGACCTCTCTACTCTGGAACTCAATCCCCATTAATGAAGCCTAGCATCCCATAGGCCTTCTTAACTACCCTATCAACCTGTGCAGCGACCTTGAGGGATGTATGGATTTGAACCCCAATGTCCCTTTGTTCATCCACATTCTTAAGTAACTGACCATTAATCCTGTACTCAGTCTTCTGATTTGTCCTTCCAAAATGCATCACCTCACCCTTATCCGGATTGAACTCCATCTGCCATTTTTCTGCCCAACTCTGCAGCCTGTCCATATCTTCTTGTAACCTTCAACAGCCTGAAGCTCCATCCACAACTCCTCCAATCTTCATGTCATCCGCAAACTTACTCACCCATCCTTCCACCTCTACATCCAGGTCATTTATAAAAATCACAAACAGCAGGGGTCCCAGGACAGATTCCCACGGCACTCCACTAGTCACCGACCTCCAGGCAGAATACTTTCCTTCCACAACTACCCTCTGCTTTCTTTCTTTAAGCCAATTTTTTATCCAAACAGCCACGCCTCATGACTTTCTGGATGAGTCTCTCATAAGGGACCTTGTCAAATGCCTTGCTAAAGTCCATGTAGACCACATCCACTGCCCTACTCTCATCAATTTCTTTTGTTACCTCTTCAAAAAACTCAATCAGGCTCGTGAGGCACGATCTACCCTTCACAAAGTCATGTTGACTATCCATGATTAGACTGTACTTCTCCAAATGCTCCAAATGTGAAGCTTTAACTTATTATAAGGATTAGGAATGGGAGTTGGCTATCTGGCCCTTCATGCCTGCTCTGCCATTCAATAAAAAGATAAGAACCAGGAGCAGGAGTCAGCCATCTGGCCCATTGAAACTGTTCCACCATTCGATAAGAACATGAAGACCAGGAGCAGGGGTCAGCCGTCTGGCCCATTGAAACTGTTCCACCATTCGATAAGAACATGAAGACCAGGAGCAGGGGTCAGCCGTCTGGCCCATTGAAACTGTTCCACCATTCGATAAGAACATGAAGACCAGGAGCAGGGGTCAGCCGTCTGGCCCATTGAAACTGTTCCACCATTCGATAAGAACATGAAGACCAGGAGCAGGGGTCAGCCGTCTGGCCCATTGAAACTGTTCCACCATTCGATAAGAACATGAAGACCAGGAGCAGGGGTCAGCCGTCTGGCCCATTGAAACTGTTCCACCATTCGATAAGAACATGAAGACCAGGAGCAGGAGTCAGCCGTCTGGCCCATTGAAACTGTTCCGCCATTCGATAAGAACATGAAGACCAGGAGCAGGAGTCAGCCGTCTGGCCCATTGAAACTGTTCCACCATTCGATAAGAATCTGAGGACCAAAAGCAGGAGTTGACCATACAGCCAGTCGAGCCTGCTCTGCCATTTGATAAGATTGAAGGACTAGAAGCAGGAGTTGGCCATCTGGCCTGGTAAGCCTGCTTGAACATTAAATAAGAACATAAGGACTAGAGTCATAGAAAAGTACAGCATAGAAACAGGCCCTTTGGCCCATCTAGTCTGTGCTAAACCATTTAAGCTGGCTACTCCCATGGACCTGCACTGAGAACATAGCCCAACATGGCCCTACCATCCACCTACCTAACCAAGCTTCTTTTAAATGTTGAAATTGTGTTTGCATGCACCACTTGCACTGGCATCTCATTCAACGCTGTTAGGAAGTAAATGAAGACGTTTCCCTCATGTTCCCCTTAAACTTTTCCCTTTCACCTTTAACCCATGACCTCTAGTTACAGTCCCACATAACCTCAGTGGAAAAAGCCTGCTTGCATTTACCCTATCTATACCCCTCATAATTTTGTTTACCTCACCTCAATCTTTTACATTCCAAGGAATAAAGTTCTAACCTATTCGATCTTTCCTTATAACTCAGGTCCTCCAGTCCCAGCAAGCTCCTTATAAATTTTCTCTGCACTCTTTTAATTTTCTTGTCATCATCCGAAGAACTGTTCCATCTTCCTGATGGAATCAATTCTATAAGGCCATAAAACATAGGAGCAGAAGTCAGCCATTCGGTCCATCGAGTCTGCTCCGCATTTCATCATGAGCTGATCCAATCTCCCCTTTAGTCTCACCGCCTTCTCACCATAACCTTTGATGCCCTGACTACTCAGATACCTATCAATCTCTGCCTTATCTACACCCAATGACTTGGCCTCCACTGCCGCCCGTGGCAACAGATTCCATAGATTCACCACCTTCTGGCTAAAAGTTTTTTTTCGCATCTCTGTTCTGAATGGGCGCCCTGCAATCCTCAAGTCATGTCCTCTCGTACTAGACTCCCCCACCATGGGAAACAACTTTGCCACATCCACTCAGTCCATGCCTTTCAACATTCGAAATATTTCTATGAGGTCCCCCCTCATTCTTCTAAACTCCAAGGAGTACAGTCCAAGAGCGGTCAAACATTCCTCATATGTTAACCCTCTCATTCCCAGAATCATTCCAGTGAATCTTCTCTGAACCCTCTCCAATGTCAGCACATTCTTTCTTAAATAAGGAGCCCAAAACTGCACACAGTATTCCAAGTGAGGTTTTACCAGTGCCTTATAGAGCCTCAACATCACATCCCTGCTCCTATACTCTATTCCTCTAGAAATGAATGCCAACATTGCATTCGCCTTCTTCACCACCGACTCAACCTGGAGGTTAACCTTAAGGGTTTCCTGCACGAGGACTCCCAAGTCCCGTTGCATCTCAGAACTCTGAATTCTCTCCCCATTTAAATAATAGTCTGCCCGTTTATTTCTTCTACCAAAGTGCATGACCGTACACTTTCCGACATTGTAATTCATTTGCCACTTCTTTGCCCATTCCCCCAATCTATCCAAGTCTCTCTGCAGACTCTCTGTTTCCTCAGCACTACTGGCCCCTCCACCTATCTTTGTATCATCAGCAAATTTAGCCACAAAGCCATCTATTCCATAATCCAGATTGTTGGTATACAACGTAAAAAGAAGCGGCCCCAACACGGGCCCCTGTGGTACACCACTGGAAACCGGCAGCCAACCAGAACAGGATCCCTTTATTCCCACTCTCTGTTTCCTGCCAATCAACCAACACTCTATCCACATATATAACTTTCCCGTAATTCCATGGGCTCTCATCTTGTTTAGCAGCCTCATGTGCGGCACCTTGTCAAAGGGCCTTCTGAAAATCCAAATACACAATATCCACTGCATCTCCCTTGTCTAGCCTACTTGTAATTTCCTCAAAAAATTGCACTAGGTTTGTCAGGCAGGATTTTCCTTGAAGGAAACCATGCTGAGTTCTGTCATATGCCTCCAGGTCCTCCAGAACCAGGTCAGAATCTATCGACTTTTTGAAGATCATTGCTAATGGCTCTGCAATCTCCACTGCTACTTCCTTTAGAACACAAGGGTGCATTCCATCTGGTCCAGAAGATTTATCTACCCTTAGACTATTCAGCTTCCTGAGTATTTTCTCTGTCGTAATTGTGACTGCGCATATTTCTCTTCCCTGACGCCCATGAATGTCCGTTATATTGCTGATGTCTTCCTCAGTGAAGACTGAGGAATTCTGTCCAGATATCTTGCTATTTCTTCTTTAATGATGGCTTGAAGCATTTTCTTGAGTGCAGATGTTAAGCTAACTGGCCTATAGTTATCTACCTTTTGCCTACATCCTTTTTCAAACAGTACCGTGACATAGAAGCATAGAAAACCTACAGCACAATGCAGGCCCTTCGGCCCACAAAATTGTGCCAAACATGTCCCTACCTTAGAAATTACTAGGCTTACCCATTGCCCTCTATTCTTCTAAGCTCCATGTACCTATCCAAAAGTCTCTTAAAAGACCCTATTGTATCCACCTCCACCACCATTGCTGGCAGCCCATTCCACGCACTCACCACTCTCTGAGTAAGAAACCTACCCCTGACATCTCCTCTGTACCTACTGTCCAGCACTTAAACCTGTGTCCTTTTGTGGCAACCATTTCAGCCCTGAGGAAAAAGCCTTTGACTATCCACACGATCAATGCCTCTCATCATCTTTTACACATCTATCAGGTCACCTCTCATCCTCCGTCACTCCAAGGAGAAAAGGCCAAATTCACTGAACCTGTTTTCATAAGGCATGCTCCCCAATCCAGGCAACATCCTTGTAAATCTCCTCTGCACCCTTTCTATGGCTTTCACAGCCTTTCTATAGTGAGGCGACCAGAGCTGAGCACAGTACTCCAAGTGGGGTCTGACCAGGGTCTTAAATAGCTGCAACATTATCTCTTGCCTCCTAAATTAAATTCCACGATTAATGAAGGCCAATACCCCAAATGCTTTCTTAACCACAGAGTCAACCTGCTCAGCTGCTGTGGACTTGGACCCCAAGATCCCTCTGATCCTCCACACTGCCAAGAGTCTTACCATTAATAGTATATTCTGCCATCATATTTGATCTACCAAAATGAACCACTTCACACTTATCTGGGTTGAACTACTAAATATCTACCACTTCTCAGCCCAGTTTTGCAAATATCAATGTCCTGCTGTAACCTCTGACAGCCCTCCACACTATCCACAACACCTCCAACCTTTGTGACATCAGCAAATTTACTAACCCATCCCTCCACTTCCTCATCCAGGTCATTTATAAGAATCACGAAGAGTAAGGGTCCCAGAACAGATCCCTGAGGCACACCACTGGTCACTGACCTCCATGCAGAATATGACCCGTCTACAACCACTCTTTGCCTTTCGTGGGCAGGCCAGTTCTTGATCCACAAAGCAATGTACCCTTGGATCCCATGCCTCCTTACTTTCTCAATAAGCCTTGCATGGGGTACCTTATCAAATGCCTTGCTGAAATCCATATACATTACATCTACTGCTCTACCTTCATCAATGTGTTTAGTCACATCCTCAAAGACATTTGCTGTCTTGCCCAGAGTGCAGAGAATTTTGATAAATTATCACAAATACTTCTGCTATAACTTCCAGTATTTCTTTCTATACCCTGAGGTGCATTCCATCAGGATCAGGGGATTGACTTGTCTGCATTTAGGCTCACTAGTTTGCTCATCACTACTTCTTTAGTGGCGGTAATTGTTTCAACTTCCTCACTTCCCGTTGCATTCAGAACATCTCTCTGACATGTTGGATATGTCCATCACCATGAAGACTGACACAAAATAACCGCTTAAGGCATGGCCATTTCCACATTACCCACTATTAATTCCCCATTCTCATCTATGTCCACTTTAGCTACCACTTTTCTGCTTGATTATAAAAGCTTTTTTGTCTCTTTTTAAATTTTTTTTATTAGTTTACTTTCATAATCTATCTTCACTTTTCTTGTTGTTTAGCATTTCTTTGTTGCTAGTTTGATATATTTTATTTCCTTCATTACCAAGGCGGGCTCTCCCTATCCTCAGGGAATGCAATCTCATTTTACAGATTAGTATATCATGTGATAACAGAAGCTGTGATCACAATCACTCAACTTTCTTTGGATGTCAGAATGGTGGGTTAAGGATAGGTAGGTCGCTCAGGCTAATCAGCCTAACATGAGTGATGGGGAAACTGAGGAATCCCTGTCCATAAAACCATAGGTCCATATGGAAGAGTGTGGGACAGGCAGCACAAGATTGTTAAAGGCAAACTATAACCGATCTGGTTGAAATCTGTAGACTTTCAATAAACTTGAGATTAGAAACGTGTATGTTAATGGGACATGAGTGCGCAGAGTCTGTGGAGTAAGTTATTACTGGAGAATAGTTGAAACATAAAAATGCTAGAAATACTGAGTATGTGTTGCACATCTGCCTGTATTTGTTCATCACCCTCTAAACTTCTACCCACTTGCATGTTATCAATGTGTCTACCTCATTACAAATACCACCTTTTGTGAGGAAACTTCCCCAAGTCTTTTTTTTAAAACTCTCGCCTCTGATTTAAACTTTGCCCTTTTTTTTAAGCACACCCCTCGTCATAGGGGGGTGGGAATTGTGCTTTCACCATATCTCTGACCCTCATGATCGTGTATACCTCCATCAGGTCATCTTTTAATCGCCTATATTCCAGAGAATAAAATCCTGGTGTACATAACCTTTCCTTGTAACTTGGGGCCCCAGGTTCAGGCAACTTCCTGGTTTCAAGTTAACATCTTTTCTATAACAGGATGACCAAAACAGTACACAATACTCCAAGTGACACCTCCTGAATGTCTTGTATATCTGCAACATAATGACCCAAATCCTGTACTCAGTGCCTTGACTGATAAAGGCCAGAGTGCTGAAAACCTTTTTCCACCATCCTGTGAGGCCCATTTCACTGAACTATGCCCTGTTCCCTAACACTCTCCAGAGCTTAGCCCATTCACTGTATAGTTTAGCTGTTTATAAATGTTTTGAAATCTGGTATGTTTACATTGATGAATTGTCATGTAAAATGTGTTTCCTCAGCTGCTTGCAGTGATCAAAATGTGTGTGTTTCTGGTCTTATGCTAGCTTCTATGGCACTGGGCTGATTGCAGGGCACGGCTTCACCAGTCCTGAGAGGACGCCTGGTCTCTTTGTTCTCTTCAATGACCAGTGTTTTGGTTTCATCTGGCTTGACCTGAAATCCTTCAGCCTGTACAGTCGAATTGAAGACACACTGAAAAATGCGCAAGCCCCTCACAGAGAAGCTTTCGAACTGATGCTGAAGAACATGCAGTCATGGACGTCCTGAATCACGTCCGCCCTGAAGGAATGGAGCGCTCACAACCATAGGTCTGCAGTTCCTCCTCATGCCCAATGAAGCAGGCCTGCCACTGTCCGCCCCCAAGGAATGGAGCGCTCACAACCATAGGTCTGCAGTTCCTCCTCATGCCCAATGAAGCAGGCCTGTCACTGTCCGCCCCCAAGGAATGGAGCGCTCACAACCATAGGTCTGCAGTTCCTCCTCATGCCCAATGAAGCAGGCCTGTCACTGTCCGCCCCCAAGGAATGGAGCGCTCAGAGCTGCAGGGCTGCAGTTTCTCCTCACACCCACTGAAGCATGCATGCTGGGAAAGAAGGACCAGAACCATGTAATGGCTCCTGCTCACCTTGGCCCCTCTCCCTCTCACCTGAGCTACTACCTTAAGTAATCTTGTTGCAATGGTTTCGTAATAGTTTCTTTTCAATGCACTTGTGTGGTCAGAGCAGAGAATGGAGCCTAAAGAGGAGTATTGAAAGCCTCCCGGCATTCTGTGGAAGGTAACAAAGAATGATGATTGGAAGAAGCTTTAACTTTACGCACTAATGTTTGACTGTACCCTATCTTTAAGGGAGTTTGTTTAATTCTGTTGAAAATCATTGCACACGTTTAGTTTTGTTGTTTAGAATGGAGTAGAAAGAGGAAAAAAGTGATAGTAATTCAAATCACAGAAAGCAAACCTTATCTGGACTGAATGTATAATAAACCTTTTCACCTTCAAACTCTACACCAGCCAGCTGAGGCAGTCAGACAATATCAGGAAATAAAGTATTATTTAAATTTGAGTTTATATGGTTAAGATTGAAAGATTTTAATATTTATGTTAAGAAAATTTATAAAGAGATTTTCAGTTTATTGTTTTATGTTTGAAAAAGAATAATTTAAGTTTTATGATCTTGAACTTGATTAAAAGAAACTTTTGGAAATGGTGTGTTTTCTTTTTCCCTGACAACTTTGCAAACTGTGTGGGGTCCCAAAAGCTTTGCTTAGACTGTTTGTGAAACAGAACTTCTCCAGATGTGGCAGGCAGTGATCATAAGAGGGACTGACTGACTGACAGAGGGGGTGGGGGGAAGGATTGCATAGTTGGGAGCATGTGATTCATTGCAAGCTGCTCTCTGTAGATCTTTACATTTAATTGGTCCAGCACAACGTATTGTCCATCCCTCACTGCCCACAGCCAAGCATGTGGTATCAGTCAGACTGGGGGGGGGTGGGGGGGGGGGGAGTCACAGCAAACAAAGCTCTCTCATTTTAAATTTTAATGAACTCATTGCGAAAACAAATGAGATTCTGCAGATGCTGGAAGTTCAGAAAAAAGCACACAAAATGCTGGAGGAAAGTAATAGAGTTCTTGTTTCAGGCTGAGACTTGCTGGGATTTGAGCATGGAATTTCAGGATTGCTTATCACACTGCTAGAAATTCCTCCTTGCAGTATTCACAACTTAGTCTTACATGGAAGAAAATTCGCTCTCTCTGGGGGAAATAAAAAAAAACTTATGTTCTGGATCAGAATCAGATTTATTATCACTGACAAAAAATGACAAAATTTGATTTGTAGCAGCTAAATGTAAACTTATTTCTTGATGCTTAGGCAGTTAATGCAGTTTTACATTATGTAGAAGTGTGATGCGGACTGTTTTCTGTGATTTCCACAATGCTCCTCAAAATGCAGGGTCAACTGAATTAGTTCTGAGGTTCTCTAACAGACTTCATACAACCACTATGTCAAGTGATGCTGTAAATTTCCATGGTTCTTTAGCAGAAAACAGGTGAGAAGAGTCGCAGGATTAACTTGGGTCTCAGCAAGCTAGGCAGTATCTGTGGAGGGGAATAAATGACCTAATGAGTACCTCCAGCATCTTTTGTATTTATGAGTTAACTTGGCAGCTGTTTTTTTAATTTATGAGTACCACCTTCAGTTGATCAATCAGTGCAGCCTTTGGAAGAGGGACTTCTGCTGTCAAGGGTGCAGAAAGTGCTCTGCATTGGGAACTGGTTTTCACCACACTGGCCGAGTCCTGAAAAGCATCCCCGTTGACTTGGCTCTGTGGTAGGTGATAAATCAACAATATCCAGAAATAAAGGGCTTGTCTTTGTTTTGATGCATCTGTGAGAATATTGGTAGGAATGAACATCTTTTAGTTGTGGAGGCAAAGCCCACCTTAACATGAAAGGATGCTTTACATAATTTGTGGCTTTACCATCGTGTTACAGGGATACTTAGATGTCTGACTCGTTGGGCCGTCAAAGCAGCAGTGCAATGTATATATATATCACAGCAATGATGTTTGGCATATACTGGTTCAGGCAAGCTGAGTATATCCTGGTATGACAAGGTACTTTCCTAGGTACAACGGTGTGATTAACAGATTATCAACAGATTCTGCAGGATGGAAATCTTGAGCAATACACAAAATGCTGCAGCACAGACGATTTAAACTTCTTCAGGGTAGGCATATCTCAAAGAGACTTCACATAGAGCAAATTATAGACACAGGATCCTGCAGATGCTGGCAATGTATAAAGTTTTGTTTTGCTTTATAAAGATAAGATGTTTCAATATTTAGAAACTATCAAAACACTGATTTTAATAAAAAGTGGAATTTGTGTATGTCAGAAATATCTTAACATCACAATAGAAATTTGTATAAGTATCAACAAAGCTGGGTGCAGGGCTTTGGTGAATTTTGAACAGGAAGGGACACTTAAATAGACAATGGTAAAAAATGGGAAGATCAGGTGCAGAGAACCATGTAGTCCATTCCCACTTCTATCAACATTTATGAGAATATCAATTTGGAGCCAAAGGAGACGAATATACCCCTCAATGCTTACTCTCCCATTACATAACATCCACACTAATCTAATTGTAATGTCAACTCCAAATTCCCAAATATGTTTTCGAAATCTTTCACAAACTCCAAGGGTAGCCATAGCCGAAGGGTGGTAGTGGGGACGAGCTCCCTCTGCTAAACAATTGCTCTTCATGGTGTGTGTCTCAAACAGCCTCTGACAACCAAGCCCAACTCCTGGCCTTCACGTGTGGCATAGTTCTTATGCCCGATGGAGCTGTTCTCACTGACAGAAGGGGCAAAGGTCAGCCACTGGTACCTTAAAACCAGTTGCTCTGGGCAAATGGGGTTTGCTAACCATGGATGGTAGCTCATCTATAGAATAGTACAGCACATTACAGGCACTTTGGCCCACAATGTTGTGCTGACCCTCAAACCCTGCCTCCCATATAACCCCCCACTTTAAATTCCTCCATATACCTGTCTAGTAGTCTCTTAAATTTCACTAGTGTATCTGCCTCCACCACTGACTCAGGCAGTGCATTCCATGCACCAACCACTCTTTGAGTGAAAAACCTTCCTCTAATATCCCCCTTGAACTTCCCTCCCCTTACCTTAAAGCCATGTCCTCTTGTACTGAGCAGTGGTACCTTGGAGAAGAGGCGCTGGCTATCTACTCTATCTATTCCTCTTAAAATCTTGTACACCTCTATCATGTTCTTCTGTCATCCTCCTCTCCAAAGAATAAAGCCATAGCTCCCTTAATCTCTGATCATAACCCATACTCTCTAAACCAGGCAGCATCCTGATAAATCTCCTCTGTACCCTTTCCAATGCTTCCACATCCTTCCTATAGTGAGGTGACCAGAACTGGACACAATACTCCAAGTGTGGCCTAACCAGAGTTTTATAGAGCTGCATTATTACATTGCCACTCTTAAAACTCTATCCCTCGACTTATGAAAGCTAACACCCCATAAGCTTTCTTGACTACCCTATCTACCTGTGAGGCAACTTTCAGGGATCTGTGGACATGTACCCCCAGATCCCTCTGCTCCTCCACACTACCAAGTATCCTGTCATTTACTTTGTACTCTGCCTTGGAGTTTGTCCTTCCAAAGTGTACCACCTCACACTTATCCGGGTTGAACTCTATCTGCTACTTCTCAGCCCACTTCTGCATCCTATCAATCTCTCTCTGCAATCTTCGACAATCCTCTACACTATCTACAACACCACCAATCTTTGTGTCGTCTGCAAACTTGCCAAGCCAACTATCCATGTCGTTAATAAAAATCACGAAAAGTAGAGGTCCCAGAACAGATCCTTGTGGGACACCACTAGGCACAACCCTCCAATCTGAGTGTACTCCCTCCACCACGACCCTCTGCCTTCTGCAGGCAAACCAATTCAGAATCCACCTGGCCAAACTTCCCTGGATCCTATGCCTTCTGATTTTCTGAATAAGCCTACCATGTGGAACCTTGTCAAATGCCTTACTAAAATCCATGTAGATCACATCCACTGCACTGCCCTCATCTATATACCTGGTCACCTCCTCAAAGAACTCTATCTAGGAGAGGGAAAACTGATTTCAAACCTCTGCTGCCTTGCGACTATACCCGCTCACGGGAAAGGCTTTGGGAGTAAACCATGAGGAAAAATCCAGAGTCAGAGTCCTAAAGGCAGCTGACTGCTGTACCCAGCACCGGCACGGCAACTCCTGCGATGGTGCTGGCACCAAACTGTATTGACTTTCGTCGTTCCTTTGGACCTGTCACCAGCATGGAGAGGGGGGTCCCACTGCATGGGCAACAGACGGATCTCCATATCAACTCTGCCCTGGCTTGCGCCCTGGAGAGGCCACTCCCAGTGACTACCGGGGTGCAGTACCCATGGTCGACCACGACCGACGGAGGCCACACAATCTTTCACAAGTATCTAACCACCAAAAACAAAAAAAAAACTGCTTCCATTATCATTTGAACAATGAAGTTTCCAAAGTTAGATTTCACCCATGAGGGTCCAGACATTTATGAGAATGATGCGAAGAATGAAAGGGTTGATGTATGAGGAGCATTTGATGGTTCTGGACTTCTAATGAGTGAGTTTAGAAGAATGGTGGGAGGGAAAATCTCACTGAAACCTATTCAATATTGAAAAGTCTAGTCAAAATGGATGTTTCCTATACTGAGGTATTCATAGATGAGATAGCACAGCATCAGAATACAAGAATGCCCTTTTAGAAAGTTCAAAATAAATGTTATCAGGGTACATAAATGTCAGCACATACATATGGGCATACTCAACAAACCTACAGAATTGTATCTAGAGCAGGATTCAGTGAAAAATGGAATAGTAACTAAAAGGATTCAATGAGAGATGCAATAGAACCATAGACTACAGTGCTGTACAGGCCCTTCAGCCCTCCATGTTGTGCCGACCAATATAATCCTTAAAAAAAGTACTAAACCCACACTACCCCATAACCCTCTATTTTTCTTTCATCCATGTACCTGTCCAACAGGCTCTTAAATACCCCTAATGTTTTAGCCTCCACCACCATCCCTGGCAAGTCATTCCAGGCATTACCCTCTGTGTAAAAAAACTTACCCCTGATGTCTCCCCTAAACTTCCCTCCCTTAATTTTGTACATATGCCCTCTGGTGTTTACTATTGGTGCCCTGGGAAACAGGTACTGACTATCCACACTATCTATGCCTCTCATAATCTTGTAGACCTCTATCAAGTCCCCTCTCATTCTTCTATGCTCCAAAGAGAAAAGTCCCAGCTCTGCTAACCTTGCTTCATATGACTTGTTCTCCAAACCAGGCAACATCCTGGTAAATCTCCTCTGCATCTTCTCCATAGCTTTCACATCCTTCCTATAATGAGGTGGCCAGAATTAAACACAATACTCTAAGTGTAGTCTCACCAGAGATTTGTAGAGTTGCAACATGACCTCTCTACTCTTGAACTCAATCCCCCTGTTAATGAAGCCTAGCATCCCATAGGCCTTCTTAACTACCCTATCAACTTGTGCAGCGACCTTGAGGGATGTATGGATTTGAACCCCAATGTCCCTTTGTTCATCCACACTCTTAGTAACTGACCATTAATCCTGTACTCAGTCTTCTGATTTGTCCTTCCAAAATGCATCACCTCACACTTGTCCGGATTGAACTCCATCTGCCATTTTTCTGCCCAACTCTGCAGCCTGTCCATATCCTCTTGTAACCTTCGACAACCTGAAGCTCCATCCACAACTCCTCCAATCTTCGAGTCATCCGCAAACTTACTCACCCATCCTTCCACCTCTACATCCAGGTCATTTATAAAAATCACAAATAGCAGGAGTCCCAGGAGAGATCCCTGCGGCACTTCACTAGTCACCGACCTCCAGGCAGAAATCTTTCCTTCCACAACTACACTCTGCTTTCTTTCTTTAAGCCAATGTTTTATCCAAACAGCCAAGGTTCCACTTATCCCACGCCTCATGACTTTCTGGATGAGTCTCTCATGAGGGACCATGTCAAATGCTTTGCTAAAGTCCATGTAGACCACATCCACTGCCCTACCCTCATCAATTTCTTTTGTTACCTCTTCAAAAAACTCAATCAGGCTCGTGAGGTATGATCTTCCCTTCACAAAGCCATGTTGACAATCCATGAGTAGACTGTACTTCTCTAAATGCTCCTAGATCCTATCCTTAAGAATCCTTTCCAGTAGTTTGCATACCACTGACGTAAGACTCACCGGTCTATAGTCCCCAGGTTTCTCACTATTACCTTTTTTAAACAAGGGAACTACAGATGCCATTCTCCAGTCCTCCGGCACTTCTCCTGTAGCCAAAGAGGATTCAAAGATCACAGAGACTGTAATAGGATTCAGTGAGATATGGAATAGAGACTGTAACATGATTCAATGAGAGATGGAAAAGTGAATGTGATAGGAATCAATGAGAGGGAATAGTGACTGTAACAGGATTTGATGAGAGATGGAATAATGACTGTAACAGGATTCAATGAGATATGCAATGAATAGTGACTGTAACCGGATTCAATGAGAGATGGAATAGTGAGTAACAGGGTTCAATCAGAGATGGAATAGTGACTGTAACAGGATTCAATGAGAGATGGAATAGTGAGTAACAGGGTTCAATCAGAGATGGAATAGTGACTGTAACAGGATTCAATGGGAAATGGAATAGTGACTGTTACAGGATCTAATGAGAGATGGAATAGTGAGTAACAGGGTTCAATCAGAGATGGAATAGTGACTGTAACAGGATTCAATGAGAGATGGAATAGTGAGTAACAGGGTTCAATCAGAGATGGAATAGTGACTGTAACAGGATTCAATGAGATATGCAATGAATAGTGACTGTAACCGGATTTAATGAGAAATGGAATAGTCAGTAACAGGGTTCAATCAGAGATGGAATAGTGACTGTAACAGGATTTAATGAGAGATGGAATAGTGAGTAACAGGGTTCAATCAGAGATGGAATAGTGACTGTAACAGGATTTAATGAGAGATGGAATAGTGACTGTTACAGGATCTAATGAGAAATGAAGAAGTATTCCTTTAGCCAGTACAATTCATGGCCTCAAACAGCTTTGGAGGCTAAGTCATAGGGTTTATTTAAAGCAGAAGTTGATATGTTCTTGATTAGTCAGGGCAGCAAAGGTTATGGGGAGATTGGGGTTGAGCAGGATAATGAAACAGCCATGATCAAATGGTAAAGCCGACTCAATGGGCTGAATGGCCTAATTCTACTCTTACATCTTATGCAGTTTGAAGGTTTGGTTACTTGGTGGGCAAGGAAATGGAAGAGATGAACATAGGGTGAGATAATTTACGTGGAATTGGTTAAATATGTTTACTGAGATACAGTGGAATAAACTTCTGCAAGCTTTCCATACAAATAATTTTCCATCCCCTTTTCCCTCATCTCAGCCAGTTGGTGGCATAGTGGCATCAGCACTGGACTTCAGAGCAAAGGCTCCTGAGTTTGAATCCAGCTGGCCCCCTCGCACGCTTTCCATCGTGCTGGGTTGAGCAAACTCGGCCTCATAAAAATAAGAAAGCCTGCTAAAAAAATGCCGTCACGACGGCATCCCAATGACTCCACTTCGAGTTAAGGGTTTTCTTCTTCTTTCCCTCATCTCTGTGCTCCTCTGGCTGTGTCCTAAGCCCCCTCCTTTACTTCCTGTGTACCCATGACTGTGTCACCACCCAAAGATCAAATCTGCTAATTAAATTTGCCGATGACACTCCATTGATTGGCCTAATCGCAAACAATAACAAGTTGGCCTAAGGAAGAAGTCATCTCTCTGACACAGTGGTATCAAGAAAACAAACTTTCCCTCAATGTCTCAAAAACAAAGGAGCTGGTTGTGGATTACAGGAGGTATGGTACACGCTCACCCCTATTGACATCAATGAATCTGGGCTTGAGAGGGTGAACTGCTTCAAGTTCCTTGGTATACACATCACCAAGGATCTCACGTGGTCTGTACACACCAGCTGTGTGGTGAAAAAGGCAGAACGGCGCCTCTTTCACCTCGGATGGTTGAAGAAGTTTTGTATGAACCCCCAAATCCTTAGAACTTTCAACAGGGACACAATTGAGAGCATCCTGACTGGCTGCATCACTGCCTGGTATGGGAACTGTACCTCCCTTAATCGCAGGACTCTGCAGAGAGTGGTGTGGACAGCCCAGCGCATCTGTAGATGTGAACTTCAAGTCAAGTCAAGTCACTTTTATTGTCATTTTGACCATAACTGCTGGTACAGTGCATAGTAAAAATGAGACAATGTTTTTCAGGACCATGGTTCACATGACACAGTACAAAAACTAGACTGAACTACGTAAAAAAACAACACAGAGAAAGCTACACTAGACTACAGACCTACACAGGACTGCATAAAGTGCACAAAGTGCAGGCATTACAATAAATAATAAACAGGACAATAGGGCAAGGTGTCAGTCCAGGCTCTGGGTATTGAGGAGTCTGATAGCTTGGGGGAAGAAACTGTTACACAGTCTGGTCGCGAGAGCCTGGATGCTTTGGTGCTTTTTCCCAGACGGCAGGAGGGAGAAGAGATTGTATGAGGGGAGCATGGGGTCCTTCATAATGCTGATACCTTTGCGGATGCAGCGTGTAGTGTAAATGTCCGTGATGGCAGGAAGAGAGACCCCGATGATCTTCTCTGCTGACCTCACTATCCGCTGTAGGGTCTTGCGATCCGAGATGGTGCAATTTCTGAACCTGGCAGTGATGCAGTTGCTCAGGATGTTCTCAATACAAACCTTGTAGAATGTGATGAGGATGGGAGATGGGAGATGGACTTTCCTCAGCCTTCGCAGTAAGTAGAGATGCTGCTGGGCTTTCTTTGCAATGGACCTGGTGTTGAGGGACCAGGTGAGATTCTCTGCCAGGTGAACACCAAAAAATTTGGTGCTCGTAACGATCTCTACCAAGGAGTCATCGATGTTCAGCGGGGAGTGGTCACTCCGTGCCCTCCTGAAGTCAACAGCCATCTCTTTTGTTTTGTTCACATTAAGAGACAGGTTGTTAGCTCTGCACTGGTCCGTTAGCCGCTGCACCTCCTCTCTGTAAGCTGACTAATCGTTCTTGCTGATGAGACCCACCACAGTTGTGTCATTGGCGAACTTGATGATGTGGTTCGAGGTGCATGTCGCAGCACAGTCGTGGGTCAGCAGAGTGAACAGCAGTGCACTGAGCACGCAGCCCTGGGGGTGCCCCTGTGCTCAGTGTGATGGATTTTGGAGATGCTGCTCCCGATCTGGACTAACTGAGATCTCCCAGTCAGGAAGTCTAGGATCCAGTTGCAGAGGGAGGTATTCAGGCCCAGTAGGCTCAGCTTTCCAATCAGTTTCTGAGGGATGATTGTGTTGAATGCTGAACTGAAGTCTATGAACCGCATTCAAATGTATGTGTCTTTTTTGTCCAGGTGGGTTAGAGCCAGGTGGAGGGTGGTGGCAATGGCATCTCTGTTGAGCAGTTGGGACAGTACACAAACAGCAGGGGGTCCAGTGAGGGGGGCAGCAGGGTCTTGATATGCCTCATGACGAGCCTCTCAAAATACTTCATGTTGATGGATGTAAGTGCAAAGGGACGGTAGTCACTATTCAGGACATTTACGAAGACTGGTGTGTAAAAAAGGCCCAAATGATCTTCAGGGAACCGAGTCACCCCAACCACAAACTGTTCCAGCTGCTACCATCTGGGAAATGGTACCACAGCATAAAAGTCAGGACCAACAGGCTCCCGTACAGCTTCTTCCAGCTGGCCAGCAGACTGCTGAATTTCAATGTTATATTGAAATATACATGAAATTATACATGAAATACATGTATACATGAAATTGTTATACTGTTATACATGAAATTGATTAATAAATTACTATGATTGTACATTACACATTTGAACAGAGACATAACGTAAAGATTTTTACGCCTCATGTATTTGAAGGATGTAAGTAATGAAGTCAATTGAAGACATCGGACCACCACCACCATGACGACGATGACGACCCAGCAGGCCAGGCAACATCTATGGAAAAAAGTTCAGTCGACGTTTTGGGCCAAAACCCTTCGGAAGGACTAGAGAAGGACTTTGGCAGGAGTAGATTTAAAAGATAGAGAGAGGGGGGAGAGAAACACCAGGTGATAGGTGAAACCTGGAGGAGGAGGGAATGAAGTCAGGAGCTGGGAAGTTGGTTGGTGAAAGAGACAGAAGGCCATGGAAGAAAGAAAAAGGGGGGGAGGAGCACCAGAGGGAGGCGATGGGTGGGCAAGGAGATGAGGGAAAAGGGGATGGGAAGGTGGGTAAGTGGAGGCATTACCGGATATTTGAGTAATCTGTGTTCATGCCATCAGGCTACCCAAACAGAATATAAGGCGTTCTACCTCCAACCTTAGTGTGGCTTTATCTCACAGTGGAGAAGGCCATGGATGGACATATCAGAATGGTAATGGGAAGTGGAATTAAATTGGGTGGCCACTGGGAGATCCTGCTTGTTCTGGCGGGAGCTTAGACGCTCGGCAAAGTGGTTTGCCAATCTATGTTGGGTCTCACTGATGTACAGGAGGCCACACTGGAAGCACAAAACACAGTAAATGACCCTAAAAGACTTACTGGTGAAGTTAATGGTTATGAGGGAGGAGGTGCAAGGGCAGGTGTAGCACTTGTTCTGCTTGCAAAGATGTCCCAGGAAGGAGATCAGTGGGGATGGGTGAATGAACAAGGGAGTTGCGTAGGGGGTGATCCCTGCGGAGACCAGAGAGTGGGGGGGGGGGGGGTGTGGGGGGAGATGTGCTTAGTGGTGGGATCCCGCAGGAGATGGTGGAAGTTTTGGGGAATTATGTGCTGGACGTGGAGGCTGCTGGGGTGGTAGGTGAGGACACGAGGAACCCTATCCCTGATAGCGTGGTGGGAAGATTAGGTAAGAGCAGACCTGCATGTAATGGAAGAGATGCATTTGAGATCAGCGTTGATGGTGGAGGAAGGAATCTCTGAAAAAGGACACTCCCTTCATTCTAGAATGAAAAGCCTCATCATGAGAGCGGATGTGTCAGAGATGGAGTAATTGAGAAGAGGGTGACGTTTTTACAAGTAGTAGAGTGGGACATCAGAACAGTGCAAGGGGAGACAATAGCAGAATGCAAATTAAAGTGTTATAGAGAGCGCACCGTTCATGTAGGCAGTAACATATCTGTCAGAATGAGGTTGATTGTGAAGTCATGAAGAAGTTTGTTCAAGAGAGAACAAAGTTGACTGGTGGGAGTGGGTAAGGAACTCAGATAATTGGGTTATCTGAACCTGAAACCCCCTATATTGGGGTTGAGGCTTCCGGAATACAACAGAGATATCCTGTCACCCAGTATTGGGGAGGGGTTGAAGGTCCTTTCAGCAGAACAAGCAATGTCCTGGTCTCCAAAGTGTTCACTTCCTTTACTAAGATGGCGCAGATGCAAAATAGACTAAAGCTGTTACGTCATTCACGCGTCGGCTATTACAGATTTTTTTGGCGAAGAATCGAAGCGACGGATACTTACGTGTCGCAGGCGCAATGGCGTGCATCATGGCGGCTGCTAGTCTGCGGACGGTAACAGAAGCGCTGAAGGAACTGTTGGTGCCAGCGGGTGAGTGAGATCAGTGGGTAACTGGGCGAGGCCGGTGAGGAGAAGGATGAGGGAACCGGGAGGGAAGACCTGAGGGTATGAGAACGGGGGGGGGGGGGGGGGAGGTGGTCGTGGTGGCAAACGCTCCAAGGATTTACCCCAACCTCGGGCTCGCCCCCGCCGTGCACTCTGGATCCCATACCAACCCTGAGTTCGTTCACGGGATTTGCTCGCCTTTCTTTCCACAGATGCTGTCTGACGTTCGGTTGAAATGTATAACGTGTTTATTTGTTATCGTTAGGAGTTTGGGGATTTGCTTTGGGGCAAGCTCCTGTCAGATATCTCGCAACTGATGTATTCCCCTGTGTTCATTTCCAGAAGTGACTGTCGTGTCGCAGGCCAGCCGTGAGGATGTCCTCCTGCAGACTCTGTCACGTAATCTCTGTGCTTATCGGGAGAAGTTGCTGCACGATACAGGCAGGCTGGCTTTGGGGGAGCTGAGGACTTGTGTAGTGACCCAGTTAGCTTGGCCTCTGAGCTCTGACGATATCGTGTGGAGTTTTGTTGCTGAACTACTATTGCTCCTCCTGTGTTTGAAGCAGGCAATGATTGATGCATTAGCACAATTCACACCCCCAAAACCGAACCCCAAGAGCCCTGAGTGTGCACCACCACTGTCACCTGATACTCTGAGTATATCACAGCAGAAAACAGTACAGACTGCGCTACAGTTTGTCGTCAGTCTCGGGATCTGCCCATACCTACTACCAGGGGTGGGAATCCCCCTTGGCTGCAGGTCAGAGTTTGCAGCCACAGTTGAAAAGCTGATTCGTGACTCAGTGCCTGCTGATGGGAGCTGGCGACTGTACACCATCACCCATTTGCTCCTCACCATTGCTGAGCATCCGTCCCTGGAAAGCCTTGTGTTCAGCAGGCACCTGGGAGATCTGATAGCCAGTCTGTGCCAGCTGGGTTATTCGCCAAATAAAGGTCAGCACAAGTCGGTGTTAGAGAAAGGTTCACCAGGACACTGTGCATCTCAAAAGGTATGGTAATCAGCCCTCTTGAGACTCTGTCTGCTGAAATGGCCAGAGGCGAAGATTATTTTACATACTGTTTTCCTGAAGCTGGGAGGATTTTCCTGCTCCTGGTGGCTGGTTTTGCAAATGATCTTGCAGGCCTCCATAAAGCTTCCATCGTTTCAAAGGAAACAATTTTCTGACTAATGTGTATGTGTGATTTCATAACCCTGACGCCTTCATTGTGAATTCTTACACAGTGAGGAAACCAGCCCTTCATCTCTCTAGAGTTCACAGTAACCATCAAGCGGTCATACACTAACACTTGTATCCCATTCTTCCCCCCACCCCCCTCCAATTCTCATGGACTTTTTTCTGGACACCATTTAGCATTGTCACAATTTTCAATTTGATGACTGGAATGGAACTTTGTACTTGAGCTGTGACATAGAAAATCCACAGCACATTACAGGCCCTTCGACCCATAATGTTGTGCCGACCATGTAACCTATTCTAGAAACTGCCTAGTGTTTCCCTGCTGCGTAGCGCTCTATTTTTCTAACCTCCATGTACCTATCTAGGAGTCTCTTAAAAGACCCTATTATATCTGCCTCTACCACCGTTGCTAGCAGTACATTCCACGTACTCACCACTCTCTGTGTGAAAAACTTACCTCTGAAATCCCCCTTATACGTACTTCCAAGCACTTTAAAATTATGCTCCTTTGTGTTAGCCATTTTACCCCTGGGGTAAAAGCCTCTGGCTATCCACACGATCAATGCCTGTAATCATCCTATACACCTCTGTCAGGTCATGTCTCATCCTCCATCACTCCAAAGAGAAAAGGTCAAGTTCACTCAACCTATTCTCATAAGGCATGCTCCCCAATACAGGCAACATCCTTGTAAATCTCCTCTGCACCCTCTCTATAGTATCCACATCCTTCCTGTAGTGAGATGGCCATAACTGACCTAACTAGTGTTCAGTGTAGTTCTAGCAAGGTCTCGCTGTGCTGGCATTTTCTGACTCAGCCAATAAAGGTGATTATCCCATGTGCTTTTGTACACACCTGATGTACCTTCAGGGATCATTGGGTTTGCACTTTAAGTTTCCTTTGTTCTTCAACACCTTGAGGTAATCTGCTGTTTATCATGTATCCTCTTCCTCCTTTTGATGGTGCCGCAAGATTCTTCTTCACCATCAACCACATGACCAACATTCGTATCATCAACAAGGACTTTAATCTTTTCAATCTTTTTATTGAATTTTTCAAAAACAGATACATGATGGTCATAATAGTACAAAGGGAGTGAGATTACATTGTCGGCAATTAACACATGAGTAAAAACTATAGTTAGCACCATAGTAACTCCCAAACCCTTGATATAAACAAGAAACAAGAAAAAAAAGATAGAAAAAAAACCCAAATTGAAAAATCAAAAACAAAATAAACTAAACTAAACACAACTAAACCTAAGCTTAAAAAAAAACAAGCTGGGCTAGTCTATTACATCAAAAAAAAAAGGTATTGGTGTCGTTAACACTGCTCCTCTACTCAAATTAATGAGTAATATAAAGGAATCGGAAAAGGTCAAATTACATTCTATGAAAATATTGAATAAAAGGCCTCCAAGTTTCTTCAAATTTAACTGAGGAATCAAACTTCTAATTTTTTCTAAATTTAAACAGGATATGGTTTGAGAAAACCATTGAGATGTGGTAGGAGGATTTATCTCTTTCCAATTCAATAAAATAGATCCTCTAGCCATTAAAGTAGCAAATGCAATCATCCGCCGAGCTGCAGAGGGCAGATCAGCCATTGGTAAGCCAAAAATTGCAGTAATAGGGTGATATAAACATCAGTCCACAATGGGTTAATCTTGAATGTAATTCTGCACAAGGATTTTAATTGACTTCCATCTTAGGGACCTCGCTTCCCTTGTTTTTTAAATTGAATAAACAAATGGTTAACCCAATAATTAAACATTCATTTTGAATATGGTTTCAGTTTCATAAATTATTGGCTTGAATAAATTTATTTTATCAAGTTCTATTATATCTAATTTTTTCTTTCAACCCTCATGGATCAAGCCTTTTCAGTTTGGAAAATAAGAGGTATATGTTTTCGTGATTTATTTTTGGATAACTGTTTTATGTCTTTTGAATAGTTGTCTAGTAAATATAATTTGCCCAGATCCCATTTTTTTTTAGATACTTACAGATCAGAGATTTTTTAAATACAATGTTACCTACTTTTCTGATTTCATATACAACTTGGAAAATATATTGGAAAAAATTTTAGGCTTAAACCCTTATCAAAAGGGTTTAATAGCAATCATTTATGATATGATTATGAATATACAGCCAGATATATCCAATAAAATTAAAAATGAATTGGAGAAGGAACTTCAATTTTCTTTATCTTTAGAGAAATGGGGAAAAATTTTCAATTAGTTAATTTTTCTTCTATTTGTGCTAGACATGTGTTGATTTAATTTAAAGTGGTGCATAAGGCTGATATGTCTAAAGATAAATTAGCTCGTTTTCACTCAAATATAAATCCGATTTGTGATAGATGTCACTGTGAGGTAGCCTCTCTGACTCATATGTTTTGGTCTTGCCCTCTTTTGGAAAAATTTTGGAAATGTATTTTTGATACATTCTCTACAGTTTTGCACATTGATTTACAACAAGCACTTTAATCATGATCCCTACGTTAAGTCCAAATCATTTGCAGACATTATACCTCCTCTCTGATGGGAGTAACAAGAAGAGAGCATGCCATGGTCTAAATGATGGATGCGACTGTCCAAAGCATAACCTCTTGAAAGATATCTAGAGTCTGAGCTTTGGTTTCCGTGTTTTGATCTCTGTCTGGACGTCCCAATTGAGAGGGCGCTGGAGTGGTTGAGCAAGGTGTTGACATCTGCAGGACATGGAGGCAGTGAGAGAGTCCTGTTCTGTCCTGATTCCATCTTGCTTGCTGTCCTGTTGGATCACAGGTCTCGGCTCCCTTTGTACTGCAAAATTGCAGTGTGCTTTGTTGAAACTGCCATACTCCACAGGCTGTCCAGAGAAAGGAGAGCAATAGGAAACTGCTTTTGGGGCTACTGCTTGCTTAAGGTTATATCCCATGGAACTATGTTCAATGTCATAAATACAAAGTTTGTATGTTATTGTCAGGGCCTCACTCAGGCTGAGCAGCAGGGATGTCAGGAAGCTCTACAGAGGATTTTGGATAGAGTATATCAGCCGAATGCCATCAAGGAACTGCTGATTCTTCAGGGAGGATCTAAGCAGGTAAGAGCTGCAAACATTCAGTTCCAGCTATTCCCGTGATGTTAAGCACAGAGGCAGGTTGTTCAGCCCAGGTAGCTATGCATGCATGTTAATCCATGCATGTTAATCCTGATGACCACCTCATGATCGTGATCTGGAACATTCTGTGATTTGATGATACAGATGTTTTACCAAATACTAGTAAGTTTATCTTCCTTCACCACATTCTCAGGCACCACACTCCAAATCCCCTGCTTTAAACCCGTGTACCCTGACTTTAAATGCTTCTTGTTTGGAAAATTTTCTCACCATTAAAAGACAACCATTTCTTAAGTTGTATGTTGAGATTTTTTTTCTTTAACCAATGCTTGGCTGTCCTGGAGAAGGGCCTATTCCACACTGTATCTCAATTAATAATACTGGGAAGGGGGCATGCAAATCTGGATTTTGTTTTGGGGAACAAGGTTGTGCAAATCGCAGGAGAATCACGTGGAGAGCAGGTTCATTACACTGATGAATTCATTTAGATTTAGTATAATAGCACATGTACCATTGGAATAAGGTTTGCAAATTGGGTTGTTTAATTTGAACAGACTGACAAGGTTGTGTTGCAGTTAGGCTGATGCTATTGCAGCTCAGGGCATTGGAGTTTAGAGTGCAATTCCAGCACCATCTGTAAGGAATTTGTATGCTCTTCCCATATGCATGTGGCTTTCCTCTGGGTGCTTTGGTTTCCTCTCTCAGTCCAAAGAATTACCAGCTAGTATATTGCTTGGTCTTTGTAAATTTTCCTGTGGTTAGGCAAGCATTAAATTAGTGGGTTACTGGGTGGTGCGGCTTGGTGGACCGGAAGGGCCGTTCCACGCTGTATCTCCAAATAAATAAATAGATAGATAGATAGTGATTTGACTGGAACAGTCTGGAAGGTAAAACAATTTGCTGCTTTTCAAGAAAGAGATGCAAGGAATTCAGGTAAACGTGTTTGGCACACAGAGAGGACGGTGTGGCCATGTGTGGATGTCCAGGTAAGGCAGATAAAAAAGTTTTTATCAGACACAGTTTAGTAAGGCTTCCTGCCTGGAAGAATAGGGATGAAGTTAAAATTTCTTGATCAGTCATGTTTTGGAGAGAAGTTGGGAGAATGGGTTTGAGAGGGATAATAAATCAGCCATAATGGAATGGCAGAGCAGTCTTGATGGGCTGAATGGCCTAATTCTGCTCCTATGTCTCATAGACTCATGATTAATTGGTGTTTTGGTGACTGAAGGCTGTTATCTGTGTGGAACCACAGAGCTCAGTAGTGGATCCCTGCCTTTATGTAATTGATAATAGTGATCTAGACCTCAGTGTGAGGGGAATGATAAAATAATTTGCAGATGATGCAAATTGGCTGCGTGACAATAAAATGGGAAACATTGCATTGCAGGATGATTTAGATGACTCATCATTTGGGCAGAATGGGATTTAATCCAGGGTCAGTGAGTACTGTGTTGTTTTCTTCCCAATCACATTACTCTTGGCAAGAAGGCAAGAGAATGTGAGGATCTTGGGTGGTGTGTGTGGAGGGACTTTGCAATATGTGTCTTCAGGTCCTTAAAAACAGGAGAAAGTGAGGAAAAGTGTTGATGTGAGGAAGATAGTTGTAGGATTTGGGCTGATATTGATTAACTGGTAAAATGGCAGGTGGAATTTAATCCCAGCAAGTGCAGGATGATATGCTTATTGGAAGACATTGTGCATGAATTATTGTACTATCAAGAGGATAAATTTAAGGTAGAGATAGGTAATTAATTAAAAGATATTGGAATTAAAGATTATTTGGGATGCAGAGGAGTTGAGGCTAGCATGACTAGGAATGGTTACGTTTAATGGAGGGTTAGACTTGAGGTGTAAATGGCCTACTCTTGTGTTAAGGTCAATTAAGAAAAAAGCAATACCTCAGTATCTGTGTCTAAGTATTTTTGGAAGAAGATGTATGGGAAACTTCCCTGATTCTATAGGGCAGAGAATATAAGAGCAGGGAAATTATGGTGCAGCTTTATATCATTCAACAATACACATGTAAACAAAACAGTATTCCTCCAGGGCCAAGGTGCAACACGCAGTACATACAGTTACACAGGTACAATAGTACATACAGTCTCAAAGAAGTAATATTAGCACATGTCTCTGAGTGGTATGCCCAAGATTGATGATGCAGGGAATGTTGCAAGAACAAGTACACAGCAGTTCCTCATCTCATGCTGAGTCAGTTGCAGGCAAAGGCAATACAGCTTGTCTTCCAGGGAGTGATCAATAGAGAACAGGATCGATCGGAGACACTGGCGGCACCAGAGGTTTTTTTCTTGCTGGTGCTACAGTGGGGCTGAATTATTCAGTGATGGTGCTGAGGGATGTACTGTATGGTAATATGTATTTGCAAGGCCAGACGCATGGCGTTCAAAAGTCAGTTTCAAACATTATGTGCATACTGTAAATGCCTCTGTTGATTCACAAGCAACAGCAATTGATAGATCTAATATAGAAGTGAACTGTATAGAAGTCAGCAGCATCGGCAAAAACTCGGGCTGCACAGAGCATAAACAAACAAACCAACAGAGCATCCAGCCCACAGTGCACAACATGAATCACACACCAATCCCACAATCAGTGTCAAGTGTGGGCTTTTCAACTGAAAAACACAACACTGACCCACAATGTTCACTGCTATTTGCATTACATGGACAGACAATGCCAAAAGATATACCGTTATTAAAGTCAAATAAGGCAAACAACAGATGCAAGGCTTTACCAGGAGTTGGACAAATCGTACTCTGACCAGGCAATACCTCAATTAATTCGGCTACTGAATTTAAAACAAAAATCAACAGAATCACCGCTTGGAAGTCTAAGCAAAACCAGTAAATGTATTATTATACTCACTATTTTCTTGGACAATCTTTGCATGTCCTTTATCAAGCATATTTTCCAATCTTGAACTGTCTTGCTTTCTCAATCTGAATCCGGCCCATGCCTCCATAGCAAACTTAGGAGCTGCACTTGCATGGTGGGTTTTGAAAGCTGTTGTAGCTTTCCGCCAGTTGCGGTAACCGGTGACAGTGAAGGTAGACTCAGAATGTAATCCATGTCCTCCACACAGGAAATGCCTGCATGCAAAGCAGAACGTATCTTTCGTGATTGAATATTCCAGCCAGGAGTACAGGTCAAACCAGCCACGAATAAAACTCCTTTGCTGATTGTCAAACTGCTGCAAAGGGTACTTTTTCAATGCTGGCCGACAGGGTCTTTCCTTAGGCTGCTGGCTAACATCGCTAACAGTATTCCCACTAGCACTAAGAGCAGCTTCATCCACGGTCTCTTCTGAATCCCGCTCCATTTCTTGTTCCTCTACTTCACCCTCATACCCCGATGAACTGCTGTCGTCCTCATCCCCACTTACTTCTTTCTGCATGTCACTTTCAATTAAGACAGGTTCAGGCTGAGACACCACCGATTCCTCTGGATGAGGTTGTTTTCTCACTAAGAATTGATCCATTTTTCATGCCAGCCAAAATAATGCACATGCCAGGCCCACGCTAACTTGTAAAAGCACAACGTGTGTGTGTGGCATCTGTTAGTCTTGCGAGAGCATGGATCTGCGCCTAGATCTTGCACAATGTATGTATACTATCAATCTCTCGCGTGAGTGACATCACCACCTTAAGTGATCTTAGATCAGCTTAAACTGATCTGAGTGAGGACAGCAATGGCGAGACATTGACAACGAACGAATAAGCAGAAGTGTAGAGTGGATCTGACCTTAGACCCTCACAGAGTTTATAACTTTATTGCTGCGTGGGTGCTATGATAATTGGGGGCGCTGTTTCACTAGATCAACTGGAGAAACAAGCTGTATTCAAAACTATACAGAGAAAGCAGCTGCAATTTGTATGTCGAATTTCAGTTAATTTCTTGGTGGTGCTATTGTAATTTCTGCTGGTGCTATAGCACCTCAGCACGGCCACTGATGGGAGAGCCAGCCTACAGGGGCCAGCCACAACCCAACATGGATTCCAGTGTGCCTGCTGTGCCTCTGATGCCTCCTCCCCTGGGCACCTATAATAGACGATGCTGTGGCAGGAGGGCCTGGTCTGCACAACAACTAAGGCCACACTGCTCCCTTGCTGTTGGTCTCTCTAGTGAACCAGACTTGGACCTTAAGATGTAGGAGCAAAATTGGGTTATTTGGCCCATTGAATCTGCTCTGCCATTTCATTATGGCGGATCCATTTTCTCTTCCAGGAGCCCTATTGTCCTACCATTCTCCCCATATCCCTTCATACCTTGACTA
The DNA here is from genome assembly GCF_030144855.1 of Hypanus sabinus. Classification (NCBI taxonomy): domain Eukaryota; kingdom Metazoa; phylum Chordata; class Chondrichthyes; order Myliobatiformes; family Dasyatidae; genus Hypanus; species Hypanus sabinus. Next base: position 85,059,133 of record NC_082722.1, read on the forward strand.
TTCAAGAATCTATCCACCTCTGTCTTAAATATACTCAATGACTTGGCCTTCACAGCCACATGTGACAACAAATTTCAAAGATTCACCACTCTCTGGCTAAAGAAATTCTTCCTCATCTCTATTCTAAAAGGATGCTCTGTATTCTGAGGCTGTGTCCTCTGGTCTTAGACTCCTCCACTATAGAAACTTACTCTCCATGTCCACTCTATCAATGTCTTTCACCATTTGATATGTTTCAATGAGGTCACCCCTTATTCTTCTGAATTCTAGTGAGTACAGACCCAGAGCCATCAAATGTTCTTCATACGACAAGCCTTTCAATCCCAGAATCATTTTCGTGAATATTTGAATCCTTTCCAGTGTCAGCACATGTGCACAGTGATCCAAATGAGACCTCACCAGTGCTTTATAAAGCCTCAACGTTACATCCTTTTATATTCTAGTTCTCTTTAAATGAATGCCAACATCACATTTGCCTTCCTCACCACCAGCTCAACTTGCAAATAAACACTTAGGAAATCTGGCATGAGGATTTGGTCCCTTTGCACCTCAATTTTTTGAATTTTCACTCTATTTAGAAAATATTCTACCCTTTTATTTCTTCTACCAAAGTGCATGACCATACACTTCCCAATGCAGTATTCCATCTGCCACTTTGCCCTTTCTCCTAATCTGTTTAAGTCCTTCTGTAGCCTCTTACTTCCTCAAAACTACCTGCCACTCTGCCTATCTTTGTATTGCCTGCAAACTTTGCCATAAAACCGTCAATTCCGTTGTCCAAGTCATTGACATATAATGTAAAAAGTAGAGGTCCCAACACAGACCCTGTGAAACACCACTAGTCATTGGCCGCCATCCGGACAAAGGCTCCCTTTATTCCCACTCTTCTTGCCAATATTCTCCTTTGTCTATGATACTTATTATTTCTTCAAAGAATTCCAAGATTTGTCAGGCATGCTCTTCCCTTGAGGAAACCATGCTGACTATGGCCTACTTTATCATTTGCCTTCAAGTACCCTGAAACCATATCCTCAACAATCAACTCCAACATCTTCCTAACCACTGAGGTCAAACTAACTGGCCTATAATATCCTTTCTTCCGTCTCTCCCCCTTCTTGAAGAGTGGAGTGACATTTGCAATTTTCCATTCTTCCGGAACCATGCCAGCATCAATTAATCCTTGAAAGATCATTACTAGTGCTTCCACAATCTTTTCCATCACCTACTCCAGAACCATAGGGGGTATACCATCTGGTCCAGGTGACTAAGCTAGCTTCAGATCTTTCAGTTTCCCAAGAACCTTCTCTCTAGTAATGGCAACTTCACACACTTCTGCCCCCTGACACTCTTGATCTTCTAGCATACTGCTGGTATTTTCCACAGTGAATGCTGTGGAAAATACTTATACAATTCATTCAACAGTTCTTTGACCCTAGTACGACCTCTCCAGCATCACTTTGCACTGGTCCAATATCTATTCTCGCCTCTCTTTACACCTTATATACCTGAAGAAACTTTCTGAATCTTCTTTAATATTACTGGCCATCTTGCCTTTGTATTCCATCTTTTTCTCCTTAGTGATATTTTTAGTTTTCTTCTGTTGGCTGTTAAAAGCTTCCCAATCTTCTAACTTCCCAGTAATTTTATCTCTATTATATGTTCTCTCTTTGGCTTTTTTGTTGGCTTTGACTTCTCTTATTAGCCACATTTTGTGTCATCTTGCTTTAGAGTACATCTTCCTCTTTATGATGTATATATCCTGTGCCTTCCAAATTACTTACAAAAATTCCAGCCATTGCTCTGCTGTCATCCCTACCAATATTATTTTCCAATCAATTCTGGCCAACTCCTCTCTCATGCCTCTGAATCTACACATCTCACACAGTACAAAACACTTCCACTGGACCCATTCTCACTACACTACTATGCCCTAACAAATGCAGAATTAAGAATTTAAAAGAAAAAGAGAAACTTACCAGATACTTGTCTCACACAACCCTGATCTCACCAAAGCCACTCCAAACACTGACCCACTCACAACAATGACCACTTCACCTTCTCTAATGAAATCTGCTTTGTAATTGGTCACAGGCCAACTTTGAAAAATTTCTGCGAAGATCTATCTTTTTAATCCTGAGTGCAGACCTGATTGAAACGGTAGCTCTCTTCACATATTCCTGCTTGGTGATTGTGGTATTTTATATTAACAATGCCCAACAGGGTCTTGTGATGGCAAGAAAAATATTTAAAACACACATTTGCACCATTTGCTGGACCTGGAGAAGCTGCTGTGACCAAGCACACCACCATCTTACCGCCATCTCATAAAATGTTGGTTAGGCAAGGTTGAGTATTGTGTGCATTTCTGGTCTCCACACTACAGGAAGGGTGTGGTTGTGCTCGAGAGGATACGCAAGTGATTCTCCTGGATGATGTTTGAGATGAAGTGTTTCACTTATGAGGAGAGACTGAATAGGCTTTTTTTCCTGGAGTGGAGAAGAATGAGGGGTGACTTGATTAAGAAGCCTCTGTTGGTTGAGGTTGAGCATGGGTCCTACCTGTCCATGTGATATGCAAGCGATATGGAGAGCAAACTGTCACAGCAGGCTCCACCTCTCCACGCATTTGATGAATCCAAAGGAACAGCAGAGACTGAAAGAGGTTGGCACCATGAGTGTTACAGAAGTTGCAAGTCAGCATTGAATTCAATGTTGAATTGTATTTTTCCTCTGGGTTTATGCCTGAACCCTTCTCCATCAAGTCAAGTCACTTTTATTGTAATTTCGACCATAACTACTGGTACAATACATAGTAAAAATGAGACATTGTTTTTCAGGACCATGGTGTTACATGACACAATACAAAAACTAGACTGAACTACATGAAAAAAACAACACAGAGAAAGCTACATGAGACTATAGACCTACACAGGACTGTGTAAAGTGCACAAAAACAGTGCAGGCATTACAATAAATAATAAACAGGACAATAGAGCAAGGTATCAGTCCAGGCTCTGGGTATTGAGGAGTCTGACAGCTTAGGGGAAGAAACTGTTACATAGTCTGGTCATGAAAGCCCGAATACTTTGGAGCCTTTTCCCAGACGGCAGGAGGGAGAAGAGATTGTATGAGGGGTGCATGGGGTCCTTCATAATGCTGTTTGCTTTGCGGATGCAGTGTGTAGTGTAAATGTCCGTGATGGCGGGAAGAGAGACCCTGATGATCTTCTCAGCTGACCTCACTATCTGCTGCAGGGTCTTGCGATCCGAGATGGTGCGATTTCCGAACCAGGCAGTGATGCAGCTGCTCAGGATGATCAGTGGATATAGCTGTAAAACAGTGATGGTTTGAGGTCAGAGCTTTTCTTTCCAGAGTTTTGCCAACCACTACTGACAAGCCCCATCTGCCCAAAGCAACTGGTTTTAGGGCACCAGTAACCTGTCCTTGCCCCTTCTGTGAGTAGAAACAATTCTGCCAGGCTTGATAGGTAAGCGACACATGATAGCCAGAAGCTGGGCTTATTTGTCAGAGGCCATTAGGAGCATTTAATAGGTAGTGAGAGCTTATTCCCACAAACCCTTCTGGCTATAACAACCTTAAGGAACCTGACTTGATTGAAGTTACAAAATTATGAGGGGCAGAGATTAGGTTGATAGTAGAGCACGTTTCCTTATAGCAGAGGTGTCTAAAACTAGAGGGCAAGGAATTACAGGGATCTGAGGAAACATGGTTGGAATCTGGAATGTGCTGCCTGGGAAAGTAGTGGGACCAGATGCCACCACAGTATTTAAAGTTCAAGTTCAAACTATATTTAAGGCAATGGTATTTTATGGTTGGCATGGGTGTGACAGACTAAAGGGCTTCTCCATGGGTCATACAGCTCAGAAACTGCAACTGTAAAATTTGCATGGCTGAGTTTTATTTCATTGGAACAGAATTATGGTGTATAAAAATCCAGGGAATCTACATGGAGCTGTTTCTCTAGCAGAGAGATCTAACAGCAGAAGGTGGAGATTTAAAGTATGGATCAGAGGGGAGTTGAAAAACATTGGTTTCACCTAGAGAAGTCTTTCCCAATTTTTTTTTTTAGCTCAACATCCCCCGAAAGCACTTACATACTAACACTGAGCCTCCGAGGAAAGCCACCGCTACAACCTGCAACCTGGGCATCTCTGAGGCTAAGGCACGCAGATGTTTCCAATGAGTGGACAGTTGCAAGGCTGTGGGACCGGATGGCATCCCAGGGCGAGTACTCAGGATGTGCGCAGCACAACTGGCATGTGTGATTACTGATATTTTTATTCTCTCCCTCTCCCAGTGTAGAGGGCGGATGAACCCTCTCGTAGGGTCAACAGCCATCTAGCAAACGTGCCGTGAAGTGCGGAAAGGGTATCCCTTGCATCGAAGCTTGGTCTGGCCATTCACTGCAACAGAACTTCCCCTAGCCGTCATGGACCCCACCATGTCGCTGGATCCAGGAGGGGATGTCAGAAGGGTTGGTCTGGACCTGTGCAACCCCCTACTCACCTAAAATCCATTCATGCACACGCTGTTCCTTTCTGAGGAGTGGGGTATCCTCAACACCTCCAAGTCCTGTAGTGACAGTGGTGAAGCTGTCGGCTCGGCCAGCTGGGAGCTGTAGTCACAAGTCTGCATGCAGGTGGCAGGGTAGTGAGTGGTTGCACATGGATTACAAAGCAGAGATCTGGTGAGACAGCACCCTCTGCATCTGAGCAGCCCTGTTAGGGAGGCACTGCTCACCCTACAATTAGGGAAGGGTTAGAAAAGGTGGCTCAAACAAAGCCCACTCACACCAACCTAGCCAGTCTGCCGCGGCTGGCGGGCCGTCCAACTCTGGCGGTAAGAATCACAAGCAGAATCTGATCGTCACCTCACGGAACATACGAACTCTGTTGGACAATGCTAACTCTGATTGCCCAGAGAGAGACACTGCTTGTTGCTTGTGTGCTCAAGGACTACAACATGGACATTGTGGCTCTCCTGGAGTCCCGACTCGCTAGAGAAGGCACACTTTGTGAAGAAAGGAGGGTACGCATTCTTTTGGTCTGGCAGGCCCGAAGAAGAACGAAGAGAATCTGGTGTGTGCTTGGCTATCAAGAACTGCCTCGCAGCAGAGCTACCAACCCTGCCTGTTGCTGTAAATGACCAAATCCAGACCTTGTGTACACCTCTGCAAGGAAAGCGCCACCTCACCATAGTCAACATTTATGCCCCAACTCTAACTAATCCCAGTGAAGTCAACGAGGCATTCTGCAGTGAGCTGAAAACCGCCATCAGTAGTGTGGCAACTTCTGATAAGCTGCTGTTGCTGGGAGACTTTAGTGCTCGGGTTGGCAAGGAGTCCACTGTGTGGCCTGGTGTGATTGGATGCCAAGGGGTTGACAACAGGTATGGTAACGGTCTACTGCTCCTCTCGATGTGCACAGAATTCAAACTGTGCATTACTAACACACTGGTCAGATTGCCAGACAAGCTCATGCACATGGATGCATCCACGATCTAAAAGCTGGCATTTCATTGACTATGTCAACACCAACAATGAGACATCTCTGACATTCGTATCACCAGAGTTAAGCATGGAGCTGAGTGCTCAACTGATCATCAAATGGTATGGTTGGATCTATGTCTATCGATCAAATCACCATGCAGACTGAATGCCTAACCACCCAAAAAGTTGAACACTACCAAACTGAAACACCGTGAGTGTGCTCATGCTCTGAAATCCTCTATGGAAACTGCTCTAAGCAGACTGGTTGAGAATCCACCAGACGATATTACTGAGTACTGGAATGCCTTCAAAGAAACGGTCTACAGCGCTGCCTAGGACACCTTGGGGAAAGTCAAGCGCATGCATCAGGACTGGTTTGATGAGAGCAACCGATGTGTGCAAGACCTTCTAAGAGCTAAGGCAGCTACACACCAGGCTCTTTTTCGACACCCAAACTCAAGTTCCAATAAATGTGCCTTTTTGAGTGCAAAATCAACTTTGCAGAGGCAGCTCAGAGCTATGAAAGACTAGTGGTGGGCGAACAAGGCCAAGGAGTTACAAGCCTTCGCTGACTGTAATGACTCAAGAAGCTTCTATGAAGCAACCAAGGTTGTGTATGCTCCATCAAAACAAGGCACCTGACAACTCCTGAGCATGGACAGTGCATCCATCTTCACTGAGAAGTCAGAGCACATGAAAAGATGGCAATAACACTTCCTCAAGCTGCTGAACAGACCAGGAACCATCACCGATGAAGCACTGGGCAGAGTACACCCTCGACCCATACTGTTCAAGCTGGGTGCTCCCCCTACTCTTCACGAGGTCATCAAAGCCATCAGACAGCTAAAGTCCAACAAAGCACCAGGGTCTGATGGTATCTCAGCCAAGATTTACCAGAATGGTGGTAACACACTGACATCATGTCTGCACCAGCTGTTTACAGAACTGTGGGGAGCTGTGGAACTACCACAAGACTTCAAAGACTCATCAATCGTGACCACCTACAAGAACAAGGGAGATAAGACAGATTGTAACAATTACCTTTGCATCTCTCTTCTGTCAGTTGCAGGAAAATGCCTCGCGAAGATCATCCTCAGACGCTTGGTGTCCAACATCAGTGACAACATCCTTCCAGAAAGCCAGTGTGATTTTCAAACAGGCTGCAGTACAGTGGACATGATCTTCTCACTGAGCCAGCTCCAAGAGAAATATGTTGAGCAGCAGAGAAGTCTCTATGTCACATTTGATCTAACCAAAGTGTTTGACACTGTTGGTAGAGATGGCCTGTGGAAGCTCCTACCAAAATTTGGTTGCCCCCCCCACACCTAACCCAACATCATCCATCAGTTCCACGAAGGCTTGGAAGGCCGCATCAACATGTGTGGTGAGTTGTCAGACCCATTTCCCATCAGCAACGGCATAAAACAGGGTTGTGTTTTGGCTCTTACTCTGTTTGGACTATCCTTTACTGCTGATCTTCAGGATGCCATATCAGACCTGAAGTCAAACAAGGGTTGATGGTGGGCTCCTCAACCTCGCAAGACTGAGAGCAAAAACAAAAGTCAGGGACATTGTGGCGCATGAGCCACAGTTTGCTGATGACTGTGCACTGGGTGCCCACTCTCTCGAAGACTGATAGGAGATCACCAGTCACTTTGCCAGTGCAGCCAAAAGCTTCGGACTGACAATCAGCCTGAAAAAGACAGAAGTTTTGTACCGACCAGCTCCTGGCTCAAGCTACAAAGAGCCAACTGTCCTCACTGATGACACTCGTCTCCATGCTGTCAACAAGTTTTGCTACCTGGGCAGCATAATAACATCCTCAGCTACTCCGGATGTGGAGATTGAGTCAAGAACCAGAAAAGCCTGCTTTGCCTTTGGTCAGCTGAAAGATCGAGCTTGGTCACAGAACATCAGGTTGGCCACCAAGTGCAAGGTATACAGGCCCATTGTCATATCAGTTTTGCTATACGGATAGCCAGAGAGAGAGCGCCCTCCTGCTTCAAATTATCCACCATTGTCCCTGTATCAAAAAAGTCCAAGGTAACCTGCCTGAACGACTGGCATCCTGTCGCACTCACCTCAATAATAAGCGATAATAAGTGAAATCAAGATGGCACCGGTAACTGGCGACTCTGCGCGTGCTCTCCCGAGCAAACTACCCTCTACACTATTCTATACCCGAGAAACCCTTCTAAATCTCCAATTTGCTACATCTAGTAAGATCAACAACACCCTGGCGAAGTTACTGACCCAGCTGGAGATCATTGACGTGCCAGAATTGCTTCAACTCTGGACCGTACCTGGACCCAATCGTCGAGGCCTGGTCCGAGGTCCACCACATTCCCGGAGACCCGCGGCCTGCTACTGTGTCGGAGCGCCTAGAGACATGGCCCATTCCGACCAGCACCTCTCCGAAGCAGACGACCACACACACAAGTGATGTCGGAGACCTCAAGATACCCCAGACACTTCTCTGGAGCGACTACAATAGACTACAATTGTTGGTGGCCATCCACAGCTGCCGGAAATGAGGCCTCCGCCACCGATCTCGGAAATCGAGCCTGGGGTTTGGGTGGAGCGGAATCCTCCGCAACCGTGACACAGTTCATGGACTTGTTTCAGTCGGCAGCCCAGCCCTCCAGGATTAAGGGTGCAACCCGATCGACAGCCCAGGCCCCTGACAGTTGGAAGTGGCAGCGGAGCCTCCCCCATCACTCGGCTCAACCTGGAGCGCCCGACGACGCAACCCGCCGATCGATCCCCTTGGGACGTGTCCACTAACCTCAAAGAGCTGCGAACAACACACTGCATCGATGGAAACTTGGAAAGATGCACAAATTACTGAGGAAGCATGGGAAGAGAGCTGGACTGCTGGTCAGATTGAAGCGAAGGGGCTTTAGGATCCCTCTGCCCACCATCCTACTAGCTAATGTGCAAGCCGTAGAGAACAAGGTGGATGATCTTAAAGGGAGACTCACCTACTGCAGGGAGATGCAGAACTGCTGTGTATTCTGTTTCACAGAGACCTGGCTCTCTCTGCCACCCCTGACTGTGCCATCCGACCAGAGGGATTTTCAATCCATCGGATGGATCGCATGGCGTCTTCGGGCAAGACGAAGGGAAGTGGGGTCTACCTACTGATCAATACTGCGCGGTGCTCGGACACAGTGGCTCTGACAAGCTCCTGCAGCCCGGACCTGGAACATCTGTGGGTGAAGTATCTGGAGGCTTTGCTCATTACAGCCGGAGACTTTAACCATGCTAACCTCAGAAAAGTTCTGCCAAAGTTATTCCAGCATGTCTCCTGCTCCTCTAGAGGCCCAAATATACTTGACCACTGCTACACAGCAGTCAAGGATGCCTGCCGTTCTGTCCCACAACCTCACTTCAGAAAATCGGACCATCAGTCCGTACTCCTCCTCCCGGCTTACAAACAGAAACTGAAGTGGGAGGTCACGGTGTCAAAAGTGGTGTCGTGTTGGACAGAGGAAATGGATGAGATCCTCCGTGACTGCTTTGAATCGGTAGACTGGTTAGTATTCAAGGACTTGGCAGCTAACCTTGATGAGTATGCCTCAGCTGTCATGGACTTTATCTGGAAATGCACAAAGGACTGTGTGTCTCACAAGACGATCCGGGTATTCCCTAACCAGAAACCTTGGATGAATTATGTTGAAGGCCAGAGCTGCAGCTTTTAAGTCCGGAGATACCAGTCGCTACATGGAATCCAGGCGTGAACTCCGGAAAGCCATTAAGGGCACCAAGAGGCAATATCAAGCCAGTATGGGAGGGTCTAAATGAGATCACTGGGCACAAAGAAAAGGCTGGGAATATCAATAACTGTAGTGTTTCTCGTCCTGACAAACTTGATGTATTCTTCGCAAGATTAGAACAGAAGAGGAGCGTCCCACCCCCTCCGGATGAACCGGACCTGGTGGCATCAAGATTCATCGTCACCGAGGAAGACATTAGAAGAGCCTTCCTGAAGATAAATCCAAGGAAGGCGACGGGCCCAGATGGTGTCCCAGGATGGTTTCTCCGGGCCTGTGCAAGCGAGCTAGCTGGAGTGTTTGCTGACATCTTCAACAGCTCCCTGCTTCAGTCTAAGATCCCCTCATGTTTTAAGAAGGCAATGATAATCCCGGTGCCGAAGAAAAGCAAGGTGGCATGCCTGAATGACTACTGACCTGTGGCTCTAACGTCAATTGCTACAAAGTGTTTCGAGCGATTGGTTATGGCAAACATCAACCATAACCTACCGGTCAACCTCGACACTTTGCAATTCGCCTACCGGAGCAACAGGTCAATGGTAGGTGCCATCTCTCTGGCACTACATTCCTCCTTAGAACACCTGGAGAACAAAGACGCATATGTAAGGCTCCTTTTCATCGACTACAGCTCTGCCTTTAATACCATCATTCCAAATAAACTGATTCCTAAGCTCTGGAATCTGGGTCTTAGCACTCAGATCTGCAGCTGGATCTTCAACTTCCTCACAGACAGGACCCAGACTGTAAAAATAGGGGACAAGCTCTCCTCTACAATCACTCTGAGCACTGGTGCCCCGCAAGGCTGTGTACTGAGCCCCTGCTGTACTCACTGTACACCCATGATTGTGTAGCCAAGTTTCCATCAAACTCAATATATAAGTTTACTGATGACACCACAATTACAGACCGTATCTTGGGTAATGATGATTCTGAGTACAGAGAGGAAATTAAGAACCTGGTGGCATGGTGCAAAGACAATAACCTATCCCTCAATGTCAGTTAGATGAAGGAATTGGTTGTTGACTTCGGAAGGAGTAGCAGACCGCACAACCCCATCTACATTGGTGGTGTGCAGGTGGAACAGGTCAAAAGCTTTAAGTCCTTCGGGGTGAATATCACAAATGACCTGACTTTGTCTAACCAAGCAGAGTCCACTGCCAAGAAGGCCCACCAGTGCCTTTACTTCTTGAGAAAGCTGAAGAAATTTGGCCTGTCCCCTGAAACCCTCACTAATTCTTATAGGTGCACTATAGAAAGCATTCTTCTAGGGTGCAACACAACCTGGTATTGAAGTTGTCCTGTCCAAGACCAGAAAAAGCTGCAGAAGATCGTGAACATAGCCCAGCACATCACACAAACCATTCTTCCATCCTTGGACTCACTTTACACCACATACTGTCAGAGCAGTGCTGCCACGATAATCAAGGACAAGACCCACCCAGCCAACACATTTTTTGTCCCACTTTCCTTTGGGAGAAGGTACAGGAGCATGAAGATTTGTACGGCCAGATTTGGGAACAGCTTCTTTCCAACTGTGATAAGATTGCTGAACAGATCCTGACCCGGATCTGGGCCGTACCTTCAAAATATCTAGAACTGACTTGCACTACCGTACTTTCCTTTTTCTATTTTCTAATTATGATTTATAATTTAAAATTTTTATTATATTTATTTTGATTTGTACTTCAGGGAGTGCGAAGCGCAGAAACAAATATCACTGTGATGATTGTATGCTCGAGTATCAATTGTTTGGTGACAGTAAAGTAAAGCAAATGCTTTGAGAGGCTGGTCAAGGATTACATCTGCAGCTTGCTACCACCCAAACTGGACCTCCTACAATTCGCCTACTGACACAACCAATTGACAGATGACGCAAGAGCCACTGCTGCACATACCCTTGTATACATCTGGAGAAGAAGGATGCTTATGTGAGAATACTGTCCTCGGACTACAGTTCATCATTCAACACCATAGTTTCATCCCGGCTCAACAGGAAGCTTGGAGACCTCGGCCTTGATCCTTCTTTATGCAGCTGGATTCTGGATTTCCTGTCAGATCGCCAGCAGGTGTTAACAGTGAGCTCCTTCATCTCCAACCCTCTGACTCGATACAGAAGCCCCTTAGGGCTGTGTACTAGGGTCCCTCCTTTACTCCCTGTATACCCATGACAATTGCCACCCACAGCTCCGATTTGCTAATTAAATTTGCCAATGACACTACATTAATTGGACTTTATCTCAAACAATAATGAGGTGGGGCCTACAGGGAACAAGTCATCTCTCTGACACAGTGGTGTCAAGAAAACAACCTTACAAAATTGGAAAGAAGTTATTCCTCCTACCACGTTTCAGTGGTTTTCTCAAACTATTTCTTATTTGAGCCTGGAAAAAATTAGAAGCACTATTTTTGACTTATCAATTAAATTTGAAGAAACTTGGAGACCGTTTATTCGACATTTTCATATGAATTAATTTGGCCTTTTCCAGACCTTCTTTCTGCTTATTCATGTTCAGGTATGGAGTTCTGGAGTTTGTTGACACTATCATATACTTGTAAACTATTATTATTGCCCATGTTAGTTTAGTTTTAGAGTTTTATTTTTCTTAATATATACTTTTTTTCACATATTTTCAATTTTTTTTTTCTTTTTTAATGGTTATTTTTGTTTTTTTCATATATAATCATATGGACTTGATTGATTAAGGTATTTTCTTCTGTTGATGTTTAATAGGATATTGTTATCTTATTATCAATGTGATTTCAAGTCTATTGTATTTATAATTTACTCATTTTTTTTGTGTATGTGTGAAAATCGATAAAAAGATTGAAAAAGAAAGAAAGAAAACAACCTCTCCCTCAATGTAGCAAAAACAAAGGAGCTGGTTGACGATTACAGGAGGAGTGGAGACAGGCAAACCTTAAGTCTCCAAGCACAACAATATCCAAGCAGTTTCTGGGTTTTTTTTTGTCAGTATGTGGTTCACTGCACTGAAGCCTCTCTCGACAAGATAAGAGGATGGAAATGCAATGAAGAACAGTTTGGCTCTTCTCTAAAGACCAGGAAACTTTGTATGACAGTGTAGCCATATGCCACTAAAGCCAGCATTTTTGAAAAGCATTTTTGCCTAATCATTCTGAATTTCAATAATTTCTTCTTGCAAACTCCCTTCCTGTTCTTCCACCTTGCCAAGAAATAGGTGAATTACCCAGTCCAGAATTTCCAGATTATTCAAATCCTGAATTTCCAGATTATTCTGAAAATCCTTCTTCAGTGACTGCAGGCATAAGCAGTACTCTTGCAAATCACCATCTGTGAAAGAGAGTGCCATACTTCCCATGCAGGAAAACTTAGAACATTCTTTTCCAAATGTTTTGCTTGTACTTTTCCAATTTTCTGATAAATGTGGACACTGCGCTTTTTTTCTGCATTAAGTTGAACTTCTCACCCTAGTTTTATATTAAGAATGTTCATTTTGTCATGCAGATCTGCTAGGTATGCCCCATCAGCATGTAGAAGTTCAACCTTGTTTCCCAAGTTCTTATTGACTTCGAGCAAAAGTTCAGCCATTTTCAAAAAGATCAAAGAAACCTTTTAAGCAGCAGCCTTTTGACAGCCAGTGCACTTCAGTGTGAAGAAGCAAGTGTTCATCGTTATCTTGGCATAAATCGGCTGCTATTTAATGGACTCTAATTTTGTTGATAGCAGATATTGCAACAGTCATGCTTGATAAAGGTCACAGGCTGAGGTTTTGGTTACGAGATGTTGATGAATTGCACAATGGATTGCAAACAGACTTGAAATTTCTTTTTTCATAAATGTCACTAAACTAGCATAGCAATTTTTCATATATGGTACTCCTTCTTGTGCACAAGAAATCATGTTCCTAATTGGAGTACTTTTATCCTCATTTTGAGCTGCTTGTAGATTGATTCTCTGTTGATTTGTTTTTAACTTTACAAAAGAGATTCTCCTCAAACTTTTCCATTTTTGATAAACCATACATGTGCCATTAACAATACCTTATTGTCTCGCACACTAGACTCATCCAGTTGTATCCCAAATTCTGTTCTTTGTAGCTCTGTGCATAGTTGATACTGAATGTCTTCACTCATTTCATCAATATGTTGAGCTACAGAGTTATACTCAGGAATTGATTTTAAAATACTGGTATCTATTTTGCGAACAGTGATGAGCACTTCTGATACAGCAGGCATTATTAATCTTTCACCAGTTGTGTGAGATTTTCCACACTTTGCTATCATTTTGGAAATGTTAGAAGCAATGAAGCTACTATCATGGTCATTTTTAGCTTTCTTGACAAATAACCCTAGTGTGCAACACTTTTCAAATGCTTCTTTCATCTTCTGGAATTGAGTAATACTATAAGTAACCTTTTTAGGGTGTTTTTTATGAAAGTGTCCCTGCAATCTTGATGGTTCATTAGACAGTACGGTATTACAAATAAGACACATGGGGTTTGGCTGATCTAGTGGGAATGGAATAAAACCACACTCCGGGTATGTAACATTGTATTGACACACTTTCTGTAGTTTCTGTTTCTTAGCAGGATTAGAATTCAAGGTTTCACTGCCTTCAGACTCATAGAGATTGTACCATATGTATTGTCCATCATTAACAGGGGGCTAAAATTTTAAAAAAAAATAACACAAACTGGGAATCCTTATTGGATGGAACGATGGTAGCACAAAGATGACACACAAAGAATCGGCAAGGTGACTTTGAAGATGACTACAGCAGTTGACAAGGATTCAGATTGGAATCTGAATGTTAGTTGGGGTAGAGCTGGTGTTTTGCAAGCTCCTTTTTTTTTACTATTCCAGTTAGTGCAATTGACCAGTCACTTAAGGCCTCATAATACCCAAAGATGGTTCTTGACCTTGCATATGAAGCCAAGGTCACTTTGAATACTCGAAAATCCCGTGGATCGGCAGGTTCACTGATTGGCTCTACTTCTTTGTTTGGTTCTGGCCAGCTCTGTATCATTGTGTGACCTATTTTCCTTTGATCTGTAGAGAAAGTTGAGATGGTGTACTTAACTTACCAACTGTTAGATTGTAAGAACTTATTTCTGTCGTGAGTCAGGGGGAACTTTTAGGCACCCTGTTTGCTAATTTATGCATCCCCAATGACATCTGTTTGGTTGGTAAGTTTGGATGAGATTGCTGAGTTTCGGATGAGTGCTCACCGCCTGCAGAGCTATGGTTCTTCCTGTGTTCCAGTGCCTCATTCTTTTTCTTTTGGGAATGCCTAATGATCAGTCAGGTGTCATGCCTCAAGTTAGGGGGCTTACCGCACCATCCCCCCCCCCCACCACCCAAAGAAGCTCAAATGCCTCTCAATGACATCTATTTCTCCTAACACCCCCCGCCCCTTTAGGACACATAACTGCCCCATTGGGAATCACTGACCTAGAGGATGTAGGTGGCCTGGAACTCAAAGCCTGAAAGTTTGAAACAGGCAGAAATCTTGCTCACGTTGTAAAAGTAATTAGTTGTGTACTTGAGATCCATCAAACCTGCAGAGATACGAAGAAAATGAAATGAGTTTGATAGCTCTATCTGTAAATTACAGACATAATGGGCCAAATAGACACCTTTGTCATAACTTTACTGAGATCCTGTCTGATTTGTGTTCACTATATATCCTTCGGAGAAGGTGGTCTAGTATTCTTACACATGACAGCAAACCAGCCCATAACCTGACACGCTGTAAGAGTAAGAGCCAGCTTGTGCTCACTTGTGTCATGGGAGGATATTCATTATCCTTGCTCAGTCTGGCCTTCAATGAGCTGGAAGTTGATAATGCAATGGCTGACAGGGTAGCTTATGATGCACAAAAATGAGTGCATGCAGGCGGAGCCTGCTTTACGAGAGAGCTGATGATAGGTGGCTCCAGCCTTAGGTAGCGGTCCCGGGAGCGTGGCGCATTGTTCAGTAACTTGTTGCTGCTAAACTGAGTATTGTGTTTGTTTGCAGGTGGTCAAGGTAAGAGGAAGCACCACACAAACTGTCCCTCAAACTCCAGCCTGGCTGCGACGCCTCTGTGGCCAGTTCTTGTCCCAGGCCCTGATGAAGCCTCATGGTGTGCAAGCTGTGGTGCGGGGGATCGTAGAAGGAGCTGGCGGTAAGTGGTCTGATCAGTACTGAATATTATTGGTCCAGGAACAGAGGTGGGTGGGAGTGGTCCATCATCTGGGGGTTAGTGCAGCTCTTCAAGATTTATTGTGGTCGGGAATGGTGCCCAGTGTTAGTGAGGGTAGTCACTGACTACAGTAAAAATCAGCTTTATGTCACTGGCATATGCCAAGAAATTTGTTGTTCTGGGACAGCAGCACATTGCAATGCATAGTAATAAAAACTATAAATTGTACTAAGTATATATAAATATATATTAAATAAGGAGTGCAAAAAGAGAGGTTAAAGAATAATGAGGTAGTGTTCATGGGTTCATTGTTCATACAGAAATCTGATGGTGGAGGGGAAAAAGCTATTCCTAAAATGCAGGCTCCTGTACCACCTCCTTGATGGTAACAATGAAAAGAGGGCATGTGCTGGGTGATGGGGTCCTTAAAAGTGGATGCTGCCCTTTTAGACCTTAAGGCCATAAAATATAGGAGCAGAATTAGGCTATTTAGCCCCTCATGTCTGCTCTGCAATTTCATCATGGCTGATCCAATTTTCCTCTCAGCCCCAATCTCCTGCCTTCTCCCGGTATCCCTTCGTGCCCTGACCAATCGGGAATCTATCAACCTCTGCCAGGTTTAAGGAAGGACATTCTGGCAATTGAGGAAGTGCAGCGTAGATTCACTAGGTTGATTCCTGGGATGGCAGGGCTGTCTTACGCAGAGAGATTGGAGAGATTGGGCTTGTACACGCTAGAATTGAGGAGATTGAGAGGGGATCTGATAATTAAAGGATTTGATAGGATTGAGGCAGGAAATATGTTCCAGATGTTGAGAGAGTCCAGTACCAGAGGGCATGGATTGAGAATAAGAGGTCAGTTATTTAAAACAGAGTTGAGGAAGAGCTTCTTCTCCCAGAGAGTTGTGGAGGTGTGGAATGCACTGCCTCGGAAGACGGTGGAGGCCAATTCTCTGGATGCTTTCAAGAAGGAGCTAGATAGATATCTGATGGATAGGGGAATCAAGGGATATGGGGACAAGGCAGGGACTGGGTATTGATAGTGAATGTTCAGCCATGATCTCAGAATGGTGGTGCAGATTCGAGGGGCCGAATGGTCTACTTCTGCACCTATTGTCTATTGTCTATTAAATATTCATAAATACTTGGCCTCCACAGCTGCCTGTGGCAATGGATTCCACAGGTTCACCACTCTCTGGCTAAAGAAATTCCTCCTTATCTCTGTTCTAAATGGATGCCCCTCTATTCTGAGGCTGTATCCTCTGGTCTTAGACTCTCCCACCATAAGAAACATCCTCTCCACATCCACTCTTATCAAGGCCTTTCACCTTTCAATGAGGTCACCCCTTATTCTTCAGAATTCCAGTGAGTACAGGCTCAAAGACATCAAACACAAGCCATCATCAGAATTCCAGTGAGTACAGGCTCAAAGACATCAAACACAAGCCATCATCAGACAAGCCATTCAACTCTGAAATCATTTTTGTGAACCTCCTTGAACCCTTTCCAGTTTCAACACATCCTTTCTAAGATAAGGGGCTCAAAACTGCTCACAGTACTCCCATTGAGGCCTCACTAGTGCTTTATAAAGTCTCAACATTGCATGCTTGCTTTTATATTATAGTTCTCTGGACAGGAATGCTAACATTGCAATTGTCTTCCTCATCACAGACTCAACCTGCAAGTTGACCTTTAGGGAATCCTGCATAAGGACACTCAAGATCCTTTGCACCTCAATTTTCTGTATTTTCTTTCCATTTAGAAAATAGTCAACCATTTCATTTCTTCTACCAAAGTGCCTGACCATATACTTCACAACACTCTTCCATTTGCCATTTCTTTGCCTGTTCTCCTAATCTAAGTCCTTCTGTAGCCTCTCTACTTCCTCAAAACTACCTGTCCCTCCACCTATCCTCATCTCCATATAACCATATAACAATCACAGCACGGAAACAGGCCATCTCGGCCCTCCTAGTCCGTGCCGAACTCTTAATCTCACCTAGTCCCACCTACCCGCACTCAGCCCATAACCCTCCACTCCTTTCCTGTCCATATACCTATCCAATTTTACCTTAAATGACACAACTGAACTGGCCTCTACTACTTCTACAGGAAGCTCATTCCACACAGCTATCATTCTCTGAGTAAAGAAATACCCCCTCGTGTTTCCCTTAAACTTTTGCCCCCTAACTCACAAATCATGTCCTCTCGTTTGAATCTTCCCTACTCTCAATGGAAACAGCCTATTTATGTCAACTCTATCTAGCCCTCTCAAAATTTTAAATACCTCGATCAAATCCCCCCTCAACCTTCTACGCTCCAATGAATAGAGACCTAACTTGTTCAACCTTTCTCTGTAAGTTAAGTGCTGAAACCCAAGTAACATCCTAGTAAATCGTCTCTGCACTCTCTCTAATTTATTGATATCTTTCCTATAATTCGGTGACCAGAACTGTACACACTATTCCAAATTTGGCCTTACCAATGCCTTGTACAATTTTAACATTACATCCCAACTTCTGTACTCAATGCTCTGATTTATAAAGGCCAGCATTCCAAAAGCCTTCTTCACCACCCTATCTACATGAGACTCCACCTTCAGGGAACTATGCACTGTTATTCCTAAATCTCTCTGTTCCTCTGCATTCCTCAATGCCCTACCATTTACCCTGTATGTTCTATTTGGATTATTCCTGCCAAAATGTAGAACCTCACACTTCTCAGCATTAAACTCCATCTGCCAACTTTCAGCCCATTCTTCTAACCGGCATAAATCTCCCTGCAAGCTTTGAAAACCCACCTCATTATCCACAACACCTCCTACCTTAGTATCATCGGCATACTTACTAATCCAATTTACCACCCCATCATCCAGATCATTTATGTATATTACAAACAACATTGGGCCCAAAACAGATCCCTGAGGCACCCGGCTAATCACCGGCCTCCATCCTGATAAACAATTATCCACCACTACTCTCTGGCATCTCCCATCTAGCCACTGTTGAATCCATTTTATTACTCCAGCATTAATACCTAACGACTGAACCTTCTTAACTAACCTTCCATGTGGAACTTCCATACGCACATACATGCGCAAACAACTGCCCGCACAAGGCTTCATGGTCATTGTAGTCTTTCTCACGGTAAACACACGTATAAAGTGGGTGTCTTTTTCGTAAAAGCGAAAATCCTCTTTGGTTAGGGAAAACAGGTACTAATGTAAGTCTTTAGTAACAGCGAGTTGTAAATCGAATGTTCAAAAAGCGGGGGCCACCTGTATAGCCATCAATTTCGTCATCCAAATCATTGACGTATAATGTAAAAAAAATCAATTCCAACACAGATCCCTGTGGAACTCCACTAGTCTCTAGCAGCCAACTGGAAAAGGTTAATTTATTCCCATTCTTCGTCTCCTGCCAATCAGCCACTCCATGCTAGAATCTCTTCTGTAATATCATGAGTTTGTAGCTTGTTAAGCAGCCTTATATGTGGCACCTTTGAAAGGCCTTCAGAAAATCCAAGTATGCAACATCAACTGATTCTCCTTTGTCTATCCTACTTGTTATTCCTTCAAAGAATTCCAACAGACTTTTCAGGCAAAATTTTTCCTTGAATAAACCATGCTGACTATGGCCTACCTTATCATGTGTTTCCAAGTACCCTGAGACCTCATCCTTAATAATCACCTTCCCAAACACTGTCAGACTAATAGCCAAAAGTTTCCTTTCTTCTGCCTCTCTCCCTTCTTGAAGTGTGAAGTGACGCCTATACTTTTCTAATTGTCCGGAACCATTCCAGAATCTTGTGATTCTTGAAAGATCATTATAATGCCTCCATGATCTCTTCAGCCACGTCTTTCAGAACTCTGGGGTGTATACCATGTGGTCTGGGTAATTTATCCACTTTCAGTTTCCCAAGAACCTTCTCTGTAGGTATGGTAACTTCACACACTTCATGCACCCTGACACCGAGAACTTCCACCATACTGCAAGTGTCTTCCATGGTGAAGACAGATGCAAAAAAACTTAAATCAGTTCATCCGCTCTTTCATTGTCCTGTATTATTACTTCTCCAACATTGTTTTCCAGCAGTCCAATATCCACTCTTGCCTCTCTTTTACACTTCATGTGTCAGAAGAATAAAGATAAATAAAGTGTAAAATACTTTTTGAGGCATCACCTTTTGAAGGTGTCCTTGATGTTGGGGAGGCTAGTGTCCTTGATGGAGTTGAGTGAGGGTACAGCTTACTGCAGCTTTTCCTGAACCCGTGCCGTGGCCCCGCCATATCAGACAGTGTAACAGCCAGTCAGAATGCTTTCCATGGTACATCTGTAGAAATTTGCCATACCAAGGCTCCTGAAACTCCCAATGTAATACAGCCACTGTTGTACCTTCCTTGCGATTACATCAATATGTTGGGCCCAGGATAGGTTGTCTGAGCTGTTGATACCCAGATAATTGCTCATCATTTTCACTGATGGCCCCTCGATGAGGACTTGTGTGTGTTCCCTTGACTTATACTTCCTGAAGTCCACAATTAATTCCTTGGCCTTACTGATGTTGAGTGCAAGGTTGCTGTTGCAACACCATTCAACCAGCTGATCCATCTTGCTCCTGTGTATGCTGTTTGAACTGTGCCTACCCACGCAGTCGTGTAGAGCAAATAGAGGAGTGGGCTCAGCACACATCCTTGAGGTGCACCAGTGTTGACTGTCAGCAAGGAGGGATTGTTATTTCCAATCTACACAAACTGTGGTCTCCCGGTGAGGAAGTCAAAGATCCAGATGCAGAGGGAGGTACCAAGTTTATTAGGACTGATGGCATCAGTATGTCTCCTTCCCACCTCCTACCCTCCACCTTCAATTTCACCTTGCTCTCCTTTACTTCCCTCTATTTTACACATCCATTCCTTGCTACCCCTTTGCCATTTCCACCCTCTCTCCCCTTCACCCTGGGCTGCTCTGGCTATGTCACAACTTTGTTCTGAGTTGTTCTGTGTGCTAAGTTGTAACTTGCTTGTGAATTTACAGCTGGAGTGGCCGGAGGTCAGAGTGCGGAGGCTGCAGCTGCTGATTGGAGGAAATGTGATACTGTAGCCAGGATACTAGCTTCATGTCCTCAGCAATGTTTGTCTGTTGAAGATTACTACCACCAGGTGTGCCCTCAGGTAAGCACAGGTAGATGTTCATGCTTAGAAATTGAGGGCATGGGTGTAGAAGGAGGGTAAAGAGGAGAGCAGTAGTGATAGGGGATTCGATAGTTAGTGGGACAGGTAAGAGGTTTTGTGGAAGAGATCGAGAATCCCAGATGGTCTGTTGCCTCCCTGGTGTCAGGGTCCATGATATCTCAGATCGAGTTCTCAGTAATCTCAAGAGGGAACGTGAGCAGCCAGCTGTCATGGTCCACGTAGGGACCAGTGATGTGGATAGGAAGAGTGAGGAGGTCCTGAAAGGTGAGTTTAGGGAGCTAGGTGCCAAGTTAAAGGACAGGACCTCCAGGATAGCAATCTCAGGATTGCTACCAGTGCCAAGTGCAGGCGGGTTTAGAAACAGTAATATAGCACAGATCAACACCTGGCTGAAGACATGGTGCAAGAGGGAGGGCTTCAGATTTATAGATAATTGGGTATTTTTTCAGGGAAGGTGGGACCTGTTCTGGCAGGACGGTTTACATCTGAACTGGAGGGGGACAAATATTCTTGCAGGTAGGTTTGCTAGAGAGGCTCCAGTGGATTTAAACTAGATACAAGGGGGGAGGGGAACCAGAGTGTAGGAACAGATGTATGGGAGAAGGAAGAAAAAGAAGATAAAGTTATTTGCACCATTACGGATAAACAGAGTAAGAGATGGAGAATTTCTTAAATACATTTATTTTAATGCTAGGAGCATTGTAAGAAAGGTGGATGAGCTTAGAGCATGGATTGATACCTGGAAATATGATGTTGTAGCTATTATTGAAACATGGTTGCAGGAGGGGTGTGATTGGCAACTAAATATTCCTGGTTTTCATGCTTCAGGTGTGATAGAATCAGAGGGACAAGAGGGGGAGGTATTGCATTGCTTGTCAGAGAAAACATTACAGCGGTGTTCTGGCAGGATAGATTAGAGGGCTCGTCTAGTGTTGTAGCAGAGTTTTAACACTTAAGATAAAAGACAAAGACTCTCTGGGCTCAGTTCACAGTGAGAACCTTTATTGTCGTGATGATCACGGACAGCCAACCCTCACGTTGGAGAGACTGACTCTGACCAGACGCGTATGCGAGTTGACCTTTATACAGATAGATGAAACGGTTTAACGTACAAAAAAGTAATAACACCGTATGTCACGCCTTAGCCTGCGGTTTTAGCTGGAACGGGCTGCTCTTAGCCGTTAAGGCAGAAGCTCTAGGCTGCAGTTAATAACTAAGCTGTTGCAGTTCTTCTAAGAACGTTGCTGTGCAGAAGTAAAGCGTTAATCACCTTTGACACACATACTAAACTGAATGTTCCAAACAGGGGCTCCGAGCAGCAAGCAAGGAACATTCTGCAAATGCAGAGTTTTCACCACCACATCTAGGAAGGCTATTTGGGTGGAATTGAGGAATGGGAAAAGTGTAGTAACACTTATAGGGGTGTATTATAGACCACCTAATGGGGAGCGAGAATCGGAGGAGCAAATTTGTAAGGAGATAGCAGATATTTGTAGTAAGCACAAAGTTGTGATTGTGGGAGATTTTAATTTTCCACACACAGACTGGGAAGCCCAAACTGTAAAAGGGCTGGATGTTTTGGAGTTTGTAAAATGTGTGCAGTATAGTTTGTTTGCAGCAATACATAGAGGTACCGACTAGAGAAGGGGCAGTGTTGGATCTCCTGTTAGGGAATGAGATAGGTCAGGTGACGGAGGTAAGTGTTGGGGAGCACTTTGGGTCCAGTGATCACAATGCCATTAGTTTCAATATAATTATGAAGAAGGATAGGACTGGACCCAGGGTTGAGATTTTTGATTGGAAAAAGGCTAACTTTGAGGAGATGCAAAAGGATTTAGAAGGAGTGGATTGGGACAATTTGTTTTATGGGAAGGATGTAATAGAGAAATGGAGGTCATTTAAAGGTGAAATTTTGAGGGTATAGAATCGTTATGTTCCTGTTAGGTTGAAAGGAAAGGTTAAAAGTTTGAGAGAGCCATGGTTTTCAGGGGATATTGGAAACTTGGTTAGGAAAAAGAGAGATATCTACAATAAATACAGGCAGCATGTAGTAAATGAGGTGCTCAAGGAATACAGTCAGCCCTCCTTATCCGTGGATTCCGCACGCGCGGATTCAACCAACCGTGGATCGGGAAAACCCGGAAGTTCTCTCTCCAGCACTTGTTATTTGAACATGTACTGACTATTTTTTCTTGTCATTATTCCCTGAACAACACAGTATAACAACTATTTACATAGTATTTATGTTGTATTAGGTATTATAAGTAATCTAGAAATGACTTAAAAGTACAGGCAGTCCCCGGGCTGTTCCTGAGTCCGTCTTTAAGTTGGATTTGAAGTCGGAATAGGTACATCCGGTATTATTAGTGAGGGATAAAACTTTTGTCCCTTAACTCTCAGCTCATGTTCTCTTATTTGAATTTCCCCTACTCTCAATGGAAAAAGCCTATCCACGTCAACTCTATCTATCCCCCTCATAATTTTAAATACCTCTATCAATACCTCAACCTTCTACGCTCCAAGACCTAATTTGTTCAACCTTTCTCTGTAACTTAGGTGCTGAAACCCAGGTAACATTCTAGTAAATCTCCTCTGTACTCTCTCTATTTTGTTGACATCCTTCCGATAATTCGGTGACCAGAACTGTACACAATACTCCAAATTTGGCCTTACCAATGCCTTGTACAATTTTTACATTACAGCCCAATTCCTATACTCAATGCTCTGATTATAAAGGCCAAAAGCTTTCTTCACATTTCTGTCCACATGAGATTCCACCTTCAGGGAACTATGCACCATTATTCCTAGATCACTCTGTTCTACTGCATTCCTCAATGCCCTACCATTTACCAAGTATGTCCTATTTTGATTAGTCCTACCAAAATGTAGCATCTCACACTTATCAGCATTAAACTCCAACTGCCATCTTTCAGCCCATTCTTCTAACTGGCCTAAATCTCTCTGCAAGCTTTGAAAACCTACTTCATTATCCACAATGCCACCTATTTAAGTATCACTTGCATACTTACTAATCCAATTTACCACCTCAACATCCAGATCACTAATGTATAATGACAAACAACATTGGACCCAGTACAGATCCCTGAGGCACACCACTAGTCACCGGCCTCCAACCTGACAAACAGTTATCCACCACTACTCTCTGACATCTCCCATCCAGCCACTGTTGAATCTATTTTACTACTTCAATATTAATACCTAACGATTGAACCTTCCTAACTAACCTACTGTGTGGAACCTTGTCAAAGGCCTTACTGAAGTCCATATAGACAACATCCACTGCTTTACCGTCAACTTTCCTAGTAACCTCTTCAAAAACTTCAATAAGATTCGTCAAACATGACCTTCCATGCACAAATCCATGCTGACTATTCCTAATCAGACCCTGTCTATCTAGATAATTATATATACCATCTCTAAGAATACTTTCCATTAATTTACCCACCACTGACATCAAACTGACAGGCCTATAATTGCTAGGTTTACTCTTAGAACTCTTTTTAAACAATGGAACAACATGAGCAATATGCCAATCCTCTGGCACCATCCCCACTTCTAATGACATTTGAAATATTTGAGGAATGCAGTAGAACAGAGTGATTTAGGAATAATGGTGCATAGTTCCCTGAAGGTGGAATCTCATGTGGATAGAAATGTGAAGAAAGCTTTTGGCCTTTATAATCAGAGCATTGAGTATAGGAATTGGGCTGTAATGTAAAAATTACAGTAGAAGGTTGAGGTTTGATAGAGGTATTTAAAATTATGAGGGGGATAGATAGAGTTGACGTGGATAGGCTTTTTCCATTGAGTGTAGGGGAAATTCAAATAAGAGAACATGAGCTGAGAGTTAAGGGACAAAAGTTTAGGGGTAACATGAGGGGAATCTTCTTTACTCAGAGAGTCGTAGCTGTGTGGAACGAGCTTCCAGTGGAAGTGGTAGAGGCAGGTTTGATATTGTCATTTAAAGTAAAATTGGATAGGTATATGGACAGGAAAGGAATGGAGGGTTATGTATGGGCTGAGTGCAGGTCAGTGAGACTAAGCGTTCGGCATGGACTAGGAGGGCCGAGATGGCCTGTTTCTGAGCTGTATATGGTTATATGGTCCATTTAGGAATTGGTAGGGGGGAAGAAGCTGTTCCTGAATCATTGAGTGTGTGCCTTCAGGCT
This sequence comes from Hypanus sabinus, assembly GCF_030144855.1. Classification (NCBI taxonomy): domain Eukaryota; kingdom Metazoa; phylum Chordata; class Chondrichthyes; order Myliobatiformes; family Dasyatidae; genus Hypanus; species Hypanus sabinus. The sequence goes on from NC_082722.1 coordinate 85,083,957, forward strand.
TCTGTACCTCCTACCTGATGGTAACAGTGAGAAAAGGGCATGCTCTGAGTGTTGGAGGTCCTTAATAATGGATGCTGCCTTTCTGAGACACTGCTCCTTGAAGATGTCCTGGGTACTCTGTAGGCTAGTACCCAAGATGGAACCAACTAAATTTACAACCCTCTGTGGCTTCTTTCAGTCCTGTGCAGTACCCCCAACACCTCCCCATGCCAGACAGATGCAGCCTATCAGAAAGCTCTCCACGATACATCTGTTGGTTTTTGAGTGTATTTGTTGACATACCAAATCTCTCCACAAACTCCTAATGACATATAGTCGCTGTCTTTCCTTCTCTATAGCTGCATCGATATGTTGGGAACAGGTGAGGTCCTCAAAAAATCTTGTATCCAGGGACTTGAAACTGCTCACTCTCTCCACTTCTGATCCCTCTACGAAGATTGATATGTATTCCTTAATCTTATCCTTCCTGAAGTCCACAATCAGCTCTTCCATCTTACTCACGTTGAATTCCAGTTTGTTGCTGCAGCACCACTCCACTAGTTGGCATATCTCACACCTGTATGCCCTCTTGTCGCCATCTGAGATTTTACCAACAATGGTTGTATCATCAGCAAATTTATAGATGATATTTGAGCTATGCCTAGCCACACAGTCCTGGGTATAGAGAGTAGAGCAGTGGGCTAAGCACGCGCCCCTGAGGTGCACTAGTGTTGATCGTCAGCAAGGAGGAGATGTTATCACCAATCTGTTCAGATTGTGGTCTTCCGGCTAGGAAGCTGAGGATCCAATTGCAGAGGGATGTACAGAGACCCAGGTTCTGTAACTTCTTAATCAGGATTGTGGGAATGATGGTTTTAAATGCTGAGCTATAGTCGATAAACAGCACCCTGACATGGGTGTTTGTGTTGTCCAGGTGGTCTAATGCCATGTGAAGAGCCATTGAGATCGTGTCTGCCATTGACCTATTGTAATAATAGGCAAATTGCAATCGGTCCAGGACCTTGCTGAGGCAGGAGTTCTGTCACTGTGATTTCATCACTGTCGATGTGAGTGCTACTGGGTGATAGTCATTAAGGCAGCTCACATTGTTGTTCTTAAGACCTGGTATAATTGTTGCGTTTTTGAAGCAAGTGGGAACTTCTGGCCATAGCACTGAGAGGTTGAAAATGTCCTTGAGTACTCCCACTAGTTGGTTGGCACAGGTTTTCAGAGCCTTACCAGGTACTCCATCGGGACCTTCCGCCTTGCTAGGGTTCACTCTCTTTAAAGACAGCCTAACACTAGCCTCCAAAGTAGAGATCACAGGGTCACAGCTGTAGTTATATTCTTCCTTTCAAAGTGGGCATAGCAGGCTCTGAGTTCATCTGGTAGTGAAGCATCGCTGCCATTCACGCTATTGGGTTTTGCTTTGTAGGAAGTAATGGCTAGCAAACCCTGCCTGAGTTGTCATACATCCAGTGTTGCCTCCAACCTCGTTCGAAGTTGTCTCTTCGCTCTTGAAATAGCCCTCCACAAATCATACCTGGTTTTCTGGTACAGGCCTGAGTCATCAGACTTGAATGCCACAGATGTAGCCTTCAGCAGATGACATACGTCCAGGTTGACAGCGTTGTTAAGAAGACATATGGTGTGTTGTCCTTCATCAACCGTGGGATTGAGTTCAAGAGCCGATAGGTAATGTTACAACTATATAAGACCTTAGTTGAGACCACACTTAGAGTACTGTGTTCAGTTGTGATCACCTCACTATAGGAAGCATGTGGATGCATTATAGAGAGAGTACAGAGGAGATTTACAAGGATGTTGCCTAGATTGGAGAGTATGCCTTATGAGAATAAGTTGAATGAGCTTGGTCTTTTCTCCTTGGAGCAACAGAGGATGAGAGGTGACCTGATAGATGTGTATGTGATGAGAGGTGTTGATCATGTGGATAGCCAGAGGCTTTTTCCCTTGTGAAATGGCTAACACTAGGCAGCATGGTTTTAAGGTGCTTGGATGTAGGTGCAAGGGGGATGTCAGAGGTAAGCTTTTCACACAGAGAGTGTTGGGTGTGTGGAATGCACAGCCAGCGAAGGAGGTAGAGGTGGAAACAATAGGGCCTGTCAGGCATTTAAGTCTGGTGACTAAGAAAGTTGCAAGAGGTTCAGCACGATCTCCGGAAAGCCACCTTGTGTGCAAAGTGGCAATTTCGAACTAAACTTAAATCTATAAGATATAGGAGCAGAAGTAGGCCATTTGGCCCATCAAGTAGTAGGGATAGACCGGGTAATTATAGACCAGTGAGCCTTACGTCTGTGGTGGGAAAGCGGTTGGAAAAGATTCTTAGAGATAGAATCTATGGGCATTTAGAGAATCCTGGTCTGATCAGGGACAGTCAGCATGGTTTTGTGAAGAGCAGATTGTGTCTAACAAGCCTGATAGAGTTCTTTGAGGAGGTGACCAGGCATATAGATGAGGGTAGTGCAGGGGATGTGATCTACATGGATTTTAGTAAGGCATTTGACAAGGTTACACACTGTAGGCTTATTCAGAATGTCAGAAGGCATGGGATCCAGGGATGTTTGGCCAGGTGGATTCAGAATTGGCTTGCCTACAGAAGGCAGAGGGTCATGGTGGAGGGAGTACATTCAGATTGGAGGGTTGTGACTAGTGGAGTCCCACAAGGATCTGTTCTGGGACCTCTACTTTTTGTGATTTTTATTAATAACCTGGATGTGGGGGTAGAAAGGTGGGTTGGCAAGTTTGCAGATGACACTAAGGTTGATGGTGTTGTAGATAGTGTAGAGTATTGTTGAAGATTGCAGAGAGATATTGATAGGATGCAGAAGCGGGCTGAGAAGTGGCAGATGGAGTTCAACCTGGAGAAGTGTGAGGTGGTACACTTTGGAAGGACCAACTCCAAGGCAGAGTACAAAGTAAATGGCAGGATACTTGGTAGTGTGGAGGAGCAGAGGGATCTGGGGGTACATGTCCACGGATCCCTGTAGGTTGCCTCACAGGTAGATAGGGTAGTTAAGAAAGCTTATGGAGTGTTAGTTTTCATAAGTCGAGGGATAGAGTTTAAGAGTTGCGGAGTAATGACTCAGCTCTATAAAACTCTGGTTAGGCCACACTTGGAATAACTATAGGAAGGATGTGGAAGCATTGGAAAGGGTACAGAGGAGATTTACCAGGATGCTGCCTGGTTTAGAGAGTATGCATTATGGTCAGAGATTAAGGGAGAAAGGGCTTTACCCTCTGGAGAGGAGGAGGATGAGAGGAGACATAGAGGTACACAAGATATTAAGAAGAATAGATAGAGTGGACAGCCAGCGCCTCTTCCCCAGGGCACCACTGCTCAATACAAGAGGACATGGCTTTAAGGTAAGGGATGGAAAGTTCAAGGGGGATTTTAGAGGAAGGTTTTTAAGAGTGGTTGGTGCATGGAATGCACTGCCTGAGTCAGTGATGGAGGCAGATAAACTAGTGAAATTTAAGAGACTACTAGACAGGTATATGGAAGAATTTAAGGTGGAGGGTTATAAGGGAGGCAGGATTTAAGGGTCTTGTGGGCCGAAGGGCCTGTACTGCGCTGTATTGTTCTATGTCAAGTCTGTTTTTTCATTCAATCATGGGTTGATTCAATTCTTCCAGTCATCCCCACTCCCCTGCCTTCTCCTCATACCCTTTGATGCCCTGGCTAATCAAAAACCTATCTATCTCTGCCTAAATATACCCAATGACTTGTCCTCCACAGCCTCTCGTAGCAACAAATTCCACAGTTTTACCGCCCTCTGACTGAAGTAATTTCTCCATATCTCTGTTCTAAATGGACGCCCATCATTCCTGAAGTCGTGTCCTCTTGTCCTAGAATCCTGTACCATGGGAGATAACTTTGCCATATCTAATTTGTTTAGGCCTTTTAACTTGAATCAACAAGGGATGCCTGACAGTTGTGGCTGGGCTTAAATACTGTCCCCTCTTATGAAGCTAAGTCAAGCGCCATGGGAGACGAGGTTTTTGCTTCCAGTTGAGCTCAATGCCTCTGTGCTCGCGTTGATCGCCAAAACACGGAGGGACCATAACAAACTCCTATAATTCCTGATGGCCTTATGGTTTCAGTCTCTGAAGCCGATGTGCACACTGCCTTCAGCCAGGTGAATCCACAAAAAGCATCTGACCCAAACGGGGTACCTACCAAATACTAAAGACCAACTGGTTGGGATGCTCACTGAGATTTTTAACCACTCGCTTCAGCAGTCTGAGGTATCCACCTGCACCAAGCAGGCTTCAATTGTACTGGTGTCCAAAAAGAGCTTGGTGACCTGCCTCAATGACTATCACCTGGAAGCACATACATCCGCAGTAATGAAGTATTTTGAGAGGTTGGTGATGAAATCAACTCTTGCCTGAGAAGTGACCTGGATCCACTCCAATTTGCCTACCAGAGGAACAGGTCCCCAGCAGGCGCCATCTCATTGGCTCTTTACTCAACCCTGGAACATCTGGATAGCAAAGATGCATACATCAGAATACTCTTTGATTGCAGCTCTGCATTCATTACTATCATCCTCTCAAAACTAATCAACAAGTTGAACCTTGGCCTCAATACCTCCTTGTGCATTCAGATTGGTAACAACATCTCCTCAATGACTTCCATCAACACAGGTACACCACAAGGCTGTGTGCTCATTCCCCTGCACTATGTGCTTTACACTTGTGGTTGGCTAAGTACAGCTTCAATACCATATTCAGGTTTGTCATAGGTCAAATCAAAGGTGGTGATGAATCAACATATATGATTGAAAATCTGGCTGAATGGTGTCATAACATCAACCTTTTACTCAATGTCAGGAAGACCGACTATAGACTTAAGGAGAAGGAAACCAGAGGTCCATGAGCCAGTCCTCATTGGGGAATCATTGGTGGAGAAGGTTAACAACTTTAAATTCCTAAGTGTTACTATTTTGGAGGACCTGAGCTGGGACCAGCACGTAAGTGTAATTACGAAGAAAGCCTGGCAGTGCCTCTACTTCCTTAGGAATTGGTGGAGATTTAGCATCTAAAACTTTGACCAACTGCTACGGATGTGTAGTGGGCATCTAAAACTTTACTAACTACTATAGATGTGTAGTGGAGAACATAATGATTGGTGGCATCACTGCCTGGTATGGAAATTCCAATGCCCTTGAACGGAAAATCCTACAAAAATTAATGGATACAGCTCAGTCCTTCACGGGTAAAGCCCTCCCAACCATTGAGCACATCTACATCAACTGCTGTCACTGGAAAGCAGCATCCATCACTTGGGAACCCCCACCACCATCTCTTCTCACTGCTTCCACCAGGAAGAAAGTACAAGAGCCTCAGGACTCTCACCACCAGGTTCAGGAACAGTTACTACCCCTTTACCATCAGGCTCTTGAATCAAAGGGGATAACTTCACTCAACATCACTTGCCCCATTTTTGAAATGTTCCCAGAGCCAATAGATTCATATTTAAGGTCTCTTCATCCCATGTTCCTGATAATTTTTGCATATTTGTTTATATTATTAGCTCCTTTTGTAATTACATTACTGGTTGTTTTCTGCACTCTGGTTGAGTGCCCTAGTTGGGCGATCTTTCATTGGCTCTGTTGTAGTTATTATCCTATAGATTTGTTGGTATACTCACAAGAAAATGAATCTCAGGGTTATATATGGTAATGTGTATGTACTTTGATAATAAAATTGACTTTGAACTTTTGGACTTTAAACTCAATGCTTTGTTAGCTTCTCTGATGGGCTATCCTCTGTATTCTTACATTTTTAAAAAATCATTATGTTCTTTGTCTTTTCTTTTGCATCATATCTGAAGTAACATTAATTTTGTTTTCCTTTAAAACTCACTTTCCTCTTCCCCCACTAGATGGGGCTACAGAGCTGAGAATGAACACAATTCACTTTCCACACTAATAGAGAGATCTTACAACACCAATGCCAGACATCCCACCTCTCCCAGAAATTCCGGGAGTCTCCTGCAAATTGATGGTGCTCCCTTCCTGAAATGAGTTTTTGCAGGATGGGATGTCTGCAGTGCAGACCACTCTGCCCAGTCAACCATGATAGTCCTTGCTAGTAAATAGTTCCTCCAGCATTTATGCACTTCCCATATCCACTCATCCCTTCTGTTACCCAAACAAAATATCTGATCCAGAGTTTCAATCTGACAAAATGTTTCAGTGCTGTTTATCTCCTTAGCCATTCTCTGCATAAAAATCCCCTTTAACACTTCTTAATCTCACTTTAAAGCTAAGCCTTCTTGGTTTGGACATCTCTAATATGGAGAAAAGATTCTGAACATCAGCTCAATCTATGCATCTCATAATATTTTTTTAAACCTCTCTTGGGTCACCTTTCAGCCTAATCTGAGAAACCAGATTTATTATGACAGATGTATGATGATACTATCCCACAAGCTCATTCCTGTAAAACTCCTCATCACCATCTGAGATTGTAATGACAATAGTGAATTTATAGATGGTATTTGAGCTGCCCCCAGCCACCACAGTCATGAGTTCCAGGGAAAACAAGCCCAGCTTATCTGTTATTTTCTAAACTTGTCCAATCCAAATCTTATTCGCTATCTCTCCAGAACAATCACATTCACTGTGGCAACCAGAAATGCACAGAATACTCCCAAGTGCTATCTAAAGTTGCATAATAATATCCCAATCTCTATATTCTGGGACCCAACCTGTGAAGGCAAGCATGTTGTGCACTTTCTTCCCCAGCCTAACCACCTTCAGGGAAGCATAAGCTTAGATCTGCTAGTCTTGAATTTCCTTAGCACCCTACTATTTGCTGTACACGTCTTGCCCCAAATGACTTCCCGAAATTTATCATGTTGCACTTGTCAGAAATAAATTCCATTTGCTAACACTTCTCTGATCTATATTGTGTAGTCTTGGACAACTGTCCTCATTACCCCACAACACCAAGCCATAAAGAAGTACAGCACAAAAACAGGCCTTTTGGCCCATCTAGCCCATGCTGAAATCAATTAAACTGCCTACTCCCATTGATCTGCACCAGGACTATAGCCTTCCGTGTATCTATCCAAACTTATCTTAAATGATGAGAGTGAGCTCACATAAACCAATTGTGCTGGCAGATTATTCCACATTTTCACAACCCTCTTGGGTGAAGAAGTTTCCCCCTCTTGTTCCTCTTAAACTTTTCACCTTTCACCCTTAAGCCATCACCTCCGGTTTAAGTTCCACCCAACCTCAGTGGACAAAGCCTGCTTGCATATACCCTTATCTGTACCCCTCATAATTTTGAATACCTCTGTTAAATCTCCTCTCAATCTTGTACGTTCAAAAGAATACAGTCATAACCTATTCAATCTTTCCTTATAACTCAGGTCTTCCAGAGCCAGCAATGTCTTTGCAAATTTTCTTTGCACTTTTTCAAGCTTGTTTGTATCTTCCCTGTAGGGTGGCGAGCAAAACTGCACATAATATTCCAAATTAGGCCTCACCAATGTCTTATACAACTTCAACATAACATTCTGTCTTCTGTACTCAATACATTGATTTGGCCAATGTGACAAATGCTTTCTGGGGTAGATGACCCCATTTTCAACTAATTATGTACCTGTATTCCAGACTTCCTTGTTCTACCACACTTGTTAGTGCCCTTCTGTTCACTGTGTAAGACCTACCCTGGTTGGTCCTACCGAAGTTCAAAACCTTACACTTGTCTTCATTAAATTCTATCTCCTATTTTTCAGCCCATTTTTCCAACTAATGTAGATCCCTCTGCAGCCATGATAGCCTTCCTCACTGTCCACTACATCCCCAATCTTGGTGTCATTTTCAAATTTGTTGATACAATTAACCATATTATCATTGATTTAGATGACAAGCAACAAAGGACCCAGCACTGATCCCTGCAACACATCACTAGTCACAGGCCTCCAGTCAAAGAGGCAACCCTCTATACCACTCTCTGGCTTCTCCCACTAAGCCAATGTCTAATCCAGTTTACTACCTCATCCTGAATGCCAAGCAACTGAATTTTCTTGACCAGCCTTCCATGCAGGACCTTGTCAAAGTCCATTAAACACCATCCACTGCCTTGCCTTCATCTACTTTCCTGGTAACCTCTTAAAAAAAATGTTTAAGATTGGTTAGACATGACCTATGTAATGCCCTGGTTAAGATTATTACCGTTATGCTGTAGGTATTTCATTTTAATAGTTCTGTAAAAGCAATGTGTTCTGCTTTTAGGATGTTTTGGTTTCATTTAAAAGATGAATATGATGTTCAACTTAGGAATGTTGTGTCAGCCAAACAGGATGGTAGAATCGGGAGAAAGTTTGAGAGAGTGGGACGGAGAGATTTGTGGCGGTGTAGTTTGGGGATTTTTTTTCTGGTGGGAGCTGTGAAGAGGACAGGAAGGAAGTTGGCTGAGGATACTGTGGGAAGGAGCACCCCTGTTGTACGAAGTGCTTTGCAGATGAATGGCTCCAAGGAGGGACCAATACTCCCAATGAGAGCATCCATAAGATATAGGAGCAGAAGTAGGCTATTCAGCCCATCGAGTCTGTATGCTATTCAATCATGGGCTGATCCAGTTCTTCCAGTCATTCCAACTCCCCTCCACCTCCCCATACCCTTTGATGCCTTACCTAATCAAGAACCTATTTATCTCTGCCTTAAATGCCCCCAGTGACTTGGCTTCCACAGCTGCTCGTGGCAACAAACTCCATAAATTTACCACCCTTTGACTTAAGTAATTTCTCCTCATCTGTTCTAAATGGATGTCCTTCAATCCTGGCGTCGTGCCTGTTTGTTGAAGATGGATTTTGAGCAAAGTTCAGGATGTGGTGTGTGCTTTCATGCAGGCAGTGGGTCCAGTGTGTGAATAAAACTTCAAGATGAGCTCCAACGATATGCACATTTAGACTGGTTTAACCGTAATGGGCCCTTTTATTTATTCTTTTTCCTTTTCTTTTTTCCTCCTAGTTGTTAGATATACAGGCTTTCTCCACTTTTCGAAGGTAGAGCGTTCCTATGAAACGGGTTGTAAGCCGGAATGTCATAAAGTGAAGAAGCAATTACCATTTATTTATATGGGAAAAATTTGTTAGCGTTTGCAGACCCAAAAAATAACCTACCAAATCATGCCAAATAACACATAAAGCCTAAAGTATCAGTAACATATAGTAAAAGCAGGAATGATCTGATAAATACACCCCTTATATAATGTAGGAATACTTTTCTACAATTATTGTAGCACTGTCCACCGCAGCGAAAATTTCATGCAAGTGCTCTCAGCAGCATTCGTGGCAAAAGCACACGGCACAAGCGCTCGGGTAGAAGCACTCTTTCCAATAGCCTTTAAGCCATGAAGCTACCAAATAACACATAAAAATACACAGCCTATATAAAATAGAAATAATGTACGCCCAGTGTAGTTTCACTTACCGGAATCGGGAAGACAGTGAGGAAACTGATGATGGTGTGTTAGGCTGAGTCGGAGGTTGGGGTGGTGGGAGGTAGAGGAGACTGGGGTGTCATCTCATCGTCGTCTGTTTTCCATCAGGGCAGGCAGGTTATCTTCTACGTCTGCCTGCCTCAATGTCGAAGGTTAAGTTTCATCGTCTGCTGTGGCTGATGTGGAAGGTTTGAAATACGACAGTATGCTTGACTGCTTAGCCTTGTGCATTTTTCTATCATACAGTTCTTTGTAAGCACTCAAACCATCCTGCAAATATGCCCTAAACCTACGTACCCTTTCAAAATTAAAGTCATACTTTTCTGCAAACATTGCAACGTTGTTAATCACAGCAAAAATCTCATGCAATTGCTTCCCGTTCAGTTCCTGGAAGTCTTCACTTTCGGGCCGTTCACTACTGCGTTCGGCTTCAGTTGTTATCCTTTCCTCTTCATCGCTCAGTTCTTGGTCATGGGATGCCAAAACCTCTTCAACATCATCTTCGTCAACTTCCACAAACCCTTAGCCAAACTCACTATGTCCTTACTTTGTTCACCACAATTGAAACGCTTAATTATGTCTAGTTTTACGCTGTGTAACACCCTTACACGCTCTTTTAGGCTTTTCCAATACCTTAGAACTCATCTTGCTAACGGATACACAAAATAAATCAGCATAAAGCACAGATGTTCACAGGCACGTGTTTAAGCAATGCCGGCTAGAATGCAGTTCTAGGGGACGAACTTGGCTGCTTGGCGCACCTGCCTTTTTCATAACAGTGAAAACACCTTCTGTTAACGAAGACAGGTAACTAATGTAGGTCTTTCGTAACAGAGAGTTGACATAAAATGAACTTTCAAAAAATGGGGGACACCTGTAGTTGAAATTTGTAAATATACTTTATAATTTTATGTATATGATTTGTTATTTCTTGACATCTGACCATTGTGTATGGGCAGTATTTATGCAGCATTCTATCAGATTGAGGTTTCTTTAATCAGAACATTATGATGTCCCTATTTGGTTGAAAGCCAAATCGTACTGACCCTAGATGCCTGTAGTTCATGAAAGATAGCCTTCTTACCATGAAGTCCTGTGGTTGTTAGTGGGGCTGGCAATGAACCTGATGAGGGGACTACATTGAGGGGCATGTCCAGGATTTGCTGAATGCTCTGTAATTGCTGTTAGAACTGATTAAGTGCTTTGTGTGTTTAAGCTAGTGTCGGGGAAAATGACAGAGGTACTTTATTATGGATGCTGCAGTGATTAAGGGTTGGTGCGATTCAGAGAGATTATTCACAAATGCTGTTTGTGTTTTGAGCAAGATAGATGTCTAACCTCTTGATGAATGGGTGTTCAGGAGTGCTAGTTTCTATAAAGGTTTTGGGGAAAGTTACGCTGATTGAACAGCGTTTTGACTAATTGGCTGGTAAGGATGTCATCAGTTTAGACTAGCAGTGACTTGACTGAAGTTGCGCTGCCTGATAGGTTGGGAAATCCTGGAGAAGTGGGGGCATGGGCAGTCCATATTTTTAGAGAAGGGAGCATGTGGCTGAGGGCAGAGACTTTAAAGACAAGTTGTTCTCGTTACTGCAAAGTGAAAAAAGTTGTTTGATGTGAAGGGTCTAATGGGTCCTTAAGCAGTTGATTTAAATTTGGAGCTGGTTTTGGCAATTACATTACTGGATGATAAATGCCAAAGTGCATCTGTGGAGAAACGAAGTTATTGTAGTCTGAGGTCAAATCCACACCGATGGAGAAGAAGAATATGAGGCTTTGGCTGAGCAGACAACTCAGTTTCTGGATGAATGGCAGTGCTCAGATAATATAAAAACAAACAGAGACTGGTAGAGAGCTTAAAGGGTCCAGCGGCTGAAAATCCATTAGTCACGTCAGCTAATTACTTGCAAGCTCTGGAAGATGCTTTTGGCACTGCTGAAAGTGCAGCCGATCTGATGATGAAGTTTAGGCACACGTTCCAGGAGGAAGAAGAGAAGTTGTCTGCCTACATCTTCAGAGTGGAGAAACTGTTACATTGTTTGTGTCACAAAGGGGGCATTAAACCATCTGAGAAAAATTGCTTGAGGATGAAGCAAGTTGTGAATGGTGCATTGTCATATGATGTGACTGCTCTACGAATTCGAGTGACCTACTAGATGTGCCCTTCTAGGCATGGGATCACAATTCTATCTCCTTTACCATTGCTTTGGAGAGGGATAGGAACAGGCAAGTTAGAGAAACGTTTAATTGGAGTAAGGGGAAATATGAGGCTATCAGGCAGGAACTTGGAAGCATAAATTGGAAACACATGTTCTCAGGGAAACATATGGAAGAAATGTGGCAAATGTTCAGGGGATATTTGTGTGGGGTTCTGTATAGGTATGTTCCAATGAGACATGGAAAGGATGGTAGGGTACAGGAACCGTGGTGTACAAAGGCTGTTGTAAATCTAGTAAAGAAGAGCTTATGAAAGATTCAAAAAACTAGGTAATGATAGAGATCCAGAAGATTATAAGGCTAGCAGGAAGGAGCTTAAGAATGAAATCAGGAGAGCCAGAAGGGGCCATGAGAAGGCCTTGGCAGACAGGGTTAAGGAAAAAACCAAGGCATTCTACAAGTATGTGAAGAGCAAGAGGATAAGACATCAGAGAATAGGACTAGTCAAGTGTGACAGTGGAAAAATGTGTATGGAATCGGAGGAGATAGCAGAGGGACTTAATAAATACCTTGCTTCAGTATTCACTATGGAAAAGGATCTTGGCGACTGTAGGGATGACTTGCAGCAGACTGAAAAGCTTGAGCATGTAGATATTAAGGAAGAGGATGTGATGGTGGGATCTGGACCAGCTGGAAAAATGGGCTGAAAAATGGCAGATGGAGTTTAATACAGACAAGCGTGAGATATTGCACTTTGGAAGGAAAGACCAAGTTAGAACATACGAGGTAAATGGTAGGGCACTGGGGAGTGCAGTAGAACAGAGAGATCTAGGAATACAGATACAAAATTCCCTAAAAGTGGCATCACAGGGAGATAGAGTAGCAAAGAGAGCTTGTGGTACATTGGCCTTTATAAATCAAAGTATTGAGTATAAGAGTTGGAATGTTATTGTAAGGTTGTATAAGGCATTGGTGAGGCCGTATTTGGAGTATTGTGTGCAGTTTTGGTGACCGAATTACAGGAATGATATTAATAAGGTTGAAAGAGTACAGAGAAGATTTACAAGGATGTTGTTGGGACTTAAGAAACTGAGCTACAGAGAAAGGTTGAATAGGTTAGGACTTTATTCCCTGGAGTGTAGAAGAATGAGGGGAGACTTCATTAGAGGTATATAAAATTATGATGGGTATAGATAGGTTGAAAGCAAGCAGCTTTTTCCACTGAGGCTAGGGGAGAAAAAAACCAGAGGACATGGGTTAAGGGTGAAGGGGGAAAAGTTTGAAGGGAACATTGAGGGGGGGGCTTCTTTACACAGAGAGTAGTGGGAGTGTAGAATGAGCTGCCAGATGAAGTTGTAAATGCGGGCTCACTTTTAACATTTAAGAAAAACTTGGACAGGTACATGGATGAGAGGTGTATGGAGGGATATGGGCCAGGTGCAGGTGAGTGGGACTAGGCAGAAAAATGGTTCGGCATAGCCAAGAAGGGCCAAAAGGCCTGTTTCTGTGCTGTAATGTTCTATGGTTCTATGGAGCTTTTGGAAAGCATCAAGTTGGGACCGGAAGGGATGTACCCCAGGCTACTGTGGGAAGTGAGGGAGGAGATTGCTGAGCCTCTGGCAATGATCTTTGCATCATCAATGAGGACAGGAGAGGTTCCGGTGGATTGGAGGGTTGTGGATGTTGTTCCCTTATTCAAGAAAAAGAACAGGGATAGCCCAAGAAATTATAGACCAGTGAGTCTTACTTCAGTGATGGGTAAGTTGATGGAGAAGATCCTGAGAGGCAGGATTTATGAACGTTTGGAGCGGTATAATATGATTAGGAATAGTCAGCATGGCTTTGTCAAAGGCAGGTTGTGTCTTACGAGCCTGATTGAATTTTTTGAGGATGTGACTAAACACATTGATGAAGGTAGAGCCGTAGATGTAGTGTATATAGATTTAGCAAAGCATTTGATAAGGAACCCAACGCAAGGCTTATTGAGAAAGTAAGGAGGCATGGGATCCAAGGGGACATTGCTTTTTGGATCCAGAACTGGCTTGCCCACAGAAGGCAAAGTGGTTGTAGATGGGTCATATTCTGCATGGAGGCCAGTGACCAGTGGTGTGCCTCAGGGATCAGTTCTGGGGCCCCCACTCTTTCTGATTTTTACGAATGACCTGGATGAAGAAGTGGAGGGATGGGTTAGTAACTTCACTGATGACACAAAAGTTGGGGGTGTTGTGGATAGTGTGGAGGGCTGTCAGAGGTTACAGTTGGACATTGATAGAATGCAAAAGTGGCCTGAGAATTGGCAGATGGAGTTCAACCCAGATAAATGTGAGGTGGTTCATTTTGGTAGGTCAAATATGATGACAGAAAATAGCAGAATAGATGGTAAGTCTCTTGGCAGTGTGGAGGATCAGAGGGATCTTGGGGTCCAAGTCCATAGGACACCCAAATCTGCTACGCAGATTGACTCTGTGGTTAAGAAGGCATACGGTGCATTGGTCTTTATCAATCATGGGATTGAGTTTAAGAACTGAGAGGTAACGTTGCAGCTATATAGGACCCTGGTCAGATCCCACTTGGAGTACTGTGCTCAGTTCTGGTCGCCTCACTACAGGAAGGGTGTGGAAGAGTGCAGAGGAGGTTTACAAGGATGTTGCCTGGATTGAGGAGCCTGCCTTATGGGAATAGGTTGAGTGAACTCGACCTTTTCTCCTTGGAGTGACAGAGGATGAGAGGTGATAGAGGTGTACAAGATAATGAGAAGCATTGATTGTGTGGTTAGTCAGAGGCTTTTTTCCAGGGCTGAAATGGCTAGCACGAGAGGACGTAGTTTTAAGGTGCTTAGAAGTAGGTACAGAGGAGATATCAGGGATAAGTTTTTTACGCAGAGAGCGATGACTACGTAGAATTGGCTGCCAGCAGCAGTGGTGGAGGCGGAAACAACAGGGTCTTTTAAAAGATTCCTGGATGGGTACATGGAGCTTGGAAAAATAGAGGGCTATGGGTAAGCCTTGGTTGTTCTAATTTAAGCACATGTTCGGCACAGCTTTGTGGGCTGAAGGGACTGTATTGTGCTGTAGGTTTTCTATGTTTCTCCATCTTTTACAAAGTTACTCAGAGAAATTAGAAAGGAGGAAAACAGGATCGAGAAGCGAGACATTTCCAAAAGCTGAGTAGTGTCTTCGTTAGTAGCCTCTATTGCTAAAGTGGCCCTTGATGCCACAGAGATAGAACATTTGAGGAATGAGGTTAAAAGCCTTCACGCTGAGCTGACTTGATCGACGTATGCTAATGTTTCAGGTAAGTGTGATATGTACATTGGGAATCATAGAACACTACAGCACAGTACAGGCCCTTCAGCCCTCCATGTTGTGCTGATCCATATAATCCTTAAAAAAAAGTACTAAACCCACACTACCCCATAACCTTCCATTTTTCATCCATGTGCCTGTCCAAGAGGCTCTTAAATACCCCTAATATTTTAGCCTCCACCACCATCCCTGGCAAGTCATTCCAGGCACTCTTCCCTCCCTTAATTTTGTACATATGCCGCCTTGTGTTTACTGTTGGTGCCCTGGGAAACAGGTACTGACTATCCACCCCATCTATGCCTCTCATAATCTTGTAGACCTCTATCAAGTCTCCTCTCATTCTTCTACGCTCCAAAGAAAAAAGACCCAGCTCTGCTAACCTTGCTTCATATGACTTGTTCTCCAATCTAGGCAACATCCTGGTAAATCTCCTCTGCACCTTCTCCATAGCTTCCACATCTATAATCCTTCCTATAACCCCAACCCAACAGTAGGACTTGCAGTGCAGAGGACTGCTGCTGAAAAGGATCTCTTGACTAGAGAGGCAATTGGGGCATTTTCTGTTACAACTGTGGAGAAGATGGACATTTCAAGCAAGACTATGAGGGACAGGAAAATCTTTGAAAAGTAAGTCAGCAATGAATCAAGCAGAGAAGAAAAGAGGCAAAACTATGGAGGGACCCAGGAAGGAACAGGCTGGTGTTTCGGAGAGGATATGTTCCAATCAGTTTATCAAGGGAAATACTAAAGAGCAAAACACGAATCCTAAAGGTTTAAAAGGACCAAGCTCTTTGTATCAACACGAATTGAAGGTGTTTATGCTAGACCCATACTTGATACAGGTTCTCAAGATACTTTGCTTTACAGATCCTTTTACAGTTGGTATGTGAAGCATTTATCATTAACACTACTCAGTGCCCTTGAGTTTGGGGGCTTAGTACAGAGGAGTATCCATATGATGATTACTTGTTCTTGAAGCTGGAGTTTTCAGAAACATGTTGGAGTAACTGAGACTATTGACACACTAGCGTTGGTCTGCCTGGATCCGGTCGAGCGGAGCTTCCATTCTGCTAGGAACAAATGCTTCCATTGTGAGAAGACTTGTGGGAGCATGCAGGGAGAGAAATGGAGAGGACTTTTTGAAAAACTTGTTCATTCACCTCATATTTACAAGGATGTTGCTTGGATTGGGGAGCAGCCTTATGAGACTAGGTTGAGTGAACTTGGCCTTTTCTCCTTGGAGTGACGGAGGATGAAAGGTGACTTGATAGAGGTATACAAGATAATGAGAGGTATTGATCGTGTGGATAGTCAGGCTTTTCCCCAAGACTGAAATGGCTAGCATGAGAGGGTTTTAAGGTGCTTGGAAGTAGGTACAGAGGAGATGTCAGTGGTAAGTTTTTTATGCAGAGAGTGGTGAGTGCATGGAATGGGCTGCCGGTAACGGTGGTGGAGGTGGAAATGGTTGGGTCTTTTAAGAGACTCCTGGATGGCTACATGGAGCTTAGAAAAATGGAGGGCTATGGGTAAAGCATAGGTAGTTCTAAGGTAGGGAAATGTTTGGCACAGCTTTGTGGGCTGAAGGGTCTGTATTGTGCTATATGTTTTCAATGTTTTTTCTATGTTCAGGGCTGCTTTTGAGAAGGTACAAGTTCCTCCTAAATTGGATGATGAGCAGAAACAAGGAACTGTGTGGTACACCCAGTCTAAACCTGTCATGTTTAGCCCTGGAGGAGTAGCTAGAGTGACAGGAACCCCCAGATTTGCTGGAATGCGCAATACCTAGGTGGATGGTCCTGATGACCTAGAACAGGGATGGCCAACCTGTGGCACTTGTGTCAAAAGTGGCACATTGGATGATTAGAAGTGGTGCATTGCACCCCAATGATAATAATAAAAAAGTAAGCCTACTCATACAAAAAGTATTAACCAAAAACCAATTTGTAGAAAAAAAATCTGTAACAGGAATTCAAGTAGCTTAGAGCTAGAAATGGGTTTTACTGAGAATAAATCTAAAACTTAGCAATTATTTTTAGTGATTTTATTATTTTGTACACATCTTTTGGCGAATGTTATCTTCCTTCACATCAATCTGTTTTCAATTTTAAAAAATGTTTAATGAGTCAAACTAGGAAAGAAGGACTTTCATTCTGCAGTTGTTCCATAACTGTACAATACACGTTTGATGCTTGTTTGATCTTGAGGCGCCAGGCGTCTGCACCAGCGTTGCGTCACAGGTTTTTGCCAGTCTGTTTACAATTGACACTCATGTGCTATGGAGTTGTGCTTTGTTCATCCTTTGTGAACATTTGCAGTGTTCTACTTTTTCGAAAATTAAGCCTTGTTTTTACGTTCAGTTACCCATCATAGTGCAAAAGGAAATGAGCAAAAGAAAATCAGAAAGTGATGGTAAGCGTGAATTCAATGAACAGTGAGAAAATGAGTTCTTATTTATCGTGGGTCCTTCAGGAAAACCATTGTGCATTGTTTGTGAAAACACTTTCTCACATAATAGAAGACATGATCTTAATAGACACTATAAAACACAACATCAGACTGAAATAGAAGGAAAACTAAAGCTAGTGCTTGGGTTTGAGTTACAGAAAGAATATGTGATTAAGAAAAAGGAAGAAATCAAAAGACAAGCTATATTTGTTAAAAGTCTCATTAAGCTAAGTAATGTTTATTTTGTTTTTATATTAAATCAATATATCGTAAAAATGCTAAATATGTCTATATTAACATTTTTACAAGAATTGAATGAGGGTACAAGAGTTGTATGGCGCACCTGAACTCATGCGTGAAAAAATTGACGCATGGAATGTAAAAGGTTGGTCATCCCTGATGTAGAAGAGTCACACTTGCCTGTAGGATTGCTGGTGAGAACTGAAATGTAGAAATCTTCAGCTGTCTATGCAAACCATTAGACATAGGAGCACCCCCTGGCCTTCTCCCTGTAACCTTCGATGCTGTGTCCAATCAAGAACCGATCAAGCTCTGCGTTAAATATACCCAACAAACTGGCCTCCACAGCTGCCGGTAGTAATAAATTCCACAAATTCACCGCCTTCTGGCCAAAGAAATTTCTCTGAACCTCTGTTTTAAAATGATGCCCCTTTATCCTGAGGCTTTGCCCCCTTGTCCTGGATTCCCCCACCATGGGAAACATGCACTCCACATCCACTCTGTCTAGGTCTTTCAACATTCAAAAGGTTTCAATGAGATCCCCTATCAACTGTCTAAATTCCAGTGAGTACAGACCCATAACTATCAAATATTCTTCATATGATAACCTTTTCATCCTTGTAAACCTCCTCTGAACCCTCTCCAATGCTAGCTCATCTTTTCTTAGAGGAGGAGCCCAGAGCTGTTCCCAATATGCAAAGCAAGGCCTCACCAGTGCCTTATAAAGCCTCAGCATCACATCCCTGCTCTTGTATTCCAGACCTCTTGAAATGAATGCTAACATGACATTTGCCTTCCTCAGTACTGACTCTACTTGCAAGTTTACCTTTAAGGTGTTCTGCACAAGGACTTCCAAGTCCCTTTGCATCTCAGATTTTTGTTTAGAAAGTAGTCTGCACACATTTCTTTTACCAAAGAGCATGACCATGCATGTTCCAACATTGTATTTCATTTGCCACCCTCTTGCCAATTCTCCCAATCTCCTAAGACCTCTTGAAATGAATGCTAACATTGCATTTCCCTTCCTCACCACCAACTTACCTGCAAGTTAACTTTTAGGGAATTCTGCAGTAGGACTTCCAAGTCCCTTTGCATCTCAGATCTTTTGGATTTTCTCCCCATTTAGAACATTGTCTGCATATTTATTTCTAATAGCAAAGTGCACAACCATGCATTTTTCAGCATTGTATTTCATTTTACCACTTTCTTGCCCATTCTCCTAATCTGTCTAAGTCCTTCTGCAGCCTACCTGTTTCCTCAGCACTACCTGACCCTCCACCAATCTTTGTATCATCTACAAACTTGGCAACAAAGCCATCTATTCCATCATCTAAATGATTGACATATAGCATAAAAAGAAGTGATCCCAACACCGACCCCGCAGAACATCATTAGTCACTGTCAGTCAACCAGTAAAGGATCCTTTTATTCCCACTCTCTGCTCCCCTACCAATCAGCCAATACTCTAACTGTGTTAGTAACTTCCCTGTAATACTATGGACTCTTAACTTGGTAAGCAGCCTCATGTGTGGCACCTTTGTCAAAGGTCTTCTGAAAGTTCAAATATACAACATCCACTGCATCCCCTTTATCTATCCAACTTGTAATCTCCTCAACTAATTCCAACAGGCTCGTCAGGCAAGATTTTCCTTGAAGGAAACCATGTGGACTTTGTCCTATCTTGTCCTTTGTCACCAAGTACTCCATAACCTCACCCTTAACAATTGACCCCAGCACCTTCCCAACCACTGAGGTCAGGCTAACCATGCCAGAGTCCAATGATTTTTGAAAGATCATTACTAATGTCTCCACAATCTCTATTGCTACCTCTTTCAGAGCCCTAGGGTGCAGTTCATCTGGTCCAGGTGACTTATGTATCCTTGGGTCTTCCAGGTTTTTGGGCACCTTCTCCCTTGTAATAGTAACTCTCCCCTTTCACCCTTCAACATCTCGCACACTGCTAGTGTCTTCCACAATGATGCTTTTAGAGCCTTTTTTAAATAGCACAAACTACAGTAGCTATCCTCCAATCATCTGCTATCTCTCCTGTCATTTGGAATGTTTTAAATATCTCTGTTGCAGTCATGGCAATTTCTGCATTTACCTCCCATAGGGCCTGAGGGAACGCCTTGTCAGGCTCGGGGAATTATCCACCCTGATTTGCCTCAGAGCGGCAAACTCCTCCTTCTCTGTAATTCATTAAGTTGATGCTGCTTTGCTTCACTTCTGTAGACTGTATCCGTCTCCTGAGTAGATAGAAATGCGAATAATCCATTTAAGATTTCCCCCATCCGTTTCGGCTCTACACAGGTCTTCCAGAGGACCAATTGCATCCTTAACAATCCTTTTGCTCTTAACATTCCTGCAGAATCCCTTGCGATTCTCCTTTACCTTGTCTGCAGAACAACTTCATGTCTTCTTTTAGCCTTCCTGATTTCTTTCTTAAGTGTGCTCTTGCATCTCTTGAGCACCTAATTTGTCCCTACTTGCCTGTACCTACTATGTACCTTCTCTTAACCACAGCCTCAATATCACTTGAAAACCAAGGTTCCCACAGTGTTGCCTTTACCTTTTATTTTAACAGGCACGTAGAAGTTTTGTACTCTCAAAATGTTGTTTTCCAAGCTTCCCACTTTCTAAGTACGCCTTTGCCAGAAAACAGCCTGTCCCAATCCACACTTGCCAGATAATTTCTGATACCATCAGATTTGGCCTTTCTCCAGTTTAGGATCTTAACCTGCAACAGATCTGTCTCTTTACATATTTACTTTGAAACTAATGGCATTGTGGTCACTGGATGCAAAGTGTTCCCTTGCACCAACTTCTGTCATCTGCCTTGTCTCATTCCCTAGTATCAGATCCAGTATCTCATGCTCTCTCTTTGGGACTTCTATGTATTGATGAAGGAAACGTTTCTGAACATATTTGACAAACTCTATCCCATCTTGTCCTTTTACAGTATGGGATTCTCAGTCAATATGTGGAAAATTAAAATCTAATTGTGCTTCATCAAGTTTCGCTTATCACATTGCAAGTCTTTAATATACATCATAAGCAGCAAAAATCCTAGTACCCAACTGGCTGGTGTACCACTGACCTTAGACTTCCACACCTATATTCTTCCTCTTAATTACCAAGCCACTTTTGGATCTGATTAGCCAGAGTAACACATAAAATGCTGGAGAAACTCAGCAGGACAGGCAGCATCTATGGAAAGGAATAAAGAGTCGACAATTCAGGCTGAAATCGTTCATCAGAATCTAATGAAGGGTCTTGGCATGAAACGCTGACTCTTCATTGTCCATAGATGCTGCCTGACCTGCTGAGTTCCTCCAGTATTTTGTATGTGTTATACTGGATTTCCAGTATCTGCAGAATCTCTTGTCTCTAATTAACCTGTTTGCCTTGGATCCTGTGTCCCTTTGCCTTCGGAACCAGCCAACTATTCAGGATTTTGTTAAATGCCTCACTCAGGTAGGCAACATTTTCATCTATCTGTTTGGTTACCTCCTGCAGAATCGGTCTGTCCCAGTTAGTGAGATAGGGTTTCACCAGCCCCAGGAGCGATCTCAGTGATCTAAGTACCTAATGCCTTCCTCCTACAGTATCTCTTCTGTACCTCGTTCTGTTCTCATCCTACCCTCACAGGGAGTAATCCCGAGATTAGGGCACTCGAGGTTCAGCTGTTTAACCTAGAGAAATGAGCACAAAATGCTGGAGGAACTCACCAGGTCAGGCAGCATCTATGGAGGGGAATAACTGTTGATGTTTCAGCCCTAGACCCTTCTGCAGCAGTTCGTGTAACATTTTATGGCACCAGTGATCAGTATTCAATTCCCATTGTGTAAGGAGTTTGTATGTTCTCCCTGTAACCATGTGGGTTTCCTCCAATTACTCTGGTTTCCTCCCACATTTCAAAGACATATGAGTTAGAAAGGATTTAGTGAGTTGTGGCCGTGCTGCATTGACACCAGAAGTGTGGTGACACTTGCAAGCTGCCCCATCATGTCCTTGGACTGTGTTGGTTGTTGAGGCAAATTACATATTTAATTTCATGTTTCAATGTACGTGTGCCAAATAAAGTTAATTTTTAAAATTTTTTACCACCTCTGCAGAATGTCATCTTTCTATCTGTAGTACAGATGTGTACGCCAATGTCTAACTATTCAGCTTCCTCCCTTACACTGCTTTATTTATGTTTCATCCAGGTTCTCGAACTGCTTCACATCAAGACCACACTGACAGCTCGACAGTTCCAGCGGGTAGCTACCACTACCCTCCTCTCAATGGTGAAGGAACAACCAGATCTGGCAGACAGGCACCTGCTGGGACCTTTACTTGCTCCGCTCTTCACCTGTTTGAGGACTGGAGGTAGGGGGACAGACAGGCAGCAGATGCAGCACTGAGAGATTCAGTTGCTATGGACGTAACCTATGAGTAGAGTTATGCAGAATGATAGAAACTGTAGTTGATGTAACAGAACAGCACAGGAACAGGCCCTTCAACCCACAAACAATTAAATCAGTAATCAATGAGCCTCTGTCAGTCAGGGTCAGCCATGGATGTTACAACCTAGCTGTCTGGATACATGAGCCTGGGTCATTCAATATGGAGAGCAAACTGTTGCTCTTCCTCTCCACACATCAGATGAACCAAACAAACTGCAGAGACCGATACAGTTTGGTACCAGCAGTGTCACTGGAGTTGCCAGTTAGCATTGAACTCAATGGAGGACCGTCTTAGGGACTCCAGCTCCCGATTTTTCCTCTCGGGGTTTACTCCCGAAGCCTTCTTCATGAGTGGGTATAGCTGCAAGGCAGCAGAGGTTTGAGATCTCCAGGATAAGCTGCCAACCACAGCTGACAAGCCCCCTCTGCCTGAAGTGACTGGTTCTAAGGTGCCAGTAACCCGCCTTTGTCCCATCTTCTGCCAGTAGAAATGGTTCTGTTGGGTTCTGTAGCTAAGGCACATGTGAAGGCCAGGAGCTGGACTTGGTTGTCAGAGGCTGCTCGAGGTGCACACCATTGGGAGCATTTAACAGGTAGTCGGAGCTTATCCCCATCACCATCCCGGCTATAACAACCTTAAGGAACAAATAAATAATCAAATGTCCAACTAAACCAATCCCTTCTTGCCTACTCAATGTACATATCCTTCCACTTCCTTAACATTCATGTGCATGTCTAAGAGCCTCTTGATCACCTCCAGCACCACATTCCAGCCACCCACAGCCCTACGTAAGATAAAAAAAACTCAACATTTTTCCGTTTGATCTTGCCCCCTCTCACTGATGAAAACTTATTGATCACATCTGAATTATCAAGAGAATCTATCTAGCATATGCATGGGTTTCTGGATAGGTTTGTCCCATTGAGGCAAGGAGAGGGTGGTAGGGTGAAGAGATGTGAAACATCTTGTCAAAAGGAAGAAGAAAGCTTACTTAAGGTTTAGGAAGTGAAACACCCTGGTTTCCTTGGCTGCGTAAGTCCCGCCAACCTTGTGAAAATGAGATGGCTTTTTCCATCTCAAACCCCGGTTTGTGTGGATGCAGTGTAATTTGCTACCCTGTTACAAATTAGTGCCACAAAATTACAGACAGTACACTGCATAGAATTAAAGGAATTATATTTATGAATCTTAAAAGGGTTAGTAAAATAAAAACAAAAGAAAAGGGCCCATTCTAATTAAACAGTCAAATGCACACAAGTTGGAGCTCATCTTGAACTTCTCTGTCACTCACGTGCTGGGCCCTCGGTCAGCGTGAACACCCTCACCACCTTCCGAACATTGCTTGCAATCCATCTCGAACAAATGGGTCTCACACTGGATCGTATGCTACGACCAGCATCTTCTCTCTTCATCTCCTCTTGAACAAAAGCCCAAAACCAACCTCATTGTCCCTCACCAAGAAAACCTCCTGCTAATTGGATGATACACGTTCCACATCATCCCTTGTCTTCAACAATAACTCAAACAGGCTGAAAGCAGAACAAGAGCTGCTATATGATTTCCTACAGCATAACAGTAAAGATGTGAACCAGGGCATTACAGAAGCAAGGATCAAACAAGGCTCTAGAGAGTTACAAGGTGGCCAGGAAGGAGCTTATGAATGGGTTTAGGAGAGCTAGAAAGGGTATGAAAAGTCCTTGAGGCATTCTACACGTATATGAAGAATGGGGATGACCAGAGCAAGGGGAGATCTGATCAAGGATAGAAGAGGAAATGTGTTTGGAATCAGAGGAGATATGAGAGGTTCTTTGCTTTAGTATTCACCGGTGAGGGACTTTAACATTTGTGAAGACAGCGTAAATCAGGCTGATATGCCAAACACGTCAACGTGCTGGACTCAATGATGCCAATGAGTGTGTACCTAAACTCCAGACTCACTGATAAAGGGACCCCAAACACTAGGCCTCAAACTCTGGTCTTGCCGACCCTTATATCTAGGGATTCCCTATCCTTGCTGGATTGCTGACCTGACAACCAAACACAGTCTACTTTTGGGGCGCCACAGGGTGACTCGTGTAGCAGCAGAACTCTCAATGGATACAATTAAATATTCTCGATTCAGCCTGATACAGGTAAAAAGCACAACTGCTTCCAAAGTCAGTACAGTTAACAAAGGTGTCTTAATGCGTTTAAATGAACCATCACTGCTAATAACTGATGGAAACAATACTGATTGTGGACGGATTCGTCCTCATAGGATTCCAAGCAGAAAACATGGCTGCAGGTCACAGATACAAGTGCATTTAAGGAAACTGGACTTTAAACTCCCAATACCAACTATCTTGCTGTCAAATGTACAGTCTCTGGTGAATAAAATTTCCAAGCTATGATGCTGAATCAGAGAGATATTACAACCGTGTGTGCCCTTTGTTTCACGGAATCCTGGTTAACCCCTTCTGTACTGGATGCAGCAATTCAGATCGATGGGTTTACTATACACCATCAGGATAGATCTATAGTCTTTCAAAAGCAGATGTAGAAGAGTATGCCTCATGATCAGCTCTTCTTGGTGCACAAATACATCAGTGCTGTCCCAGTTCTGCTCACCAGACCTAGAATATCTAGCAGTTAAGTGTCATCCTTTTCACTGATCATGAGAGGTTTCCAGGATCATTTTGGTAGCAGTATACATTCCATCTCAGGCCAATGTCAATCAGGCTTTTGACGATCTGAGCAATGGGATCAACATGCACAAAACAGCACATCCTAACATCTTCACCATTGTTTTGGGAGATTTTAACCAGGCCAGTCTGAAAAAAATCACTAAGCAATTACCATCAACAGGTCACTTCCAATACTATGAATATGCTGCAGTTGTTACTGACTTTTTTAAAACCTGTGTGGATGAGTATGTGCCTACAAAGACTTATTGTACATTCCCAAACCAAAAGCTGTGGATGAACCAGGAGGTACGTCATCTGCTGAAGGTTAGATCTGTGGCAAACACGTGGAAATCTGCAGATGCTGGAAATTCAAGCAACACACAAAATGCCGGTGGAGCGCAGCAAACCAGGCAGCGTCTATAGGAAGAAGTACAGTCGATGTTATGCTGCCTGGCCTGCTGCGTTCCACCTGCATTTTGTGTGTGTTGTTTAGATCTATGGCATTCAAGTATGGTGACCCAGGCCTGCACCAGAAAACCAGGTATGATTTGTGGAGGGCTACGTCAAGGGTGAGGAGACAATTTTGAATGAGGTTGGACGCAACATCGGATCTACAACTCTGGCAGGGTGTGCAAGACATTACTTCCTAAATAGTGAAACTCAATAGCATGAATGGCAGCGATGCTTCAATACCAGATGAATTCAGTGCCTTCTATGCCTGCTTTGAAAGGGAAACATAGAAAACCTACAGCACAATACAGGCCCTTCGGCCCACTAAGTTGTGCCGAACATGTCCCTACCTTAGAAATTTCTAGGCTTACCTATAGCCTTCTATTTTTCTAAGCATGTACCTATCTAAAAGCCTCTTAAAAGACCCTATCATATCCACCTCCACCACCGTTGGGCGGCAGCCCATTCCATGCACTCACCACTCTCTGCGTTAAAAAACTTACCTCCAACATCTCCTCTGTACCTACTTCCCAGCACCTTAAACCTGTGTCCTCTTGTGGCAACTATTTCAGCCCTGGGAAAAAGCCTCTGACTATCCACTTGATCAATACCTCTCATCATCTTGTACACCTCTATCAGGTCACCTCTCATCCTCCTTCACTACAAGGAGAAAAGGCCAAGTTCACTCAACCTATTCTCATAAGGCATGCTCCCCAATCCAGACAACATCCTTGTAAATCTCCTCTGTACCCTTTCTATGGTTTCCACATCCTTCCTGTAGTGAGGCGACCAGAACTGAGCACAGTACTCAAAGTGGGGTCTGACCAGGGTTCTATACAGCTGTAACATTACCTCTCGGCTCCTAAATTCAATTCCACGATTGATGAAGGCCAGTACACCATATGCCTTCTTAACCACGGAGTCAACCTGCGCAGCTGCTTTGAGTGTCCAATGGACTCAGACCCCAAGATCCCTCTGATCCTCCACACTGCCAAGTCTTACCATTAATACTATATTCTGCCATCATATTTGACCTACCAAAATGAACCACATCACACCTATCTGCTTCTCAGCCCAGTTTTGCATCCTATCCTATCAGTGTCCCGCTGTAACCTCTGACAGCCCACCACACTATCCACAACACCTCCAACCCTTGTGTCACCAGCAAACTTACTAACCCATCCCTCCACTTCCTCATCCAGGTCATTTATAAAAATCACAAAGATTAAGAGTCCCAGAACAGATCCCTGAGGCATTCCACTGGTCACCAACCTCCATGCAGAATATGACCAGTCTACAACCACTCTTTACCTTCTGTGGGCAGGCCAGTTCTGGACCCTCAAAGCAATGTCTCCTCAGATCCCATGCCTCCTTACTTTCTCAGTAAGCCTTGCATGGGGTACCTTATCAAATGCCTTGCTGAAATCCATATACACTACATCTACTGCTCTTCCTTCATCAATGTGTTTAGTCACATAATCAAAAAATTCAAATAGGCTTGTAAGGCACAACCTGCCCTTTACAAAGCCATGCTGACTACTCCAAGATATATAGTACCTCTCCAAATGTTCATAAATCCTGCCTTTCAGTATCTTCTCTATCAACTTACCCAACCACTAAGGTAAGACTCACTGGTCTATAATTTCCTGGGCTATCTCTACTCCCTTTCTTGAATAAAGGAACAACAACTGCAACCCTCCAGTCCTCCGGAACCTCTTCTGTCCCCATTGATGATGCAAAGATCATCGCCAGAGGCTCAGCATTCTCCTCCCTTGCCTCCCACAATAGCCTGGGGTACATTTCATGCAGTTCTGGCGACTTATCCAACTTGATGCTTTCCAAAAGCTCCAGCACATCTTGTTTTTTAATATCTACATGCTCAAGCTTTTCAGTCTGCTGAAGTAATCACTGCAATCACCAAGATCCTTTTCCATAGTGAATACTGAAGTAAAGTATTCATTAAGAACCTCTGCTATGGATAGTGTGGAATATAACTACAGCTGTGACCCTGTGATCTCTTCTTAGGAGGCTAATGTTAGGCTGTGTTTAAAGAGAGTGAACCCTCGCAAGGCGGATAGTCCTGATGGAGTACCTGATAAGGCTCTGAAAACCTGTGCCAACCATGTAGTGGGAGTATTCAAGGACATTTTCAACCTCTCAATGTTATGGACGGAAGTTCCCACTTCAAAAAGGCAACAATTACACCAGGTCCTAAGAAGAATAATGTGAACTGCCTTAATGACTATCGCCCGGAATCACTCACATCAACAGTGATGAAATGCTTTGAAAGGTTGGTCATGAGACTGAACACCTGCCTCAGCAAGACAATACGTGCAGGAATAGGCCATTCGACCCTTCGAACCAGCATCGCCATTCAATGTGATCATGGCTGATCATCCACAGTAACCCATTCCTGCCTTGACTACTCCGCTATCTTTAAGAGCTCTATCTAACTCTTTCTTGAAAGCATCCAGAGAATTGGCCTCCACTGCCTTCTGAGGCGGAGCATTCCATAAATCCACAACTCTCTGGGTGAAAAAGGTTTTCCTCAACTCTGTTCTAAATGGCCTACCCCTTATTCTTAAACTGGCCTCTGGTTCTGGACTCCCCCAACATCGGGAACATGTTTCTTGCCTTTAGCGTGTCCAATCCCTTAATAATCTTATATATTTCAATCAGATCCCCTCTCATCCTTCTAAATTCCAGTGTATACAAGCCCAGTCACACCAATCTTTCAACATATGACAGTCCCGCCATCCCGGGAATCAATCTCGTGAACCTACGCTGCACTCAGTCAATTACAAGATTGTCTTTCCTCAAATTTGGAGACCAAAACTGAACACAATACTCCAGTAGAGGTCTCACCGGGGCTTGTACAACTACAGAAGGACCCCTTTGCTCCTATACTCAACTCCCCTTGCTATGAAGGCCAACATACCATTAGCTTTCTTCACTGCATGCTGTACCTACGTGCTTACTTTCAGTGACTGATGAACAAGGACACCTAGATCTCATTGTACTTCCCCTTTTCCTAACTTGACACCATTTAGATAGTAATCTGCCTTCTTGTTCTTGCCACCAAAGTGGATAACCTCACATTTATCCACACTAAACTGCATCTGCCATGCATCTGCCCACTCACCCAATCTGTCCAAGTCACCCTGCATTCTCCTAACATCCTCCTCATATTTCACACTGCCACTCGGCTTTATGTCATCTGCAGATTTGCTAATGTTACTTTTAATCCCTTCATCTAAATCATTAATGTATATTGTAAACAGCTGCAGTCCCAGGACCGAGCCTTGCGGTACTCCACTAGTCACTGCCTGCCATTCTGAAAAGGACCCATTAATCCCTACTCTATGTTTCCTGTCTGCCAACCAATTCTCTGTTTTCTCTCTCCCTCCTTTCTTAAAAAGTGGGATAACATTAGCTACTCTCCAATCCTCAGGAACTGATCCTAAATTTATAGAACATTGGGAAATGATTACCAATGCTTCCACGATTTCTAGAGCCAGCTCCTTAAGTACCCTGGGATACAGACCATCAGGCCCTGGGGATTTATCAGCCTTCAGTCCCATCAGTCCACCCAACACTATTTTCTGCCTAATGTGAATATCCTTCAGTTCCTCTGTTACCCTAGGACCTCTGGCCACGATTACAGATTGTCTGTGTCTTCCCTAGTGAAAACAGATCCAGAGTATCTGTTCAACTCGTCTGCCATTTCCTTGTTCCCCATAATAAATTCACCCGTTTCTGCCTTCAAGGGCCCAACTTTGGTCTTAACTAATTTTTTCCTCTTCATATACCTAAAGAAGCTTTTACTATCCTCCTTTATATTTTTGGTTAGCTTACCTTCGTGCCTCATCTTTTCTCCCCGTATTACCTTTTTAGTTATCTTCTGTTGCTCTTTAAAAATTTCCCAATCCTCTGGCTTCCTGCTTATATTTGCCATGTTATAATTCTTCTCTTTTATTTTTATACTGTCCTTGACTTCCCTTGTCAGCCACAGTCGTCTCCTACTCCCCTTAGAATTTTCCTTCCTCTTTGGAATGAACTGATCCTGCATCTTCTGTATTATTCCCAGAAATACCTGCCATTGTTCCACTGTCATCCCTGCGAGGGTATCCTTCCAGTCAACTTTGGCTAGTTCCTCCCTCATGGCTCCATTGTCCCCTTTGTTCAACTGTAATACTGACACTTCCGATTTTCCCTTCTCCCTCTCAAATTGTAGATTAAAACTTATAGTATGGTCTACCTCCTAATGGCTTCTTTACCTCGAGTTCCCTTATCAAATCTGGTTCATTACACAACACTAGATCCAGAATTGCCTTCTCCCTGGTAGGTTCCAGTACAAGCTGCTCTTAGAGTCCATCTCGGAGGCACTCCACAAACTCCCTTTCTCGGGGTCCAGTACCAACCCGATTTTCCCAGTCTACCTGCATGTTGAAATCCCCCCCCCTTACAACCGTAGCACTACCTTTGCAACACGCTAATTTTAGCTTTTGATTCAACTTGCACCCTATATCCAGGCTACTATTTGGGGGCCTGTAGATAACTTCCATGCAAGGACCTAGACCCATTGCAATTTGCCTATCACCACAAAAGATTAAAGGCAGATGCAATCTGAAAGGTTCTTCACATGGCTTTAGACCACCTGGACAACACAAACACCCATGCTATTCATCGACTATAGCTCAGCATTTAATACCATTATTCCCACAATCCTGATTGATAAGTTACAAACCCTGGGTCTCTGTACCTCCCTCTGTAATTGGTCTAAATGGAAGACCACAATCTTTGTGGATTTGTGGTAACATCTCCTCGCTGACGATCAACACTGGTGCACCTCCGGGGTGTGTACTTAGTCCACTGTCCTCCTCTCTCTTTCCCCATGACTGTGTGGCTAGGCATAGCTCAAATACCATCTGTAAATTTGCTGATGATACAACCATTGTTGGTAGAATCTCAGGTGGTGACAAGAGGATGTACAGGAGTGAGATATGCCAACTAGTGGAGCGGTGTCGCAGCAACAACCTGATACTCAACATCAATAAGACGAGAAAACAGATTTTGGACTTCAGGAAGGGTAAGACGAAGGAACACATACCAATCCTCATAGATTGAGGATCTAACCTGTTCCCAACATATTGATGCAGTTGTAAAGAAGGCAAGACAGTGAAGAGATTTGGTATGTCAACAACTACACTCAAAAACCTCTATAGCTGTACCATGGAAAGCATTCTCACAGTCTGCATCACTGTCTGGTATGGAGGGGGCTATTGCACAGGACCAAAAATAGCTGCAGAGGATTGTAAATTTTGTTGGCTCTATCTTGGGTACTAGCCTACAAAGTACCCAGGACATCTTCAATGAGTGGTGTCTCAGAAAGGCAGCGTCCATTATTAAGGACCTCCAGCACCCAGGGCATATCCTTTTCTTACTGTTACCATCAGGTAGGAGGTACAGAAGCCTGAAGACACACACTCAGTGATTCAGGAACAGCTTCTTCCCCTCTGCCATCCAATTCCTACATGGACATTGAACCTGTGAACACTACCTCATCTTTTAATATACTATTTCTGTTTTTTAATCTACTCTATATATATATACTGTAAGCGATTTATTTATTTATTTATTATTTTTTCTTTCTGCTAGATTATGTATTGCATTGAACTGCCGCTGCTAAGTTAACAAATTCCACGACACATGCCGGTGATAATAAACCTGATCCTCAATCACAGAGTGGAGGCTTAGACTCCGGCGTGTTCTCGAGTTCAAAACCCTAACTTGACCCCAAATCCCATCTCTGTCACCATAACAATCCCTACAAACTTAAAAATAAATCAAAAAACACAATTAAGTCGAAGCTGCAACCTCAACAGAGACCACAGTTCACATCATCTTGAAAGAATTTGAGTGAGGTGGAGGTTTTTCTCTTTTAAGGATGAGAATTGATGAGCATTGTACAAGGTAATAAGAGGCATAAATAGACTGGACTTTTTCCCCATGGCAGAAATGGTTAATATCAGTGGGCATACTTTTAAGATGATTGGATCAGTATAGGGGCATGTCAGGAGGAAGTTTTTTTTACACGGAGCAAAGTTTTTTCACACAGCAAAGAATGCGCTGCTCGGATGGTGGTAGAGGCACCTACATCAGGGATGTTTAAGAGACTCTTAGACACGCTTGCATCATAGAAAAATGGAAGGCTATGTGGGACAGAAGGGTTAGATTGACTTTGGAGTAGGTTACATCATGAGCCAAAAGCTTGTGCTGTGTTGTACTGGTCCTTGTTTTATCAATGACTTGTGCATCCACAGCATAATGTTCAGTGCCTTGACTGATGAAGGCCAGCGTCTTAAACACCTTTTTTATCTCCCTGACTTCCTATGAATCTTTACTCCCTCCAGGAGCAGGTGTCTGTAATGAGAGATCAAACGTTAAAGGTAATGGGTAGGAGGTTGAAGTGATTTGAGAAGAATTTCTTTTCACCCAGGGAGCATTCAGGATCTGGAACTGCTTGAGTGAATGTTTGGGCCAAGACCCTCACAATGTTTAAAAATGGAATGAATTTAGAAAGGTTAGCTCGGGATGGAGGCTGGTGACTAGCGGGGTGCCTCAGGGATCTGTTTTGGGCCCAATGTTGTTTGTAATATACAAAAATGATCTGGATGATGGAGTGGTAAATTGGATTAGTAAGTATGCCGATGATACTAAGGTAGGAGGTGTTGTGGATAATGAGGTAGGTTTTCAAAGCTTGCAGGGAGATTTGCCAGTTAGAAGAATGGGCTGAACATTGGCAGATGGAGTTTAATGCTGAGAAGTGTGAGGTTCTACATTTTGGCAGGAATAATCCAAATAGAACATACAGGGTAAATGGTAGGGCATTGAGGAATGCAGTGGAACAGAGAGATCTAGGAATAACAGTGCATAGTTCCCTGAAGGTGGAGTCTCATGTAGATAGGGTGGTGAAGAAGGCTTTTGGAATGCTGGCCTTTATAAATCAGAGCATTGAGTACAGAAGTTGGGATGTAATGTTAAAATTGTACAAGGCATTGGTAAGGCCAAATTTGGAGTATTGTGTACAGTTCTGGTCACCGAATTATAGGAAAGATATCAATAAATTAGAGAGAGTGCAGAGACGATTTACTAGGATGTTACCTGGGTTTCAGAACTCAAGTTACAGAGAAAGGTTGAACAAGTTAGGTCTCTATTCATTGCAGCGTAGAAGGTTGAGGGGGGATTTGATCGAGGTATTTAAAATTTTGAGAGGGATAGATAGAGTTGACGTGAATAGGCTGTTTCCATTGAGAGTAGGGGAGATTCAAACGAGAGGACATGATTTGAGAGTTAGGGGGCAGAAGTTTAAGGGAAACACGAGGGGGTATTTCTTTACTCAGAGAGTGATAGCTGTGTGGAATGAGCTTCCTGTAGAAGTAGTAGAGGCCAGTTCAGTTGTGTCATTTAAAGTAAAATTGGATAGGTATATGGACAGGAAAGGAGTGGAGGGTTATGGGCTGAGTGCGGGTAGGTGGGACTAGGTGAGATTAAGAGTTCGGCACGGACTAGGAGGGCCGAGGTGGCCTGTTTCCGTGCTGTGATTGTTATATGGTTTTATATGGTAAATCTTGTGGGCTGAGTGGCCTGTTTTCATGCTGCATGTCTCTATGATTATGTGTGAGCAATGGCAGTAGTATTGAATGAAAACTCCCCACTGTTGGCACCAAAAGATTATAGCAGAGAGAGGTTTAAGAACTGTGGTTTCTCTTTGGTGGTTATATGCAAACTAGTGGGGCAGGAGTGGACGGAATCCATCTGCGTTCCCAGGTGAAGTTCTGAGCCTGCCAAAGTTTACAGTACTCCTTACGTCATGTTCATAAAACAACATGATGAAACACCAGATTTCTTTCGTATTGATATTACTCTGCATCCTCAGGCATTACCCCTCCCTTCTGTGCAACAAAGCCCTGAAGCAATAGTAGCTTGTTAGGTATAAAATATCACTCCTGTACTTCACCCATGTCAAGGATCAGTAGCCTACTCTTACACATTGTTAATCTGTGTGTGAATCTGTGTATTTTTGCAGATGTGAACATGGAAGGGCTGTAGAGGCCTTGAAGTAAAGCAGTGATCTGAGTGGTGTTCTCTGTTGAACTATGACTAGTTGATTGATGTGATTGAGTAATGCTCATTAATTCCAATTCCTGTAAAAAAAGTTTGTTCAGTGGATTTTTGTGAGCCTTCTTGGAATTGTCACCTCTTCACTCAAAATCTTGATGAGAAGCCACAATTATATCTACTTCCCTTTCCAGGATCTGCATTCTGATAAGATTGTTATTTCGGCTTGTTCTTAATACTGAGTCTGTTCTTCCTGCCTTGACATGATTCCTCATCTTCTCCAGGTTCTTTTCTCTCAAGTTCATGACTATTCACGGTTCCTTATACCTGTCAACTTCTTTTCACTGCCAAATCTCCCTGCACCTCTCTGGTATGCACACACCCAAGGCACACCCCTTTGCCTGGTTGAACTCATTCTCACGTTGAACGTCTCCTCCAAATCCATTCACTTTCCCCAAGATGACCTTCAGGGAAAGTGAGGAGGTAATAGAGAGGAGCTTTAGGCAAGTATTCACACCGGGACCTTGAGAGACAGATAATTATTTAGTCAGAAGAGGGAAGGGCAAGAGTCACATACTAGAGAGTACCCCAATGGCTGACCTCTTAGCAAAACGTACTGTTTGAGTACTGTTGGGGGGATGACCTACCTGAGGGAAGCAACAGTGGCCACGCTTCTGGCACAGAGACTGGCCTCGTGGCTCAGAAGTGTAGGGAAAGGAAAAGGATGACAGCAGTGATAGGGGACTCTATAGTTAGGGGATCAGACAGGCGATTCTGTCGATGTAGGAAAGAAACATAGATGCCTTCCTGGTGCCAGGGTCCTGGATGTTTCTAATTGCGTCTACAATATCCTGAAGTGAGAAGGTGAACAGCCAGAGGTAGTGGTACATATTGGTACCAATGACATAGGTAGGAAAAGGGAGGAGGTCCTGAAAACAGACTACAAGGAGTTAGGAAAGAAGCTGAGCAGTAGAACCTCAAAGATAGTAATCTCGAGATTACTGCCTGTGCCACGCAACAGGGAGTACAGGAAAAGAGTGAGGTGGAGGATAAATTTGTGGCTGAGAGATTGGAGCAGGGGGCAAGGATTCAGATTTCTGGATCATTGGGACCTCTTTTGGGGCAGGAATGACCTGTAAAAAAAAAGGACGGGTTGCACTTGAATCCCAGGGGTCCAATATCCTGTCGGGGAGGTTTGCTAAGGCTATTGGGGAGAGTTTAAATTAGAATTGCTGGGGGTGGGAACCGAACTGAATAGACGGAGGAAGGAGCAGTTGGCTCACAAATAGAGAAAGCTTGTAGACAGTGTGAGGGAGGATTGGCAGATGATAGAGAGGGGATGTGCTCAGACTGATGGTTTGAAATGTGTCTATTTTAATGCAAGGAGTATCATGAACAAAGCGGTTGAGCTTAGAATGTGGATCAGTACTTGGAGCTATGATGTGGTGGCCATTGCAGAGATTTGGAATGCTCAGGGGCAGGAATGGCTACTTAGTGCAGGGTTTTAGGTGATTCAGAAAGGACAGGAAAGGAGGCAAAAGAGGTGGGGGTGTGGCACTGCTGATCAGAGATAGTGGCTGCCGAAAAGGAGGAAGTCATGGAGGGATTGTATACAGAGTCTCTGTGGGCAGAAGATAGAAACAGGAAGGGGTCAATAACTCTTCTGGGTGTTTTTTTTATAGACCACCCAATAGTCACAGGAACATCGAGGGGCAGACAGGGAGACAGTTTCGGGAACGGTGCAGCAATAACAGGGTTGTGGTAATGGGGGATTTTAATTTCCCCAATATTAATTGACATCTCCCTAGAGCAAGGGGGTCTAGATGGGGTGGAGTTTGTTAGGTGTGTTCTGGAACGTTTCCTGACACAGTATGTAGATAAGCCTTCAAGAGGAGAAGCTGTACTTGATCTGGTATTGGGAAATGAACCCAGTGGGAGAGCATTTTGGAGATGGTGATCACAATTCTATCTCCTTTACCATAGCATTTGAGAGGGATAGGAACAGACAAGTTAGTAAAGTGTTTAATTAGAGTAAAGGGAAATATAAAGCTATCAGGCAGGATCTTGGAAGCATAAATTGGGAACAGATGTTATCAGAAAAAAAATCCAGCAGAAATGTGACAAATGTTCAGGGGGTATTTGCTGGGCATTTTTCATAGGTACATTCCAATGAGACAGGGAAAGAATGGTAGGGTACAGGAGCCATGGTGTACAAAGGCAGTTGACAATCTAGTCAAGAAGAAAAGAAAAGATTACGAAAGGTTCAAAAAGCTAGGTAATGATAGAGATGTTGAAGATTATAAGGCTAGCTGGAAGGAGATTAAGAATGAAATTAGGACAGCCTAGAGTCCATGAGAAGGCCTTGGCAAGCAGGATAAAGAAAATCCCAAGGCATTCTACAAGTATGTGAAGAGCAAGAGGATAACACATGAGAGAATAGGACCAATCAAATGTGACAATGGAAAGGTGTGTTTGGAACCGGACGAAATAGTGGAGGTACTTAATACTTTGCTTCAGTATTCACGATGGAAAAGGACCGTGGCGATTGTAGGGATGACTTACAGCAGACTGAAAAGCTTGAGCATATTGAGACTTATTGAGAAAGTAAGGAGGCATGGGGTCCAAGGGGAGCTTGCTTTGTGGATCCAGAACTGGCTTGCACACAGAAGGCAAAGAGTGGTTGTAGATGGGTCATATTCTGCATGGAGATTGCTGACTAGTTGTGTGCCTTGGGGACCCCTTCTCTTCATGATTGTTATAAATGACCTGGATGAGGAATTGGAGGGATGGTTAGTAAATTTGCTGATGACACAAAGGTTGGGGGTGTTGTGGATAGTGCGGAGGGCTGTCAGAAGTTACAGTAGGACATTGATAGGATACAAAACTGAGCTGAGAAGTGGCAGGTAAGTGTGAGGTAAGTCATATATGATGGCAGAATATTGTATTAATGGTAGGATTCTTGGCAGTGTGGAGGATCAGAGGGATCTTGGGGTCTGAGTCCATGGGACATTCAATGCAGCTGCGCAGGTTGACTGTGTGATTAAGGAGGTATACGGTGTACTGGCCTTTGTCAACCATGGGATTGAGTTCAAGAGCAGAGAGGTAATGTTACAGCTGTATAGGACCCTGGTGTGTCCCCACTTGGAGTACTGTGCTCAGTTCTGGTCACCTCACTACAGGAAGGATGTGGGTGCTAAAGAGAGAGTGCAAAGGAGATTTACAAGGATGTTGCCTGGATTGCAGAGCATGCCTTATTGGAATCGTTGAGTGAACTTGGCCTATTCTCCTTGGAGCGACGGAGGATGAGAGGTGACTTGATAGAGGTGTATAAGATGATGAGAGGCACTGATCATGTGGATTAGTGGTCACCAACCTTTTTAAACCCAAGAGTCCCTACCTCGGCCTTAGTGAAAGGCAAGATCGACCCCAGATCGATTAGTTAGACGCACGCACACCGGGGCAGAAAAGACAGGAAGTAAAGCCCCCGCAACCCAGAAGTAGAAATAATGTATAAACACCAGGGGTACCCACCCTTTTTTTGCACCGCGGACTGCTTTAATATTGACAATATTCTTGCGGGCCGGCCGACGGTGGGGGGGGTGTTAAACACGACGGGAATACAGCAATACTTGAAGGGGGTTCCTTATGTCCAGTCTATTCTGCAATCTAGTTTATGTGGCTCTTAGCACTTAGCTTCTGTCCCGCTTGCTCATGTTTTTTCCGCTCACAAAACTCAACAGGTTTGTTTTTAAGTGCTTGGACTCAAGGTGCCGAAGCAGTTTTGAGTGCTCATTGCCTCATTAGACAGCCTCCGGGCCCAAACTGCAGCCTCCCGCCCACCACCAGACGCCTTGGCTAGGCGCGGCTGGTCGTGAGTGGGGTGAGAGGACAAGGTCAGGGCCGGAGGTCCCCGTACCGGGGCCGTGGTGGTCGCAGTCCATAGAGAGCGACCAAGTGAGCGAGGAGTGCGACAGTGCCCTCTTGTAGGATCTATCGGCCGATAGAAGTTTGTTTCAGCGAGGTAGCTGCTCTGTTACTTACGAAACCCTGAGCCCGAATTAGGTCGTCTGCGATTATTTTAGCACTGGGTTCCCCACGAACATTCGGTGTGCTAAACAGGTTTAGAGGCGGCGCCCATCTGTCCATGCTCTGGGCCAGTAGCAATGGCACTTCTTGCCAGCCACGCGAGGCCACCAGTGATCCCTGGCGCGAGGGTATCACTGCATTTAGGCGACTGATGACTTTGCAGGGGTTCAACAATGGACATGACAAGGAATGAACCAGTGTCAACTGTAGGAATGGGCAGTGGGGTCAGTGTCAGGTGTAGGAATGGGCACTGGGGTTGGTGTTGGCTGTGGGAATGGTGCTGGGCCCAATGTTGGCTGTGGGAATGGGCATTGGGGCCAGAGTCCATTGCAGGGATGGGCGCTGGGGCCAGGGCCAGTGACTGCTGCAGGGCTGCGTGACTCCTGCACATAGACAGCCTGGGTGACCGCACATGGCGTACGTCCGAGCTCATGAATGATATGATGGTGCTCTTGGACGGCCATGAGCCGTGCCTTTTATTTGAACAGTTGTTCCTCAAGCAAATGCCAGAGGACACTCGCCACCTCCTCACAAGTGAGGATTTCAGCGACCCCACGCAGGGTTGCGGCTAAAGCAGACGTCCTTTGGCAGAGCAAGCAACGTGGAGCAGCCTCCATTGGCCTAGCCATGATCACGTGCCCCAAAGCCCAGGCCCCGCAACCGAAGCCATCGAGACCCTCTGGAGAAAAAGATGAAAGTTCAGAACAGTGGTGTTTCTATCACCAAAGATGGGGTTCAGGTGCATGCCGCTGCCGCCCACCATGTGCTTTTCCAGGAAGTGCCGGGGCCAGCCGTTGCAAATTGCTGACGGCTGGCCACTGAGTCAGCCTCCTGTACCTCTGGGACCTACACTCTAGGTGGCTCTTCCTGGTAGACACCGGGGCCGAAGTCAGCGTACTTCCCCCCCCCCCGCCCGAACATGGACACTCGTAACGCGGTCCCAGGCCCCGAACTCACCGGTATTCGGACGTACTCCATCTATCTCACTATCAAACTATCTCACTGCATTTTGGGTCCAGCCATTTCACTTGGACTTTCATGTTGGCAGTGGTGTCACAGCCACTACTAGGGGCAGATTTCCTACGAGCCAACTGCCTCCTGGTTGACCTAAAAAGCAGGCGTTTGGTCCACATCAAGATGTTCCAGACTTTCCAGCTCAGAGAAGCCAAGCTACTGGCCCTCCACCTGGATTCCGTGACCCTCTCGGGTAACGAATTCGCCGGGGTGTTGGCGGAATTCCCCTCCATAGTCACCCCGCAGTTCTTCATGGTTAACCCCAAGCATGGCGTGCAGCACCACATCCCCACGCAAGGACCACCGCTGCCCGTCCGAGTTCGCAGGCTCCCACCCAACAAGCTCCACCTCACCAATGAGGAGTTCCATAAGATGGAAGAGATGGTAATCGTACGCCGCTCAGACAGCCCGTGGGCATCTCCACTGCACATGGTGCCCAAGTCCGCAGGAGGATGGAGGCCCTGCTAAGACTACAGAAGGCTCAACAATGCCACAATCACCGACAGATACCCGGTACCCCACATCCAGGACTTCACGGCGAACCTGCACAGAGCAACCAGTGAGGGTACCTGCACTGCACTGGTGAGGCCGGCCTCCCAGGCAACCCACACAGACTGGGGGCTCCACTCCCCTGATGGACATTTCTGGGGGGATCCTTCTGCCAGCCCACACACGCTGGACTCGAACCGCCATCAGGAGTCATGGGCAGACACGCGGTAGCGCATGTGGAACTACCTGCTCAGGGCAGACCTTCTGGGGACAGTCTGATGTTACGTCCACCCTGCAGGTCGCAGGGGCCCATGGGAGGGGAGATTTAAGCACGCGATTTTGAATCAGTAAAGGCATTCTAAGTTCAGCTCTCTCTGCCACTGTGTGTTTCTTTAGTAGCGTGTTACGCACGACTACAACACCACCAATTCTTACTAGTTGGAGTTCAGTTCCCACCATTGTCTATAATGAGCTTTTACGTTCTCCCCATGATCACATGGGTGTACTTCAGGGCTCTTGTTTCCTTGGTTTTCCAAATGCTCATAAATCCTATCCCAAAGAATTTCCTCCAGTAAATTCTCTACAACAGACATGAGATGCACTGGTCAATAGTTTCCAGGATTATTCCTTATTTCCTTTCCCGAATAATGGAACTTGCCAATCCTCCAGGACCCTGCCCGTGGCTAGAGAGGACACTGTAGTCCAAGCCCCAGCAATCTCATAGAAATAGAAATCCACAACATGTTACAGGCCCTTTGGCCCACAATGTTGTGCTGACCATGTAACCTACTCTAAAAGCTGCCAAGAATTTCCCTGGAGCATTGCCCTCTGTTTTTCAAAGCTCCATGTACCATTCTAAGAGTTTCTTAAAAGACCTTATTGTATTCGCCTCTACCACCTACACTGGCAGTGCAAATTCACCATTCTCTGTGTGAAAAACTTACCTCTGACATCCCCCTTGTACCTACTTCCAAGCACCTTAAAACTATGCTTGTGTGCCGTTTCAGCCCTGGGAATAAGCTTCAAACTATCCACTCGATCAATACCTCTTATCATTTTATACACCTCTGCCTGAGTTGTTATACATCTGATGTCACCTCCAATTTCAATTGACATTGTAGTGTGGAGGAGCAGAGGGATCTGGGGGTACATGTCCACAGGTCCCTGAAAGTTGCCTCACAGGTAGATAGGGTAGTTAAGAAAGCTTATGGGGTGTTAGCTTTCATAAGTCGAGGGATAGAGTTTAAGAGACGCAATGTAATGATGCAGCTCTATAAAACTCTGGTTAGGCCACACTTGGAGTACTGTGTCCAGTTCTGGTCGCCTCAGTATAGGAAGGATGTGGAAGCATTGGAAAGGGTACAGTGGAGACTTACCAGGATGCTGCCTGGTTTAGAGAGTATGGATTATGATCAGAGATTAAGGGAGCTAGGGCTTTACTCTTTGGAGAGTAGGCAGGAGACGGGAGAAGGCCAAGAGAAGTATATCAGGAAGAGACTGGGAGTTTCTCAAAGACAGTCCTCACCCCCTTCAGAAGAGCCATAAGGTTTGGCTAACTTTAAAAATGTTGAGAAGCTAAATGGAAGCAAAAGTAGACGGTGATATACCTATCTCGAGAAATACTTATTATAATGTGGATTTTATATTACTTAGTTGTTATTCTTTATTCACTCACTCACTCCTTTTTCCCCACCAAAATGAGAATATATATATAAGTATGTAATGTGTGTGTGTGTGTATGTATGTGTGGGTGTGTGTGTGTGTGTGTGTATATATATATATATACACACACACACACACACACACCCACACACATATATATATATAGGAGTACACAGGGAAATCTTTTCTGTGTAATGAATTTGTTCACTGACTTTTATGAATACTGCACTGGGGGCCGTCAACTCACAAGTAGGAGGGGTTATCCCCCACAGCTAGACATTTCCTCTAGCTCAACGCAGGGTCATCTACTAGAGGCCTTGGAATCACACATTCATTGCCATTTGTGTTATTAGTTGCGTTTCTTGGTTCTTATTTGTTCAGAGAGTAGTTTTATTTAAGTTTTATTCTAATTTCAATGATACATTGACAGATAAATACAGATAGCTAAGGACAAGGTAAAATTCATTTCTTTTAATGTCAATTGGCTATTAAATCCAATCAAACGTAAGAGAATTTTATCCAAAATGAAAAAAAGAACAAGCCCATGTAGTATATTTACAGGAAACTCATTTAAGTGATAATGAACATAAAAAACTAAAGAGAATGGGCTTCACTAATTTGTTTTTCTCCTCATATAAATCAGGACATAGGAGAGGAGTTGCTATTCTTATCTCAAGTAAGCAGATTTTGAAAAAGTATTTGAAATGGGAGATAAAGAGGGCAGATATATTCTGGTAAGGGGGAATATAGACGGAAATTCAGTTACTCTATTGAATATATACGCACCCCTGAGATGTGATATTGGTTTCTTTCAGAAAATTACTGATATTATGGTAATGGAAACAGAAGGTCTCCTGATATGTGGGGGAGACTTAAATTTACAATTACAACCAAACTTAGACTCTTTCAATAGAAAAACCTATGAAATAAAATCTTTACATAAGAAAGTTAATACACTTTTTGAGGATGTTGGTTTAATTGATATATGGAGAGACCTTTTCCCTGACAGAAGGGATTACACTCATTATTCTGCTCCCCATTCTGTATATACAAAAATAGACTATTTCATAACATTTGGAAAAGACAAAGACAAAATAAACACCTGTGGAATTGGGACAATAGATGTAAGTGACCATGCACCTATATATTTATCTGTTGATTTTGACCTACAACCAAAGAATACTAAAGCAACACGAGTGTATCTGCAGATGCTGGAAATAAATAAAAACACAAAATGCTGGCAGAACTCAGCAGGCCAGACAGCATCTATGGGAGGAGCTAGTGATGAAGTTTCGGGCCGAAACCCTTCATCAGGAGTGAAGTAACATGGGATGGTTGAGGGGGGGATAAGAAGTGGGGGGAGGAATGAAGTAGAGAGCTGGGAAGTGATAGGCTGAAGGGAAATGGGCTGGGGGGAAGGTGGAGAATTATGGGAAATAAAAGAGAAAGAAAGGTAGGGCTGGGGGGAGAGATTATAGTGAGGGGGGAAAAAGAGAGAGAAAGAGAACCAGATTAAAATTATAGATAGGGATGGGGTGGGGGGGGAAGCAGGGGTATCAACGGAGGTCTGTGAGTTGAATGTTCATGTCAGCAGGTAGGAGGATACCTAGGTGGGAGATAAGGTATTGCTCCATCAACCTGCGTGTGGCCTCATCTTGACGGTAGAGGAGGCCATGGACAGACATATCAGAGTGGAGTAGTCTGTGGAATTGAAGTATGTGGCCACCGCTGCTGGAGAACTGAGCACCGGTGTTCTCCCAGTCTGTGGTGGGTCTCCCCAATGTATAAATGGCCACATCGGGAGCACCGGATACAGTATATCACCCCAGTTGACTCGCAGGTGAAGTGGTGCCTCACCTGAAAGGACTGTCTGGGGCCTAGGATGGTAGTGAGGGAAGAAGTGTGAGGGCAGGTGTAGCACTTCTGTTTGCAGGGATAATTGCCTGGAGGGAGGTCAGTGGGGAGGGATGGGGGGGATGAATGGACAAGGGAGTCGCGTAAGGAGTGATCCCTGCGGAAAGCCGAGAGTGGGGGGGGGGAGGGGAAGATGTGTCTGGTGGTGGGATCCCGTAGGAGGTGGCGGAAGTTACGGAGGATTATATGTTGGATCTGTAGGCTGGTAGGGTGATAGGTGAGGACCAGAAGGACTCCATCCCTAGTGGACTGGCGGGGGGATGGGGTGAGGGCTGATTCATCAAGAAATACGGGAGATGCGATGGAGGGCAGAGTTGATAGTGGACGAAGGGAAGCCCCTTTCTTTAAAAAAAGGAAGACATCTCCTTTGTCCTAGAATGAAAGGCCTCATCCTGAGAGCAGATGTGGCGGAGGCGGAGGAATTGAGAGAAAGGGATAGCCTTTTTGCAGGGTGGGAGGAGGAATAGTTTAGGTAGCTGTCTGTAGGTTTGTTGTAGACATCGGTGGATAAGCTGTCTCCAGAGATAGAAACAGAAAGATCTAGAAAGGGGAGTGATATGTCGGAAATAGACACACAAGTTGATGGAGCAATACCTTATCTCCCGCCTAGGTAGCCTCCTACCTGCCGGCATGAACATTCAACTCACAGACCTCCGTTGATACTTCTGCACCCCCCTTACCCCATCCCTATCTATAATTTTAGTCTGGTTCTCTTTCTCTCTCTTTTCCCCCCTCACTATAATCTCCCCCCAGCCCTACCTTTCTTTCTCTTTTATTTCCCATAATTCTCCACCTTCCCCCCCCCCCAGCCCATTTCCCTTCAGCCTATCACTTCCCAGCTCTCTACTTCATCCTTTGTGTTGGCGCGTGGCCTAGTGGGCAAGGCATCAGACTAGTAACCAGAAGGTCACTGGTTCGAGCCTCAGCTGAGGCAGTGTGTTTGTGTCCTTGAGCAAGGCACTTAACAACACATTGGTCTGCGACGACACTGGTGCCAAGCTGCATGGGTCCTAGTGCCCTTCCCTTGGACAACATCGGTGGCGTGGAGAGGGGAAGGCTTGCAGCTTGGTCTCGAGACCAACGGATGCCATACACACACACACACTTCATCCCTCCCCCAACTTCTTATCCCCCCTCGACCATCCCATGTTACTTCACTCCTGATGAAGAGTTTCGGCAACCTGCAAAGGTACATAAATACTATTGATAAATTGACTCTTAAAATATAGAAAACTACTATAAAAGAATATAATCTAGAGGGAGATATTGCAAT
The DNA here is from genome assembly GCF_030144855.1 of Hypanus sabinus. Classification (NCBI taxonomy): domain Eukaryota; kingdom Metazoa; phylum Chordata; class Chondrichthyes; order Myliobatiformes; family Dasyatidae; genus Hypanus; species Hypanus sabinus. The sequence continues at coordinate 85,127,687 of NC_082722.1, forward strand.
TCTTAAATGGTGTACATATGACTTGGATTTTACACCAAATACATTGGATGCTAGATTTAAGGACTGGACAGCTAAAAGAATAACAATTCTTTGCAACATAATGAAAGAAGGAACACTGTTCAGTTTTGAAATGCTTAAAGAGAAACACTTATTAGAAAAACAAGATTTTTATTGGTATTTACAGATGCAACAATATGTTAATAAGATGCTTAAAAATGTAACCAAGGCAAGTACATGCTTGATAGAGCTATTTAGAAAAGCATATAATTCAGAAATGGTAGTAGAATCATTTCAAGCATGTCTAAGGAGTTGTCAAGTCTGCTCAATGATCCATACTTTAAGGAACAAATTAAAAAAGAAATTGGTCTCTACTTAGAATTTAATGATAATGGAGAGGTTTCACCTCCCATTTTATGGGATACTCTGAAGGCAGTCTTAAGAGGGAAAATTATAACGATATCTTCATATAAGAAAAAAATAAGGAATTAAACATTAGAGGAATTACAAAATAGGCTGAAGGAACTAGAGAAAAATACAAATTGAATTTGGCACAGGATACATTAGGGGAAATTAAAAGAACTAGGAATGAAATTAATAGTTTGGCTACGCAAGAAATCAGGAAAAATTTAATGTTTCTGAAACAGAGACATTATGAAAGTGGATCAAAATCTATGAAAATACTGGCGTGGAAACTGAAAAAAAATATGGCAGAAAATACAATTCATAGAATTAAGGACCCAAGAACGAAAATGATAAAAAATAAGCTAAGTAAAATTCAAGGAGTTTTTGAAGTGTTTTACAAAACTTTATATTCCAAAGTTCCAGGGGGAAGCGTAACCCAAATTGACACCTTCTTGAATTCTCTTGAGTTATCCACTTTAAGCGAAGAACAAATGTAGAAGAATGACTGCTGACATAACTGAAGTTGAATTAAAAGCTGCAATTAGTAAGCTTAAATTATGCAAGTCACCAGGATCAGATGGGTATATGGCAGAGTGGTACAAAGAATTAAAAAATGAGTTAATTCCTGTTTTACTCTCCACACTGAACTGGGCTCCAAAAAAGGCACAAATGCCACCCAGTTGGAAGGATACGATAATCTCAGCTATACGGAAAGAAGGCAAGGATAAAATGGAATGTGTGTCATTTAGACCAATATCCATTCTTAATGTAGATTATAGATTATTTACCTCCATCATGGCCAAAGGATTAGAGGAGTTTCTACCTATACTGATACGTAACGATCAGACAGGTTTTATACGACAACGCCAGACACAAGACAATATATGAAGGACACTTCACATTGTGGATCATATGCAAAAAAATAAAATCGAAGCAATAGTAATAAGCGCGGACGCTGAAAAGGCGTTTCATTCGGTTAATTGGAATTTTCTTTAGAGTTTTACATTTTTTCCAAGACACAATTATTAAAACTATACAGACACTATATGACAATCCTACTGCTAGGATTAAGATCAATGGATATTTATCAAATAGTCTTACCCTAGAAAGGGGCATGAGACAGGGTTGGGCATGGTCACCGCTACTGTTCGCGTTATATCTGGAACCATTAGCTCAATACATCAGACAAAAAGAAGATATCAGGGGAATTACTATTAAAGGGACAGAGCATAAATTGGCTTGCTATGTGGATGACATTTTGATCTATCTAGGGCAACCAACATACTCTTTACCTAAATTGATGCAATCCTTTGAACAATATGGTCAATTATCAGGATACAAGATCAACATAGATAAAACCCAACTACTTTCATATTACTATAGCCCACCAAGAGAAATTGAAAATCAATACCTCTGGGCATAGCACACAGTCTTTCAAATATTTGGGCATCATTATGCCAAAAGATTTGGCAAAATTATCAGAATGTAATTATCAGCCTTTATATAAAAAAAATAAGGAAGATGGAACCTGATTCCTTTTTTCAGTCTCAGTTCAAGGATTGAGTCTATTAAAATGAATATACTGCCCAGACTGGTATATCTCTTTCAGACCCTACCATTAGAGATTAATCAAAATCAATTCAATGAATGGAACAAGATGTTATCAAGGTATATTTGGCAGGGTAAAAGGCCTAGAGTTCATCTCAAAACTTTGCAATTAGCAAAGGAACAGGGGGGGATGGGGCCTGTCTTCTCTTAGAGATTATTATTTAGCAGCACAGTTGAGAGCTGTGATATGTTGGTGCAACCCATCATATGACGCTCAATGGAAAAACATTGAGGAGCGGGTACTTCCCATCCCCATACAAGCAATTTTGGCTGATAACAACCTGCAAAGGTACATAAATACTATTGATAAATTGACTCTTAAAATATAGAAAACTACTATAAAAGAATATAATCTAGAGGGAGATATTGCAATTCTTAAATGGTGTACATATGACTTGGATTTTACACCAAATACATTGGATGCTAGATTTAAGGACTGGACAGCTAAAAGAATAACAATTCTTTGCAACATAATGAAAGAAGGAACACTGTTCAGTTTTGAAATGCTTAAAGAGAAACACTTATTAGAAAAACAAGATTTTTATTGGTATTTACAGATGCGACAATATGTTAATAAGATGCTTAAAAATGTAACCAAGGCAAGTACATGCTTGATAGAGCTATTTAGAAAAGCATATAATTCAGAAATGGTAGTAGAATCATTTCAAGCATGTCTAAGGAGTTGTCAAAGCTCGACTTCATACATTAAAACAAAATGGGAGAAGGAAGGAGGGATAATTATATCTGAGGAAGAATGGACAACAATATGGAGGTATCAATGGAAGTGTACTAGTTCACAGAAATGGAGGGAGTTTGGATGGAAAAACTTGATAAGATATTTTATTACACCCTCTCAGAAATCCCATTATGATAGTAACCTCCCTGTTTGCTGGAGAAATTGTGGAAATCAAAATGCAAATCATTATCATTTGTTGGGACTGCCCTGTTATCAAAAACTATTGGAGGGGGATGCACAATGCCCTACAAGACATCTTTAAATGTGAAATACCCTTAGAGAGTAAGACCATATATTTTGGGTATATATCTCAAGAATGGTTGAAAAGAGATAAATATTTAATGAATATACTGCTGGTGGCTGGTAAAATGACTCTTACTAGGAAATGGTTATCACAGGAGAGCCCAACTTTCAATACATGGATGGAAATTACAGTGGACATTTACAAAATGGAGAAGATAACAACATCTGTTAATCATAAGCTGGAACAATTTGATTCATACTGGGAAGAATGGTTTAACTACATAATGCCTCATAGGCCTGATATTATTCTCACAAATCAATGACTATGCTGTTAAAAAAAATCATTCCCTACTTGTACATAGTTCTTTCCTTTTGCTTGTTTTTTCTTGCCACTCTTTTCTATAAGTGTATACCTCAGATAAATACTTTGTGGAGATTTGTGATTTATATGATATATATGTACAATGTCTGAAATACATCTTATGGAAATGTTTGTTTGCTGATGAACTTCAATGAAAAAAAAATTTTAAAACCCCATTTCCTTAAACGCAGTTGTATCCCGACCTGCAGCCACGCTTCCTGCGTTGAATCCTATGAGGTCACATCTGTCCACAATCAGTATTGTTCCCATCAGTTATAAACAGCAATAGTTCATTTAAATGCATTAAGACATATTTGTTGACTGTACTGACCTTGGAAGCAGTTGTGCTTTTTAGCTGTATCAGGCTGAAATGATAATACTTAATCATATCCATTGAGAGTTCTGCTGCTACACGAGTCACCCTACGCACCCCAGAACCCTCAGAATTACATGCCTCTCATTACCTTGGAATAAATACAAGCCCGGCCTAATCAATCCTGTCTAGGTTGTGCACGTGGGGGTGTCTAATGATTAATGACCTGAAACACTCGATGACCCCAAGTTGCATTACTGATGTTGTGTCCCAGTGCACACCTAGATGTCGGACCAGGTTAATGAAAGGCATCGACCAGATTAAAGTGGCTCAACAATCCAACATACCTCACCACACTAAACTCCACAACCTTATCTCTCCCAGCCCCACATCTACATCTACCAGCCTTACCCTCAAATCTAATCCTAAGGCCAGGGGGCCACACACCCCTAGGCTCACCCCGATTAACCCTGGCCATACCCCCACAAACCTGATGACTTGTGTAAGGAGGAGCAAGATCCAATAAGGCAAGTGATGGACCTGGTTAATGAAGGTGCGGGCCAGATCAAAGTGGTAGGGTTGAGTGACACTGAATCTCAATTGAGAAGAACAAGAAGCACAAGAGGAAAGATTCTCCCACTGCCCGCATGCTCTCCTAACTATCTTTGTCTCTCTCTCTAACTATCAAGTCTATCACCATCACTCTACCCTTCCTGCTGAGCCTCGGAGCCTGCCACAGGGAGACGATGATGACTGCATAGATTATTCAACATCTTTTTGAGCTTTCCAAATTCCAGTTCTGTTGGGCATGTAGGACTCTGCAGTTGAGCACAATGATGTTGGGTGTGTAGGACTCTGCAGTTGAACACAATGATGTTGGGTGTGTGGAGCTCTGCAGTTGAGCACAATGATGTTGGGTGTGTGGAGCTCTGATGTTGAGCACAATGATGTTGGGTGTGTGGAGCTCTGATGTTGAGCACAATGATGTTGGGTGTGTGGAGCTCTGCAGTTGAGCAAAATGATGTTGGGTGTGTAGGACTCTGAAGTTGAGCACAATGATGTTGGGCATGTAGGACTCTGCAGTTGAGCACAATGATGTTGGGTGTGTGGAGCTCTGATGTTGAGCACAATGATGTTGGGTGTGTGGAGCTCTGCAGTTGAGCACAATGATGTTGGGTGTGTAGGACTCTGATGTTGAGCACAATGATGTTGGGCATGTAGGACTCTGCAGTTGAGCACAATGATGTTGGGTGTGTAGGACTCTGCAGTTGAGCACAATGATGTTGGGCATGTAGGACTCTGCAGTTGAGCACAATGATGTTGGGTGTGTAGGACTCTGCAGTTGAGCACAATGATGTTGGGCATGTAGGACTCTGCAGTTGAGCACAATGATGTTGGGCATGTAGGACTCTGCAGTTGAGCACAATGATGTTGGGTGTGTAGGACTCTGATGTTGAGCACAATGATGTTGGGTGTGTGGAGCTCTGCAGTTGAGCACAATGATGTTGGGCACGTCGGACTCTGCAGTTGAGCACAATGATGTTGGGTGTGTGGAGCTCTGATGTTGAGCACAATGATGTTGGGTGTGTGGAGCTCTGATGTTGAGCACAATGATGTTGGGTGTGTAGGACTCTGCAGTTGAGCACAATGATGTTGGGCATGTAGGACTCTGCAGTTGAGCACAATGATGTTGGGCATGTAGGACTCTGCAGTTGAGCACAATGATGTTGGGTGTGTAGGACTCTGCAGTTGAGCACAATGATGTTGGGTGTGTGGAGCTCTGCAGTTGAGCACAATGATGTTGGGTGTGTGGAGCTCTGCAGTTGAGCAAAATGATGTTGGGTGTGTGGAGCTCTGCAGTTGAGCACAATGATGTTGGGTGTGTGGAGCTCTGATGTTGAGCACAATGATGTTGGGTGTGTGGAGCTCTGCAGTTGAGCACAATGATGTTGGGTGTGTGGAGCTCTGATGTTGAGCACAATGATGTTGGGTGTGTGGAGCTCTGCAGTTGAGCACAATGATGTTGGGTGTGTAGGACTCTGATGTTGAGCACAATGATGTTGGGTGTGTGGAGCTCTGCAGTTGAGCACAATGATGTTGGGTGTGTGGAGCTCTGCAGTTGAGCACAATGATGTTGGGCATGTAGGACTCTGCAGTTGAGCACAATGATGTTGGGTGTGTGGAGCTCTGATGTTGAGCACAATGATGTTGGGTGTGTGGAGCTCTGCAGTTGAGCAAAATGATGTTGGGTGTGTGGAGCTCTGCAGTTGAGCACAATGATGTTGGGTGTGTGGAGCTCTGCAGTTGAGCACAATGATGTTGGGTGTGTAGGACTCTGCAGTTGAGCACAATGATGTTGGGTGTGTGGAGCTCTGATGTTGAGCACAATGATGTTGGGTGTGTGGAGCTCTGATGTTGAGCACAATGATGTTGGGTGTGTGGAGCTCTGCAGTTGAGCACAATGATGTTGGGCATGTAGGACTCTGCAGTTGAGCACAATGATGTTGGGTGTGTGGAGCTCTGATGTTGAGCACAATGATGTTGGGTGTGTGGAGCTCTGCAGTTGAGCACAATGATGTTGGGCATGTAGGACTCTGCAGTTGAGCACAATGATGTTGGGTGTGTAGGACTCTGCATTTGAGCACAATGATGTTGGGTGTGTGGAGCTCTGATGTTGAGCACAATGATGTTGGGTGTGTGGAGCTCTGATGTTGAGCACAATGATGTTGGGTGTGTGGATCTCTGCAGTTGAGCACAATGATGTTGGGTGTGTGGAGCTCTGATGTTGAGCACAATGATGTTGGGTGTGTAGGACTCTGCAGTTGAGCACAATGATGTTGGGCATGTAGGACTCTGCAGTTGAGCACAATGATGTTGGGCATGTAGGACTCTGCAGTTGAGCACAATGATGTTGGGTGTGTAGGACTCTGCAGTTGAGCACAATGATGTTGGGTGTGTGGAGCTCTGCAGTTGAGCACAATGATGTTGGGTGTGTGGAGCTCTGCAGTTGAGCAAAATGATGTTGGGTGTGTGGAGCTCTGCAGTTGAGCACAATGATGTTGGGTGTGTGGAGCTCTGATGTTGAGCACAATGATGTTGGGTGTGTGGAGCTCTGCAGTTGAGCACTATGATGTTGGGTGTGTGGAGCTCTGATGTTGAGCACAATGATGTTGGGTGTGTGGAGCTCTGCAGTTGAGCACAATGATGTTGGGTGTGTGGAGCTCTGCAGTTGAGCACAATGATGTTGGGTGTGTGGAGCTCTGCAGTTGAGCAAAATGATGTTGGGTGTGTAGGACTCTGCAGTTGAGCACAATGATGTTGGGTGTGTAGGACTCTGCAGTTGAGCACAATGATGTTGGGTGTGTGGAGCTCTGATGTTGAGCACAATGATGTTGGGTGTGTGGAGCTCTGCAGTTGAGCAAAATGATGTTGGGTGTGTGGAGCTCTGCAGTTGAGCACAATGATGTTGGGTGTGTGGAGCTCTGCAGTTGAGCACAATGATGTTGGGTGTGTAGGACTCTGCAGTTGAGCACAATGATGTTGGGCATGTAGGACTCTGCAGTTGAGCACAATGATGTTGGGTGTGTGGAGCTCTGATGTTGAGCACAATGATGTTGGGTGTGTGGAGCTCTGCAGTTGAGCACAATGATGTTGGGCATGTAGGACTCTGCAGTTGAGCACAATGATGTTGGGTGTGTAGGACTCTGCATTTGAGCACAATGATGTTGGGTGTGTGGAGCTCTGATGTTGAGCACAATGATGTTGGGTGTGTGGAGCTCTGATGTTGAGCACAATGATGTTGGGTGTGTGGAGCTCTGATGTTGAGCACAATGATGTTGGGTGTGTGGAGCTCTGATGTTGAGCACAATGATGTTGGGTGTGTGGAGCTCTGATGTTGAGCACAATGATGTTGGGTGTGTAGGACTCTGCAGTTGAGCACAATGATGTTGGGTGTGTGGAGCTCTGATGTTGAGCACAATGATGTTGGGCGTGTGGAGCTCTGCAGTTGAGCACAATGATGTTGGGTGTGTGGAGCTCTGATGTTGAGCACAATGATGTTGGGCGTGTAGGACTCTGCAGTTGAGCACAATGATGTTGGGCGTGTGGAGCTCTGATGTTGAGCACAATGATGTTGGGTGTGTGGAGCTCTGATGTTGAGCACAATGATGTTGGGTGTGTGGAGCTCTGATGTTGAGCACAATGATGTTGGGTGTGTGGAGCTCTGATGTTGAGCACAATGATGTTGGGCGTGTAGGACTCTGCAGTTGAGCACAATGATGTTGGGCGTGTGGAGCTCTGATGTTGAGCACAATGATGTTGGGTGTGTGGAGCTCTGATGTTGAGCACAATGATGTTGGGTGTGTGGAGCTCTGATGTTGAGCACAATGATGTTGGGTGTGTGGAGCTCTGATGTTGAGCACAATGATGTTGGGTGTGTGGAGCTCTGATGTTGAGCACAATGATGTTGGGTGTGTGGAGCTCTGATGTTGAGCACAATGATGTTGGGTGTGTAGGACTCTGCAGTTGAGCACAATGATGTTGGGCGTGTGGAGCTCTGCAGTTGAGCACAATGATGTTGGGTGTGTGGAGCTCTGATGTTGAGCACAATGATGTTGGGCGTGTAGGACTCTGCAGTTGAGCACAATGATGTTGGGTGTGTGGAGCTCTGATGTTGAGCACAATGATGTTGGGCGTGTGGAGCTCTGCAGTTGAGCACAATGATGTTGGGCGTGTGGAGCTCTGATGTTGAGCACAATGATGTTGGGCGTGTAGGACTCTGCAGTTGAACACAATGATGTTGGGTGTGTGGAGCTCTGATGTTGAGCACAATGATGTTGGGTGTGTGGAGCTCTGATGTTGAGCACAATGCTTCTTTATTCCAGGAATGGCATATGAGTCAATGCCGGTGGAAAAGGTGAAGGTGGATGAACAGGAGCTGACCAGGTGTATAGAGGATGTGTACAAGGTAAGACTAGCAAGTATAATTTATTTCAGATCAGACTGCATCTCCTCTGGACCAACTTCTGGGGTGTGAGAGCTTCTCTTAGCCAGGGTGGTCACTTGGGAGAAAGCCATGTTATATCTGTGATGGAATGGCAGACCAGATTTGATGACCCATTTCTGCACCCATGTCTGTGAGTGCATGGTTCCATGTGGCAGTTTGGTTTCAGGAGCCTCATATCTCACCCCACTAGTCCTCCTAGCTACTGCTGAAGTTGTACACAATATGTAATAACCCAGATCTTACTTAGGAGCTTAACGTAAAGGAACCCTTAGGAGGCAGTGATCATAATATAATTGAATTGATACTGCAATTTGAGAAGAAGAATCATAAGTCACATGTATCAGTATCGCAGTGGAACAAAGGAAATTACAGAGGCATGAGAGAGGAGCTTGCCCAGGTGGATTTGAGGAGGATACTGGCGGGGTTGACAGCAGAGCAGAGGTGACTGATGTTTCTGAAAATAGTTCACAAGACACAGGGTACATATGACCCACAGAAGTAGTTTTAAAATGGGTAAGGTTGGCAACTATGGCTAACAAGGGAGGTTAAAGTGTGTAAAAGCCAAAGAGAGGACATATAAGGTAACAAAAGTAGTGGGAAGTTGGATTTGGAAGCTTTTAAAATCCAACAAAAGGCATCTTAAAAAACTGTAAAGAAAAAGATGAAATATGAGGGCAAACTATCCAATAATATTAACCCAATACAGAAAGTTTTTTCAGTTACATAAAGAATAAAAGAGAGGTGAGAGTTGATTAGACCACTGGAAAATGATGGTGTTGAGATAGTATTGGGGAACAAAGAAATGGCAGATGAACTTCATGAGTACTTTGCATCAGTTTTCACTTTGGAAGACACTAGCAGTATGCCAAGTTCTGTGAGTGTCAGGGAGCAGGAGTGAGTGCCAGTGCTATTACAGAAGAAAAAGTGCTAGGTAAACTGAGAGGTCTTAAGGTAGATAAGTCACCTGGACCAGATGGACTACATCCTAGAGTCCTCAGAGTGGTTACTGAAGAGATAATGGATGCATTGGTCATTATCTTTAAAGAATCACGATCTAGCATGGTCCCAGAGGACTGGAAGATTGCAAATATCACTCCACTCTTTAAGAAGAGAGGAAGACAAAAGAAAGGAAATTATAGGCCAGTTAGCCTAACCTCAGTGGTTGGGAAAGTGTTGGAGTCTATTAAGGATGAGGTTTCAGGGTACTTGGAGACTAATGATAAAATAAGTCAAAGTCAGCATGGTTTCTGTAAAGGGAAATCTTGCCTGACAAATCTGTTAGAGTTCTTCAATGAAGTAACAAGCAGAGTAGATGTCATTTATTTGGATTTTCTGAAGACATTTGGTAAGGTGCCAAACATGAGGCTACTTAACAATATAAAATCCCATGGCATTACAGAAGAGGTACTGGCATGGATAGAGGATTGGCTGACAGGCAAGAGGCAGCAAGTGGGAATAAAGGGGGCTTTTTCTGGTTGCCTGCCAGTGGCTCGTGTTGTTCCTCAGGGATCAGTATTGGGACCGCTGCTTTTCACATTGTTTGTCAGTGATTTTGGTAATGGAATTAATGGCTTTGTGGCAAAGTTTGCAGATGATATAAAGATAGGTGGAGGTGTAGGTAGTGCTGAGGAAGCAATGCAATTGCAGCAGGGCTTGAACAAATTGGAAGAATGGGCAAAAAAATGGCAGATGGAATACAATGTTGGGAAATGTATGATACTGCTTTTTGGTGAAAGGAACAGTAGTGCAGACTATTACCTACTGTAAATTGGGAGAAAATTCAAACATCATAGGTACAGAGGGACTTATGAGTCCTCAAGCAAGACTCCCAGAAGGCTAATTTACAGGTACAAACAAACTGGATGAACTCAGCAGGTCGGGCAGCATCCGTTGAAATGAGCAGTCAACGTTTCGGGTTGAGACCCTTCGTCTGAACTGAAGAAGGAGGGGGCAGGGGCCCTATAAAGAAGGTGGGGGGGAGAGTGGAAGGTGCCAGGTGAAAAACCAATCAGAGGAAAGATAAGGGTTGGGGGAGGGGATAGGCAGGAAGGGGAAAGCACTATGGGTAGTAGAAGGCAGAATCATGAGAGAGGTGATAAGCAGCTAGAAGAAGAGGCAGAGTGAAAGTGGGATAGGGGAAGGGAGAGCGAGGGAATTACCGGAAGTTGGAGAATTCGATGTTCATACCTAGAGGCTGGAGACTACCCAGACAGTGTATGAGGTGTTGCTCCTCCAACCTGAGTTTGGCCTCATCATGGCAGTAGAGGAGGCCATGTATGGACATATCTGAATGGGTATGTGAAGCAGAGTTGAAATGGGTGGCAACCAGGAGATCTTGTCTGATGTGATGGACGGAGCAGAGGTGCTCGACGAAGCAGTTGCCCAATCTGCGTCAGGTCTCACCGATGTAGAGGAGGCTGCACTGGGAGCACCGGATGCAATAGATTACCCCAACAGATTCACAAGTGAAGTGTTGCCTCACCTGGAAGGACTGTTTGGGGCCCTGAATGGTGGTAAGAGAGGAGGTGTAGGGACAGGTGTAGCACTTGCGCTTACAGAGATAAGTACCAGGTGGGAGAACTGTGGGGAGGGACATGTGGACCAGGCAGTTGCAGAGGGAACGATCCCTGCAAAAAGCAGAGAGAGATAGAGAGGGAAAGATGTGCTTAGTGGTGGGGTCCTGTTGAAGGTGGCGGAAGTTGTAGAGGATAATATGCTGGATCCGGAGGCTGGTGGAGTGGTAGGTGAGAACAAGGGGAACACAGTCCCTGTTGTGGTGATGGGAGGATGGGGTGAGGGCCAAAGCGCGGGAAATGGAGGAGTTGCGGGTGAGGGCGTCATTGATGATGACAGAAGGGAAACCACGATTCTTAAAGAAAGAGGACATTTGAGATGTCCTGGAATGGAAAGCCTCATCCCGGGAGAAGATGCGGCAGAGACGGAGGGATTGGGAATAGGGAATAGCATTTTTATATTTGGCAGGGTGGGAAGAGGTATAATCAATGTAGTTATGGGAGTCAGTGGGTTTATAGAAGATGTCAGTGGACAGTCTGTCTCCAGAGATGGAGACCGAGAGATCAAGAAAGGGGAGAGAAGTGTCCAAGATGGACCAAGTGAATTTGAGGGCTGGGTGGAAGTTGGAGGCAAAGTCGATGAAATTGACGAGCTCAGCATGGGTGCAGGTGCTGAGTTCATCCAGCTTATTTATACATGTTGATTCAACCACAGCATCTGCAGTGTACTTTGTGGAGGCTAATTTACAGGTTGAGTCAGTGGTAAAGAAGGCAAATGCAATGTTGGGCATTTATTTCAAGGGGAATAGAATATAAAAGCAAGGAGACAATGCTGTGGCTTTATAAGAAACTAGTCAGGCCATATATGGAGTATTGTTAACAGTTTTGGCCCCCATATCTCAGAAAGGATGTGTTGTCATTGGAGAGAGTCCAGAGGAGGTTCACAAGGATGATTCCAGAAATGAAGGATTTAATATGAGAGGATCATTTGTCAGCTTTGGGCCTGTACTAACTGGAATTTAGAAGAATGTGGGGGATCTCATTGAAACCTACCGAATGTTGAAAGGACTAGATAGGATGAATGTGAGGAGGATGTTTCCTATGGTGGGGGTATCCAGAACTAGAGGGAATGTCTTCAGAATTGAGGGGTGAACTTAGAACAGAAGTAAGGAGGAATATTTTAGCCAGAGAGAAGTGAATCTGAGGAATGCTCTGCCACTGACTGCAGTGAAGGAGAAGACTGTGGGTACACTTAAAGCCAAAATTGATAGTTTCTTGATTGATCAGGGCATGAAAAGTTATGGTGAGAAGGCTGATGTATGGGGTTAAGTGGGATCCGGGATCAGCTATGGTGGAATGGCAGAGCAGATTCAATGGGCTTAATGGCCTAAATCTGCTTCTCTGTTTTATGGTCTTATGACTCTTTGGCCCATCTTGTCCATACTGATGCTACCACCCTGTGCTTGGCCATATCCCTCAAGACCTTTCCCATCTGTCTACCTCCCGAAGTAACTTCTACCCATTTCGACCACTTCCCCTGGCAGTGTCTTCCATATACCCACTATCCTCTGTGTGTCAAAGAACACTACAGCACAGAAACAGGCCATTCAGCCCTTCTAGTCTATGCTGAACTGTTCGTTTGCCGGGTCCCATTGACCTGCACCGGGTTCATAGCTCTCCATACCCCTCCCATCCAGATGCCTATCCAAATTTCTCTTAAATATTGAAATCAAGTCTGCATCAGCCACTTCCGCTGGCAGCTCATTCCACCCTCTGAGTAAAGTTGTTCTCTCTAAATCTTCCCTCTCTCACCCTAAGCCCGGGACCTACCTTGGGACTCCCCTACCCTGTGAAAAAGACTGATCATTCACCCATTCTTTGTCCCCCATTACTACCTCACCAGAACCATTTTCTCATGGTCCAACAACAACTTTCTCCTTTGTATTACTCCTTATATAATTGAAAAATTTTAGTATCCTGCTTTACATTATTGGCTAGTTTGCCCTCATATTTCATCTTTTCCCTTCTTAAGCCTTTTGTTGGATTTTAAAAGCTTCCTGATAATCCAACTTTCCTGATATGGCCTTTCCTTGGTTTTTATGCAGACCTTAACTTCCCTTATCAGCCACGGTTTCCTACCCTGCTATTTGAGAACACAACCTTCTATGGGACATATCTATGCTGCACCTTTTGAACTATTCCCAGAAACATTACTCACATATGCTCTGCCATCATCCCCACCAGTATCTCCTCCAATCCACCTGGCCAAGCTCCTCTCTCATGCCTCTGTAGTTCCCTTTATTCTATTGTGATAGTCATATATCTGTCTTGTGCTTCTCTCTCTCAAATTGCAATATGAATTCAATCCTACTATGATCACTGCCTCCTAAGGGTTCCTTTACCTTAAGCTCCTCGATAAAATCTGAATTACTAGATAACACATAATCCAAGATGGTCTTTCCCCAAGTAGGCCCAAGCTACAAGCTACTCTAAAAAGCCATCTTGTGGGCATTCAGCAAATGCCCTCTCTTGTGATCCAACACCAACCTGATTTTCCCAATCCCCTTGCATATTGAAGTCCCCCATTACAATTGTGACATTACCGTTATTTCATGCCTTTCCATCTACCTCTGCAGTCTCAACCCGGCATCTTGGATACAGTTTGGAGACCTATATATGATTCCCATGATGTTTTTTTTTACCTTTGCAATTTCTGAACTCCAACCACAAAGATTCAACATTCTCTGACCCTATGTCTCCTCTTTTTGAAGATGTAATTCCATCTCTTACCAACAGACCCACATCACCGCCTATGCCTTCCTGCCTGTCCCTTCGATACAAAGTATATCCTTTGATATTAAGCTCCCAACTATGGCCTTTCATCCATGACTCGGTGATGCCTGCAATATCATACCAACTAATCTCTAATTGCACCACAATTTCATCCGAACGTTACATGCATTTAAATACAGTTCCTTCACTCCTGCATTCTTCACGTTTTTGTATTTTGCCTCTGTGGTACAATTTAATTCTTTGCATTTGTACTCAATCATTGGCTTGTCCTTCCTTACATATATATTACGTCATCTACTTGTAAACCTGCGGACTCATCCTCAGCTCTATCATACTGGTTCTCCTCCTCCTGCCATATTAGCTTAAACCACTCCCAACAGCTTTAATAAAGCTGGCAGCCAGGGTATTGGTACCCCTCAGATTCAAGCACAACCCATTCCTTTTGTGCAGGTCCTACCTGCCCTACAAGAGGTCCCAATGTTCCAGAAATCTGAATACCTGGCTTCAATTCTTCAGCTAATCATTTATCTGCCAGCTCATTCTATCCCTGTCCTTACTATCTTTGCCTCCTGGAGGCAATCCGGAGATTACTATCCTTGAGTTCCTGTTTCTTAACTTCCTTCCTAACGCCCTGTATTCTGTTTTCTGGACTTTCTCACTTTTTCTTCCTATGTCTGTGCTGTATTGATCAGTGTTGTTTGCGTTGCTTTACATGAAGGAAGCCACTTTTGTTTAGCATGACCGATTGCAGGCAAAATGTTTTAAATTTGTATGCTTTGGGTGTTTTAGTTTGTGGTTTACTTTTCCTCATTCACATGAAAGTCATTAATATCAGATGGTGTCATTCTGATATTTGATGTTACAGGCTTGAGGACTGGCTTACTTTCCAAATGTTGCTAATTCAGTGATTGAGGGAATAATACAATTATTTCAGAAACTTGCACAAATTGTCAGTTGTCAAAGAGAAATAGCGAAGTTTATTTGTGTGTTGCTCCAGATTTCCAGCGTCAGCAATCTCTTTGGTCCCTGAAAGGTGTCTGCCTCAGTCCTGATGCAGTATTGTTTTTCCTTGCACAGGTGATGCCTGACCTGGAGAGTTTTTCTGGTGTCTGAATAACCTCAGTGTACATCAGGCCGCCACAGTGTGTTATAGTATATGATCTGGGTGTCAAATAGTGGATAGTCTGGGATTATATACGTGTGCAAACTGGATTTAAATTCCATACTAAATGTTGCCTTGCTTTTCTCTCTTAGGTGTGTGTCGTTGGAAATGAACCTCTCCCCCGATTGATGGAGTCTCTACAGACAGTGATTCCTGCAGTCTTTAACCTTTACTGCTTCACCAAGCAAGGGGTGTCTCATTTACGGTTTGTTATGCCCTCTGGTTTTACTTTTTCACATTGTTTATTAAAAAGGCTGGATTTTGATGTGGTTACCAGCACCAGGGATGGACAGAGTGTCAGCTGTGGAGGGAGAGGACAGCAAGGAAGGTTGTGAAGGTTCTGGAGAGGATGCCAAAGAGGTTTACCAGGATGCTGCCTGGATTGGAGGGTATGTGCTGTAACAAGAGGAAGGCTGAGGAGAGACCTAATAGAGGGTTGAGAGGCACAGATGAGATAGACAGTTAAGATGAAATGTATAATACAAGAGGGTATGCACTTAAGGTGAGAGGGGGTAAGTTCGGAAGAGGTGTGTGGAGCAAGACTTTTTTCACACAAGTGGTAGGTGCCTGAAATGTGCTGCTGAGGTGGTGGTGGAGGCAAATACAGTAAAGGTATTCAAAAGTTTCTTAGACAGGTACATGAATGTGCAGGAAAAGGACCTGTATAGACATTGTTTAGGCCGATGGGATCAGTTTAATTAGGCATGTTAATTATTTAGTGGAAGTTTATGGTCTGGAGGACCTGTTCTTGTGCTTGTAATCTTCTGTGCTATATGAGTAAGAGATTCAGAGAGGATGCAGGGAAGAATGTTTTCCACCCAGAGGGCGTTTGGTGTTCGGAAAGCACTGCAAGAAGGAATGGTGGAGGCAGAGATTCCTGCAACATTTAAGGAGCATCTGGGTAAGATCCTGATCATCAGGCACTGAAAGCTACAGCCCAGATGCAGTTATAACCATATAACAATCACAGCACGGAAACAGGCCATCTCGGCCCTCCTAGTCCGTGCCGAACTCTTAATCTCACCTAGTCCCACCTACCCACACTCAGCGCATAACCCTCCACTCCTTTCCTGTCCATATACCTATCCAATTTTACCTTAAATGACACAACTGAACTGGCCTCTACTACTTCTACAGGAAGCTCATTCCACACAGCTATCATTCTCTGAGTAAAGAAATATCCCCTCGTGTTTCCCTTAAACTTTTGCCCCCTAACTCTCAAATCATGTCCTCTCGTTTGAATCTCCCCTGCTCTCAATGGAAACAGCCTATTCACATCAACTCTATCTATCCCTCTCAAAATTTTAAATACCTCGATCAAATCCCCCCTCAACTTTCTACGCTCCAATGAATAGAGACCTAACTTGTTCAACCTTTCTCTGTAATTTAAGTGCTGAAACCCAGGTAACATCCTAGTAAATCGTCTCTGCACTCTCTCTAATTTATTGATATCTTTCCTATAATTCGGTGACCAGAACTGTACACAATATTCCAAATTTGGCCTTACTAATGCCTTGTACAGTTTTAACATTACATCCCAACTTCTGTACTCAATGCTCTGATTTATAAAGGCCAGCGTTCCAAAAGCCTTCTTCACCACCCTATCTACATGAGACTCCACCTTCAGGGAACTATGCACTGTTATTCCTAGATCTCTCTGTTCCACTGCATTCCTCAATGCCCTACCATTTACCCTGTATGTTCTATTTGGAGTATTCCTGCCAAAATGTAGAACCTCACACCTCAGCATTAAACTCCATCTGCCAACTTTCAGCCCATTCTTCTAACTGGCATAAATCTCCCTGCAAGCTTTGAAAGCCCACCTCATTATCCACAACACCTCCTACCTTAGTATCATCCAATTTACCACCCCATCATCCAGATCATTTATGTACATTACAAACAACATTGGGCCCAAAACAGATCCCTGAGGCACCCCGCTAGTCACCGGCCTCCATCCCGATAAACAATTATCCACCACTACTCTCTGGCATCTCCCATCTAGCCACTGTTGAATCCATTTTATTACTCCAGCATTAATACCTAACAACTGAACCTTCTTAACTAACCTTCCATGTGGAACTTTGTCAAAGGCCTTGCTGAAGTTATGGAGTTATATGGTGCAGGAACAGGCCCTTCAGCACAACCTGTCCGTGCTGACCAAGATGCCTATCTGAGCTAATTCCATATGTATTGTCCCAGTATGTTCTAAATGTCCCCACAGCTTCCTCTGGCAGATAGTTCCACACACTCACCTCCCTCTACGTGGCAAAAAAACTTGCCCTCGGGTCTTCTTTAAATCTTTCATCTTTCCCTCTTCCCTTAAACCTCTGATTGACCTCTAGTTTTTGAGAACCCCTACCTTGGGGAAAAGTACTGTGAGTCAGGCAGGATATGCACAGTGATATATATCTACCTATCATGTTATTGAACAGTGAGACCTGGAAGTGACAATAGAGGTAGACAGAGTGTTGAGGAAGATGTATGGTATGTTTGCCTTCTTCAGCTATGGCATTGAGTGCAGTAGGGTCGTCATGTTGCAGTTGTAGTAATGTGATACCAACTACACTCAGTATCACATTCAGGTTTGTTATCACTGACATAAGTCGTGAAGTTTGTTAAAGTGTAAGACAAAAAAATTGCACTAAAAATATTTTTTAAAAAATCAATAGTGCTAAAAAGGAAAAGCGAGGCAGTGCTCATGGGTTCATGAACCGTTCAGAAATCTGATAGCTGAAGGGAAGGAACTTCCTAAAACATCGAATGTAGATCTTTAGGCTCCATGCCTCCTCATGGGTTCATGAACCATTCAGAAATCCAATAGCTGAAGGGAAGAAACTTCTTAAAACATCGGGTGTAGATCTTTAGGCTCCATGCCTCCTCCCAGGGTGGCACGATAGCAGAATACCTTAAAAGCACCAGTGATCAAGGCTCAAATCGCACTGCTATCTTAAGGAGTTTGTACATTCTCCCCGTGTCTGTGTGGGTTTCCTCCAGGTGCTCCGGTTTCCTCCCACATTCCAAAAAGAGGTGTGGATCAGTAAGGGTTAGTAAGCGGTGCGAGTGCTATGTTGGCATCAGCATATGTTTAGATTGTATTGGTCATTGATGCAAGTGACGCATTTCCAGTACACAAGTATAAAGGAGAACAAAATAATAGTTACTCTGGATCCAATGCAGCACAAAAAAAACACAGTATGATGATGAACGCAAATACACAATAAATATAAATACATGGATTGATTGTATGTCCATAAGGTGACACTAGGCACAGGAGTGTCTGTACATAAGGTAACTGACAGGAAATGATAAAGTAGTGGTGGTGGGGGTGTGGAGGGGTGTGTCAGTGGGTGGAGGTGTTGATCAACCTCACTGCTTGGGGAAAGTAACTGTTTTTGAGTCTGGCAGTCCTGGCATGGATACTATATAGCCTCCTCCTTGATGGGAGTGGGACAAACAGTCCACAGGCAAAGTTGTTGAGATATTTCATGATGTTACTGGCCCTTTTCTAGCACTTTTCTGTATATATGTCCTTGGTGGCAGCTAGGCTGGTGATATATTGGGTAGTTTTGATTACATTGTAGAATCTTCCTGTCTGCCACAGTGCAGTTTCTGTCACTGTGTGTTTTGATGTACATGTGACAAATAAAGCTATTCTTATTTAATCTCATCTGAAGTTGCATCTATAGTTCTGTTGTCATGTAGTATACAAGAAATATTTAAGATGGAAGAGACTGTTCATTTAAGGTGAAAGGTTTGGGGTTTAAAGGGAATATGTGAAGGTAAATTTTTCACATAGAATAGCTGGTATCCAGAGCAAGATGGTGGAGGCAGGAACGGTAACAACATTTAAGAGGTACCTGAATGAACAGGGTACGGAGGGATGTGGAATTAATGCAGGCAGGTAGGATTAAACACTTATTTAATTCTGGTCACAGGTCACTAGGCCTGAATTGGCTGTAACTCAGGTTATTGCTGTGTTGGGTCGGTAATTGTTTTTGGTCTTTGCTAACACTTTTTTAACCTCTTACCAGGTCTACTTGCCAGGAAATTCTTCAGTGGTTCTTTGGGAAATCAGAGACACGGGTAGCTCTACTGATGTTGAAGCAGCTTGCGGGCCTGTCACCATCAATTCCGGTCCTGCAGCCACTATACCAGTTCTCAGCAGGCAGTGAGGGAGGTGTGAAACTCGTTACAAAGGGAACCGTAAGGTGAGACTTCTGCAGCGATATCTCTCCCAAGATAATATATCCCTCCTTCAAACCAGCCTCTTTGTCCAAAGTTCATTCAACTTTCTTTCCAAATCCTGAGTGACTCACTGCCAGATTTTGTTTAATAAATGCTCTGTGCCTGGGGGTATTTCACATTGCGTCAGTAGATAAAGTGTTGAGAAATGGGAGACTATGGATTCTCACATTCAAATTTGCTGTCATCTGACTGTACATGTATACCAATAAAACAGTGTTCCACCAGGCCACGGTGCACCCACAGAACATTTATCACACACAGCACATAAAACAGAATATTGCCATAAATAAGCTAATAATATATAATTCAAAATGCATGTACTGTGCAGCACAGGTAAATATTAAACAGCATGCTATCCAAGTGATGAAACCTCAGTGGTGGCAGGATATTCATTAGTGTCACCCTGAAGGAAGGAGCTGTTCCCTAGTCTGGCAGTCTTAGTTCTGATGTTCCTGTACCTCCTTGACAGTAATGGGTCAGGGAGATTCTGGGATGGGTGGTAGGGATCCTCAACAATGCTCTCAGCTCTTCTGCAATGCTCCCTGTAAATGTGACAAATAAGGGGGAGGGAGATCTGTAATCTGAAGTACAGTCGGCCCTCCTTATCCACGGGGGATTGGTTTCGGGACCCCCTGCGAATACCAAAATATGCAGATGCTCAAGTCCCTTATTTAACATGTTTCAGTGCAGTGGTCTTTAGGACCCAGCGGAACCCCAGACTTTATTTAACATGTCTCTGTGCGGTGGACATTAGGACCTGGCGGTGCAGCTCTGAATCCGCAGAGTTTCTGTTCACGAAAATAATCACGATCGTGATTGAAAACAAGGTGGAAGTAATAAAGCGATCAGAAAGAGCTGAAACGCCATCGGTCACTGGAAGAGCATTAGGCTACAGTCGGTCAACGATCGGAACAATTTTAATGGAGCATGTGAAAGGCCCTGCCCTGATGAAAGCTACCATTATTACTAAGCAACGCAGTGGTTTAATTATTGAAATAGTATGTTTCTTAAGTGTTTTATATGCATAGAAAGGTAAAATATGTACTATATACGAAGAAAAATGTTTGACTAACTGACGCTAACTAATACTGGATGTACCTGTCCAACTTCAAATCCGACTTAAAGACAGACTCAGGAATGGAACTCATTCATAACTCGGGGACTGCCTATACTTTTAAGTCATTTCTAGATTACTTATAATACTTAATACAATGTAAATATTATGTAAATAGTTGTTATACTGTATTGTTTAGGGAATAATGACAAGAAGAAATAGTCTGTACATGCTCAAGCAACGAGTGCTGGGGAGACAACCTCTGGGTTTACCCGATCCGTGGTTGGTTGAATCTGCGCATACGGAATCCACAGATAAGGAGGGCCAACTGTAATGGAAAACTGCTGGAGGAACTTGAGTCCTGATGGTGTCAAATCATTGACCAAATGCCTACCTCCACAGATGCTGCCTGACAGCTGAGTTCCTCCATCAGTTTAATATTGATACAATGTCCAAATAAGGACACCTTTACCCTGGCAATGCAATGCCTGACAAGGATATCTTTACCATGGTTGTACAATGCCTGACAAGAACATCTTTACCATGGCCATGCAATGTCCAACAAGGACATCTTCTAGATGATCTGGGCAATGGGATCAACATGCACAAAACAGCACACCCTGATCCCTTCACCATCATTTTGGGGAATTTTAACTAGGCCATCCTGAAAAAGTCACAAAATAATTACCATCTACAAATCACTTGTACTGTCAGAGGAAACAACACACTGGACCACTGTTGCACCACCATCAAAAATGCCTACCATGCTGTTCCACACCTTCACTTCAGGAAGTTGATCACCTGGCTGTACTTGCACTCCCTGAGTATAGGCAGAGACTGAAGACTGCCAGTAGTGAGTTTCAAGAAGGTATGGACAAAAGAAGTACAGAAGCGCTTACATGACAGCTTTGAATCAGTGGACTGGACTAATGTCAGGGATTCATCTTCAAATCTTGATGAGTATGTCGTAGTTGTAACTGACTTCATTAAAACGTGTGTAGATGAGTGTGTGTCTATGAAAACTTGCTGTACATTCCCAAGCCAAAAAATGTGGATGAACCAGGAGGTACAGCATCTGCTGAGGGTGAGACCTGTGGCTTTTAAGTCTGGTGGCCCAGGTCTGTACAAAAAGACCAGTTATGACTTATGGAGGGCTACTTCAACAGCCAAGAGACCATTCTGAGCGAGATTGGAGTGACATCGGATGCACATCAACTCCAGCAGGCTTTGCAAAACATTACCTCCTACAAAGTAAAACCCGATAGCATGAATGGCAACGATGATTCACTACCAGTTGAGCTCAATGCCTTCTATGCCTGCTCTGGAAGAGAGAATGTAACTACAGCTGTGAAGATCGCTGCACCCTGTGACCCTGTGATCTCTGTCTCAGAGGCTGATGTTAGGTTGTCTTTAAGGAGGGTGAATCCTCACAAGGTGGAAGTTCCCGATGGAGTACCTGATAAGACTCAGAAAACTTGTGCCAACCATCTGGTGGGAGTATTCAAAGACATTTTCAAGCTCTCACTGGTACGGATGGAAATTCCCACCTGTTTCAAAAAGGCAACAATTATACCAGTGCTTAAGAAGAGTAGTGTGATTTGCCTTAATGATTATCACCCAGTAGCACTCACATCTACAGTGATGAGATGTTGGTCTTGGCTAGAATGAACTCCTGCCTCAGCAAGGACCTGGATTCACAGCAATTTGCTGATTGCCACTATAGGTCTACAGCAGACACAATCTCAATAGCTTTTCACACAGCCTTAGATCACTGGACAATACAAACACCTCTGTCAGGATGCTGTTCAATGACCATAGCTCAGCATTCAATACCATCATTCCTACGGTCCTGGTGGATAAGCTACAGAACCTGGGTCTCTTACCTCCCTCTGCAATGGATCCTGGACTTCCTAATCAGAAAGCCACAATGTGTGTGAATTGGTGTTAATATTTCCTCCTCATTGATGATCAACACTGGCACATCTTAGGGGTGTGTGCTTAGCCCAGTGCTCTACTCCCTCTATACTTATGGCTGTATGGCTAGGTATAGCTCAAATACCATCTATAAATTTGCTAATGACGCAGGAGCAAGATATACCAACTTGTTGAGTGGTGTCACAGTAACAAACTTGCAGTCAATGTCAGTAAGACCAAAGAGCTGATTGTGGTCTTAAGATAGAGTGGGACAGAGGAACATATAACAATCCTCATTGAGGGATCAGAAGTGGAGAGACAAAGCAGTTTTAAGTTCCTCAGTGTCAAGATCTCTGAAGATCTAACCTAGTGCCAACTTATCGATGCAGCTATAAAGAAGGCAAGACAGTGGCTATACTTCATTAGGAGATTGAAGAGATTTGGTTTGTCAACTAAACACTCAAACTTCTATAGATGCTGACAAACTTCTGACAAGCTGTATCACTGTTTGTGTGTGGGGGGGTGCTACTGCACAAGACGGAAAGAAGGCACAGGAAGTTATAAGATTAGTCAGCTCCCCCTTGGGTACTAGTACCTAAGACATCGTCAAGGAGCGGTGCCTCAGAAAGGCAGCGTCCATTATTAAGAATATAACAAAACACATTGATGAAGGTAGAGCAGTGGTTTTAGTGTATCTGGATTTCATTAAGGCATTTGATAAGGTTCCCCACCTAAGGCTCTTTCAAAAAGTAAGGAGGCTTGGGATCCAAGGAGACCTTGCTTTGTGGGTCCAGAATTGGCTTGCCCACAGAAAGCAAAGGGTGGTTGGTTTGTGCAGATGGTTCGTATTCTGCATGTAGGTCGGTGACCAGTGGTTTTCTGCAGGGATCTGTTCTCCTCTTTGTGATTTTTATAAATGACCTGGATGAAGAGGTAGAAGGATGGATCAGTAAGTTTGCTGTGATGCAAAGGTTGGGGGTGTTGTGGATAGTCTGGGGTCAGAGGTTACAGCGGGACATCGATAGGATGCAGAACTGGGCTGATATGTGGCAGATGGAGTTCAACACAGATAAGTGTGAGTGGTTCATTTTGTTTGGTCAAATTTGAAGACAGAATATAATATTAGTGGTAAGACTCTTGGCAGTGTAGAGGATCTAAGAGACCTTGGGGTCCGTGTCAATAGGACACTCAAAGCTGCTGCGCAAGTTGACAGTTTTGTTAAGAAGGTGTATGGTGTGTTGGCATTCATCAACCATGGGACTGAGTTCAAGAGTCGTGAAGTAATGTTACAGCTGTATAAGACATTAGTGAGACCTCAATTGGACTACTGTGTTCAGTTCTGCTCAGCTCACTACAGGAAGGATGTGGATACTATAGAGAGAGAGCAGAGAAGATTTACAAGGATATTGCCTGGATTAGAGGGCATATCTTATGAGAATAGGTTGAGTGAACTTAGCCTTTTCTCCTTGGAGCGATGGAGGCTGAGAGGTGACCTGATAGAGGTGTATAAGCTGATGAGGGGCATTAATCATGTGGATAGCCAGAGGCTTTCTCCCAGTGTTGAAATGGCTAACACAAGGAGTCATAGTTTTAAGGTGCTTGGAAATATGTACCAAGGAGATATCAGGGGTATTTCACAAAGAGTGGTGGGTGCGTGGAATACATTGCCAGCAAAGGTGGTGGAAGCAGATACAATAGGGTCTTTTAAGAGCCTCTTAGATAAGTACATGGAGCTTAGTAAAGTAGAGGGCTATGCTCTAGGGAAATACTAGACAGTTTCTAGAGTAGCTTAAATGGTCAGCACAACATTGGGGGCCAAAGGATCTGTAATGTGCTGTAGATTTCTATGTTCTATGTTCTAAGGACCCCCATCACCCAGGGCATGCCCTCTTCTCATTGTTACTGTCTAGAAGGAGATACAGAAGCCTGAAGGCACACACTCAGCAATTCAGGAACAGCTTTCTCCCCTCTGCCATGCGATTCCAAAATGGACATTGAACCCGTGAACATCCCTCATTTTTCAAAAAAGTATTATTTCTGATTTTGCATTATTTTTAATCTATTTAATATACATATATACTGTAATCAGTTTACATATCTATTTTATTTATTTTCTTTCTATATTATCGTGTATTACATTGTCCTGCTGCTGCTAAGTTAACAAATTTCACAACACATGCCGGTGATAATAAACCTGATTTTGATTCTTTTCCATGGTCGTACACTGTCTGACAAGGACATCTTTACCATTGCCATGCAATGCCTCAATAAGGACGTTAGACCATAAGACCTAGGAGCAGAATTAGGCCATTCATCCCATTGAGTCGACTCCCACATTCCATCATGTCTGAATTCCATACACCTACCCTCTTACCATATTTCATGATGCCCCAAACCAATCAGAAATATATCAACTTTCGCTTTGAATATACCCACAGACCTGACCTCAACTGTGTCCGTGGCAGAGCATCCACAGATTCACCACTCTTTGGCTAAAAAAAATTCCTCCTTACTTCTGTTCTAAAAGGTCACCCCTCAATTTTGTGGCTATGCTCTCTAGTTCTGGATATCCCCACCAGAGGAAACATCCTCTCCACATCCACCTTATCTAGTCCTTTCAGCATTCAGTAGGTTTTGATAAGATCTCCACGCGTTCTTCTAAATTCCAATGAATACAAGCCTAAAGCTGCCAAATGCTCATCATATTTCATTTTTAGAATCTTTTTATTGGTACATAATCTTCTACAGCTATAAAATGATACAAAACTTCAACAAATTAATATATACAATTAATAAAGCTGAAGAGAAAAAAAAGCTGATCGTAATATATGAAAATGAAAACAAAATTTATATATAAAGAAAAGAAGGAAAAAAAAGAGAACCCAACAAACTAAGAAAAAAAACACTGACTACAAAAAAGGGGAAAAAAGACCATTAGGAATCAACCCCCGGAGCAATACGTCTTACCATCATATAACCATATAACAATCACAGCACGGAAACAGGCCATCTTGGCCCTCCTAGTCCGTGCCGAACCCTTAATCTCACCTAGTCCCACCTACCCGCACTCAGCCCATAACCCTCCACTCCTTTCCTGTCCATATACCTATCCAATTTTACCTTAAATGACACAACTGAACTGGCCTCTACTACTTCTACAGGAAGCTCATTCCACACAGCTATCACTCTTTGAGTAAAGAAATACCCCCTCGTGTTTCCCTTAAACTTCTGCCCCCTAACTCTCAAATCATGTCCATTATTTCTATATATAAAGAAAAAGAATCATCAACTGCCAATTCATGTTTATATAGAATAAGATTGGAAGGAAACCATATAATATAATTAAAATTAAATGATAATATTTGGCAAAAGAGCCCCATCTTCCCTCAAAATCGAATCAGGGATCAAAAGTTCTACTTCTAATTTTTTCCAAACTGAGACATAACATTACTTGAGAAAACCATTCAATTAATGTAGGGACAAAGGTATCTTTCCATTTTAATAAAATATCCCTTCTTACCAATAATGTAACAAATGCAATTACATGTTGATCTGAGGATGAAACACCCTGAATATGATGCAGAACTATTCCAAGTAGAACAGTCAATCTATTAGGTTGTAAATTTATTTTCAGAGCTTTAGAAATTGTAGAAAATAAATATTTCCAAAATGATTTTAATGAAGAACATGACCAGAACATATGTAACAAAGTAGCTACTTCAGTTGTACACCTATCGCAGTGATTGTCTATACTAGGAAATATTTTAGATAGTCTCTCCTTTGTTAAATAATAACGGTGAACAATTTTAAACTGAATTAAACAGTGATTGGCAAATATAGAAAAACTTACCTTTTTCAAAACTTGCAACCAATCGTCATTAACAAAGGTCATATTAAGTTCTCTCTCCCAATCTTGTTTAATCTTTAGTGAGAGGTTCTCTTTTTGTAGTAAAAATAAATTATAAATTCTACCGATGGAACCTCTCACTAAAGGATTCAATTTCAAAATGGTATCCAACAAATCAGATTCTTGCAAATATGGAAACTTAAATAAATACCGTTGTAAAAAATGTCTAACCTGACAATATTGCAGAAAGTGTGTATGAGCGAGAGAATATTTGTTAATTAACTCTTCAAAAGTCATCAATCGACCATCACAAAATAAATTTGTGAAAGAATGGATCCCTTTATTTCTCCATAGGAGAAAAATGGGATCCGTTATTGAAGGTTTAAATAAAAAGTTTCGATATAAAGAACTAGACAGATTAAGTTGTTTAAAATTTCTAAAAATTGTGAAGCTGAAGCCAAATCTGTAAGGACTGTTTAATAACAGGGTAAAGATTTAAATTTGGAATTTTAGAAAGCTGTAAAGGTAATGGAGCTCCTAATATTGAGGTTAAATGAAATAGTTTAACAGCTTTAAATTCCAAATCAACCCAAACTGGCTTTTGGCTATTGTCGAGCCAAAATAGCCAAAAACATAATTGTCTGATATTAACATCCCAATATATATACTCATCATATATTAACTCGTCTTTCCTGGAATCATCCTCTGGAACCTCCTCTGTACACTCTCCAATGACAATACATCCTTCCCGGAATAAGGGGCCCAAAACTGTTGACTCCCAAGTGTGGCCTGACTAGTGTCATAAAAGCTTCAGTATTATCTCCTTGTTTTTCTATTCTATTCTATTCCAGTTGAAATAAGTGCTAACATTGCATTTGCCTTCTTTACCACAGATTCAACTTGTAAATTAACCTTCTGGGAATCTTGCACAAAGTCTCTCTGTACCTCTGATGTTTGAATTTTCTTCCCTTTTAGATAGTCTGCACTTTTGTTCCTTTTACCAAAATGTGTTATCATACATTTCCCAACCCTTTATTCCATCTATCACTTTTTGCTCATTCTTCCAATTTGTCTAAGTTCTGCTGCAATCCTCAGCACTACCTACCCCTCTACCAATCTTCATACCATTTGAAAACTTTGCCACTAAACCAATTCCATGATCTAAGTCATTGACAAAGAATGTGAAAAGTTACGACTCTTGACAAACAACATAGTCACTGGCAACCAACCAGAAAAGGCCCCCTTTATTTCCACTCACTGCTTCGTGCCTGTCAGCCATTCCTCTATCCATGTCAGTATCTTTCCTGTATTGCCATGGATTTTATCTTGTTAATCAGCTTCATGTGTGGCACCTTATCAAATGCCTTCTGAAAATCTAAGTAAATGACATCCACTGCCTTTCCTTTGTCCACCCCACTTGTTATATCCTCGAAGATCTCCAAACAGATTTGTCAGACAAGATCCCCCATTACATAAACCATGCTGACTTTGACTTATTTTATCATTAATCTCCAAGTACCCTAAAACTTCGTCCTTAATAACGGACTCCAACATTTTCCCAACCACTGAGGTTAGGCTAATAGGCCTATAATTTCCTCTCTTTAGTCTTCCTCCCTTATTATGGAATGGAATGACATTCTTTACTACCTGGTAGGCATTCAACAAATTCCCTCTCTTGCAATCCGACACCAACTTGGTTTTCCCAATCCCCTTACATATTGAAGTCCCAAATTACAATTGTGTCATTACCCTTATTACATGCCTTTTCCAGCTCCCTCTGCAATCTCAACACCACATTTTGGTTACTATTTGGAGCCTATATATGATTCCCATGATGGTTTTTTTTTTAACCTTGCAGTTTCTTAACTCCACCCACAAAGATCTGACATTCTCTGACCCTATGTCACCTCTTTCTGAAGATGTAATTCCATCTCTTACCAACAGAGCCACGCCACCGCCTATGCCTTCCTGCCTGTCCTTTCAGTACAAAGTATATCCTTTGCTGTTAAACTCCCAACATTAGCCACGACTCAGTGATGCCCACAATGTCATGACGGAAGTGCAAGACAAGTATATTCCAAATAAGAAGAAATTTTTGAATGGAAGAAGGATACTACTGTGGCTGACAAGTGAAATCAGAGCCAAAGTAAAAGCAAAAGAGAGGGCCTACAAGGAAGTCAAAGCTAGTGGGAAGATAGAGAAGCTTTTACAAACTTGCAGAAGGAAACTAATAAGGTCATTAGGAAGGAAAAGATAAGTTATGAAAGGAAGCTGACGACTTATATCAAAGAAGATGCTAAAAGTTTTCTTAAGTATCTAAATATATAAAGGGTAAAAGAGAGTCGAGGACCAATACAAAATGATGCTGGAGATATTGTATGAGAGACGCAGAGGTGGCAGAGGAACTGAATGTGTATTTTGCATCAGTCTTCACAGTGGAAGACATCTGCAGTATACCGGACACTCAAGAGTGTCAGGGAAGTGAAGTATGCGCAGTGAAAATTATGACTGAGAAGGTGCTCAGGAAACTTAATGGTCTGAGGATGGATAAATCTCCTGGACCTGATGGAATGCACACTCAGGTTCTGAAGGAAGTAACTGGAGAGATTGAGGAGGCATTAACAATGATCTTTCAAGAATCATTAGATTCTGGCATTGTACCGGATGACTGGAAAATTGTAAATGTTACTCTGCTTTTTAAGAAGGGTGGGAGGCAGCAGAAAGGAAACTATAGACCTGTTAGTCTGACATCAGTAGTTGGGAAGTTGTTGGAATCAATTGTTAGCAATGAGATTACGGAGTACCTGAAAGCACATGACAGATAGTCCAAAGCCAGCATGGTTTCCTGAAAGAAAAATCCTGCCTGACAAGCCTACTGCAATTCTTTGAGGAAATTACAAGCAGGGTAGACAAAGGAAATGCAGTGGATGTGGTGTTCTTGGATCTTCAAAAGGACTTTGACAAGGTGCTATACATGAGGCTGCTTAACAAGATAAGATCCCATGGAATTACAGAGAAGTTACTAGCATGGGTGGAGCATTGGCTGATCAGCAGAAAACTGAGAGTGGGAATAAAGGGATCCTGTTCTGGCTGCCTGCCAGTTACCAGTGGAGTTCCACAGGGGTTGGTGTTGGGACCGCTGCTTTTTATGATGTATGTCAATGTTGTGGACTGTGGGATTAATGGATATATGGCTAAATTTACCGATGAGACAAAGATAGATGGAGGGGCAGGTAGTGTTGAAACAGAGAACCTGCAGAGAGAGTTAGATAATTTAGGGGAATGGGCAAAAAGTGGCAAATGAAATACAATGTTGGAAAGTGTATGGTCATGTACTTTGGTGGAAGAAATAAATGGGCAGACTATTATTTAAATGGGGAGAGAATTCAAAATGCAGAGATGCAAAGGGACTTGGAAGTCCTTGTACAAGATACCTAAAGGTTAACCTCTAGGCTGAGTCAGTGGTGAAGAAGGTGAAAGCAATGTTGACCTTCATTTCTAGAGGTATAGAAATTAAGAGGAGGGATGTGATGCTGAGGCTCTATAAGGCACTCATGAGACCACACTTGTAGTATTGTGTGCCGTTTTGGGCTCCTTATTTTAGAAGGGATATACTGACATTGAAAAGGGTTCAGAGGAGATTCACGAGAATGATTCCAGGAATGAAAGGGTTACTGTATGAGGAATGTCTGGCAGCTCTTGGGCTGTATTTCCTGGAGTTCAGGAGAATGAGGGGGGATCTCATAGAAACATACTGAATGTTAAAAGGCCTGAATGGATTAGATATGGCAAAGCTATTTCCCATGGTAGGGGAGTCTAGGACAAAAGGGCACAACTTCAGGATTGAAGGATGTCCATTTAGAACAGAGATGCAGAGAAATTACTTTAGTCAGAGGGTAGTAAATCTGTGGAATTTGTTACCATGAGTGGCTGTGGAGGCCAAGTCATTGGGTACATTTAAGGTAGAGATTGATAGATTTGATTAGCCAGGGCATCAAAGGGTATGGGGAGAAGGCAGGGGAGTGAGGATGACTGAAAGATTTGGAATAGCTCATGATTGAATGGTGGAGAGGACTCAGTGGGCCGAATGGCCTACTTCTGCTCCTATATTTTATGGTCCTATGGTCATAACGACCAATCTGATTGTGCCACGAGTTCATACTCCTTATTCTGAATGTTATGTGCATTTAAATACAATACCTTCAGTCTTGCATTCTTCACCCTTTTGAGTTTTGCTTCTGTGGAGCAACTAAATACTCTGCTCTGTCTGCAGTTGTACCCAGTCATTGGCTTGCCCTTCCTTACATTCATATTACATATTATGTCATCTACTTGTAAACCTGCTGGCTCATCCTCAGCTCTATCATACTGATTCCCATCCCCCACCATATCGGTTTAAACCACTTCCAACAGCTCTAGTAAATCTGCCCAAAAGGATATTGGTCCCCCTCGGATTCAAGTTTAGAAATCTGAATCCCTGCCCCCTGCTCCAATTCCTCCCTGCACCACCTCATTCTATTCCTATCCTCACTATCGCATGGCATAGGCAGCATTCCTGAGATTACTACCCTTGAGATCCTGCTCTCTCAGCTTCCTTCCTAACTCCCTGTATTCTGTTTTCAGGACCTCCTCCTTTTTCTACCTATGTCATTGATACCAATATGTACCATGACTCCTGGCTTCTCACCCTCCCTTTCCAGGATGTTGTGGACACATTCAATAACATCATGGATCCTGGCACCTCGGAGGCAAGCTACCATCCATGTTTCTTTTTTGCATCCACAGAATCGCCTATCTGTGTCCCTAACTATAGAGTCCCCATTATTGCCGCCATCCTCTTCAGTTTCCTGCCTTTCTGAGCCACAGGGCCAGACTCAGTGCCAGAGGCACGGCCACTGTTGCTTCCCCCAGTAGGTTGTTTTCTCCTGCCCCCCCCAAAAGTACTCAAAATGAAGTACTTATTGTTGAGTGGGACAGCCGCAGAGGTGTTCTTCACCATCTGATGTTCTCCCTTCCCTCTCCTGACAGTCATCTGTCTCCTGTGCCTTCCGATAGCTCCTATCTATCACTGCTCCACTTTCCCTAACAAGCTGAAGGTCATTGAGCTGCAGCTCCAGTTCGTTAACATTGTCTCTAAGGAGCTGCATCTTGATGCACCTGGTGCAAATGTGGCCATTGGGGACACTGGTAGTCTCATGAAAATCCCACATCTGACACACAGAAGAGAACACTGGCTCTGTAGACATACCCCCTCTTCTCTCAAAAGTTTATTCAGAAAACAAGAAACGAAGAATGACATCTTTACCATGGTCGTACAATGCCCCAACAAAGGACATCTTTACCATCGACATGCAATGCCTCAACAAAGACATCTTCACCGGACCATATCATGCACTGACAAGGACATCTTCATCAGGCTGTACCATGCACTGACAAGGACATCTTCACTGGCTCATACAATGCACTGACAAGGACATCATTACCATAGTTGTACAATGTATTGACAAGGACATCTTCACTGGGTTGTACAATGCCTTAACAAGGACATCTTCACTGGGTTGTACAATGCCTTAACAAGGACATCTTCACTGGGTTGTACAATGCCTTAACAAGGACATCTTCACTGGGTTGTACAATGTACTGGCAAGGGAATTTATGACTGTTTTTGGCCCTCCTAATTATCTGCATTTGTTTCTGCTAACTTTATACTCTTCAAGGTCTCTGTCTGATATCAGCTGTCAGTCTGTGCTCTCCTGCACTGGACCAATGATACCCAATGCAAGCCTGATGTACCTAATTTTCCATCAGTTTCCTTTGCCATGGTCCATGTCAGTTACCGAATTCCCATCTTGCACCAATCCCATTTTACTGTCCTGCATCCCCGTCAATCTCGAGAAGCTGTCACTCTCTCACTTACTACAGACAATTGGAATGTGTGATTCGCCAATCAGGATGTAGGACAAAACTGGAAGGCCCAATGGGGTCACAGGGAATATGGATGTAGGGCGAAGCTAGAAGGCCCAATGGTGTCACAAGAAATATAGAAACATAGAAAACCTACAGCACAATACAGGCCTTTTGGCCCACAAAGCTATGCCGAACATGGCATTATCTTAGAAATTACCTAGGGTTACCCATAGCCCTCTATTTTTCTAAGCTCCATGTTCCCCAGGAGTCTCTTTAAAGACCCTATTGTATCCGCCTTCATCACAGTCACCGGCAACCCATTCCATTCACTCACTACTCTCTGCGTAAAAAAAACCCTGACATCTCCTTTGTACTTACTTCCAAGCACCCTTAAAACTGTACCCTTTCGTGCTAGCCATTTCAGCCCTTGGAAAAAGCCTCTGACTATCCACACAATCAATGCCTCTCAGCATCTTATCAGGTCACCTCTCATCCTCCGTTGTTCCAAGGAGAAAAGGCCAAGTTCACTCAACTTATTCTCATAAGGCATGCTCCCCAATCCAGGAAACATCCTTGTAATCTCCTTTGCACTCTCTCTATAGCACCCACATCCTTCCTGTAGTGAGGTGACCAGAACTGAGCACAGTACTCAAATAGGGTCTGACAAGGGTCCTATATTGCTGCCACATTACCTCTTGGCTCCTAAACTCAATCCCATGATTGATGAAGGCCAATGCACTGTGTGCCTTCTTAACCACAGAGTCAACCAGAGCAGCAGCTTTGAGTGTCCTATGTACTCGGATTCCAAGATCCCTCTGATCCTCCACACTGCCGAGAGTCTTACCATTAATACTATATTCTACCATCATATTTGACCTACCAAAATGAACCACCTCACACTTAAGCAACACACACAAAATGCTGGTGGAAAGCAGCAGGCCAAGCAGCATCTATAAGTACAGTCGACGTTTCAGGCCGAGACCTTTCGTCAGAACTAACTGAAAGAACTGTGAGACTGTTTCGCTGAACACCTAAGCTCTGTCCGGCAGAGAAACAGGATTGTCCAGTGGCCACACATTTTAATTCCACGTCCCATTCCCATTCTGATATGTTTACCATGGCCTCCTCTACTGTCAAGATGAATCCACACTCAAATTGGAGGAACAACACCTTTTCCGTCTGGGTAGCCTTCAACCTGATGGCATGAACATTGAACATTTCTCTAACTTCCGTTAATGCCTCTCCTCCCCTTTTTACCCCATCCCTTATTTATTTATTTATCTCTCTTCCCCCCCCCCATCTTTCTCTCTTTGTTCTTTCCACTCTCTATCCCTCTCACAATCACTCCTTGCCTATTTTCTAGCTCCTTCCATGCTCTCCTCCCCCTTTCTTTCTCCCTAGGTCCTGCCCCACGATCCTTTCCCTTCTCCAGCTGTGTATCCCTTTTGCCAATCAACTTTCCAGCTCTTAGCTTCATCCCTCCCCCCTCCTGTCCTCTCCTATCATTTCAGAACTCCCCCTCCCCCTCCTACTTTCAAATCTCTTACTATCTTTTCTTTCAGTTAGGCCTGACGAAGGGTCTCGGCCCGAAACGTCGACTGTACTTCTTCCTATAAATGCTGCCTGGCCTACTGCTTTCCACCAGGATTTTGTGTGTGTTGCTTGAATTTCCAGCATCTGCAGATTTCCTGGTGTTCCCCTCACACTCACCTGGATTGAACTCCTCTGGCTGTAACCTCTGACAGCCCTCCACACTATCCACAACACCCCCAACCTTTGTGTTATCAACAAATTCACTAACCCATCCCTCCACTTCCTCATCCAGGTCATTTATAAAACTCACGAAGAGTAAGGATCCCAGAACAGATCCCTGAGACACACCACTGGTCACCGGCCTCCATCTACAACAACTCTTGGCCTTCAGTGAACAAGCCAATTCTGGATCCATAAAGCAATGTCCCCTCAGATCCCATGCCTCCTTGCTTTCTCAATAAGCCTTGCATGGGGTACCCTATTAAACGCCTTGCTGAAATCCATATACACTACATCTGCTGCTCTACCTTCGTGAATGTGTTTCGTCACATCCTCAAAAAATTTATTCAGACTTGTAAGGCATGACCTGCCTTTGACAAAGCAATGCTGACACAATCATATTATGCCTCTCCAAATGTTCATAAGTCCTGCCTCTCAGGATCTTTTCCATCAACTTACCAACCACTAAAGTAAGACTCACTGGTCTATAATTTCTTGGGCTATCTCTACTCCCTTTCTTGAATAATGGAACAACACCTGCAACCCGCTAATCCTCTGGAACCTCTCCCGTCTCCATTAATGATGCAAAGATCATTGCCAGAGGCTCAGCACTTTCTTCCCTCACCTCCCACAATAACCTGGGGTATATCTCATCTGGTCCCAGTAACTTACCCACCTTGATGCTTTCCAAAAGCTCCAGCACATCCTCTTCCTTAATATCTGCATGCTGAAGCTTTCAGTCTGCTGAAAGTCATCCCTACAATCAC
Source organism: Hypanus sabinus (assembly GCF_030144855.1). Classification (NCBI taxonomy): domain Eukaryota; kingdom Metazoa; phylum Chordata; class Chondrichthyes; order Myliobatiformes; family Dasyatidae; genus Hypanus; species Hypanus sabinus. The sequence continues at coordinate 85,162,312 of NC_082722.1, forward strand.
CAAGATCCTTTTCCGTAGTGAATACTGAAGCAAAGTACTCATTAAGTATCTCCCCCGGTTCCGTTACACACTTTTCCACTGTCACACTTGATTGGTCCTATTATCTCACTTCTGATCCACTTGCTCGTCACATACTTGTAGAATGCTTTGGGGTTTTCCTTAACCCTGTCTGCCAAGGCCTTCTCATGGCCCCTTCTAGCTCCCCTAATTTCTTTCTTAAGCTCCTTCCTGCTAGCCTTATAATCTTCTAGATCCCTATCAGTACCCAGTTTTTTTAACCTTTCGTAAGCTTTTCTCTTCTTCTTGACTAGAGTTACAGCAGGCTTTATACACCACGGCTCCTGTATCCTACCATCCTTTCCCTGTCTCAGTGGAACCTGCCTATGCAGAACTCCATGCAAATATCCCCTGAACATTTGCTACATTCCGTACATTTTCTTGTGAACATTTGTTCCCAATTTATGCTTCCAAGTTCCTGCCACATAGCCTCATATTTCCCCTTACTCCAACTAAACACTTTCTTAACTTGTCTGTTCCTATCCCTCTCCAATGCAATGGTAAAGGAGATATAATTGTGATCACACAGTATGAATGTAGGACGAAACTGGAGCGCAATGGGGTCACAGGAAATATGTGCAGTTGGTGCTTCTGTGACTCTGCTGCACCCTCCAGAGCCCAATCCTGATGTCTGACAATGTCTGTGTGGAGTTTTCAGGTTCTCCCTTTGAAAGTGTGGTTTCCCCCCGGGTGCTCTGGTTTCCTCCCACATTACAGCAGTGAGGTTGGTGCGTTAATTGGCAGCAATAAATGACCCCCCCCCCCCCCCCGCCACGGGTAGGATCTGGGAGTAGTTGATTGGGAGTATGGGGTGGCTCGGTAACATAAACACTAATGAGGAGTGGGATTGCTCTGTGAGCCAGCATAGACTCAAAGTAACCTCCTTGCATTGGGTCCTGGTCCAAAATATTGACTGTTTATTTACCTTCATAGATGCTGGCCTACTGAGTTCCTGCAATATTTGTGTGTGTTGCTCAAGATTTCCAGAATCTGTAGAATCTCTTTTGATTGTGTTCTTCTGTTGGGTGTACTCAGCCCTGACTTCCCCCCGGGTTCACAACCCTTGTCTCAAATACTCAGACCAAATCCCCTCCCCCATCATGGGTCCACATCCCTGAGTTTTACCTCTCCTCAGCCCAGAGCCCTAGAAGTACCACCATGCACACCCTCAGGCCATACCATCCTAATCCTGGGTCCACACTGCTAGACGTACTAACCCCTTGCCCATTGGACCAGACCATTCTACCTCTGGATCCGCACCCTTGCATGTTCTCCTGGACAGCCCCCTTTGGCCAAGACCTTGAGGTGCCTGAACCTTGTCCTGTGAACTTTGGATTTATTTTCTGTCTTGCTATGCCTGGTATTTGCAAACCCTGTTTTACTCTGATTTTTCATGCTCTCACACTGCCATGACCCCCTGCACACCGCCATGACCCCCTGCCCTGGGTATTTACTGACTTTTCTTTGGTTGATCAGCGATGAAGATGATGCCCTGTACGGGAAGGTTTGCTGGGACCAGTGGCGGGCAGAGAGTCTAGCTGATCTGCTGAGCAGCCTGCAGGAGAGCAGCATCGCTGGAGATTTCTTCATCGATTGTCTGAAGGTAGGAGGGGCGCTGCTGCCCGGATGGTCCCAAATGTTAGAAATGGAGGTTGGAGTTAGCTGGCTGCTCCTGACACAAAGAATGGTGCCACAGATCAGCAGGGTGATATATTACCTGGCTGACCCCTGCTCTATTTGCTCCAATGCACAATTGCATCATATAGAATCAACTATAAACATACAACAGTACAGGCCATTCAGCCTACAATGTTGTACTGACCCTTTAACCCATTCTGTGGTCAATCTAATCCTTCTCATGTGCCTATCTAAAAGTTTTTCATGTCCCTAATGAATCTGCCTCTACCCTTGGCGGTGTGTTCCAAACACCCACCACTCTGCGTTTATAAAAAAAATGAAACAACCTACCTCTGACATCCACCCTTCTGGCTGTATTTTCCTTTATCACCTTAATATTATGCCCCTCATATTATCCATTTACACCCTGGGAAAAAGCCTCTGGCTGTCTACTCAATCTATGTCTCTTATCATCTGTACTCCTCTATCAAGACAAATAAAGGTCTTGGTGGGGGGGTTTGAAGTAGAGACAGCAATGCTTGTTGCAGAGCAGAGTCCAGCCCCATGCCTTCTCCACAAGCTCAGTTAGACCCATGTGAGCAATCAACATGCTGACTTGTAACTTGGATCAGTACGTGGAACTACAATGTTGTGGCCATTACTGAAACTTGGCTGGAGGAAGGGCAGGTTTGGCTGTTGCAGGTACCGGGGTTCAGCTGTTTTAAAAGGAATAGGATGGGAGGTAGAAAAGTGGGGGGAGTAGCATTACTGGTCAGGGATAGTATGGCTATAGAAAGGGAGGATGCTGCAGAGGGAGTGTCCACTGAGTGGGTGCGGGTGGAAGTCAGAAATAGGAAGGGATCAATCACTGTGCTGGGAGTAGTCTATAGGCCCCCAAATATCCTTCAGGACACCGAGAAGCAGATAAGTAGGCAGATTTTAGAATGGTGCAGGAAAGACAGGTTTGTAGTTATGGGTGATTTCAACTTCCTTCATATTGACTGGCACTTCCTGACTGCAAGGGGGATAGATGGGGCTGAAGTTGACAGGAATGTTCAAGAAGGATTCCTGACACAGTATGTGGACCAGCCAACGAGAGGAGAGGCCATACTGGATCTAGTTCTGGGTAATATACCTGGTCAGCTTAAGAAAGGACTTAGGAGAGCTCAAAGCGGGCATGAGAAGGCCTTGGCATGTAGGATTAAGGTGAACCCCAAGGCGTTCTATGCGTATGTGAAGAACAGAAGGATGACAAGAATGAAAGTGGGGCTGCTAAAGGATAAAGGCAACATGTGCCTGGAGGCGGAGGAGGTAGGGGAGGTCCTAAATGAATACTTTGCTTCAGTATTCACAAGTGGAAAGGAACTTGATTGGGGTGAGGTTGAAATAGAACAAGCCTGTGTGCTGGACAATGTAGAGATTAAGGGGAAGAAGTGTTGGATTTTCTTTAAAATATCAAGATTGTTAAGTCCCCAGGGCCGGATGTGATATACCTCAGGTTGCTGTGGGAAGTGAGAGAAGAGATCACTGGAGCAGTAGCTAGGATTGGAGAATGACAAATGTAGTTCCCTTTTTTAAAAAAGGTAATGGGGAGAATCCTGAGAGCTATAGACCGGTGAGTCTTACGTCGGTGGTCTGCAAACTATTGGATAGGATTCCTAAGGATAGGATCTACGAGCATTTGGAGAAGTACAGTCTACTCAAGGATAGTCAACATGGCTTTGTGAAAGGAAGGTTGTGCCTCACAAGCCTAATTGAGTTTTTTGAAGAGGTAACAAAAGAAATTGATGAGGGTAGGGCAGTGGATGTTGTCTACATGGATTCTAGCAAGGCATTTGACAAGGTCCCCCACAAGAGACTCATCCAGAAAGTCATGAGGCATGGGATCAGTGGAACCTTGGCTGTTTGGATAAAAAATTGGCTTACAGGAAGAAAGCAGAGGGTAGTAGTGGAAGGAAAGTATTCTGCCTGGAGGTTGGTGACTAGTGGAGTGCCACAAGGGTCTGTCCTGGGACCCCTGCTCTTTGTGATTTTTATAAATGACCTGGATGAAGAGGCGGAAGGCGGAAGGATGGGTGAGTAAGTTTGCGGATGAGAGGAAGATTGGAGGAGTTATGGATGGAGCTGTAGGTTGTCGAAGGTTACAAGAGGATATAGATAGGATGCAGATTTGGGCAGAAAAGTGGCAGATGGAGTTCAATCCGGATAAGTGTGAGGTGATGCATTTTGGAAGGACAAACCAGAAGGCTGAGTACAGGATTAATGGTTGGTTACTTAAGAGTGTGGATGAACAGAGGGACCTTGGAGTTCAAATCCATACATCCCTCAAGGTCGCTGCGCAGGTTGATAGGGTAGTTAAGAAGACCTGTGGGATGCTAGGCTTCATTAATAGAGGGATTGAGTTCAAGAGTAGAGAGGTCATGTTGCAACTCTACAAATCTCTGGTAAGACCACACTTAGAGTATTGTGTTTAGTTCTGGTCATCTCATTATAGGAAGGATGTGGAAACTATGGAGAGGATGCAGAGGAGATTTACCAGGATGTTCCCCGGATTGGAAAACAAGTCATATGAAGCAAGGTTAGCAGAGTTGGGATTTTTCTCTTTGGAGCGTAGAAGAATGAGAGGGGACTTGATAGAGGTCTACAAGATTATGAGAGGCATAGATAGGGTGGATAGTCAGTACCTGTTTCCCAGGGCACCAATAGCAAACACCAGAGGGCACAGGTACAAAATTAAGGGAGGGAAGAGTGCCTGGAATGACTTGCCAGGGATGGTGGTGGAGGCTAAAACATTAGGGGTATTTAAGAGCCTCTTGGACAGGCACATGGATGAAAAATGGAAGGTTATGGGGTAGTGTGGGTTTAGTACTTTTTTTTAAGGAATATATGGGTCAGCACAACATCGAGAGCTGAAGGGCCTGTACTGTATTGTAGTATTCTAGTGTCTTGTGTCTAGTGCCTTTGGAATGTGGGAGGAAACTGGAACACCCAGGTCACAGGGAGAACATGCAAACTCTTTATGGACAGCAGTGGTTTTGAACCCATGTTGCTGGCACTGAGTGCTATAATAGCATGCCATCCTGCTAACTGCAAACTAGTCCGAGTGTCACCTGCATCCAGGAGAGAGCCTGGGTGTACAGCTTAGGGAAGGTGTTGCTGCTGATGTGATGTTGGGTGATATGGGTAAGTGATATGGGTGCACTGAATGTTTGTGTTCCCTCTCCAGGGCCTGGTGAATGCAGCAGGAGAGGCTGATAGCAGGTTGGTACCAGGCCACACTAGTGACTCATGTGATCTGAAGTGTCAGCAGCAGCTTCTGATCACGGTGCAGCTTGTCGCTGTTATGTGCGAGAGAATCGGCCACTCAGTCCTTCACAACACTTTGCAGGTGAGCACTAGGATGTCTGTCTTTGCCTCCTAAACCCCACAGCCTGGCTCCTCCATGCAGTAACCTTGACCCGATGGATGAGTGACGGGATAGGGTGGGTGAGGTAGTGATGTGCCTCTCCAGGATTGATGGATGTCATTACCCCCATTGGGGAGTGTACAGCTCAGAAGCAGCTGGAAGCTGTAAATAGGTATCGCCTCATGCACAGACCAGAGCTCAGCCTAACCTTTGATCCCATTATGGCTTTTGAGCAGATTTGATTTAAAGATGAGTTCCTAGTTTAGACAATTGTTTACTGATTATGGCTCTACTTCAGTACTATAATTCCAAGTAAATTACAGATGCTGAGAGTCAACACCTCCCCCTGCAGCCCTGACCAACAGACTGCAATCAGTAAGGATAGGCAGCAACCCCTTTGCCATGGATATTCTTACAAACACTGGTGCTCCACAAGGCTGTGTCATCAGTCCCCTCAACTCCCTGTACACTCATTTTAACATCACCGCAGTGGGCTGTACCTCAAATAATGATGAGTTGGAGCACAGGAAGGAGATAAAGAGCTTAGTGACATGTTGTCCTGACAACAACCTTTCCCTAATTGAATTGAATTGAATTGACTTTATTACAGGTGTCCCCCGATTTTCAAATGCTCGTTTTACGACACCTCGCTGTTATGAAAGACCTACATTTGTTACCTGTTTTCACTAACAGAAGGTGTTTTCACTGTTACGATAAAAGGCAGCACGCCCCAAGAGCCAGGCTCCTCCACCGGAACTGCATTCTAGCTGGCATTGCTTAAACACGTGCCTGTGAGCATCTGTGCTTTATGTCAATTTATTTTGTGCATCCATTAGCAAGATGAGTTCTAAGATATCGGAAAAACCTAAAAGTGCGCGTAAGGGTGTTACACTTAGCGTAAAACTAGGCATAATTAAGCGTTTTGATCGTAGTGAACGAAGTCAGGACATAGTGAGTTTGGTAAGGGTTTGTGGAAGTTGATGAAGATGATGTTGAAGTGGTTTTGGCATCCCGTGACCCAAGAACTGACAAATGAAGAGCTGATGAAGAGGAAAGGATGACAATTGAAACCGAACCCACTAGTGAACGGCCCAAAAGTGAAGTCGTACAGGAACTGAACGTGAAGCAATTGTGTGAGATTTTCGTTGCGATTGACAATGCTGCAATGATTGCAGAAAAGTATGACTTTAATTTTGAAAGGGTACGTAGGTTTAGGGCATATTTGCAGGATGGTTTGAACTGTATGATAGAAAAATGCACGAGGCTAAGCAGTCAAGCATATTGTTGTTTTTCAAGCCTTCCACATCAGCCACAGCAGACAACAACAAACCTCGACCTTCGACATTGAGGCAGGCAGGCTGATGGAAACAGACGACAATGAGATGACACCCCAGTCTCCTCTACCTCCCACCACCCCAACCTCCGACTCAGCCTAACACACCATCATCAGTGTGCTCACTGTCTTCCCAATTGCCTGGCAGTCCCCAGGTTACGTACGAGTTCCGTTCCTGAGTCCGTCTTTAAGTCGGATTTGTACATAAGTCGGAACAAGTACATCCGGTATTATTTAACGTCAGTTAGTCAAACGGTTGTCTTGGTATATAGTATATATTTTACCTTTCTATGCATATAAAACACTTAAGAAACGTATGTATTCTAATAATTAAACCACTGCGTTGCTTAGTAATAATTGTGGCTTACATAGGGGCAGGGTCTTTCACATGCTCCATTATTCTCACTTTATCCTTTAAAATTGTTCTAATCATTGACGGACTGTAGCCTAACGATTTTCCAATGACCGATGGCGTTTCACCTCTTTCCAAACGCTTTATTATTTCCACTTTATTTTCAATCGCGATCACTTCCCGTCAATGGAACAGAAACTCTGCGGGAGGCAGGTCCCGAGCTCCGTCAGCTCCCGAGGTCCACTGGGTAGGCAGGCTAAATGGGACAAGTGGGGGCTGTGCTGGGTTTGGGTATTTAATCCTCCACAATATTCCGCATGGGAATTTAAACTGGAGGTTAAAGTGTTTTCTTTTACGAGGTCGAGTTGCAAGCTTGACATCAACCCGGTATGGATGGTATGGGAGTCACTGAATCGACATCAACCCGACACAGGAGCAGACTCTCTTTGGATCAAACTCGGGAACCTCTGTTCTCCAGCCTGGTGCTGATCTCACTGCGCCACCAGCCGACCGGAACGGGGGGGGGGGGGGGGGGTGTTCAGGGTGAATCTTACTAAGAAAAATTTAAGCCAAATACAAAGTTAAACACTCAACACAGTGTCAGCGGCAATGACTTAAAATGGCGGACAGCGTTCTCCTTCCTCGGTTCGTAAGTACAAGTTGTTTGTAAGTCAGACATTCGTAACTCGGGGACTACCTGTATATACATTATTTCTACTTTATATAGGCTGTGTATTTATTAGATCATTACTGCTTTTACTATATGTTACTGTTATTTTAGGTTTTATGTGTTATTTGGCATGATTTGGTAGGTTATTTTTTGGGTCTGCAAATGCTCACGGATTTTTCCCATATAAATAAATGGTAATTACTTCTTCACTTTACAACATTCCGGCTTACGAACCATTTCATAGGATTGCTCGAATAGGAGGGGGAAACTGTACTTACATCCTTCATATACATAAGGAGTAAAAATCTTCACAGTACGTCCCCATCTAAATGTGCAATGTGCAATCTATAGTCATTTGTAATAAATAGTATGTACAAACAGGATAGTCAATGTAACATAATGATGCACCATCAATAACTCTCGGAGATGTGAGTTAAGGTAGGCTTTTATTAGCTGGAAGAAAGCACGTCAGCAGCAAGCGATCACCACACAGCATCCTGGAGACTGAGGCAGGAGCAATGCCTCCAATCGCCTTTATACCGGGGTCTGTGGGAGGAGCCACAGGAGCAGTCAGCGGCGGGGGTGGGGGGTGCTTGTCCAGACAAGTATATGTAGTTCACCACACATGGAAATACAGTTGTGTCAGCATGAATTAAGCAGTCTGATGGCCTGGTGGAAGGAGCTGTCCTGGACCCTGTTGGTCTTGGCTTTTATGCGGTGGTACCGTTTCCCAGATGGTAGCAGCTGGAACAGTTTGTGGTTGGGGTGTCACAGGTCTCCAATGATCCTTCGGGCCCTTTTTACACACCTTTCTTTGTAGATGTCCCGAATAGTGGAAAGTTCAGAATCAGAATCGGGTTTATTATCATCAGCATGGGACGTGAAATTTGTTAACTTAGCAGCAGCAGTTCAATGCCATACATAATCTAGCAGAGAGAGAAAGTAATAATAACAAATAAAATAAAACATAATACTAAATAAACAAATAAATCAATTACATATATTGAATAGATTTTTTTAAATGTGCAAAAACGGAAATACTGTATATTAAAAAAGTTAGGTAGTGTCCAAAGCTTCAATGTCCATTTAGTTCACATCTACAGATGCACTGGGCTGTCCACACCACTCTCATCAGAGTCCTGTGATTGAGGGAAGTACAGTTCCCATACCAGGCAGTGATGCACCCAGTCAGGATACTCTCAATTGTGCCTCAATAGAAAGTTCTTAGGATTTGGAGGCCCACACCAAACTTCTTCAACCATCTGAGGCGAAAGAGGTGCTGTTGTGCTTTTTTTTCACCACACAGCTGGTGTGTACAGACCATGTGAGATCCTCGGTAAAGTTTATGCCAAGGAACTTAAAGCTGTTCACCTGTCAACCCCAGATCCATTGATGTCAACAGGGGCTAGCCTTTCTCCATTCCTCCTGTAATCCACAACCATTTCCTTTGTTTTTGCGATATTGAGGGAGAGGTTGTTTTCTTGACACCACTGTGTCAGGGTGATGACTTCTTCTCTGTGGAGCTTTGACCAGCAACCATTCCAGACATTGGAAGTTTGAGGGGAGTGGATTTTACTCAGGTCCACCTGCTAAGAAAATAAGGGAACAGCAGGTTGCGACAATGTTTATAGAGCTTTGAACAGTGACCAATCAGCACTTGGGACTGATTAGTAAGAGAACATTAAAGGTAGGCAGTCAGTAGTTGCGCAATTGCTTTGAAGCTGTCCATGTCCATTGGAACCCACGTTGATGGTGCTGGAGTCCGGAGTTTCAAAAACCCCTGGGTCGCTAGGGCAGCCGAGATCAACAGCCGGGGCAAATCCATGTTCACCTTATATACCGGCTGGGTAGCCTCCAACCTGATGGCATGAACATTGACTTCTCTAACTTCTCTAATTGACTTCTAAGTTCTGCATCCACAAAGCTTTGTCCCCTTGGATCCCATGCCTTCTTAATTTCTCCATAAGCCTTGCATGGGTACCTTATCAAATGCCTTGTTGAAATCCATATACATTACAACTACTGCTCTACCTTCGTCAATGTGTTTAGTCACTTCCTCAAAAAATTCAATCAGGCTCTTAAGGCACGACCTACCCTTGACAAAGCCATGCTGACTGTTCCTTATCATATTATGCCTCTCCAAATGTTCATAAATCCTGCCTCTCAGGATCTTCTCCATCAACTTACCAACTACTGAAGTAAGACTCACTGGTTTATAATTTCCTGGGCAATCTCTACTCCCTTTCTTGAATAAGGGAACAACATCTGCAACCCTCCAATACTCCAGAACCTCTCCCGTCCCCATTGATGATGCAAAGATCATTGCCAGAGGCTCAGCAATCTCCTCCCTCGCTTCCCACAGTAGCCTGGGGTACATCTTGTCCGGTCCCGGTGACTCATCCAACTTGATGCTTTCCAAAAGCACCAGCACATTCTCTTTCTTAATGTCTACATGCTCAAGCTTTTCAGTCCGCTGTAAGTCATCCCTACAGTCGCCAAGGTCCTTTTCCATAGTGAATACTGAAGCAAAGTATTCATTAAGTACCTCTGATATCTCCTCCAGTTCCATACACACTTTTCCACTGTCACACTTGATTAGTCCTATTCTCACACGTGTTATCCTCTTGCTCCTCATGTACTTGTAGAATGCCATGGGATTTTCCTTAATCCTGCTCGCCAAGGCCTTCTCATAGCCCCTTCTGGCTCTCCTAATTTCATTCTTAAGCTCCTTCCTGCTAGCCTTATAATCTTCTAGATCTCTATCATTACCTAGTTTTTTGAAAGCTTTTCTTTTCTTCTTGACTAGATTTATAGCGGCCTATGCACACCACAGTTCCTGTACCCTACCATCCTTTCCCTGTCTATGCAGAACTCCATGCAAATATCCCCTGAACATTTCCCACGTTTCTTCCATACATTTTCTTGAGAACATCTGTTCCCAATTTATGCTTCCAAGTTCTTGCCAGATAGCCTCATATTTCCCCTTACTCCAATTAAACGCTTTCCTAACGTCTGTTCCTATCCCTCTCCAATGCTATGGTAAAGGAGATAGAATTGTGATCACACAGTATGAATGTAGGACGAAACTAGAGCGCAATGTAGTCACAGGAAATATGTGCAATTGATGCTTCTGTGACTGCTGCACCCTCTAGAGCCCAATCCTGACGTTTGACGCTGTCTGTGTGGAGTTTCCATGGTCTCCCTTTGAAAGTGTGGTTTCCCCCCGGGTGCTCTGGTTTCCTCCCACATCACAGCAGTGAGGTTGATGCATTAATTGGCTGCAGTAAATGACCCCCCCCCCGCCCCCCACCGCCGCGGGTAGGATCTGGGAGTAGTTGATTGGGAGTATGGCGTAGCTCGGTAAAATAAACACTAATGAGGAGTGGGATTGCTCTGTGAGCCAGCATAGACTCAAAATAACCTCCTTGCATTGGGTCCTGGTCCAAAATATTGACTGTTTATTTAACTTCATAGATGCTGGCCTACTGAGTTCCTGCAATATTTGTGTGTGTTGCTCAAGATTTCCAGAATCTGTAGAATCTCTTTTGATTGTGTTCTTCTGTTGGGTGTACTCAGCCCTGACTTTCCCCCGGGTGTTCTGGTTTCCTCCCACATCACAGCAGTGAGACTGGTGCGTTAATTGGCTGCTGTAAATTACCCCCCCACCCCCCACCACGGCTAGGATCTGCTAGGATAGTGATCACTAGCTCCAAAATGCTCTTGCACTGAGAGACCTGACACCTGACCAGGTTCATTTCCCAATACCAGATCAAGTACAGCCTCTCCTCTTGTAGGCTTATCTACATACTGTGTCAGGAAACCTTCCTGAACATACTCAATGAACTCCACCCCATCTAAACCCCTTGCTCTAGGGAGATGCCAATCAATATTGGGGAAATTAAAATCTCCCATCACAACAACCTTTATATTACTGTACTGTTCAAGAACCTGTCTCCCTATCTACTGCTTGATGTTTCTGTTACTATTGGATGGTCTATAAAAACAGTCATTAGGGTTATTGACCCCTTCCTGTTTCTAACTTCCACCCACTGAGACTCAGTAGACAATCCCTCTGTGATCTCCTTTTCTGCAGCCGTGACGCTGTCTTTGATCAGCAGGGCCACACCCCCACCTCTTTTTTCTCCCTCCCTGTCCTTTCTGAAACAACTAAAGTCTGGTGCTCTAAGTAGCCTTTCCTGCCCCTGAGCCAGCCAAGTCTTTGTAATGGCCACAACATCGTAGCTCCAAGTGCTGATCCACACTCTAAGCTCATCCACTTTGTTCATGATACTCTTTGCACTAAAATAGACACATTTGAAACCATCGGTCTGAGCGTGTCCCTTCCCTATCACCTGCCAGTCCTCCCTCTCACAAAGCCTACAAGCTTTCTCTATTTATGAGCCAACCTCTTCTTCCTCTGTCTCTTTAGTTCGGTTCCCACCTGCTGGCAATTCTAGTTTAAACTCTCCCCAATAGCCTTAGCAAACCTCCTTGCCAGGATATTGGTCCCTCTCGGATTCAAGTGCAACCCATCCTTTATACAGGTCACGCCTGCCCCAAAAGAGGTCCCAATAATCCAGAAATTTGAATCACTGCCCCCTGCCCCAATCCCTCAGCCACGCATTTATTCTCCACCTCACAGTATTCCTATACTCACTGTTGCATGGTATAGGCAGTAATCCCAAGATAACAACCTTTGAGGTCCTGCTTCTCAGCTTCTTTCCTAACTCCCTGTAGTCTGTTTCTAGGACCTCCTCCCTTGTACCAATATGTACCACAACCTCCCCACTTCATGATGTCGTGAACACGATCAGAAACATCCCAGATATTGGCACATGGGAGGCAAACTATCATCTGTGTTTCTTTGCTGCATCCATAGAATCGCTAGTCTGCCCCCCTGACTATAGAGTCCGCTGTCACTGCTGCCATTCTTGTCCTTTCCCTGCCTTTCTGAACCACAAGGCCAGACTCTGTGCCTTCCCCCAGGTAGGTCACCCCCACCCAACAGTACTCAAACAGGAGTTCTTATTGTTAAAGGGGACAGCCACAGGGATACTCTCTAGTTTCTGACTCTTACCCTTCCCTCTCCTGACTGTTACCCTCTTGTCTCCTGAGGCCCTGGTGTAACTACTTGCCCTTAGCTCCTATCTATCACCTCCTCACTTTCCCTGACCAGACGAAGGTCATCAAGCTGCATCTCCAGTTCCTTAACTCAGTCCCTAAGGAACTGCAGCTCGACGCACCTGGCGCAGATGTGGCTATGCGGGAGGCTGGGAGTCTCCTGGACATCCCACATTTGACACACAGTACAGAACACTGGCCTCACAGACATACTTCCTATACCTATTCCTCACAAGTAACTTAACTTGCCTTGACCCATTATTGCCGAAGCCCCATTGAGCCAAAGCCCTCCTACATTGACTCTCTCTACTTCAATGCCTGCTCCTCCTACACCTGCTCTATAAAGCTGTCTTCCTTGTAAGTTCTACCCATCTATCTAACATGCTGACATCCACACACCTGAGCAGTCATACCTCGATCAAACTGCTGAAGAAAAAACTCTCTCCTTTTAAATTCTTCCCGCTGGTCTAACTTGCTGACGTCCACACACCTGCGCAGTCAGTCAAATATTATCAGCAAACATTATCAACAGGAAGTCCTAGTCCCTCCATGTAGATACCACAGTCAAGAAAGCTCACCTATGCCTCTACTTCCTTGTGAGGCAAAAGGAGTCTGGAATGTTCACATCGACCCTTACCAATTTTATTGATTCATCATGGAGGGAATCCTATTGGGATGTATCACAGCTTGGTATGACAACTGCTCAGCATGAGACCACAAGAAACTGCAACTAGTTAAACATAGAAGCATAGAAAACCTACAGCACAATACAGGCCCTTTGGCCCACAAAATTGTGTCGAACATGTCTCCACCTTAGAAATTACTAGGCTTACCTATAGCCCTCTATTTTTCTAAAAAAAAATGCCCTATCATATCCGCATCCACCACTGTTGCCGGCAGCCCATTCCATGCACTCACCGCTCTGAGTATTAAACTTAGCTCTGATATCTCCTCTGTACCTACTCCCCAACACCTTAAACCTGTGTCCTCTTGTGGCAGCCCTGTGAAAAAGCCTCCAGCTGTCCATGTGATCAATGCCTCTCATCATCTTATACACCTCTATCAGGTCACCTCTTATCCTCCGTCGCTCCAAGGAGAAAAGGCCGAGTTTACTCAACCTGTTTTCCTTGTAAATCTCCTCTGCACCCTTTCTATGGTTTCCACATCCTTCCTGTAGTAAGGCGACCAGAACTGAGCACAGCACTCCAAGTGGGGTCTGACCAGGGTCCTATATAGCTGCAAATTTGCCTCTCGGCTCCTAAATTCAATTCCACAATTGATGAAGGCCAATACACCATACGCCCACAGAGTCAAACCGCACAGCTGCTTTGAGTGTCCTATGGACTCTGACCCCAAGATCCCTCTGATCCTCCACTCTGCCAAGAGTCTTACCATTAATACTATATTTTGCCATTATATTTGACCTACCAAAATGAACCACTTCACACTTATCTGGGTTGAACTCCATCTGTCACCTCTCAGCCCAGTTTTGCATTCTATCAATGTCTCGCTGTAACCTCTGACAGCCCTCCACACTATCCACAACACCTCCAACCTTTGTGTCTTCAGCTTAGCACATCATGGAATCTAGCACCCCTCAATGGACTCTCTATACTTCTTGCTGCCTCAGTAAAGCAGCCATCATAATCACAGACATCACCCACATTCTCTCTTCTTCTCTGTCCAGTCAGGCAAAGGATACAAAATGCTGAAACCATGGTCCACCAGGCTCAAGGACCGCCTCTATCCCACTGTTGGTTCCCTATTCTGATAAGATGGACTCTTGACTCTCACAAACTACCTCATTGTCTTTACTTTATTGTCTACCTTTACTGTATTTTCTCTGTAACTTACACTTTATTCTACACTTATTATTTTGTTTTACCTTAATGAACCATTGTAATGAAATGATCTAAGTGAACAAATATGAGTGTTGATAAAGGGTTTCGGCCCGAAACGTCGACTGTTTATTTCTCTCCATAGATGCTGTCTGTGTGTCCTGCTGAGTTCCTCTGCCATCTTATGTGTTACGTGAACAAGTGTGCAAAGCAAACTTTTTACTTAATAATAATCCAATTCTAATTCTTGGGAATCCCATACAAATTGGTCCACCAATGTAAATAAAAGGTGAATTAATTCCAGTGACAATTGCATTAATCACAGTCATCCTCAGTGTGATCTCAGTGTGTTGCACTGTATCTCTTTGGAGCTCAACATCCCATAAACCATCAATCTACAGGCCATGCCACAGGGATTTAGGCTATATTATTTTTGTGACTGTTTTTCTGCTACATTGTGTGTGTGTGTGTGTGTGTGTGTGTGTGTGAGAGAGAGAGAGAGAATGAGAGAATTTTGGTACTGTGTTTAGCACCTTGGCCCTAGAGGAATACTGCTTCGTTGGTTTATATTCATGTATGGATGAATGGTGAGCAGTCTATTGGGATTTGCTGGTCATTCGCAGCAGATCTGATTATATATGCAGGTATTGGTCTCCGAACAAAGATGTTCCTGTCAGACACTGAGTGCCTGTCAGACTGCTGATACCATGTCTTACCTTCTGGTAAGATGTTGGTGCATTTGAAAGCAGCAGCCTCTTGGGGGCCAAGCAAAGGTGCACCTTTCTTTTTAAAATATGCATTTTATGATCGTAAAACTATGCTGTATTCCAAGAACAGCGGGTACAGCAGTTTATCTGTTGGTTGTTTGGAGCCACCAGCCGGGATAACGAGCAGGCCAGCGGATGAGTCGGAGAAGGAGAAGCCAGTGCTCAGCCGGAAGTAGATGAAGCCAGGAGAAGGGAAACCCGGTACTTAAGCTGGCAAAGGGAAAGCCAGCAGTGACTCAGAGAAGGAGAAGCCAGCAGTTAAGTTGGAGAAGGAGAAGCCGGTGGTCGGCCAGGAGGAAGTGTGGCTGGCAGTCAGCTAGAAGAAGGGGAAGCCAGTGGGCGGGCCAGCAGAAGGTTCGGAGGAGCTGATCTGGGTGCAGACCATGTTGCTGCCTGCAACACAAAGACATTGGAGTTGATGCATGAAGGCAGCACTGCAGTGTAACTGCGAATAGCTGTCTTGGGTGTTTCTCTTCAGATCACAAGACCCTGTTGAAAATTGATAATGTGAGATGCTACAGACTGTTTCCTTTGTATGATGGTGAGACAGGCAATGAGGCAGCAGTGTGGCATGGGTTATGGTGAGGACTAGGCCTCAAGCAGGCTTGCCTGCTGCTGCAATCCAGGTGAGAAGACAGTGGAGTCCATGCACGGCTGGGAGCTGGACTCTCCCATTAGTACTGACCTTCAGTGTTCAACCGGCAGAAGGACAGGCTGGATTGCTGGGAGCTGTTCCATCAATTTACATGTCACTCAGGGACTTGGACGATACATGTATTCTTGCATAATAATGTGTTTTTCTTCTCTCTCTCTTGCAATTTTGAATGTATATTATGCACCTTGGCCCAGAGGATCACTGTCTCATTCAACTGTGTTCATGTATGGTTTGAATGATATTAAATTTGATTTGATTCTGCTGCACATGCACATCATTGTACAGGAAGCCATTTGTGGTTTAATAATCATGCCTGACTATGGCATGAACCTGTACACTAAAGCAAAAGCATTCTGATTTTGGAAATGAGAGGAGCAGCTGGAAATATTTAGATAGCATCTATAAAAAAAAGAAACATAATGAAGATTTCAAGCTGAGAACTCTTTAGTCTATTCTTGAAGAAGCAGGCCTGATGAGCCAGGTGGCTGTGGAGGCCAAGTCACTGAGTTTGTAACACCCTGAGAAAGGTTTCACTGCTAATGTAATGGTCTTTCTGTAGCAGCAGTGTTTGGGTTATGGCTAAGATAACAGGGGCTTTGGAATGTGCACAACTGTTCCATGAAGGGAGTGTTTTTTCTTGTTGTGTGCCCGAGAACAAGGTGATCTGGGTCTTTTGTTAGGCAGAAGATTGGGAGCTATGTCACTGTCTTTTACACCTGGGTTGGACTTTATGCTTTACATGAATGGTTGGGAATCTCTTCCTCAATCAGTGGGGAGTTAGCAAAAGTCAGCATATACCATACCCCCATTTCCTCATCCTCCAAATCAGTATCCCATTCAGAAGTAGGGGTCAGTCTAATCTCTCCTGCTGTTGGTCCTTCAGTTGCCCTGCGTCGCCACGGAGTCCTCTTACTAGGTGTAGGCTCCAAGTCGGGCTCTGAGTCAACCCGCACCTGTTGTCCCAGAGGAAGAAGGTGGTTCCAGTGGAGAATCTAGACAGGCCCAGTCTCATCCTCTGGTTTCACCCAGAAAACTGAGTTTGGCATCTGACTCTCCACTACATGGGGTGTGCCATTTATGCTTCCCAGGTAGCCCCAAATTCCTTATGAGGTCTCAGTCTCCCGGTGGGAGTTGGGAGAACCTCATCCTTTGATCATACCTCCTCTTATTCCCTTGATCCTACTTGGCAGTCAGGACCCCAGCTAATTCATAAGCTCTTTCAGCTCTCTTCTCATGTCAGGCACATACTTCAGATAAGTTCTTCAGTGGTAGGTCTTTCTTGCCAGTCCTAAAACAAAGGTCGATGGGCAACCTCACCTCACGCCCAAACATCAGATAATATGGCGAGTATCTGGTAGCTTCATTAGTAGTGGACCAGATGTCCAATATGTTGACTTCACTTGTTCTTGCTGATTTCCAAGTTTCAGAGCACGTGTAGCAATATCTGATTAAACTTCTCTGGCTGGGGGTCACCCTGCGGATGATAAGGAGTAGTCCTTAACTTCTCGACTCCAAGCATGCTCAGTAACTCCTGTATGAGCCTACTCTCAAAATCCTGTCCCTGGTCACTACGTATCTGCCTGAGGAGGCCATAATAAATGGAGTACTTCTCCCATAACACTTTGGCCACCATGGACACCCTCTGATCCTTGGTGGGGAAAGCCTGTGCATATCCAGTGTAGTGATCCTTGATGACTAAGACATTCACCATGTTGCTGGCATCTGGCTCTATTGACAGAAAATCCATACACACCAGGTCAAGGGGCCCTGGTGGGACAATGGAGCTGCCCTCATAGGCAGTGTCTTACTCCATGTGCATCGAATGCATGACTTGCAGTATTCTTCAACCTCTGGCTTCATTCGAGTGTTGCATCTCGGTGGAATGAGTCTCTGGCTGAATGTACTCCTGTGTCTAACCAGTACATTATGGAGTAACTGCTCCATTTCAGCTGCTGACCAAATGGTATCGATGCCCGGGTCATCTCACCGAGCAGCTGCCACTTCCCTGCGACTCAATTCTGGTAACTGGTTTGTCTTCGGAGCAGTCAGGTTACAGTAAACTTGTGAAATGACATCATCAGAATCTCCCAATTGATCTACCACTTGATCCTACCCATGCCTTCCATCTGGCTTCACCGTGATGGCAAACTGGCACATGGCTTTCATCCCTGGGTCAGAAACGCTCTCCCATTCTTCATCCCTGTTCAGTACTTTCTGGTGTCTGCAATCCCTCCTTTCTGGACCATTCATGCAAAGCACAAAGTCCAACCCAGGTGTAAAAGACAGCAACATAGCTCCCCATCTTCTGCTAAACAAAAGACCCAGATCACCACGTTCTCAGGCACTCAACAAGAAAAAACACTCCCTTCAATGGTGCACTTTCCAAAGCCCTGGTATCTCTAGCCATAATCAAAACACTGCTGCTAAAGAAAAACCATTACATTAGCAGTGCTTCTACAGAAAGGCCATTACATTATAACCATATAACAATCACAGCATGGAAACAGGCCATCTCGGCCCTCCTAGTCCGTGCCAAACTCTTAATCTCACCTAGTCCCACCTACCCGCACTCAGCCCATAACCCTCCACTCCTTTCCTGTCCATATACCTATCCAATTTTACCTTAAATGACACAACTGAACTGGCCTCTACTACTTCTACAGGAAGCTCATTCCACACAGCTATCACTCTTTGAGTAAAGAAATACCCCCTCGTGTTTCCCTTAAACTTCTGCCCCCTAACTCTCAAATCATGTCCTCTCATTTGAATCTCCCCTACTCTCAATGGAAACAGCTTATTCACGTCAACTCTATCTATCCCTCTCAAAATTTTAAATACCTCGATCAAATCCCCCCTCAACCTTCTACGCTCCAATGAATAGAGACCTAACTTGTTCAACCTTTCTCTGTAAGTTAAGTGCTGAAACCCAGGTAACATCCTAGTAAATCATCTCTGCACTCTCTCTATTGATATCTTTCCTATAATTCAGTGACCAGAACTGTACACAATATTCTGAATTTGGCCTTACCAATGCCTTGTACAATTTCAACATTACATCCCAACCTTTCTCAGGGTGTTACAGGTATACTTAAGGCAAAGGTTGATAGATTCATGATTGGTCGGGGCATGAAGGGATATGGGAATAAGACAGGAAATTGGGACAGAAAAGGAAATGAAGCAGCTATGATGAAATGGTGGAGTAGACCCAATGGGCCAAATGGATTAATTCTGCTCCTATATCTTATGGTCTTAGGATGACTTGGTGTAATGTCAGGCAGACAAACCAGCCACTGGCCATCCAAAAGGTGCCTCAGAATAGGTGATACACTTAAGACACAGTGTCAGTGAAAACAAACCACGTGCACTCGAGATTACTAGTTAAAATACACAGACATTACTCAGTTGTATTGAAACTGCAAATGAGTGGCAATAGCTCACTGAGTTGCATTGGAAGCATTACAGTGAGGAACACTACTGCTGTTCTAATCTGCGCCAGACAAGAGCAGACTTGGTTATTGGAAATTCTGTTTTTATCATTTGGAGAGGAGGGTTGCTACATGTAGTGGGATAACAGCAGAATCAGCAATAACCTCACTGTTAGTCTGTGATGGTGCAGGTCATTGAGTTTATCACCGCTACGTTGGAGCGTTCCTGCGTGAGCCTGGTACATCGAGCCGAGGAGACAGTGGAAGCACAGACACTGAGTATGGGCATGGGACTGATAGCAGCAATACTTGGAGGGGCCGTCCAGGTGAGTAAGCAGACATCAGGTTCTGTATACAGACAGTGTTTTCCATGAATTTTACTGCAGCAAGATTCCCACTTCGTTAATCCACAAGGAGACTTGTGAGATTGTAGATGCTGAAACAACCTGTGGAGAAACTCAGCAGTTGAGCAGCTTCTGTGGGGGAAGAAACTGGCCCAGTGAGTTCCACCAGCAAATTATTTGTTACTACAAATTAACTAACATTAGCAGGCCATTTGGTCAAGCTTGCACATGATGCCTGTCCACCTTGATCCTATTTGCCTGTGTTTGGCCTATGTCTCTCAAAATCTTTCCTATCTATGTATCTGCTCAAATTCCATTAATCATTGTAATTGTATCTACTTTGTCCACGTACCACCACCCCCTGTGTGGAAAAACTTGCCCCTCTCACCTTAAGCCTATGCCCTCTAGTTTTACACTCCCACTATCCTGGAAAAAGGACTGTGATTATCTATCTTATCCATGCCCCTCACAATTTTTACGAATCTTTCTAAGGTCACCCCTTAGCTTTCCCCACTGCAGGGAAAACAGTTCCAGCCGATCCAACTCTTTTTAAAATGTGTCCTCCAGTTTAGGTGACATTCCTAGTATCATTGAATCGAAGTACAGCACTGAAATAGGCCCTTTGGCCCATCTAGCCTATGCCAAACCATTTAAACTGGCGACTCCCATCAACCTGAACCAGGACCATAGCCCTGTAAAGTGAAGCTTCAAATATTCTACTCAATCACCATAAGATAAAGTAGCAGAATTAAGCCATTCATCCCACTGAGTCTACTCTGCCACTCTGTCATGGCTGATTTTTTTAAAATCCCCATTGTTCCATTTTCTCCCTATGATCCTTAATCCCCTTAATAATCAGCGCCTTAGCTGATGAAGACAAGCACATCAAATGCCTTCTTTATCACTATCTCTACCTGTGTCACCATGTTCAGGAAGTACTTGTAATGCTGTTCATCAACTCACCCCAGGGCTTGGTCATGCACTGGTCTGTGTTGAATTCCTTTCCCCACTTTCCCAGAACTACCTTTACTGTCCACTCTGCCACCAACTTAGGTGTCATTTGCACACTTACTATGGTTTGCATGACCTTTATCATACTGCCATTTCCTGCTACTGTTCTCTCATGCCCTCCTCATCTTTCCCACCCATGCCATATGCTGCTTGTGGATCCACTTGGTTAGGTTTATTTAGAGATACAGCATGGTAACCGGCCTTTCGACCCAATGAGTCTGCATCGCCCAATTACACGCATGTAACCAATTAACCTACTAACCCTTTGAAATGTGGGATGAAGCTGGAGTGCCTAGATGAAACCCACTTGGTCATGGTGAGAATGCACACTCCTTACAAACAGCAATGAAATTGAACCCAGGTCCCTGGAGTTGTAATAGCTTTACACTAACTGCTGTGCTACTATGCATTTTGTACTTGATCACTTGTCTTTCACTCGCTCATCCGCCACCCAACATTTCCTCCTCTCCTCTGATCACACCTTCTGTCTGTCTGCAGCTGACCTCATCGGACTTTGTTGCAATGAGACCGATGTTGCCTCTCCTCAAGCAGCTCTCAGCGTTACATCCTGATCCTGTGATACAAGAGCTGGCGTCAGACCTGCGTGTTACCATTGCCACCCATGGAGCTTTCTCCAGTGAAACGGTTTCCAAAGCTGCTCACAGTACCATGGGCAATAAAACTGAGTCAATGCGTGGTATACAAACAGTGGAGGCCAGTGCAGTGACCAAAAGCCAAGACAGGAACTGTGCCTCCAATGACTTCCAGCAGATTCTTGAGGCAGCCTTTGACACTGAAGTGTCTGCACGTGCAGCTGCTCTAAGAACACTCACTCAGATGGTCCGGCAGCACCACTCCGAAGCCCTTAGTAACCAAGGAAAGGTTCTGATGGTGAGTACTCACTTTGCAGCAGTTCTTTTTGGATGTTTTGCTCCGCAGGCTGAGGCCTTAATTGAGTCTGATTCTATCAGCTTGGAAATTTTTAACCGGCTTCGAACAGGGGGTTATCTCTGGACCCTTTGACTGTTTTGATTGTTTACCGTTCAGATCACCTGTCCTCCTGTTACTGCCATCAGTAAATCATATTAAACTGCACAATCTCTCACCGTGTCCAACTCATACTGGAGCTTTCCTCCATCCTCTTCGCAGCCCACATGATCTCAGCTTTGCATTGGATATACGTGGGTGTACCTACACCTCAGGGACTGCAGTGGTTCAAGGAGGCAGTTCATCACCACCTTCTCAAGGGCAACTAGGGATGGGCAATAACTGCTGGCTTAGCTGGCGACCACCACGTCCCATAAATAAATGAATAAAAACAAAAAAGAACTCCTTCACTGTGAACATCTTGGGTGCCAGTACTGATCCCCGTACTAGCTGGTTAATCACTTGCAAACAGACTTGATTAACCAATAGGATTCAGCTGGTATTTGGATATCCTGGCATTTGCATTTGTAAAAAAAAAGTTTGCGAAAAGCTTTTTTCCATCATCTTTTTTCAGGACATTGGCATTGCCAACAATTCTGGTGTGTCTTGTCCATTCTTCACTGCCCTCAATAAGGTGATGGTGAACTGCTTGCTCACCCGCTGGTGAAAGTATCCCTGGGCCCTGAGAGAGAGGGGTTCCAAGATTCACATCAGTCATGATGAGGTGTCCATTAATTGTGTTGCAAGGGAGAATGTGTTGTTTGAGAGAGGTTGCTGCAGAAAATTGTGTTGATCTCCACAGTTGATTCTGCCTTGGTTTGCCAATCTCCAGAGTCTGGCTGCGTCTCGAGTTGTTGATCTCTTGTCTCTTTCCAGGTGTTTCTGGAAAACCTGAGCCATGAAGACTCGTTTGTTTATTTGTCTGCGATCCAAGGTAAGAAGGTTGCTTCAGTTATGTATGACGATATCCACTGTCGACCCCCATGTGCTGTTGACTTTTGATTCTGATCCCTCTGATCTGGTCTTTGAGAGTCCTGGTCGCACAAGAGAAAAAGAGTTCAAACCTAGTCTGAGTAATCCTACTCAGAATCAGATGCTTCAACCCAATGTGTCTCTGCCAGCTAAGATGCCATCTACACTAGTCCCATTTGGCTTTACTAACTTTTCTTATCCATGGATTTGTTCAAATGTCCTCTGGCATCTCATTCATATACTCAGCACCCTCTGTGTGAAGAAGTTGCTCCTCAGATACCCTCTTCCCTCGTTTTTATTCCATTTCCCAAGGAAAGACTGAGCACATCCATCCTCTGTATGCTCCTTGTGATTCTATGTACCTCTGGAAGATCACCTCTAAGTCTCTACATTATGATGAATAAAATCTTAACCTTCCCAACCTTTCCACATAACTCATGCATAGAAATCCTGGCAACATTGTCATAGATCATCTTTGTGTTCATAATGATGTCTTTCCTATTACAAGGTAATCAAAACTGAAGACAGTACTCACAGAAGTGACCTCCTTAGCACCTTGTACAACTGCAGCATAATGTCGTAACTGATATACCCAGTGCCCTGACTGATAAGGCCAGCATTCCAAAAGTATTAACCTGCCTACCTATGATGCCACTTTAAGAACCCATATGCTTGAACTCCAAGGTCCCTCTGTTCTGCAACACACCCCAGGCTCGGCTGTTCATTGTGAAAGTCCTACCCAGGTCTGACTTCCCAACATCCAGCACCTCAAATTTATAGTCAGACCAGCATGCAAACATGCTCTTTAGCCCAGCTGGTCCATGCCAATCAAAGTGCCCCTTCCGAGTGAGTTACATATGTCAATGTTTGGGCCTTGTCCTTCTCAATATTTCCTCACTATGTACCTGTTGAACTGTCATATACAAATTGTTATTGTCCCTGCCTCAGCCATTTCCTCTGGCAGTTTGTTCCACATTCGTATCACCCTAGTGTAAAAAAAGCAAATTCTTCTCAGCTCCAAAGCAACAAACACAAAATGCTGGAGGAACTCAGCCAGTCAGACAGCTTCTATGGAAATGAATAAACAGTCGAGGTTTCAGGCCATGTCCCTTCTTTAGGACCTTACTCCTGAACTCCTCTACTTCCTTAAATTTTCTACTTCCTGAGGAGGCTAAAGAAATTTGGCATGTCCCTGTTGACCATTGCCAATTTTTATTGAGGCATCATAAACATTCTGTCTGGAGGCATAACAGCTTGATACGTTGGTACCAATGACATAAATCGAAAAAGGGAGGAAGTCCTGAAAAGAGAATTCAGGGAGTTGGGTAGGAAGCTGAAAAGCAGGATCTCCAGGGTAGCCAACTCAGGGTTGCTGCCTGTGCCATATGCTAACGAGCACAAGAATAGCATGATCAGGCATATTAATGCATGGCTGAGAGACTGCTGCAGGGGGCAGAGCTTCAAGTTCCTAGATCACTGTGGCCTCTTCTGGGGCTCAAACCGACCTGTAAAAAAGGACGAGTTACACCTGCACCCAAAGGGGTCCAATATCCTCACGTAAGAAATAAAATGGACACTCTTGAAATTCAGCTCCAGATTGGCAAGCATGATACTGTGGCCATCTCTGAAACTTGGCTAAAGGATGGCTGCCATTGGGAGCTAAATGTCCAAGGATATACAGTGTATCAGAAAGAAAGGTTAGTAGGCAGAGGTCAAGGTGTGTCCCTGTGTATAAGAAATAATATTAAATCATTAGAAAGAGATGACATAGGATCAGAAGGTGTAGAGGCTGTGTGGGTTGAGTTAAGAAATGGCAAGTGTAAAAGGACCCTAATGGCAGTTGTATACAGGCCTTCAAACAGCAGCCGGGATGTGGATTACAAATTACATCAGGAAATAGAAAAGGGTAATGTTATGATAATCGGGGATTTATCAGGATGCTGGAGCAGGGATCCGATCGCAGACCTAGTACTGTGAACGCAGTGATATTGAGTAACAAATCCCAAAGTGCAAACAAAGTCAGCATCCAAGTTCAGGCAGAGATCAAAACATCCAGAGAAATACAAAAACCAGAATCAGGAAACAGGCAGAGTCGATACTCAGATGGACAGAGTACAGATACAAATTCTGGGAAAAATTCACTGGCATAATCTGGCAACAAACAGGTGAGAACACAGGACTGAAATACACTGGGCAATAAACAGAGAAGCAGATGACAGGTGGAGCATAATGAGACACAGGTGGCAGCAATACAGGTAATAATGAGAAGCAGATGAGAGACTCAGTAATCCAGGGGCCGGAATCGAGCAGGGAAGGAACACACGGCAATACAAAACCACAGACTGACACCAAGGGGGAAACACACAAAAAGACAGAGTTCAACTGGAGGTACTGACAGAGTTTTAACATGAAAGTGGATTGGGAAAACCAGTCCAGTACTGGACCTCGAGAGAGAATGTGTAGAATATCTTAAGGGATGGCTTTTTAGAACAGCTTGTTGTTGAGCCCACTAGGGGATCGGCTGTGCTGGATTGGGTGTTGTGCAATGATCCAGAGGTGATAAGAAAGCTTAAGGTTAAGGATCACTTAGGGAACAGTGATCACAATATGATTGAGTTCACTTTGAAATTTGAGAAGGAGAAACTAAATTCCAATGTGTTGGTATTTCAGTGGAATAAAGGAAATTACAATGACATGAGAGGGGAACTGGCCAAAGTTGACTGGAAAGGGGCATTAGCAGGAAGGACAGCAGAGCAGCAATGGCTGGAGTTTGTGTGAAAAATGAGTGAAGTGCAAAACAGATATATTCCAAATAAGAAGAAATTTTTGAAGGGAAGAAGGACACTACCATGACTGACAAGTGAAGTCAGAGCCAAAGTAAAAGCAAAAGAATGAAGCCAAAGCTAGTGGGAAGATAGATGATTGGGAATCTTTTAAAAACTTGTAGAAGGAAACTAAGAAGGTCATTAGGAAGGAAAAGATGAATTATGGAAGGAAGCTGGCAACTAATACCAGAGAAAATGCTAAAAGCTTTTTTAGGTGTATATAAAGGGTAAAAGAGAATTAATGGTAGATAAAGGACCAATAGAAAATGACGCCGGAGATATTGTAATGAGAGACACAGAGATGGCAGAGGAACTGAAAGCATATTTTGTATCAGCCTTCATAGCGGAAGACATCTGCAGTATACCAGACATTCAAGAGTGTCAGGGAAGTGAAGAATGTGCAGTGAAAATTACAACTGAGAAGGTGCTCAGGAAGCTTAGTGCTCTGAAGTTGGATAAATCTCCTGGACCTGATGGAATGCACCCTCGGGTTCTGAAGGAAATAGCTGGAGAGATTGCAGAGGCATTAACAATGATCTTTCAAGAATCAATAGATTCTGGCATTGTACCAGATGACTGGAAAATTCTAAATGTTACTCTGCTATTTAAGAAGGGTGGGAGGCTGCAGAAAGGAAACTGTAGACCTGTTAGCCTGACATCAGTGGTTGGGGAGTTGTTGGAATCGATTGTTTACGAAGTACCTGAAGGCACGTGACAAGATAGGCCAAAGCCAGCATGGTTTCCAAATGCCTGACTAACCTACTGCTATTTTTTGAGGAAATTACAAGGAGGGTAGACAAGCAGAAGATGTGGTGTACTTGGATTTTCAGAAGGCCTTTGATAAGGTGCCGCACATGAGACTGCTTAGCAAGATGGAAGCCCATGGAATTACAGGAAAGTTTCGAGCATGGGTGGAGCATTGGCTGATTGGCATAAAACAGAGAGTGGGAATAATTCACCGTAATGAATTAATCTGTCAACAGTGTGCAGGTTGAACTTGTCACTGTAATGAATTGATCTGTGAATGGTGTGCAGGATGAAATTGTGACTGTAATGAATTGATCTGTTTGAACAGTGTGCAGGTTGAACTTGTCACTGTAATGAATATGCATATTTGAACAGTCTGCTGGATGAACTTATGTCTGTAATGAATTGATGTGTTTGAATGGTGTATGGGACGAACTTGTCACTGTAATGAATTGATCCGTGAACAGTGTGCAGGATGAACTTGTCACTGTAGTGTATTAATCTGTCAACGGTGTGCAGGATGAACTTGTGACTGTAATGAATTGACGTGTTTCAACAGTGTGCATGATGAGCTTTTCACTGAAATGAATTGATCTGTGAATAGTGTGCAGGATGAACTTGTGACTGTAATGAATTGATGTGCTTGAACGGTGTGCAGGACTAGCTTTTCACTGTAATGAAATAATCTGAACAGTGTGCAGGATTAGCTTGTCATTGTAATGAATTGATGATTTTGAATGGTGTGCAGGACAAACTTGCGACTATAATGAATTAATCTGAACAGTGTGCAGGATTAGCTTGTCATTGTAATGAATTGATGATTTTGAATGGTGTGCAGGACAAACTTGCGACTATAATGAATTGACGTGTTTGATCAGAGTGCAGGATGAACTTTCCACTGTAACGAAATGATGTGTTGGAACATGTGCAGGACGAACTTGTCACTATAATGAATTAATGTGTTTGAATGGTGTGCAGGAGAGATTTTTCACTATAATGAATTGAAATGTTTCATCAGCATGCAGGATGAGCTTTTCACTGTAATGAATTGATGTGTTTGAACGGTGTGTAGGACGAACTTGTCACTGTAATGAATTGATGTGTTTGAATGCTATGTCAGGCATGCTTTTCACTGTAATTAATTGATGTGTTTGAATGATATGTCAGGCATGCTTTTCACTGTAATTAATTGATGTGTTTGAACAGTGTGCAGGCTGAATTTAAACATAGAAAATCTACAGCACAATACAAGCCCTTCAGTCCACAAAGCTGTGCCGAACATTTCCTTACCTGAGAAATTACCTAGGGTTACCCATAGCTCTCTATTTTTTTCCTTGTGCACACCATTCGAACATAGCAATTCATTACCATCACAAGCTTGTCCTTCACACCGATCAGATGCATAAATTCATTGCAGTGACAAGTTCGTCCTGCACACCATTCAACACATCAGTTCTTTACAGTGAAAAGCAAGTTCTGCACACCATTCAAACACATCAATTCGCTACAGTCACCAGTTATCTTGCACACCATTCACAGATCGTTACAATGACAAGAGCAAGAGGAAAAGACGTGAGAGGATAGGACCAATCAAGTATGACAGTGGAGAATGCATATGGAGGAGATGGCAGAGGTACTTAATGAGTACTTTGCCTCAGTATTCACTACGGAAAAGGATCTTGGCGATTGTAGAGATGACTTACAGCAGACTGAAAAGGTTGAAAATGTAGATATTAACAAAGAGGATGTGCAGAAGCTTTTGGAAACCATCAAGTTGGATAAGTCACCAGGAACGGACAAGATGTACCCCAGGCTACTGTGGGGGGTGAGGGAGAAGATTGCTGAGTCTCTGGCAATGATCTTTACATCATCAATGGGGACTGAAGATGTTCCAGAGAATTGGAGGGTTGTGGGTGTTGTTCCATATTCAGGGAAGGGAGTAGAAATAGCCCAGGAAATTATGGACCAGTGAGTCTTACTTCAGTGATTGGTAATGTTACATACCCCATAACGGGTTAAAAAGAACCAGCTGAAATAGACACACCTAGAGTTTGAGTCTTCCATTATACACTATTTTTTTAGTAACTACGTGATAAAGTAATACAAAACAAGATAAGGTAAACAGGTTAGCAGAGCATATGTATATATAAGTGAGTAAATAAAGTACCCAAGCTTCTCCCAACTCAGGTGATTAGATGATACAGCCTTACGGTGGTATGGGAAGAAGTTAGTTCAGTTCTGGAATTTGAATTGAGTAGAGTTGGAGAGTAGAGAGTTGTTTTGTCTTCCTAGTGCCAATGCCGTTGAATCTTCCACATTGTCCTCCTGTTCCCGAAACTTATTAAAGTCACCGACTGTGACTGCGAAAGGGGGACCATCTTCTGTGGTGGAATTATCAACCCAAGCAAGGGTTGAACACACCGATAGCTCCCCACCGGTCCCTCCTTTGTCCACACTGTGAGCAAAAACACCACCTTTGTCGTGGGCACACAAAGCTCAACCGGTGTCAGTGTCTTCCTTGGTGTCTGGCATGTCGTGAGTCTGATTACAAAGCCAGCTGACCTTGTATATATTCCACAAGTGTGAACACCAGCTGTCCATCATGTAGTTCTGCCTTTCAGTTTCCAGGGCAACTCACAGACTTTCTGTTGCTCTCTCTCCCTGAAATAGCACACACGCTGTCTGCTCCCTCTCTCTCTTTTTAAAGGAACAGTCCACTTTGGATAATCCTTCAGATCTCGTCACAGTAAGTTGATGGAGAAGATCCTGAGAGGCAGAATTTCTGAACATTTGCAGAGGCATAATATGATTAGGAATAGTCAGCATGGTTTTGTGTAAGGCAAGTCATGCCTTACGAGCCTGATTGAATTTTTTGAGGATGTGACTAAACACATTGATGATGGTAGAGCAGTGGTGTGCCTTGGGGATCTGTTCTACGACCCCCTACACTTCATGATTTTTATAAATGACCTGGATGAGGAAGTGGAGGGATGCGTTAGTAAATTTGCTGATGACACAAAGGTTCGAGGTGTTATGGATAGTGTAGAGGGCTGTCAGAGGTTACAGCAGGACATTGATAGGATGCAAAACTGGGCTGAGAAGAGGCAGATAGAGTTCAACCCAGATAAGTGTGAGGTGCTTCATTTTGGTAGGTCAAATATGTTGATAGAATATAGTCTTAATGGTAAGACTCTTGGCAGTGTGGAGGATCAAAGTGGTCTTGGGGTCCGATCCAAAGGACACTCAAAGCAACTGCGCAGGTTGACTCCATGGTTAAGAAAGCATACAGTGCATTGGCCTTCATCAATCGTGGGATTAAGTTCAGGAGCCAAGAGGTAATGTTGCAGCTATATAGGACCCTGGTCAGACCCCACTTGGAGTATTATGCTTAGTTCTGGTCACCTCACTATAGGAAGGATGTGGAAAGTATAGAAAGGGTGCAGAGGAGATTTACAAGGATGTTGCCTGGATTGGGGAGCATGCCTTATGAGAATAGGTTGAGTGAACTTGGTGTTTTTGCCTTGGAGCGACGGAGGATGAGAGGTGACCTGATAGAGGTGTATAAGATGATGAGAGGCATTAATCGTGTGGATAGTCAGAGGCTTTTTCCCAGGGCTGAAATGGCTAGCACAATAGGGTACAGTTTAAGGTGCTTGGAAATAAGTACATAGGAGATATCAGGGGTAAGTTTTTTACGCAGAGAGTGGTGAGTGTGTGGAATAGGCTGCCTGCAATGGTGGTGGAGGCAGATACGATAGGGTCTTTTAAGAGACTCCTGGATAGGTACATGTATGTAATGAATATGTGTTTGAACGGTGTGCAGGAGGAGCTTTTCACTATAATGAATTTAGCTGTGAACAGTGTATAGGATGAGCTTTTCACTGTAATGAATTGATCTGTGAATGGTGTGCAGGACGAGCTTGTCATTATAATGAATTGACGTGTTTGAATGGTGAGCAGGACAAGCTTTTCACTGTACTTCGGTGCATGCAACAATAATAAAGAAGTTCCTATTACATCTTTTTCCTCTCACCATAAAATTCTGCCCTTTTGTTCTTGATTCTCCACCTCTAGGGTAAGGTCTGAGTGTATTGGCCCCACCTTGCCCCCTTGTGATTTTCTAAATAGCTCATATAAGGTCACCTCTCAGTCTGAATCTTATAGTGTTATGTATTCTAAGAAATAAGTCCTGTCTTTATCACTCAGTCCCTCAAGTCCTGGCAGCATTCTTGTAAGTGTTTTCTGCACTTTTTCCTACAGCAGAGTGACCAAAACTGTCAATAATATTCAGTGAGTGCTGCCTCATCTGTGTCCTGTATAACCATAATCTCCCGGCTTTTCTGCTCAGCTCGCTGACTGATGAATCTGGATTGAACACAGTTTGCCGTATTGGCCCACCTACTCAGTTGATGAAGACCCCCCCCCCCCCCCGCAACCCCCAGCAATGTTTCATAACCTTCTTCACTCTTCATGATACCACCTGTTTTATTGTCATTTAAAGTAGACTAAGCTCCTTGGTTTCTCTGCTCTGTTCCAAGTTGTGCCCTACCTGACTGAAAACTGGTCAAAGGCAATTTTCCACGCTCCTCCATCTTGCTTAAACAATGGCATAATTTCTTTCAAAAAGCACTATGACACTCTCCCCAAGGCCTTTAACAAAACTCTGATTAGTCCCTAATCAGCTCATTTTTCTAAATGTTGTCTTATAAAAATTGAAAGCTGGATTCAAGGATTCAGAAGCAATGGGAAAGCATTCAAGTAAATTGGAAACCAGGCTGTTAGATCAGACATGGAATGGACTGGGAAGTTAGGAGTAGGTCACTCAACACCCCAAATCATTTAATAAGATTGTGACCCTCCATGCCCCAAACCTTCCCCTTTGTTTTATCAAAGATCTTTTTTCTTAAAGATATACCTTAATACAGACTCTTCTCCACTGTCCGCCGAGGAATTGAATTCCAAAGACTTGAGGACTCCATAAGAGAGAGGTCTTTATTTTGTCTGTTTTTGATAGGTTTTCCTTTATTGTCCTTAGTTATCCCAGAAAAGGAAATATCCTCTCTACATTTCTTTTATGACCTACCAGGATTGTGTATATTTAAATCAATAGCTTCTCACTCTTACAAACTCCAGTGGACACAAGTCCTGTCTTGTGCAACCTTTCCTCACAACGTTTGAAACTAGAGATGTTTTTATTTCTGGCTCAGTATAATCTCCCTTCACTTATTTCTTTGCTGAATTGTGAAGTTGAAAACAAGTGGAGTTGGGATAGAGAGAACAAGAGGAAGTCTGTGAGAGGGTGCAGACCAAGTGGTGGTGAGACTAGGCTGAAAGGCCATAAGGGTGATTCTAGATAAGGTGCCAATAAGGGATAAAAGGTGACATCAAGTTTATTAACTGTTACCAAGTTCCACCCTGTAATATTTCATAGCTTGACTCAGTTTAGTATAGTTAGGGTTGGGTTGAGCAAAATGCCCAGCAGCTGTGTGAGACCACATTCTGTATGTAGGTGTGCTGTGTAGTAAGAAATGTAAATAAGAGCAAATGTGCTCTGTAAGAACACATTAAAACATTTTTTGTCATCTAATTGTAGCTCTGCCAGTACTGAACTTGTACTGTGGCCCCTCAGTAATCTCAAACAAGAGAAAATCTGCAAATGCTGGAGATCTGAGCAACACACACAAAACGTTGGAGGAACTCAGCAGACTAGATAGCATCTATGGAAAAGGGTGCAGTCAACGTTTCGATCTGAAACTCTTCATCAGGACTCTTGATGGTTTTTAATTAAATGTTGCTACTGATCCAAATAAAAGCATTCACTACTGCAGTTTACATCAGGTCAGAGTGGTAAGGTGGACAGGAAGCTTGGAGTCACCCTGACCCTGATGTACTTTGTAAAGTGATTGTTTAACCTGCACATAAGACCATAAGTAATAGGAGCAGAAGTAGGCCATTTGGCCCATCAAGTCTGTTCTGCAGTTTAATCATGGCAGATCCAGTTTTCTTCTCAGTCCCAATCTCCTGCCTTCCCCCCACCCCCCACATCTCTCTTATCTCTTCATGTAACAATTCCATCAGCCAAATAATATATAAAATATATATCATTGACATATAATGTAACAAAGAATTGGTCCCAACACAGACCCCTGCTGGTGACTAATAGAATAGCACTAGTCACCAGCAGCCAACAAGAAAAGGCTCCCTTTATCCCCACTCTTTGCCACCTGCCAATCAGCCACTGCTTTATCCACACTGGTATCTTTCATGAAATACTATGGGCTCGTGGCTTTTTAAGCAGCCTCATGTGTGGTACTTTGTCAAAGGCCTTCTGAAAATCCAAGTACACAACATCAATCAATTCTCCTTTGTCTATCATTATTAGTTCTTCAAATAATTCCAACAGATTTGTCAGGCAAGATTTGTCCTTGAGGAAACTATACGGACTATAGCCAATATTATCATGTGCCTCCAAGTACCCTGAGACCTCATCCTTAATAATCGACTCCAACATCGTCCCATATAACATATAACCATATAACAATCACAGCACGGAAACAGGCCATCTCGGCCCTCCTAGTCTGTGCCAAACTCTTAATCTCACCTAGTCCCACCTACCAGCACTCAGCCCATAACCCTCCACTCCTTTCCTGTCCATATACCTATCCAATTTTACCTTAAATGACACAACTGAACTGGCCTCTACTACTTCTACAGGAAGCTCATTCCACACAGCTATCACTCTCTGAGTAAAGAAATACCCCCTCGTGTTTCCCTTAAACTTCTGCCCCCTAACTCTCAAATCATGTCCTCTCGTTTGAATCTCCCCTACTCTCAATGGAAACAGCCTATTCACGTCAACTCTATCTATCCCAACCACTGTCAGATTAATTGATATTTCTTTAATTTCTCTGCCTTCTTGAAGAGTAGAGTGATATTTGCCATTTTCCAGGCTTTTGGAACCATTCCAGAATCTGGTGATTCTTGAAAGATCATTACTAATGCCTCCATGATCTCTTTGGCCATCTCTTTCAGAACCCTGTGGTGTACACCATCTAGTCCACATGACTTGCCTACCTTCAGACCTTTCAGTTTCCCAAGAACCTTCTCTCTAGTTATGGTAACTTCACACACCACATGACCTCTGACACCTGGAATTTCCACCATACTGCTGGTTGTCTCTCACAGTTAAGACTGATGCAAAATGCTTATCCAGTTTGTCCACCAAATCATTGTCCCCCATTAATACCACTCCAACAATGTTTTCCGGCAGTCTGATATCTACTCATTGCTCTGATGTTATCCCTGCCAGTGTCCTTTTCTGATCAATTCTGGCCAACTCTACTGTCAAGGTTAGAGCATTGACTGACTGATAGGAGGCAGCGAGTGGGAATAAAAGGATCCTTTTCTGGTTGGTTGCCAGTTAGTACTGGTGTTCTGCAGGGGTCGGCATTGGGATCACTTCTTTTTATGCTGTATATCAATGACTTTGTTGCCAAGTTTTCAGATGATACAAAGATTGATAGAGGGGCAGGGAATGTTGAGGAAACAGGTAGGCTGCAGAGGGATTTAGATTAGGAGAATGGGCAAGAAAGTGGCAAATGAAATAGAGTGTTAGAAAATGTATGGTCATGCACTTTGGTAGTGGAAATAAATGTGCAGACTATTTTCTAACTGGAGAGAAAATCCAAAACTACGAGATGCAAAGGGACTTGGGAGTCCTTGTGCAGAACACCCTAAAGGTTAACTTGCAGGTAGAGTCAGTGGTGAGAAAGGCAAATGCAATGTTAGCATTCATTTCAAGAGGTCGAGAATACAAGAGCAGGGATGTGATGCTGAGGCTTTATATGGCACAGGTGAGGCCTCACCTTCAGTAGGGCTCCTCAACTGGGAAAAGATGTGCTGGTATTGGATAGGGTTCAGAGGAGGTTCACAAGGATGATTTCGGGAT
The DNA here is from genome assembly GCF_030144855.1 of Hypanus sabinus. Classification (NCBI taxonomy): domain Eukaryota; kingdom Metazoa; phylum Chordata; class Chondrichthyes; order Myliobatiformes; family Dasyatidae; genus Hypanus; species Hypanus sabinus. The sequence continues at coordinate 85,196,327 of NC_082722.1, forward strand.
GAAATGGTTATCGTATGAGGAACGTTTGATAGCTCTGGGCCTGTAATTGCTTGAATTTAGAAGGATGAGGGGGGATCTCATTGAAACCTTTCGAATGTTGACAGGCATAGTTGGAGTAGATGTGGAGAGAGAGTTTCCCATTGTTGGGGAGTCTGAGACACAAGGGCACAGCCTCAGGATAGAAGGGTGTCCATTTAAAAGAGATGCAGAGAAATTTCTTTAGCCAGAGGGTGGTGAATTTGTGAAATTTGTTACCACAGGCTGCTCTGGAGGCCACGTTGTTGTGTGTATTTAAGGCAGAGCTTGATAGGTTCTTGACTGGACATGACATTAAAGATTAGGGGAGAAGGCCAGGCAGAGGAGAGGAAAAAAGGGTCAGCCATGATTGAATGTTGGAGCAGACTCAATGGGCCAAATGTCATAATTCTGCTGCTATGTCTTTTGTTCTTACTCATCTGCAGATTTTCTCATCCTCTCTCATGCCTCTGTAATTCCATTATTCCATTTAATACTGATACATCTGACCTTAGCTTCACTTTCTCAGATTTCAGGGTGAATTTGATCATATTATGATCACTTTACCCTCAGGTTCCTTTACCTTAAGCTCTCTAATATATTCTGGTTCATTGCACAACACCCAGTCCAGAATAGCTGATCCCCTTGTGGGCTCAACCAGTTGCGGCTCTAAAAAGTATCTTGTAGGTACTCTAGAAATACTCCCTCCTGTATTCCAGCACAGACTTGATTTTCCCAATCTACCCACATATTAAGGACCCCATGACTTGTGTTACATTGCCCTGTTGGCATGCATTTTCAATCTCCCTTTGTAATTTCCATCAGGGTCTTTTTACCTTTGCAATTTCTTAGCTCCAAAGAAATATAGTTTCTTTACTGCAGAGAAGACATGGAATGCAATGTGATGCAGTGGAAAAAATATATATTTGCTACATCTGGAGGAGTTTTTGACTGCATGATACGAGTTACAGGAGACGTTTTGTGTGACCAGTTTTATAATAGTTATGGAAAAAGATTGGACAGGTCCCCAAGTTAAAGTCCTAAATTTGGGCAAGGCAAATTTTAAAGACATTAGATTGAAACTTGCAAAGGTAAACTGGCAGAGGCTGTGTGCAAGTAAAGGGGAAACTGTCCAGTGGAGATTGTTAAAATGAGATAGGAAGAGTTCAGGGGCAACGAGTTCCCATTAGAGTGAGGGGCAAGATTGGCAGGATCCGGGAGCTGTTAAGAAAAGGGAAGCATATGTAAGATATAAGCAGCTGGGTTCAAATAGGACATAAGGAATAAGGAGTATATTTAAGAATGAAATGAGGTGGGCTACAAATGGGACATGGGATAGTCAGCGTGGCAGAAAGCATACAGAGGAATCATAAGATATTGTACACCTATATTAATAGCAAAAAGCTAACAAAGAAGACAATAGGATCAATGTGGTCATGTGTGTGATATCAGAAAGGCGAGCTCTTGAGTGGATATTTCTTATCGGTATTTGCTGTGGAGAAGATCATGGAAGCTAGGGAATTCAGTGAAGTGAATAGATATGAATTAGAACAAATGCACAACACAACAGCAGAGGTGCTGGCAATGTTAAAGCTTATTAAGATGGATAAATCACAGGGCCTAACAAGTGTACCCTAGGACATTATGGAAGATAGAGAAGAAATTTCAGAATCCCTGCAAAAGATAAATGCTTTATCTTCAACCACAGGTGAGGTGTGGGATGGAAAATATTGTGCCTTATTTATAAGAAAGGCTGCGAGGACAAGACGTGGAATTACAGGCTGGTGAGCCATATTATCCGTGATTGGAAAGTTACTGGACGGGGTTCTGAGAGATGAGGTTACCTGCATTTGGAAAGGCAGAGACTGGGTTAGTCAGCATGACCTTGTGTGTAGGAAATCATGTCTACAAATTTGATTGCTTTTGAAGAGATGACAAAGAGGACTGATGAGGGCAGGGTGATGGATGTTGTCTACAGGACTTTAGCACATACTTTAACAAGGTCCCTCGTGGTAGGCTGGTCAGGAAGAGTAGATCACATGGGATCTAGAGTGCGATACTCAATTTGATGCAGAACTGGCCTGCTTTTGTGGAAGCTGTCAGAAGTCCTTGCCATCACCCTCCACTTGGCCCTAACCCACCTGGACAAAAAAGACACATACATTCGAATCCTGCTCATAGACTTCAGTTCAGTATTCAACACAATCATCCCTCAGAAACTTGATTGGAAAGCTGAGCCTACTGGGCCTGAACCCCTCCCTCTGCAACTGGATTCTAGACTTCCTGACTGGGAGACCTCAGTCAGTCCGGATTGGGAGCAGCATCTCCAACACCATCACACTGAGCACGGGGCCCCCCAGGGCTGTGTGCTAGGTCCACTGCTGTTCACTCTGCTGACCCATGACTGTGCTGCAACACACAGCTCGAACCACATCATCAAGTTCGCCGATGACACGACCGTGGTGGGTCTCATTAGCAAGAACAACGAGTCAGAGAGGAGGTGCAGCAGCTAAAGGTCTGGTGCAGAGCCAACAACCTGTCTCTGAATGTGAACAAAACAAGAGAGATGGTTGTTGGCTTCAGGAGGGCACAGAGTGACCACTCCTTGCTGAATATCGACGGCTCCTTGGTAGAGATCATTACGAGCACCAAATTTCTTGGTGTTCACCTGGCGGAGAATCTCACCTGATCCCTCAACACCAGCTCCATAGCAAAGAAAGCCCAGCAGCATCTCTACTTTCTGCGAAGGCTGAGGAAAGTCCATCTCCCACCCCCCATCCTCATCACATTCTACAGGGGTTGTATTGCGAGCATCCTGAGCAGCTGTATCACTGCCTGGTTCAGAAATTGCACCATCTCTGATTGCAAGACCCTGCAGTGGATAGTGAGGTCAGCTGAGAAGATCATTGGGGTCTCTCTTCCCTCCATTACAGACATTTACACTACACACTGCATCTGCAAAGCAAACAGCATTATGAAGGACCCCATGCACCCCTCATACAAACTCTTCTCCCTCCTGCCGTCTGGGAAAAGGTACCGAAGCATTTGGGCTCTCACGACCTGACTGTGTAACAGTTTCTTCCCCTAAGCTATCAGACTCCTCAATACCTAGAGCCTGGACTGACACCTTGCCCTATTGTCCTGTTTATTATTTATTGTAATGCCTGCACTGTTTTGTGCACTTTATACAGTCCTGGGTAGGTCTGTAGTTTCTTGTAGTTTTTTTTTCTCTTTTTTTTATGTAGTTCAGTCTAGTTTTTGTACTGTTGTCATGTAACACCATGGTCCTCGTTTTTACTATGTACTGTACCAGCAGTTAAGGTCAAAATGACAATAAAAGGTGACTTGATTTGACTTGAAGTGGCATTGGAGGATTTGCTTTTCAGTGTGGAGGCTGTGACCAGTGGTGGGCTGCAGGGATCAGTGCTGGTGCTGATCACTGTTGATGATCATCCATATGAATGACCTGGATAAGACCATTCTTGGTGTCGTTAGTATGTTTATGGATGCCAAGCCTTTGACAAAGTCCCACATGGGAGCCTGGGCCAGAAAGTCTTGTCACTTGACTAAACAGAATGAAATAATAAATTGGAATTAATATTTCTTTATTGGGAGAAGCCAGAGGTGGTGGTAGATGCTTTCATGTGATGTTACCACAGTTAGATGGGCTGGGAGATTTATCCTGGATGCAAGGGGTGACTCCTGTGCCTAGCATCACTTTATGGGCATACAATCAATCTATGTATATAAATAATTTTATGTGTTTATATTTATTGTTATTTTTTATTATTGTGTTCTTTATTTTTTTTTCATGCTTGTTCAGATCCAGAGTAACAATTATTTCATTCTGCTTTATACTTATGTACAGGATAAGACATTAAACAATCTCGAATTCTCTAGAGGTATATAAAGCCAGGATGATCACAGATATGGTGAATGGTTGCATTCTGCTTTTCAGGGAAGGGGAGTGCACAGGTTTCAGTGCTGTGCATTGTTACTTCTTGACTGTTATAACCCCTGACTCCAGGCATCAGTGAAAAAGGCAGGAGAATGAGAGGAGGGGGAAGCAAGGAGCATAGCAATGGGCCATTCAGCCCAACTCATTCATACTGACCAAGTGGAGAAGGTCTGCTGAGTGGGAAAATGGGGGGCAGCAGGTCTGAATTCATTTAAAGATTTTCATTTGCAGTTATTGTGTTTGTGAACAGTGTGCATTTCTGAATTACCCTCATCAACTTGGTGATTAATCTGAGTGCTTGGAAGACTGATACATGATAATTTACCTCTATTGTGAGAGCGGTTTCTCAATAGACACAATGTAAGCACAGTTTGCATTTATAACTACTACACTGATGCGTCAACATCAGATTTCTGGCAGTCTTGTGCTTGTCAGTCACAACAGTTCCAAGAATCTAGAGGAGTTCTGCAGAGGTCTCACCCTGTAGTTGAGGAAAAGGACAAATTATTTTCAATAAGATTTGAAGAAGTTCCCAAGAATTAGACTTTTCAAATGTGGGAGGATTTAATTTCAGTTTGAAATAACAGTTTTAATCTAGAAAATCCACCTGACATTCGAGCTGATGTGGGGATGACTGAGTGGTTTTGAAACAGTAGCTGGAATTTACTTTGTTCCTCTACCTTCCACATAAAGCTGTTTAAAACAGCATCTCCCATCCTTCGCAAGCAACACAGAGTGAAATGTGGAGAAGTTGGAGGTGAAAGGTCGTATAGCTCCTGTGGACAGAGAACCTCAGTTAATGTTCCAAGTCAGTGACTTTTCATAGAGTTAAACAGCATTGAAATAGGCCCTTCGGACTGACATACATGCCAACCAAGGTGACTTCTTCAGTTAGTCTCATTTGCCTGTGTTTGGCCCATATCTCTCTCACTGGACTGAGTGTAGGTGCTCTGTGAAATGGACATCCTGTTCATGCTTGGCTTCATTGGTGAAGGAGTCCACATCGGGAGCACCAGATACAGTTCAGGTGAATCTCTATCTCACCTGGAGGGGCTGTTGAGGTCTTGGGATCAGGGTGGGAGTGGTGGCAACATATGTTTCACTTCCTTTGAAGGCAGGGGAAGTGTCAGGGGTCAGGGAGGGATGAATGGACCAGGAGTTACAGAACAAGTGGTCCTTGTGGAAGGTGGACTGGTGTGGAAAGGAGATGAGATTTGGCCACCAGCCAAAGTTTTAAAAGCTGCATTGTGAATTTCCACTCTTTCTAATGAATCCCTAACTGAAAAAGTGTGGCCATCTTCAGTGACCTTTCAACTGAACTCCCAAGTTCCCTCTGTACATCAGTGTTCGCAGTTCTCTGGGATTTATTGTATATTTTTATCTTACATTTGACCATCCAAGTTATACACCTCACACTTCTCCACCCAACTTTCCAACTGGTCTATATCGTGTTGAATCCTATGACAACCTTCATCACTATCCACAGCTCCACCAACTTTTGTGTCATCTGTGACATTGCCGATCCAACCATCTCCATTTTCATCCAAATCATTTACATCACCAACAGCAAAAGTCCCAGCACTGAATACCACTGGTCACAAACCTCCAGTCAGAAAAATGGGTCTCTAACTTTATCACAAGTTTTGATGCAGTGTCTTGTCCTGAAACATCGGCATTTTTTGCCTCCACAGATTCTGCTCGAACCACTGAGTTCTTAAGGCATCTGCGGTCTATTGTGTCGTAGACACTTCCACCTGAACCTTCAGCCTGTTTTTTATGACCAAGCCAATTCTAGATCCAATTTACCATGTATCCTGTGGCTTATACCAGCCTATTTTAGGGACTTAGTAGAATGCTTTAAAGTCCATGTAGACAACATATACTGGCTGTCCCTCATCAATCATTCCTCAAGAAAAGCTCAAATTAAATTTGTGAGATAAGACCTTCCCCACACAAAGTCATCCTGATTAACCCCAACAAGTCCTGATGATGGGACACAATCTGAAATGTCGACTGTACTTTTTTCTATAGATGCTGCCTGGTCTGCTAAGTTCCTCTAGCATTTTGTTTGTGTGGCTTTGGATTTCCAGTATCTGCATATTTTCTTGTGTTTTGTGATCCCTAACAAGTCCATGTCTTTTGCAAATGCATGTCAATCCTGTCCCTAAGCATCTTCAATCATCTCCCCATCACTCACATCAGGCTCACTGGCCAGTAATGTCCTGGTCTGTTTTGGTTATTCTTCTTAAATATAGTAAGAAAATTGACTATTTTGAATCCTCTGTCACATTGCCCATAGCAAAGTGAATACAAAGACCTTTAAGGACCTGCAGTCTCCTTCCTTTCTTCCCTCAGTACCCTGGGATAGATGCTGTCAGGCACTTTAATGTTTGTCCAGAGACCCAACACATCTACCTCCTTCATATCAACCCTACCCTTACCATCATCCATGCCTTTCTCCTTGGCAAAGTACTCACTAAAGACCTTGCCCACTTCCTTTGGCTCCAGGCAGAGAGACTCCTGCCTCAGTCAAGTGGCCTTACCTTCTCCCTTACTGTCCTCGCTCCTTAATAAAAAGTATTAAGTGCCTTGGGGATTTCCATAATTCAACTTACCAAGGACAATTTATGGCTCTTTCTGGCTCTCCTGATTTCCCTGTTCACACTCCTTCCTGCTTCCTCATCCTATACCTTATTTGTGCTTCCTTTACAATTCAGACTGTTGTAATGTGTGATTGAAAAACCTGAGTAAATGTAACTAGGTGGTGCGAGCTTCTGGGCTGGAAGGGGCTGTTACCAGACTGTATCCCTGAATAAAATTTAGAAAATAGGATTAATCAATTTGGTACCTTGAGTTGTTCTGGCATTCTACAAGATCACAACCTCTTCTTCTTAAGCCCATTTCCCTGCTGGGGCATAGGCTGGTGATGGCAGCTCACCAGAGTCCTCTGTCCTGGGCCTGTCTTTCAGTGTTTCAAAGTGTAGCCCATTGAAGATCCTTCCTCTCCCTGGATGAGGTCTTTAGAGCCTCTGTTGACATTTCTGTAGTGCTGTTTTTTTATGGAATGGGGTTGCTAGCCCTATGCTGAACCCTCTTCCTCTCACAGTTGGGTTTAGGATTGTCCATGGTAGACTTAAGATTATAGCTAGTGTGTACCTAAACTCCTGTAAAACTGATTCTTCACCCCCACCTGTGGCCTGGTCTTTGTGGTTGATCCTCCCACTTCCAGAATATTCTGTTTGTACTAGTAAACCCTCCCAGCATTTTTTAAAACCTCATTCACACCTTACCCCTTTAAACTCATGGGAATCAAGTAAATGTGTGTGTAAGCAGTCCTTGAATCACTTGTAACTTATTTCTTGGAGTTGTGACATTTCCCTGTAATTATGAACATTACAACTTAGTCTGGCCTTGTCAAGTCTCAACAAGACCAAATTTGCACCTGGTTATTCTAGGAGCTTGTAAATAATTCCATTCCCTGAAACACTTGAATGAAGCAACTGTCTCGATTTCATTGCCCAGATCTAGAGATTTATTAATTACATTTTCTCTGTTAATGCTTGTGAACCTTGAATTGATTCAGGTCAAAATAAAGCGATTAAAATCAGCATCGTGATATCAATCCCTTGAAGGAAAACACTCCTGTGTCTCATTGCCTGCTCCCAGCCTGGGAGCAGTAAAGCTTCCCTGCTGTGTCATCATGTGGGTTTAAAGTCAGCGGCCACTTCGTTAGGTACACCTGTGTACCTGCTTGTTTATGCAAATTTATAAGACCAATCTATAAGACATAGGAGCAGAATTAGGCCATTCAGATCATTTAGTTTGCCATTCATTCATGGGTGATTTATTACCTCTTTCCACCCCATTCTCCTGCCTTCTCCCTGCAACCTTTGATACCCTGATTAATCAAGAACCTGCCGGAAGGATGTTCAATGTCATACAGCCACCTTAGGGGCACTTCTCCAGATTTGCTGTCTTGGTTTTCTCCCATAACCTTCGTCTCTCCCAAGGCTGCCCACAAGAGCACATTAAGTATAAATATGTCTATTAAATAGTTAAGTTAAAGTAAGTAGTGCAAGGTAGCAGAAATTAAAAAGTTGTGAGGTAGAGTTCATGGGCTCAATTTAGAAACCAGATGGCAGAGAGAAAGAAGCTGTTCCTGAATTGCTGAGTGTGTGCCTTCAGGTTTCTGTGCCTCCTTTCTGATGGTAACAGTGTGAAGAGGACATGTCCTAGGTGGTGGGGATCCTTAATGATGAATGCCGGCTTTCTAAGGCACCGTTCCTTGAAGGTGTCTTAGATGCTACAGAGACTTGTACCCAAGATAGAGCTGACTAATTTTACAAGTTTCTGCCACTAATTTCGATCTTGTGCAGTAAGCCCCTCCTCCAATAGCAGACAGTGACTTAGTCAGTCAGAATGCTCTCCACGGTACATTTGTAGAAGTTTTCAAGTGTGTGAGCTGACAAACTAAATCTCCTGAAACTCCTAATGAAGTATAGCCCTATCTTGCTTTCTGAATGGTGCATCAATATGTTGCATCCAGGTTAGGTCCTCACAGATCTTGACACCCAGAACTTGAAATTACTCACTCTTTCCACATCTGATCCCAGATTGGAGAAGAATGGATAATGTAAAAAAGTGTGGATAAAGAAAAAAACAAAAGATAAAAAAGAGAAAAGTAAAAGTGGAATGAAGAATAGTCAAGTGCAGAAGAGTAAAAGATTACAAGATATTAAAAGCACAATAAGTGTAAGGGCACTTTATGTAAATGCCCATAGTATTTGAAACAAGGTCAGTGAACTTGTGTCTCAACTCAGCACAAAAGGGTATGACTTAGTGGCCATGACAGAGTCGTGGTTGCAGGGTGGGGAGGATTGGGAATTAAATATCCAAGGATATCAGGTATTAAGTAAGGTATTAAGCAGTGGCTAACGGACTTGTGCAGAGCCAACAACCTATCTCTGAATGTGAAGAAAACAAAAGAGATGGTTGTTGACTTCAGGAGGGCACAGAGCGACCACTCCCCGCTGAACAGCAACAGCTCCTCAGTAGAGATCTTTAAGAGCACCAGATTTCTTGGTGTTCACCTGGCGGAGAATTTCACCTGGTCCCTCAGCACTAGCTCCATAGCAAAGAAAGCCCAGCAGTGTCTCTACTTTCTGTGAAGGCTGAGGAAAGTCCATCTCCCACCACCCCCCACCCTCAACACATTCTACAGGGGTTGTATTGAGAGCATCCTGAGCAGCTGCATCACTGCCTGTTTGGAAATTGCACCATCTCGGATTGCAAGACCCTGCAGTGGATAGTGAGGTCAGCTGAGAAGATCATTGGGGTCTCTCTTCCCACCATTACGGACATTTACACTACACGCTGCATCCACAAAGCAAACAGCATTATAAAGGACCCCACGCACCCCTCATACAAACTCTTCTCCCTCCTGCCATCTGGGAAAAGGCAACGAAGCATTTAGGCTCTCAGGACCAGACTGTGTAACAGTTTCATCCCCCTAGCTATCAGACTCCTCAATACCCAGAGCCTGGACTGACATCTTACTGCCCTTTTGTCTTGCTTATTATTTATTGTAATGCCTGCACTGTTTTGTGCACTTTATGCAGTCCTGGGTAGGCCTGTAGTTTAGTGTAGTTTTTTTTCTGTGTTGTTTTTTACGTAGTTCAGTCTAGTTTTTGTACTGTGTCATGTACCACCATGGTCCTGAAAAAACGTTATCTCATTTTTACTATGCACTGTAGCAGCAGTTATGATCGAAATGACAATAAAAGTGACTTGACTTGATAGGCAGGAAGGTAAGGGAGGTGGGGTAGCACTCTTAATTAAAGATGAGATCAACACAATAATGAGAGACAATATAAGATCTAAGGAGCAGAATGTTGAATCCATCTGGGTAGAGATTAGGAATAGTAAAGGGAAAAAAAACACTGGTGGGAGTTGTCTATCGGCCACCGAATAATAACATTACAGTGGCACAGGTAATAAACAGAGAAATATCTGAGGCATGTGAGAATGGAACGGCAGTTATCATTGGGGACTTTAACTTGCACATAGATTGGGTGAATCAAGTTGGTCCAAGCAGTCCTGAGGACGACTTCACAGAATGCATCCATGATGGCTTTCCTGAACAGCGTGTTACTGACCCTACAAGGGAACATGCTATCTTAGATCTGATCCTGTGCAATGAGTCAGGTAAAATTGGTGTTCTTTTAGTTAGGGTTCCTCTTGGAAAGAGTGATGACAGTATGATTGCGTTTCTCATACAAATGGAAGGTGCAATAATTCAATCTAAAACTATTGTATTATGCTTAAATAAGAAGATGAAGGAGGATTTGGCCAGTGCAGACTGGGAACACAAATTATATGGTTGAGGAACTGTGGAAGACTTTCAAAGAGATTTTTCACAATGCTCAACAAAAGTATGTTCCATAAAAGCAAGGACAGTAAGAGTGGGGAGAGCCAGCCTTGGATAATTAAGGAAAGAAAAGGACATCAAACTAAAAAGCTAGTGCATACAAATTCGCCAATTGGAAAGCTTTAAAAAGCAACAAAATACCACAAGGTAAGCAATAAAGAAAGGGAAGCTAGATTATGTAAACAAACTAGCACAAAATATAAAAATGGATAGTAAATGGTTTTACAATTGTATAAAGCAGAGAAGGGTAGCAAAAATGAATGTAGGTTACTTGTGGGCTTGAAGATAGACAAGTTCCCTGGTCCTGATGGAATGCATCCCAGGGTACTGAAATAAATGGCAGAAGTTATAGTAGAGGCTTTGGTGATGATTTACCAAAATTCTCTGGACCCTGGGCAGGTCCTGGTGGATTGGATTGGTGGTCCTGGTGAATGTCACGCCACTGTTCAAAAAATCATGTAGGCAAAAGGAAGGTAACTATAGGCCAGTTAGTTGAACATCTGTAGTCAGGAAAATCTTTGAAGCTATCATTAAAGAAGAAATAGAAAAGCATCTGGAAAGAAATGGATCCATCAGGCAGATGCTACATGAATTCAGCAAAGGCAGGTCCAGTTTGACAAAATTACTGGAGTTCTTTAAGGATATAATGAGCGCAGTGGATAAAGGGGAACAGATGGATGTTATTTACTTGGATTTCCAGAAGGCGTTTGATAAGGTGCCACATAAAAGATTTATCTTTATGGATAGAGGATTGGTTAACTAATAGAAAGCAGAGAGTTGGGATACGTGGGTGTTACTCTGGCAGTGGTGGGCAGTGTGCCGCACGGGTCGGTGCAGGGTCTGTAACTGTTCACAATATACATTAACGATCTGGAAGAGGGGACCGAGTGTAGTGTATCCAAGTTTGCTGATGATAAAATTGAGTGGAAAATCAAATTGTGTAGAAGATACGGAGAGTCTACAGCGAGATATAGATAGGTTTAGTGAGTGTACAAGGGTCTGGCAGATGGAGTACAATGTTGGTAAGTGTGAGGTCATCCACTTTGGAAGGAAAAATTAAAGAGCAGAATAGTAACCTTTCTTATTTCTCAGTTCCAATATCATAATTCCAGGTGTTGATCCATGCCCTGAGTTCATCTACCTTTCCTATGATACTTTTTGCCTTCCCTGGGATTTTCACGCACAACAGTTTCTAGTGTGAAAAACAAAGTACTTCCAGTGAGCGTAAGAAGTAGGAGCAGGAGTAGGCCATCCGGCCCATCGAGCCTGCCCCACCATTCAATAAGATCGTGGCTGATCTGTCCGTAAACCCAGCTCCATCTACCTGCCTTTTCCCCATAACCCTTAATTCCCCTACTATGTAAAAATCTATCTAACTCGGGACGCAGCATGGATTCGGAAAGGGCAGGTCCTGTTTGGCAAACTTACTGGAGTTCTTTGAGGACAGAAAGAGTGCAGTTGATATAGTGGAATAGGTGGATGTCGTATACTTGGATTCCCAGAAGGCGTTCGATAAGGTGCCACACAAGAGACTTACAGTATAAATAAGATACAGATGCATGGAGTCAGAGTAAGTGTATTGGCATGGATGGTGACAGTGATTTTATCGAGGTCCTCACCTCCCATTTCGTCCATGACATCATTCTTTGGCATACTAGACATGTCCTCCACCGTCAAAATAGTCATTCAATGCCTCAGCCATTTCCTTATCATCCAATATCAATTTTCCTCTTCTTGTCTTCCAAGGGACCTACCTTGACTTTAGCCACCCTCTTCCACTTCATATATTTATGAAAACAGTCGCTATCTGTTTTTATATTTTGTGCTAAGTTACTTTCATACTCTATTTTCCCTTTCCTTATTTCTTGTTTAGTTGTTCTTTGTTGCTTTTTAAAGTTTTCCCAATCCTCCAATCTCCCACTACTCTTTGTGACCTTGTACACGAGTTTTTAATTTGATACTATCTTTCATTTCCTTAGTTATCCAAGGCTGGCTCTCCCCACACTTGCTGTCCTTACTTTTGACTGGAATATACTTCTGTTGAGCACTGTGAAAAATCTGTTTGGAAGTATTCCACTGTTCCTCCACTGTCCTACCAAATAGCCTGTGCTCCCAATCCACATTAGCCAACTCCTCCCTCATCCTGTTGTAGTCTCCCTTGTTCAAGCGTAATACACTAGTTTTAGGTCTAACTATTTCATCCTCCATCTGTATGTGAAATTCAGTCATACTATGATCACTCTTTCCAAGAGGATCCCTGACTACAAGATCATTAATCTTACCTGCATCATTGCACAGGACTAGATCTAAGATAGCATTTTCCCTTGTGGAAAGCCATCATGGATGCATTCTATGAAGTCCTCCTCAAGACTTCCTTGACCAACCTGATTCACCCAATCTATGTGGAAGTTAAAATCCGCCATGACAACTGCCATTCCATTCTTACAAGCCTCAGTTATTTCCTGGTTAATCGCCTCTGCCACTGCAATATTTTTAATTGGTGGCCTATAGACAACTCCCACCAATGATTTTTTCCCTTTACTATTATTAATCTCTACCCAGATGGACTCAACATTCTGCTCTGTAGATTTTATATTGTCTCTCACAATTGCCCTGATCTCATCCTTAATTAAGAATGCCACCCCACCTCTTTTGCCTTCCTGCCCATCTTTCCGTACTACCTGATACCCTCGGATATTTAATTCTCAGTCATCTTCACCTTGCAGATAGGTGTCTGTAATGCTCACTAAATCATATGCCAGCCCGGGATGAGCAAGACTTGGCCTTGAACTAAGTTTTGCTGGTGTTGCCTTTTCCTTGTCCAGACATTTCCACTGTCTTGGCAACTGAGAATGTGGAATTCCTTCTGTACTGTTCCTTATTGTACCTTCTGGGGGAATGTAGTAGGGTGCTTATGATTGGTGCAACAAGGCTTAATCTCATTGGTAGGAATAATCCAATCAGAGAGTTCTCTTGCTCACTAATCAACAGACTGCAACTTTTTTAATATATAATATTTCAGTAATATAGAGTAATATTATAAATATATTGTTTGATTAAGCACTCTTTGTTTAAATAAAACATTATGGGTTAAATGTAAAATTACATACAGTGCATATAACTTACGCACATACTCCCGTATACTTTAAATCATCTCTAGATTACTTATAATACTTAATACAATGTAAATGCTATGTAAATTGTTGTTATACCGTATAAACAAGCTGGATGAACTCAGCAGGTCGGGCAGCATCCGTTGAAAGGAGCAGTCAACGTTTCGAGCCGAGACCCTTCATCAGGACTGAAGAAGGAGGGGGCAAGGGCCCTAAAAAGTAGGTGGGGGAAGGAGAAGGTGCAGGTGAAAAACCAATCAGAGGAAAGATCAAGGGGAGGGGGAGGGGAAGCAGGGAGGGGATAGGCCAGAGAGGTAAAGAAGGAATGTAAGGGGAAAGCACTATGGGTAGTAGAAGAAGGCAGAATGATGAGAGAGGTGATAGGCAGCAGAGAGGTGAAGAAGGAATGTAAGGGGAAAGCACTATGGGTAGTAGAAGAAGGCAGAATGATGAGAGAGGTGATAGGCAGCTAGAAGAGGAGGCAGAGTGAAAGTGTGATAGGGGAAGGGAGAGGGAGGGTATTACCGGAAGTTGGAGAATTCGATGTTCATACCAAGGGGCTGGAGACTACCCAGATGGTATATGAGGTGTTGCTCCTCCAACCTGAGTTTGGCCTCATCATGGCAGTAGAGACCTTGTATGGACATAAATGGCTTAAAGTAAAAGCAAAGTTATACCATATTGTTTAGGGAATAATGACAAGAAAAAAAAGTCTGTACCTGTTCAGTACAGATGCAATCATCGTAGCTCTTCTGGTAATGCTGATGCTACATCGGCCGATGCCGATTCTCCCATTATCTTGAGGCTGTAGCACTTCACCTATCTAGCCAGCCATCCCTTACTAGCCTTAAACTCCTTCCTCTCATTCACAACACAAGTAGCGAATGAACAAGACTCAAGGCGAACAATGCTCAAACAACGAGTGCTGGAGAGAGACTGAGGATCTCTGAAATGGCGGGAGGCTACAGCAGGGTATGCCCAGACATCACTTCATTTGCATGGATTCAGCGTAGTGCTTGGCGCGCAGCAAATTCAAGTTTTGCTTTTTGGAACTTCCTGGAATTTTTTTTCCGAATATTTTTGATCCAAGGTTGGTTGAATCCGTGGATGCGGATACAGCGGGCTGACTGCACTTGGCTTACATCGTCACGCCACTATATCATGCATGTGCACCTCGCTTAAAGTAAAAGCAAAGTTAGACTTTAAATGTTTTGGAGTTACAAAACGTAACAGTGGTGACAAGGAAGTTTAAAGAAAACTTGAGACGGCCACCTATCTGTTGAAATGCAATGAGATGTTCAAGTTAAAAAAAGGTGCAGCAAGAAATGGTCAAGTGAGAAAACCAGTGCAGCACATGCTTTGGGAAAACAGGAAGACATTAAAGTTTAAAAAAGGCAGGAAATGGACAAATTCATGGGTTCATAAAAAGTGAGTACCAAGTGATAATAATCACAAATTTAAATAATAGCGGAAATGGCTGGCTACATTGGAACGATAAACTTATTCAATTACTCAATTGTATACTGAGCTTATTGAGTAGTATTTTGAAGAAAATTCCCAGTGATAAGTGAATGATGGTTTTGCTGATTGTATTAAGTGGGAAAGCATACAGTTTGCTTAGAAATGTAGCTGCTCCAATCAAACCAGCCAAGATGAGCATTGCTGATATCGTGAAAGTAATGCAGGAGTGTTTACAACCGAAACCATTGTTGACTGCAGAACGCTTTAGGTTTCATAAGTTGAATCAAAAGGAAGGGGAGTCCATTTCGGTATACTTGGCTAAATTGAAGAGATTGTCTGAGCTTAATGGTACACTGAGAGATCGTTCAGTTTGTTGAATTTTACAAAAAAAAATCATTCAAGACTGTGCCTAACTGAAGCAGAACTTAAATTTTAAAAATCAGTTGAAATTGTTGTATCAATGAAGACAGCAGAGAGAGACACAACTGAGCTGTAGTCAGGAGTGAAAGTGAAGGGTCCTTCCTCTGCACCACTTAGTACCATACCTAACCTAAGTCTTTATTTCACACTCTACCACTGTAGGTATGTCAGTGCTGTCGGATGTGTACCCAGCCCGAATTCTGCCACAGTTACTCAGAGAATATCAAACATCTCCAGACGAAAGTGAGAAACTGCGCTCTGTGGAGACGCGGATGAAGATCGGAGAGGTGCTGATGCGCTGTACAAGAGCACTAGGTGAGTCACTCAGGACAGCTACTGTTCTTTGGTTGGAATCCATACTTCAGAGCTTCTCTGGAGCTGTCTGAAAGTCTGAGCTTCTGAAATGTGACTACTGGTTGGCTGACATTGGGGAACTGAATCTGTCCAGATGAGGGGTCTCAACCCTATGCAACAAATAAGTCCATTTACCTCCATAGATGCTGCCTGGCCTGCTGAGTCCCTCCTGCATTTTGTGAATTGTACCTTGTTCCAGCAGTTGCACTTCCTAAGGATTGTTAAATGTTTGTCTGCTATCAGACTTGAATTTATTATCAAGTGCACAGAAACAATGAACACAGCACTCACAAGAAAAAAATATGTACTATGTTTACCACAAAAAAAACACAATTTGAACAAAAAGAAACAAAGTCCATTCTAGTCATTATTAGTATTAAATAACAAAGAACTTAAAACTGAAGCAATTTGAGGGTCCATATGTATAGTTGATTAATATAAAAAGACAAACTCAAAAAAAATTAAGTCAAAGACTATTATCATTGTATATGAACAGACAGAGCATGAGGAGGATGTGATTTTTCTGCAGATGTAAGAGATGGCTATTAGAACCTGAAATGTAAAAAAATTCAGGAAGAACACAGTGGATCAGGCTGCATCTGTGGAAGCAAAAAGTATATTTCAGATTGAAACCCTGCATCCATCTTCCTCTTCAGCACACCCTTCCTCAGTCCCTCCTCCCTTGGCCCCCCAATCCCTTCTCCCTCAAATCCTCTGCTTAATCCCCTTTCTCAATCCTGTTTCTCTCTATGCATGGTCTTTGTGCCATGACGATAAGACATAGGAACAATTAGGTCATTCAGCCCATTGGGCCTGCTCTGCCATTCCATCATTATCCCCACCTCAACCCTATTCTCCTGCCCTCTCCATGTAACCTCTGACACCCTAACTAATCAAGAACCTACCAATCTCTTTAAATATACTCAGACTTGCCTACACAGCCATCTGTGGCAGTGAATTCCACAGATTCACTGGAAACATAGAAAACCTACAACACAATCAATGCCTCTCATCATCTTATACACCTCTATCAGGTCACTTCTCATCCTCCGTCGCTCCAAGGAGAAAAGGCCAGGTTCACTCAACCTGGTTTTATAAGACATGCTCTCCTGTCCAGGCAACCTCCTTGTAAATCTCCTCTGCACCCTTTCTATGGTTTCCACATCCTTCTTGTAGTGAGGCGACCAAACTTGAGCACAGTACTCCAAGTGGGGTCTGACCAGGGTCCTATATAGCTGCAACGTTACCTCTCGGCTCCTAAATTCAATTCCACAATTGATCACCATACGCCTTCTTAACCACAGAGTCAACCTTGCGTAGCTGCTTTGAACATCCTGTGGACTCAGACCCCAAGATCCCTCTGATCCTCCACACTTCCAAGAGTCTTACCATTAATACTATATTTTGCCATTATATTTGACCTACCAAAATAAACCACTTCACACTTATTTGGGTTGAACTCCATCTGCTACTTCTCAGCCCAGTTTTGCATCCTATCAATGTCCTGTTTAACTTCTGACAGCCCTCCACACTATCCACAACTTACTAGCAAACTTACTAACCCATCCCTCCACTTCCTCACCCAGGTCATTTATAAAAATCACGGAGTAAGGGTCCTAGAACAGATCCCTGAGGCACACCACTGGTCACTGACCTCCATGCAGAATATGACCCATCTGCAACCACTCTTTGCCTTCTGTGGGCAAACCAGTACTGGATCCACAAAGCAATATCCCTTGGATCTCATGCCTCCTTACTTTCTCAATAAGCCTTGCATGGAGTACCTAATCAAATGCCTTGCTGAAATCCATATACACTACATCTACTGCTCTATCTTCATTAATTTGTTTAGTCCCATCCTCAAAAAATTCAATCAGGCTCGTAAGGGTAAGGCACAACCTGCCTTTGACAAAGCCATGCTGACTATTCCTAATCGTATTATACCTCTCCAAATGTTCATAATTCCTGCCTCTCAGAATCTTTTCCATCAACTTACCAGCCACTGAAGTAAGACTCACTGGTCTTTAATTTCCTGGGCTAACTCTACTCCCTTTCTTGTATCAGGGAACAACATCCGTAACCCTCCAATCCTCCAGAATCTCTCCCGTCCCCATTGATGATGCAAAGATCTTCGCCAGAGGCTCAACAATCTCCTCCCTCATGTCCCACAATAGCCTGGGGTACATCTCATCCAGTCCCAGTGACTTTTCCAACTTGATGCTTTCCAAAAGCTCTAGCGCATTCTCTTTCTTAATATCTACATGCACAAGCTTTTCTGTCCACTACATCATCACTACAATCACCAAGATCCTTTTCCATAGTAAATACTAAAGTAAAGTATTCATTAAGTACCTCTGTTATTTCTTCCGGTTCCATACACACTTTCCCACTGTCACACTTGATAGGTCCTATTTTTTCACATCTTAACCTCTTGCTCTTCACATACTTGTAGAATGCCTTGGGGTTTTCTTAATAACGTATAACAATCACAGCACGGAAACAGGCCATCTCGGCCCTCCTAGTCCGTGCCGAACTCTTAATCTCACCTAGTCCCACCTACCCGCACTCAGCCCATAACCCTCCACTCCTTTCCTGTCCATATACCTATCCAATTTTACCTTAAATGACACAACTGAACTGGCCTCTACTCCTTCTACAGGAAGCTCATTCCACACAGCTATCACTCTCTGAGTAAAGAAATACCCCCTAATGTTTCCCTTAAACTTCTGCCCCCTAACTCTCAAATCAAGTCCTCTCGTTTGAATCTCCCCTACTCTCAATGGAAACAGCCTATTCACGTCAACTCTATCTATCCCTCTCAAAATTTTAAATACCTCAATCAAATCCCCCCTCAACCTTCTACGCTCCAATGAATAGAGACCTAACTTGTTCAACCTTTCTCTGTAACTTAACTGCTGAAACCCAGGTAACATCCTAGTAAATCGTCTCTAATTTATTGATATCTTTCCTATAATTCGGTGACCAGAACTGCACACAATATTCCAAATTTGGCCTTACCAATGCCTTGTACAATTTTAACATTACATCCCAACTTCTGTATTCAATGCTCTGATTTATAAAGGCCAGCGTTCCAAAAGCCTTCTTCACCACCCTATCTACATGAGACTCCACCTTCAGGGAACTATGCACTGTTATTCCTAGATCTCTCTGTTCCACTGCATTCCTCAATGCCCTACTATTTACCCTGTATGTTCTATTTGGATTATTCCTGCCAAAATGTAGAACCTCACACTTCTCAGCATTAAACTCCATCTGCCAACGTTCAGCCCATTCTTCTAACCGGCATAAATCTCCCTGCAAGCTTTGAAAACCCACCTCATTATCCACAACACCTCCTTAGTATCATCAGCATACTTACTAATCCAATTTACCACCCCATCATCCAGATCATTTATGTATATTACAAACAACGTTGGGCCCAAAACAGATCCCTGAGGCACCCCGCTAGTCACCGGCCTCCATCCCGACAAACAATTATCCACCACTACTCTCTGGCATCTCCCATCTAGCCACTGTTGAATCCATTTTATTACTCCAGCATTAATACCTAATGACTGAACCTTCTTAACTAACCTTCCATGTGGAACTTTGTCAAAGGCCTTGCTGAAGTCCATATAGACTACATCCACTGCCTTACCCTCGTCAACATTCCTCGTAACTTCTTCAAAAAATTCAATAAGGTTTGTCAAACATGACCTTCCACGCACAAATCCATGCTGGCTACTCCTAATCAGATCCTGTCTATCCAGATAATTATAAATACTATCTCTAAGAATACTTTCCATTAATTTACCCACCACTGATGTCAAACTGACAGGTCTATAATTGCCAGGCTTACTTCTAGAACCCTTTTTAAACAATGGAACCACATGAGCAATACGCCAATCCTCCAGCACAATCCCCGTTTCTAATGACATCTGAAAGACCTCCGTCAGAGCTCCTGCTATCTCTGCACAAACTTCCCTCAAGGTCCTGGGGAGTATCCTGTCAGGACCCGGAGATTTATCCACTTTTAAATTTCTTAAAAGCGCCAGTACTTCCACCTCTTTAATTGTCATAGGTTCCATAACTTCCTTACTTGTTTCCCACACCTTACACAATTCAATATCCTTCTCCTTAGTGAATACCGAAGAGAAGAAATCGTTCAAAATCTCTCCCATCTCCCTCGGCTCCACACATAGCTGACCACCCTGATTCTCTAAGGGACCAATTTTATCCCTCACTATCCTCTTGCTTTTAATATAACTGTAGAAACCTTTTGGATTTACTTTCACCTTATTTGCCAAACCAACCTCGTATCTTCTTTTAGCTTTTCTAATCTCTTTCTTAAGATTCCTTTTACATTCTTTATATTCCTCGAGCAATTCCTTTACTCCATGCTGCCTATATCTATTGTAGACATCCCTCTTTTTCCGAACCAAGTTTTTAATATCCCTTGAAAACCATGGTGCTTTCAAACCTTTAACCTTTCCTTTCAACCTAACAGGAACATAAAGATTCTGTACCCTCATAATTTCACCCTTAAATGACCTCCATTTCTCTATTACATCCTTCCCATAAAACAACTTGACCCAATCCACTCTCTCTAAATCCCTTCGCATCTCCTCAAAGTTAGCCTTTCTCCAATCAAAAATCTCAACTCTAGGTCCAGTCCTGTCCTCCTCCATAATTATATTGAAGCTAATGCTATTGTGATCACTGGACCCGAAGTGCTCCCCAACACATACATCTGTCAGCTGAACTATCGCATTCCCTAACAGGAGATCCAACACTGCGAAGGCCTTCTCATGGCCCCTTCTGGCTCTCCTAATTTCCTTCTTAAGCTCCTTCCTGTTAGCCTTATAATCTTCTAGATTTCTAACATTACCTAGCTCTCTGAACCTTTTGTAAGCTTTTCTTTTCTTCTTGACTAGATTTACTACAGCCTTTGTACACCAGGGTCCTTGTACCCTACCATAACTTCCCTGTCTCATTGGAACATACCTATGCAGAACTCTACACAAATATCCCCTGAACATTTGCCACATTTCTTCTGTACTTTTTCCTGAGAACATCTGTTCCCAATTTAAGCTTCCAAGTTCCTGCCTGATAGCCTCCTAATTTCCTTTACTCCAATTAAACGCTTTTCTAACTTGTCTGTTCCTATCTCTCTCCAATGCTATTGTAAAGGATATAGAATTATGATTACCATCTGCAAAATGCTCTCCCACTGAGAGATCAGAGATCTGACACCTGACCAGGTTCATTTCCCAATACCAAATCAAGTACAGTCTCTCTTCTTGTAGGCTTATCCCCTGAGAATTTGCCACAGTTCTTCCATACATTTCTCTGTTTACAATTTATGCTTCCAAGTTCCTGCCTGATAGCCTCATATTTCCTCCTATTCCAATTAAACGTTTCCCTAACTTGTCTGTTCCTATCCCTCACCAATGCTTTGGTAAAGGAGATAGAATTGTGATCACTGTCTCCAAAATGCTCTCCCACTGAGAGACCTGACAACTGACCAGGTTCATTTCCCAATACCGAATCAAGTGCAGTCTCTCCTCTTGTAGGCTTATCTTCATATTGTGTCAAGAAATCTTCCTGAACACACCTAACAAACTCCACCCTATCTAAACCCCTTGCTCTTGGGAGGTGCCAATCGATATTTGGGAAATTAATATCTCCCACCACAACAACTCCAACAACTCAGTTATTATTGCACCTTTCCAGGATCTGTTTCCATTATCTGCTCCTTGATATCCCAGTTACTACTGGGCAGCCTATAAAAAAGACCCAGTAGAGTTATTGACCCCTTCCTCTTCCTAACCTCCACCCACAGAGACTCCATAGACAATCCCTCCATGACGTCCACCTTTTCTGTAGCTGTGACACTATCTCTGATCAACAGTCCCACGCCCCCACTTCCTTTGCCTCCCTTCCTGTCCTTTCTGAAACATCTAAAACCCGGCACTTGAACTAACCATTCCTACCTCTGAGCCATTCGGATCTCTGTAATGGCCACCACATCATAGCTCCAAGTACTGATCCACGCTCTAAGCTCATCTGCTTTGTTCACAACACTCCTTGCGTTAAAATAGACTCATCTCAAACTGTCCATTTGAGTGCATCCCTTCTCCATCACCTGCCTATCCTCCCTCTCGCACTGTTTCCAAGCTTTCTCTATTTGTGAGCTAACTGCCTCTTATCCAGTCTCTTCAGTTTGGTTCCCACCCCTCCCCCCAACAATTCTAGTTTAAACTCTCCCCAGTAGCCTTAACAAACCTCCCCGCTGGGATATTGGTCCCCCTGGGATTCAAGTGCAATCCGTCCCTTTTGTACAGGTCACACCTGCCCCAAAAGAGGTCCAAATGATCCAGAAATCTGAATCCCTGCCCCCGTTCCAATCCCTCAGCCACGCATTTATCCTACACCTCTTTCTATTCCTATACTCACTGTCACATGGCACAGGTAGTAGTCTCAAGATTACTAACTCCCTGTAGTCTGTTTTCAGGACCTCTTCCAGTTCATTTCCTACCTATGTCACTACCCTGTGGCTAAAGAAATTCTTCTTCATCTCTGTTCTAAAGGGATGTCCTTTTATTCTGAGGCTGTGCCCTCCGGTCCTAAACTCCTCCACTATTGGAAACATTCTCTCCACTTCAACTAATGTAACGTTGTGGCTTTATAAGGCACTGATGAAGCCTGACTTTGAGTATTGTGAACAGTTTTGTGCCCCATATATAACAACGGATGTGCTGAGATTGGAGAGGGTTCGAAGGATATTCACAGAATTGAATCTGGCTTGAAAGTCTTACCATATCAGGAGCGTTTGATTGCTCTGGGCCTGTTCTCACTGGAATTTAGAAGAATGAGGGTGGATCTCATCAAAACCTATTGAAAGTTGAAAGGCCTCAATAATGTGGATGTGGAGAGGATGTGTCCTATGGTGGGGGTGCTTAAGACCAGAGAACACAGCCTCAGAATAGAGGGGCTTCCATTTAGAATAGATATGAGGAGGAATTTCTTTAGCTAGGGGGTGGTGAATCTGTGGAATTTATTGCCACATGTGGCTGTGGAGGCCAAATCATTGGGTATATTTAAGGCAGAGGTTGATAGATTCTTGATTGGTCAGGACATGAAGGGATACAGGGTTAAGGCAGTAAACTGGGGTTGAGAGGGAAATGGATCAGCCCTGATGAAATGGCGGAGCAAATTAATTCTGCTCCACTATCTTATGGACTCTATCTAGGCCTTTTAATATTTGATTGGTTTCAATACAATTCCCCCCTCACTCTTCTTAACTCTAGCAAGGACAGGCCCAGAGCTATCAAATTTTAACCCTCATATGTTAACCCCTTTGTTTCTGGGATCATTTTTTTGAACCTCCTCTGAACCCTCTCCAATGTCAGCACATCCTTTCTTAGATAAAAATCCCAAAATTGCTCACTAACCTCCAAGTACAGTCTAACGTTTGCCTTATAAAGCCTCAGCATTACATCCTTGCTCTTGTATTCTAGTCCTCTCAAAATGAATGCTATACTGCATTTGCCTTCATTACCACTGACTCAACCTACAGGTTAACCTTTAGGGAATCCTGCATGAGGACCCTCAAGTCCCTTTGCACCTCAGATTTTTAATTTTCTCCCCATTTATAAAATAGTTTATGCCTGTCCCCTCTCCCACCTCAAAAATGCTTGAAAAAAAGTGCGGAATTTGGAAGTCAACAAATGCAATTCATCATATAAGAAAGGGATAATGCATTTTGTAATAGGTTTGGACAGAACTAATGTGAAAGGAAATTGAACCTTTAGAAATGCTGTACCTTGCAGAAAAACTAATGTACCAATTCACATGGTGTGTCTGGACAGTGATAAGCCCTTCGATAAGGTGCTGCACTAAAGAAAATTTAATAGAATTAGAACCAATTCATTTATTTATCACAGATACATCAAACATACCACCAAATGCATGAATGAATGCAAAGAATTTATTGGTGAAATCCAAAAAAACTGCAGACACTGGAAATCTGGAAGTAATTGCAAAATCACTTAGCAGGTCAGACTGCGCCCATGGGGAGTGAAACGGGGTCAATATTTCACGTCAGAGATTTCATCAGAACTGAAATGAAGACAGTTTAACCCCAATTCACCCTGGTTTTACCCCATGAGAGATTTTCCCCTCCCTGCATATTCACAAGCTTCCTTTGTCTTTGCTCATTTCTTACTCCCTGTTATCTCCCTCCCCACCTTGTTTTTCCCTTCTGGCATATCCTCTGCCCCACGCTCCCTTGTCCCATTTCACCATGCCTTTTGCCTTTCTCTCGATAGGTGAAATGGCTTCACACTACCGTGACCAGCTGATCCATGTGTTTTTGATGGGATCACGTGATCCAGATAAATTATTACGAGCCAGTAGCCTGTCAAACCTGGGAGAGCTCTGTGCCTGCCTGGACTTTGCTTTAGGATCAGTGATTCATGAGGTAAGCCCAGAAACATCAGGATCTGTGAGGAGGTTAATTCCTTTTACACATCCCACATACACACTGGGTAATACTTCAGAACACCAGCCACCTTCTGTCACACGATCAGGGGTGGAGGATGATTTGTGATCTAAATCGTTCATTTGATACTCTCCCCCCACCTTAAAATCAGCCGTAATTGCAGGCAGTGCAGAGCAGAAATAGGAAGGGCAAGGAGGCTTCTCGAGCATAACTCTATTAACCACTACATTCAGACCCCGCTTAATGCTGAGGATGGGTTCCTCAGAGATGGAGCACTATGTAAATCAGTGCTTCATGGGGTCATTATGACGTTATGTTAATGGTCATGTGCCTGATTTAAAAGCAATCAAACATGAGATATAATATATTATTTTATGTATACACAATAATTCGTGGAGTAACAACCATGCAATAGACCTAACCTGTACATCAGTGGAGCAGCAGCGGAGGGACGCAGGTGGTGGTTACATCCTGGAGGGGCAACCAGGCTGTGAGTCTTCCTCTAACTTTGGCTTCTTCTTCAAGTAGGCTACAACATTTGACTGCCTTTTCTTAAGTTTCCTCTCTTGAAGCAGTCATGTCAAAAACACCTCTTTTTGTCTTATTTCTTACCTTCCAGTCAGGCTCATTATCGATGAACATGGCAAATTTCAGAGGCACCAACATCAACTTAATGCTCAACAGCTTCCAAATGCCATATCACTTGCAATTTCACAACCATAAGACCATAACACATAGGAGCAGAATTAGACCATTCATCACATCGAGCCTGCTCCACCATTCCATCATGGTTGATCCCAAATCCTACTCAACCACATACACCTGCCTTCTTGACATATCCTTTGATACCTTGACTGATCAGGAAAACATCAACTTCCATATTAAATATACTCACGGACTTGGCCTCCACCACTGTCTGTGGCAGAGCATTCCACAGATTCACTACTCTCTGGCTAAAAAAAATTCCTCCTCACCTCTGTTCTAAAGGATCGCCCCTCAATTTTTGAGGCTGTGCCCTCTGGTTCTGGATACCTCCACATAGGAAACACCCTCTCCACATCCACCCTACCTAGTCCTTTCAACATTTGGTACGTTTCAATGAGATCCCCCATGCCCCCACATTCTAAATTCCAGTGAGTAGAGGCTCAAAGCTGCCAAACATGCCTCACGTTAACCCCTTCATTCCCAAAATCATTCTCATGAACCTCCTCTGGATTCTCCAATGACAACACATCTTTTCTGAGACATGCAGCCCAAAGCTGTTGACAGTACTCTGTGTGGCCTGACTAGTGTCTTATAAAGGCTCAGCATTATCTCTTTGCTTTTATATTCTACTCCCTTTCAAATAAATGGCAACATTGCATTTGCCATCTTTACCACAAACTCAACCTGTAAATTAAGCTTCTGGGAGTCTTGCACGAGGACTCCCAAGATCCTCTGCACCTCTGATGCTTGAACCTTCTCCCCATTTAGATAATAGTCCACACCATTGTTCCTTTTACCAAAAAATAGTTATGCTTTTCCTAGACAAATTAGATATACTAACCTCACCGGAAGTTGCAGGCTGTTTTCCAGACATTATGGGTGAAATAAATGGAATAAATTGGCAAGGGAGCAACAACATTTACATGCATGGGGGAGGCAGAGTGTGAACTAATACATGATAGGCTGAGAGTGGCTCAGAGCATATGTAAAACGCTCTCTTTGGCTGATTGAATGCTTACTGTAATGGCGGCCACTCTCAATAAGTTTTAAGTGTTGTTTAGATGATTCTTGGTCACTTTTTAAAATTTTAATAAAGAATAACTGTTGTAACAAATACGCACAATGCGGGGTCTGAGTGTATTGAGTGTACGGCAGAAATGTGGCAAGGATATTTGCGTGGTGTTCTGCATAGATACATTCCAATGAGACAGGGAAAGGATGGTAAGGTACAGGAACTGTGGTGTACAAAGGCTGTAGAAAATCTAGGCAAGAAGGAAAAAGAGCTTGCGGAAGTTTCAAAAAGGTAGGTAATGATGGAGATGTTGAAGATTATAAGGCGAGCTGGAAGGAGCTTAAGAATGAAATTAGGACAGCCTAGAGGCCATGAGAAGGCCTTGGCGAGCAGGATAAAGAAAACCCCAAGGCATTCTACAAGTATGTGAAGAGCAAGAGGATAACACACGAGAGAATAGGACCTGTCAAATGTGACAGTGGAAAAGTGTGTATGGAACCAGAGGAGTTGGCAGAGGTTCTTAATGAACACTTTACTTCAGTGTTCACTGCAGAAAAAGATCTTGGCAATTGTAGAGATGACTTGCAGTGGATTGAAAAGCTTAAGCATGCAGATATTAAGGAAGAGGATGTGCTAGAGCTTTTGGAAAGCATCAGGTTGGATAAGTCACTGGGACCGGACAAGATATACCCCAGGCTATTGTGGGAGGTGAGGGAGGAGATTGCTGAGCCTCTGGCAGTGATCTTTGTATCATCAATGGGGACGGGGGAGGTTCTGGAGGATTGGAGGGATGCAGATATTATTCCCTTATTCAAGAAAGAGAGTAGAGATAGCCCAGAAAATTATAGACCAGGGAGTCTTACTTCAGTGGTTCGTATGTTGATGGAGAAGATCCTGAGAGACAGGATTTATTAACATTTGGAGAGGCGTAATACGATTAGGAATAGTCAGCATGGCTTTGTCAAAGGCAGGTCGTGCCTTACGAGCCTTATTGAATTTCTTGAGAATGTGACTGAACACATTGATGAAGGTAGAGCAGTAAATTTAGTGTATATGGATTTTAGCAAGGCATTTGATAAGGTACCCCATGCATGGCTTATTGAGAAAGTAAGGAGGCATGGGATCCAAGGGGACATTGCTTTGTGGATCCAGAATTGGCTTGCCCACAGAAGGCAAAGAGTAGTTGTAGATAGGTCATATTCTGCATGGAGGTCGGTGATCAGTGGTGTACCTCAGGGATCTGTTCTGGGACCCCTACTCTTGGTGATTTTTATAAATGATGTGGCTGAGGAAGTGGAGGGATGGGTTAGTAAATTTGCTGATGTCACAAAGGTTGGAGGTGTTGTGGATAGTGTGGAGGGCTGTCAGAGGTTACAGCGGAACATTGATAGGATGCAAAACTGGGCAGAGAAGTGACAGATGGAGTTCAACCCAGATAAGTGTGAAGAATATGGTATTAATGGTAAGACTCTTGACAGTGTGGAAGATCAGAGGGATCTTGGGGTCTGAGTCCTTAGGACACTCAAAGCTACTGCACAGGTTGACTCTGGTTAAAAAGGCATATGTGCATTGGCCTTCATCAACCGTGGGATTGAGTTTAAGAGCCAAGAGGTAATGTTACAACTATGTAGGACCCTGGTCAAACCCCACTTGGAGTACTGTGATCAGTTCTGGTCACTTCACTACAGGAAGAATGTGGAAACTATAGAAAGGGTGCAGAGGAGATTTACAAGGATGTTGCCTGGATTGGGGAGCATGCCTTATGAGAATTGGTTGAGTGAACTTGGCCTTTTCTCCTTGGACAACGGAGGATGAGAGGTTACCTGATAGAGGTGTATAAGATAATGAGAAGCATTGATCATATGGTTGGAGGCTTTTTCACAGGGATGAAGTGGCTAACAGTAGTGGGCACAGTTTTAATGTGCTTGGAAGTAGGTTCAGAGGAGATGTCGGGGGTAGGTTTTTTACACAGAGAGTGGTGAGTATGTGGAATGGGCTGCCGGGGACAGTGGTGGAGGCAGATATGATAGGGTCTTTTAAGAGACTCCTGGATAGGTACATAGAGCTTAGAAAAATAGAGGGCTATGGGTAACCCTAGGTTGAGAGGGATAATAAATCAGCCATGATGGAATGGAGGAGCAGACTTGATGGGCCAAAAGGCCTAATTCTACTCCTTTGTCTTAAGATCTTATAAAGACATATACTTGATGATTTAGGAACCAGAAGACGCATTTTTAAGGTTGCTGGGATTGGGGTAGTTTAAAGGTGACCTGAAAGTAAATATTTCAATGCTCAAGCAGCACACACAAAATGCTGGTGGAACACAGCAGGCCAGGCAGCATCTATAGGGAGAAGCGATGTCGACGTTTTGGGCCGAGACCCTTCGTCAGGACTAACTGAAAGGAAAGATAGTAAGAGATCTGAAAGTAGGGGGGGGGGGGGGGGAAATGCGAAATGATAGGAGAAGACCGGAGAGGGTGGGGTGAAGCTGAGAGCCGTAAAGGTGATTGGTAAAAGGGATGCAGAGCTGGAGAAGGGAAAGGTTCATGGGACGGGAGGCCTAGGGAGAAAGAAAGGGGGAGGGGAGCACCAGAGGGAGATGGAGAACAGGCAGAGTGATGGGCAGAGAGAGAGAAAAAAAAGGGAGGGGAAAAAAACTAAATATATCAGGGATGGGGTAAGAAGGGGAGGAGGGGCATTAACAGAAGTTAGAGAAGTCAATGTCCATGCCATCAGGCTGGAGGCTACCCAGACGAAATATAAGGCGTTGTTTCTCCAACCTGAGTGTGGCTTCATCTTGACAGTAGAGGAGGCCATGGATAGACATATCAGAATGGGAATGGGACATGGAATTAAAATGTGTGGCCACTGGGAGATCCTGCTTTCTCTGGCAGACAGAGCATAGGTGTTCAGCGAAACGGTCTCCCAGTCTGTGTCGGCTCTCACCAATATATAAAAGGCCACACCAGGATGCAGTATACCACACCAGCCAACTCATAGGTGAAGTGTCGCCTCACCTGGAAGGACTGTCTGGGGCCCTGAATGGTGGTGAGGGAGGAAGTGTAAGGGCAGGTGTAGAATTTGTTCTGCTTGCAAGGATAAGTTCCAGGAGGGAGATCGGTGGGAAGGGATGGGGGGGAATGAATGGACAAGGGAGTCACGTAGGGAACGATCCCTGCAGAAAGCAGAAGGGGGGGAGGGAAAGATGTGCTTGGTAGTGGGATCCCATTGGAGGTGGCAGAAGTTACGAAGAATTATACATTGGATCCAGAGGCTGGTGGGGTGGTAGGTGAGGACAAGGGGAACCCTATCCCGAGTGGGATGGTGGGCGGATGGGGTGAGGGCAGATGTGCAGGAAATGGGAGAGATGCTTTTGAGAGCAGAGTTGATGGTGGAAGAAGGGAAGCCACTTTGTTTAAAAAAGGAAGACATCTTCTTCGTCCTGGAATGAAAACCCTCATCCTGAGAGCAGATGCGGCGGAGACGGAGGAATTGTGAGAAGGGGATAGCATTTTTGCAAGAGACAGGGTGGGAAGAGGATTAGTCCAGGTAGCTGTGAGAGTCTGTAGGCTTATAGTAGATATCAGTAGAAAAGCTGTCTCCAGAGATGGAGACAGAAAGATCAAGAAAGGGGAAGGAGGTGTCGGAAATGGACCAGGTAAACTTGAGGGCAGGGTGAAAGTTGGAGGCAAAGTTAATGAAGTCGATGAGCTCAGCATGCGTGCAGGAGGCAGCGCCAATGCAGTCGTTGATGTA
Source organism: Hypanus sabinus (assembly GCF_030144855.1). NCBI lineage: Eukaryota > Metazoa > Chordata > Chondrichthyes > Myliobatiformes > Dasyatidae > Hypanus > Hypanus sabinus. The sequence continues at coordinate 85,226,051 of NC_082722.1, forward strand.
GCAGAGGAAAAGAGGGGGATGGATACATGTATAGGCTTGGAACAGGGACTGTTCCACAAAGCCAACAAAGGTGGGAAGGGATTGAACACGGGGGGATAAAACAGTGTCAAGGTATGCAGAAATGAGTTTGGTGGGGCAGGATCAAGCTGAGACAATGAGTCTACCTGGACAGGCAGGTTTGTGGATCTTGGGTAGGAGGTAGAAACGGGAAGTGCGAGGTGTGGGAACTATGAGGTTGGTGGCAGTGGATGGGAGATCCCCAGAGCTGATAAGGTTGGTGATGGTAGAGGAGACAGTGGCCTGGTGCTCCTTAGTGGGGTCATGATCAAGGGGTAAATAAGAGGAAGTATCAGAGAGTTGTCGCTGTGCCTCAGCCAGGTAGAGGTCAGTCAGCCAGACTACAACAGCTCCCCCCTTATCAGCTGGTTTTATAGTGAGGTTGGGATTGGAACACGGTGTTGTGAAGTCGAGACGGTTGATGTCCCGTTGGCAATTAGCAATAAAGAGATACAGAGTAGGCAGAAGACCAGAGCAGGGTGTCCATGAAGAGGAGGAGGGTTGAAGAAGGGAGACGGGAGCGCTCTGTCCTCAGTAAGGGCCTCACCTTTGTCCCCCTTCTCCCACACCTCAGCGAGTTCCGCGTACGCCATGATGCAGAACTCTTCTTTCGCCGGCTCCATCGCCAAGCTTACTTCTTTAAGGGCAGGTGAAGCACATGTTCTGCTTACAAGGATAAGTGCCGAGACGGAGATCAGTGGGAAGGGATGGGGGGAACGAATGGACAACAGAGTCGCGTAGGGAGCGATCCCTGGAGAAAGCAGAAAGAGGGGGGAGGGAAAGATGTGCTTGGTGGTGGGATCCCGTTGGAGGTGGTGGAAGTTACTGAAGGGAAAGATGTGCTTGGTGGTGGGATCCCGTTGGAGATGGTGGAAGTTACTGAAGAGAAAGATGTGCTTGGTGGTGGGATCCCGTTGGAGATGGTGGAAGTTACTGAAGGGAAAGATGTGCTTGGTGGTGGGATCCCATTGGAGGTGGTGGAAGTTACTGAAGAGAAAGATGTGCTTGGTGGTGGGATCCCGTTGGAGATGGTGGAAGTTACTGAAGGGAAAGATGTGCTTGGTGGTGCAAGTTACTGAAGGGAAAGATGTCCTTGGTGGTGGGATCCTGTTGGAGGTGGTGGAAGTTACTGAAGGGAAAGATGTGCTTGGTGGTGGCATCCCGTTGGTGATGGTGGAAGTTACTGAAGAGAAAGATGTGCTTGGTGGTGGGATCCCGTTGGAGATGGTGGAAGTTACTGAAGAGAAAGATGTGCTTGGTGGTGGAAGTTACTGAAGGGAAAGATGTCCTTGGTGGTGGGATCCTGTTGGAGGTGGTGGAGGTTACTGAAGGGAAAGATGTGCTTGGTGGTGGGATCCTGTTGGAGGTGGTGGAAGTTACTGAAGAGAAAGATGTCCTTGGTAGTGGGATCCCATAGGGATCCCTTTTTTTAAACTCCATGAAGTTGTTCAAAGTGTCTTTTGAATACTTAATTGTACTTATCTCTATAGTTTCCTCATTCCTTGCTCACCACCTTCTGAGTGGAAAAGCATGACACTCAGGTCCTGTTTAAATAGCTCTCTCACCTTAAATCTATGCCCTCTACATTTAGGTTCAGATTGGTTTATTGTATTTTGTAATAAATTAATGCCAGTCCATGCAGATGACATCCACTACCCCACCCTGGTCCATCCTCATTGTCACATTCAAACAGCTCAGTTACTGTATCTTAGTGAGACGTGAGATGGATTGGTTAGCAAGTCAAGTCAAGTCAACTTTTATTGTCATTTCAACCATAACTGCTGGTACAGTACATAGTAAAAATGGGACAACGTTTTTCAGGACCATGGTGTTACATGACACAGTACAAAAAACTAGACTGAACTACATAATAAAAAAAACACAGAGAAAGCTACACTAGATTACAGACCTACACTGGACTGCATAAGGTGCACAAAAACAGTGCAGGCATTACAATAAATAATAAACAGGACAATAGGGCAAGGTGTCAGTCCAGGCTTTGGGTATTGAGGAGTCTGATAGCTTGGGGGAAGAAACTGTTACATAGTCTGGTCGTGAGAGCCTGAATGCTTCGGAGCCTTTTCCCAGAAGGCAGGAGGGAGAAGAGATTGTATGAGGGGTGCATGGGGTCCTTCATAATGCTGTTTCTTCTGCAGATGCAGCATGTAGTGTAAATGTCCATGATGGCAGGGAGAGAGACCCCGATGATCTTCTCTGCTGACCTCACTATCCGCTGCAGGGTCTTGCGATCCGAGATGGTGCAATTTCTGAACCAGGCAGCGATGCAGTTGCTCAGGATGCTCTCAATACAACCCCTGTAGAATGTGATGAGGATGGGGGAGGGTGGGAGATGGACTTTGCTCAGCCTTCGCAAAAAGTAGAGACACTGCTGGGCTTTCTTTGCTATGAGCTGGTGTTGAGGGACCAGGTGAGATTCTCCGTCAGGTGAACACCAAGAAATTTGGTGCTGTTTACGATCTCTACCGAGGAGCTGTCAGTATTCAGCGAGGAGCGGTCGCTCTGTACCCTCCTGAAGTCAACATCCATCTCTTTTGTTTTGTTCACATTAAGAGACAGGTTGTTGGCTCTGCACGAGTCCGTTAACTGCTGCATCTCCTCTCTGTAAGCTGACTCATCATTCTTGCTGATGAGACCACACATTGGTGGATCTATGGATGATGCAGAAGGTCAATTAGGAGGTCAATTAGAATGTCATAATAGGACAATTATGTTGGAGTCAATTGTTAAGGATGAGGTGATGGAGTACTTGGTGACACAGGACAAAATCAGCATGGTTCCTTGAAACAATTTTGCCTGACATAGAAACATAGAAAATAGGTGCAGGAGTAGGCCATTCGGCCCTTCAAGCCTGCACCGCCATTCAGTATTCCAACTCAGAACCCTGTACCTGCCTTCTCTCCATACCCCTTGATCCCTCTTAAATATAGCCAATGACCTGGCCTCAACTGTTTCCTGTGGCAGAGAATTCCACAGATTCACCACTCTCTGTGTGAAGAAGTTTCTCCTCATCTCGGTCCTAAAAGGTTTCCCCTTTATCCTTAAAATGTGACCCCTTGTTTTGGACTTCCCTAACATCGGGAACAATCTTCCCACATCTAGCCTGTCCAATCCCTTTAGAATTCTATATGTTTCAATAAGATCCCTCCTCAATCTTCTAAATTCCAGCGAGTAGAAGCCCAGTTGATCCAGTCTTTCTTCATATAAAGTCCTGCCATTCCAGGAATCAATCTGGTGAACCTTCTTTGTACTCCCTCTATGGCAAGAATGTCTTTCCTCAGATTAGGGGACCAAAACTGTACACAAGGCCTCACCAAGGCCTTGTACAACTGCAGTAGAACCTCCCTGCTCCTGTACTCGAATCTTCTTGCTATGAATGCCAACATACCATTCACCTTTTTCACCACCTGCTGTACCTGCATGCCCACTTTCAATGACTGGTGTACAATGACACCCAGGTCTCGTTGCATCTCCCCTTTTCCTAATCGGCCACCATTCAGATAATAATCTGTTTTCCTGTTCTTGCCACCAAAGTGGATAACCTCACATTTATCCACATTAAATTGCATCTACCATGAATTGCGCACTCACCTAACCTATCCAAGTCACCCTGATCCTCCTCACAGCTAACACTGCCGCCCAGCTTCATGCTGTCTGCAAACTTGGAGATGCTGCCTTTAATTCCCTCGTTTAAATCATTAATATATATTGTAAACAACTGGGGTCCCAGCACTGAGCCTTGCGGTACCCCACTAGTCACTGCCTGCCATTCTGAAAAGGTCCTGTTTATTCCCACTCTTTGCTTCCTGTCTGCCAACCAATTCCTTATCCACATCAATACCATACCCCCAATATAGTGTGCTTTAAGTTTGCACACTAATCTCCTGTGTGGGACCTTGTCAAAAGCCCTTTGAAAATCCAAATATACCACATCCACTGGTTCTCCCCTATCCACTCTACTAGTTACATCCTCAAAAAATTCTATAAGATTCGTCAGACATGATTTTCCTTTCACAAATCCATGCTGACTTTGTCTGATGATTTCACCTCTTTCCAAATGTGCTGTTATCACATCTTTGATAACTGACTCTAGCATTTTCCCCACCACCAATGTCAGGCTAACCGGTCTATAATTCCCCGGTTTTTCTCTCCCTCCTTTTTTAAAAAGTGGGATTACATTAGCCACCCTCCAATCCTCAGGAACTAATCCAGAATCTAAGGAGTTTTGAAAAATTATCACTAATGCATTCACTATTTCTTGGGCTACTTACTTAAGCACTCTGGGATGCAGACCATCTGGCCATGGGGATTTATCTGCCTTTAATCCCTTCAATTTACCTAATACCACTTCCCTACTAACATGTATTTCCCTCAGTTCCTCCATCTCACTACTATTTCCGAAAGATTATTTTTGTCCTCCTTAATGAAGACAGAACCAAAGTAGTTATTTAATTGATCTGCCATGATCTTGTTCCTCATGATCAATTCACCTGTTTCTGACTGTAAGGGACCTACATTTGTCTTAACCAATCTTTTTCTTTTCACATATTTATAAAAGCTTTTACAGTCAGTTTTTATGTTCCCTGCCAGCTTTCTCTCATAATCTTTTTTCCATTTCCTAATTAAGCCCTTTGTCCTCCTCTGCTGGACTCTGAATTTCTCCCAGTCCTCAGGTGTGCTGCTTTTTCTGGCTAATTTGTATGTTTCTTCTTTGGACTTGATACTATCCCTAATTTCCCTTGTCAGCCACGGGTGCACTACCTTCCCTGGTTTATTCTTTTGCCAAACTGGGATGTACAACTGTTGTAGTTCATCCATGCGATCTTTAAATGCTTGCCATTGCATATCCACCGTCAACCCTTTAAGTATCATTTGCCAGTCTATCTTAGCTAATTCACGTCTCATACCTTCAAAGTTACCCTTCTTTAAGTTCAGAACCTTTGTTTCTGAATTAACTATATCACTCTCCATCTTAATGAAGAATTCCACCATATTATGGTCACTCTTACTCAAGGGGCCTTGCACAACAAGATTGCTAACTAACCCTTCCTCATTGCTCAATACCCAATCTAGAATGGCCTGCTCTCTAGTTGGTTCCTCAACATGTTGGTTCAGAAAACCATCTCGCATACATTCCAAGAAATCCTCTTCCTCAGCACCCTTACCAATTTGGTTCACCCAATCTATATGTAGATTGAAGTCACCCATTATAACTGCTATTCCTTTATTGCATGCATTTCTAATTTCCTGTTTAATGCCATCCCCAACCTCACTACTACTGTTAGGTGGCCTGTACACAACTCCCACCAGCGTTTTCTGCCCCTTAGTGTTATGCAGCTCTACCCATATCGATTCCACATCCTCCAGGCTAATGTCCTTCCTTTCTATTGCGTTAATCTCCTCTCTAACCAGCAATGCTACCCCACCTCCTTTTCTTTCCTGTCTATCCCTCCTGAATATTGAATATCCCTGGATGTTGAGCTCCCACCCTTGGTCACCCTGGAGCAATGTCTCTGTGACAAACCTGTTGGAATTCTTTAAGGAGATTACAAGTAGAATAGGTAAAGGGGATGTATTGGATATTGTATATTTGGATATTCTGAAGGCTTTTGACAAGGTGCCACACATGAGGCTGCTTACCAAGTTAAGACCCTATGGTATTACAGGAAGGTTACTAACATGATTAAAGCATTGGCTGATCGGTAGGAGGCAGCAAGTGGGAATATAAAGATCCTTTACTGGTTGGCTGCTAGTGAAGACTTGTGTTTCACAGAAGTCAGTGTTCCACACAGACTGCTTTTTATGCAATTTATCAATAATTTAAGTGATGGAATAGATGGCTTTGTTGCCAGATTTGCAGATGATACAAAGATTGATGGAGGGGCAGGTAGTGTTGAGAAAATAGGAAGGCTGCAGAAGGACTTAGACAGATTAGGAGAATGGGCAAGAAAGTGGCAAATGAAGTACAATGTTGGAAAATGTATGGTCAAGCACTTTGGTAGTAGAAATAAATGTGCAGACTATTTTCTAAATGAGGAGAAAATCCAAAAATCTGAGATGCAAATAGACTCAGGTGTCCTTGTGCAGAATACCCTTAAAGTTAACTTGCAGGTCGAGTAGGTGGTGAGGAAGGCAAATGCAATGTGAGCGTTCATTTCAAGAGGTCTAGAATACAAGAGCAGGAATGTGATGCTGAGGCTTTAGAAAGCACTGGTGAGGTTTCACCTTGAGTATTGTGAACATGTTCGGGCTCCTCATCAAAGCAAAGACATGCTGGCATTGGAGAGGGTTCAGAGGAGGTTCACAAGAACGATTCCAGGAATGAAAGGGTTATCATTACGAGGAACATTTGATGGCTCTGGGACTGTACTCGCTGGAATTCAGAAAGATGAGGGGGGATCTCATTGAAACCTTTTGAATGTTGACAGGCCTAGATAGAGTAGATGTGGAGAGGATATTTCCCATGGTGTGGGAGTCTAGGACAAGTGGGCACAGAGTGGGAGTAGTCTAGGATGAGCGGCCTAATTCTACTCCTGTGTCTTATGGTCTTATAGATTAGTTACAGCTATCAGCAGAGAAATGGCTGGTGGAGTTTAATCAAAGCAAGTATGAGGTGTTGCACTTTGGAAGCTCAAATGTAAGGGGATACCTAGATGTCAGGCTACTGGAAGGTGCAGAAATATTGCCACTCCTGACAAAATCAGACGATTAATTGAGAGGCCTGGGTAGGTGTTGATGAGTTCCAGGAGGTTGTCAGCTGTCCAACACCAAAGATAGCATTCACTGGTTACATCAAGGCCTGATTTTGAAACACCAATGTCCAGGAATAGAAAAGGCTACAGGAAAGTGTGAGTACAGCCCAGTCCATCACAGGCAAAACCCTCTGCACCAGTGAGCACATCTATAAAGAGCGCTGCCACAAGAAAGCAGCGTCGATCGTCAAGGAACCCACCATCCAGGTCATGCCCTTTTCTTGCTACTATCATTGGGCAGGAGGTACAGGAGCCCCACAATAGCCAGTTCAAGAACAGTTATTATCCTACAACATCGACCTCCTGAACCAGCATGGATAAGTTCACTCACCTCAACTCTGAACTGATTCTATGACCTAAAGACTCATTTTCAAGGACTTTTTATATCTCATGTTCTCAGTATTATTTTGTTTATTTGCACAGTTTGTCTTTTTTGTACATTGGTTGTTTATCAGTCTTCATAATTTTTTGTGATTCTATTGTATTTTTCATGTAAGTGCCTGCAGGAGAGTGAGTCTCAAGTTATAGTCGCATACATACTTTGATAATAAATTTACTTTGAACTTTGATTCTCTTATTACAATCTGTCAGGATTAATCATTGCACTGTAAACCATTGTTGGTGGTCCTGGTGTTCCAGTTTCACAAAGTCACTCTGCTCTCCACCCAGGTGTCAACATGCCTTTCTGCCGTCGTTAAGACAGAATGTGAAGCTGAGGTACGTCGGGCTGCAATTCACGTTATCACGCTCCTGCTCCGGGGACTTTGTGACAAGTCTCTTCAGGTGAGGGAGGAACTTTCTGTTTACAGGTTTTTCAGTGAAAAAACAGCATAGAAATGGCCAGCTCCTCCAGAGATGTCCTGAGGCTCCAGACACTGAAAACACTATGAAAATCATTGCAGATACGATGCACTGTCGAAAAAATGTAGGGTTCTCCATTTTGCACAACACTTGCTTGTTTACTTTGTGGTGGAGTTCAGGGATGTGGATGTGACTGGGCACAGGTCACTGAAGGCCAATGTGCTGACAAGGTAATAAGAGCAAGTGGTATGTAGGGCTTCACTGTACAGACTGGAGCCCAGGATTGCTCCAGTCATATAGAACCGTTTTGTTCTTTTTTTATTTATTTGTTTATTAAATTTTAGAAATTACAAAGAATAAATGTAATAGTAAAAAAGTAAGAAAGATAATACTAACCCTCCCCCCTCCCCTTAACCCTTATCTAAAGAGAAAAAAAAAGAAGAGAAAGATTGCCTGGATATCGGAGGATCCCCACATGCTCCATGGAGTTCAAAATAATTTTGATATTTATTTTTTACTTTCCCTAATTACTATAATTTTATCTTCAAAGGACCTATGTATTTAATCCTATCTTTTATAAGTATGGGAGCCAAATTTTCAAAAATATATCATATTCATTTCTTAAATTATATGTAATTTTTTCAAATGGAATACAACTATGTATTTCATTATTCCAACAATCCATAGTTAAATATAAATCAGATTTCCAACTAACTGCGATAACTTTTTTGGCTACAGCCAATGCAATTTTTATAAATTTTTTCTGATACTTGTTAAATTTAGGTTTCGGTATTGTCCCTTCAATGTCTCCTAATAAAAATAATAGTGGGCTATGTGGGAGTTGTACTCCAGTAATTTGTTCCAATAAAAGTCTTAAATTTATCCAAAATGGTTGAATTTTAAAACAAGACCAAGTAGAATGTAAAAAGGTACCAATTTCTTGATTACATCGAAAACATTGGTCAGACATATTTGAATTTAATCTATTTATTTTCTGTGGTGTTATATATAATTGATGTAAAAAATTATATTGTATTAATCTAAGTCGAACATTTATTGTATTTCTCATACTATCTAAACATAATCTTGACCAGTTTTTCCCATTAATTTTAACATTCAAATCAGATTCCCATTTTTGTCGATTTATGAATTCCTAATTTAATTATTTTCTTTTGAATCAAACTATACATACAAGATGTAAATTTTTTAATTCTTCCTTTCTAAATCAATATTTCTATTTCACTCGGTTTTGGCATCAACATTGTTTGTCCCAGCTTTTCTCGTAAATAGGCTCCTAATTGAAAATAACAGAAAAGAGTGTTATTTGATATTTTATATTTATTTTTTAATTGATCAAATGACATCAATATACCTCCTTTGAAACAATCACCTATATATTTAATCCCCTTTTGGAACCAATTATGTAAAAGTTTATTGTCCATCGTAAAAGGAATAAACCTATTTTGAATTAAAGTTCTTTTTGCTAATAAAGATTTCTTTATCTCATCATCCATATTTACCTTATTCCATAAATCAATCAAGTGTCTTAATATAAGAGATTCTTTTTTTTCCCGTATCCATTTGGATTCCCATTTATATATAAAATCTTCTGGTATATTTTCTCCTATCTTATCCAATTCTATTTTAATCCATGCTGATTTTTCTTCATCAAAAAAAAATGCAATAAATCTAAGTTGATTTGCTTTATAATAATTCTTAAAATTTGGAAGTTGTAACCCTCCTAGGTCAAATTTACATGTCAATTTTTCCAATGATATTCTTGACATCTTACCTTTCCAAAGAAATTTCCTTACATATTTATTCAGTTCTTGAAAAAACTTCTGAGGTAATTGTATTGGTAAATTTTGAAATAAATATTGCAATCTAGGAAATATATTCATTTTTACAGTGTTAACTCTACCTATTAATGTTATTGGTAACATCATCCATTTATCAAGATCCTCTTTTATTTTTTTTAATAATGGCAAATAATTTTGTTTATATAAATTTTTACATCATTATCAACTCTAATACCTAAATATTTTATCCCATTCATTTACCATCTAAATTGAGTTGCTAATCGACATTGATTGTAATTTCCTTTGGTGAGGGGTAAAATTTCACTTTTATCCCAATTTACTTTATAGCCTGATACTTTCCCATATTCTTCCAATCTAAAAGATAATCTTTGCAATGATTGCAATGGGTTTGTTAAAGAAATCAAAACATCATCAGCAAGTAAATTAATCTTATATTCTTCTTGATTAACTCTAAAGCCCCCAATATCTGAATCTGTTCTAATTAATTCTGCTAATGGTTCTATAAAGCAGGTGATAATGGGCAGCCTTGTCTAGTTGACCTCCTTAAGCAAAATGGTGCTGAAATCTGACCATTTGTAACTACTTTAGCTTGAGGATTAGTATTTAAAGATTTAATCCATTGTATAAAAGATTTTCCTAACTCATATTTTTCCAATACCTTAAATAAAAAATCCCATTCCAATCTATCAAATGCTTTTTCTGCATCTTAAGCAACTGCCACATTCATTTCCTCTCTTTTTTCTGCCAAATGAATAATACTAAGTAACCAAGTTATATTATCCATTGATTGTCTATTTTTAATAAAACTTGTTTGATCCATATGTATTAATTTTGGTAACTATTTAGATATTCTATTAGATAAAATTTTTGCTAGTATTTTATAATCCTTATTCAACAAAGAAATAGGCCTGTATGATGTTGGTTTTAAAGGGTCTCTATTTTTAGCAATGCAGTTATGATCGCTGTTAAAAAAGATTGCAGAAGTTTATGCATTCTTTCCACTTGGTATATTAATTCCATATTTGGTTTTGTTCTTCACCAACATTGTACATACTTGCTGAGAAGGAATGTGAGAGATATTGGATTAGATATTGACTTTGTGGGAGAAGCCTGAGAGTGGTAGTAGATGGTTGCCTCTCTGACTGGAGGCCTGTGACTAGTGGTGTGCCACAGGGATTGGCGCTGGGTACCATTTTGGTATGTTTGTCATCTATATTAATGATCTGGATGATAATGTGGTTGACACCAAGATTGAGGGTGTAGTGGACAGTGAGGAAGATGGTCATGGCTTGCAGCAGGATCTGAACCAGCTGGAAAATGGCAGATGGAATTTAAAGTAGACAAGTAAGAGATTTTGTACGCTGGTAGGACCAACCAGAGTAGGTCTTAGACAATGAACAGTAAGAGACTGAAGATGTAGTAGAACAGAGGGATCTGGGAATTCAGGTCCATAATTCAATGAAAGTGGTGACACTGGTAGGTAGGGTCATACAGTAGATCAAAATATTAAAACATACAGTGAAATACATCATTTGTATCAATGACCAACACAGTCTGAGGATTTGCTTGCAACAGTCTGCAAGTGTTGCCATTTATCTGGGGCCAACATAGCAAACCTACAAGTCACTGACTCTAATCTGAACATCTTTGGAATGTGGGAAGAAACCCATGCAGTCATCAGGGAGAACATACAAACTCCATACAGCAGCGTAAATTGAACCTAGTTTGCTGGCACTGAAAAGTGTTGTGCTAACTGGCACAATACCATGCATCAGCTCAGTTTCTTTATTTTGGGTTTTCAACATTTGTGTTGTCTTTTATTTCTCAGAGCTGGCAGCTCGTCACAGCTGAAAGGTGGCGGAAGGTGAATGGGGATTCCTCATCACTTTGTTAATCCATGTGTTTACCTTTCTGCCTATGCTACAATCAATCCCAATTAAATTCCAATCCAGACCATCTGCACACACTCCCACCCCTCTGACTCCCTGTGTATTCACCCCCTCCCCCCCCCCATGCTACCCTTCTCAATTGTGCTGATGTGAAGCTGGTGTTGACCTGTTGTTCTCCTCATTCCAGGTCCTGGGTGACGTCTTGCGTGACCTCTACCGCTTGCTGAAGTTTTCAGTGCAGAGGGACGTGGATGAGGTGGTACGACTGCATGCACAGTTGGCACTGGAAGAATTGGATCTTGTTGTTAGAAGGGCTCTGTTTCCAGAGGAGAAACTTGAGAAAGAAATCACCGTCCTTCCCTAACCAAAAATTCCAGAATGCTGTTGTCAGCTGACTTGCACCATTCCTAGTGCAGAGACTGACGCAACTGCTGTATTTAACCTGTTACTCGTGACTGATTCTGCCTGGCATGCATCAGGTTACTTCTTGGTTGCAACAGATTTCACAGACCCCACACTGTCGAGACTCACTGGGTTAACCCCACCCCCTCTCTTCCGGTTCAGCAGACTCACTGCAAAGTTCTTTGGGATGAGTGTGTGTGGAAATATCAGTTCAGTGCTAGCAGGGCTGCAGGAACCAAGACTGGGGATGGGAAGTTGGAAACCTGTGATTGTACTGTGGGGAAGAGTGGGTGCTGCAGAATCACTGAGAGTCTGGAGTTGATCAGAGTTTACAGCTATCTGGTGATCAGCAGAGATGAGATCATGCTCTTCATAGGCAGCCGCACACTCAGTGAAACCCTGGCATTTGTCTGTGCAGAGAGCATGAATGGTCTTCCCTCTCCACTTACCAATCCCTGTCCGTCCCCGCTGAGGGCATGTTATCTTCTTGCTAACACTGAGTTTACAGGAGTTTTGCAAGATACTGACCCCTCACTGAACCTGTGACCTTTCTAACCTGGAGTGATTGCCCATAAACACCCATGGACATGTATCATCAATCCCTTCCTCCTCACAGCAGGCTCTGGACACCACATGAAGGAGGTCTGAGGAGGAAGCATGTTCTGCTGAAGATGGAAACTCAGCTAATAACCTACAGCTGGTTTGGTTTTGTACAACTTCTGGTTACAGGGAGCAGTGTGATATGTGTTCCCCTTGGCAGCACTTTGTGGCTTATAGGTGATCAGGTTGCTTAAAACCGCAGTACAGTCCCATCCTCTCCCAGCAGTCTGGTCAATGGAGCAGGCAGACACTTCTCCAATGAGTGAAAGACAATGGAATGTAGATCAGAAACACAAGAGATTCTGCAGATGCTGGAACTCCAGAGCAACACATACAAAATGCTGGAGGAGCTCAACAGTTCAGACAGTGTCTACGGAGAGGAACAGACAGTCGTTTTGGGCCGAGATTCTCCATCAGGACCTGAATCATTGACTGTCTATTCCTGTCTGACCTGCTGAGTTATTCCAACATTTTGTGTGTAATGTAGATCTGAACTGTGTCAGTGGATGATGTAAGCAGAGTGGGCTTACACAATGTGGTGTAGTGGATTAGTTTGGAGGCTGGATCTAATGATACGGAGAGAGTATATGATCCTATGCTTGCAAATATTCTGTTGGTTAAACAAATCTAAAAGACAAATAGTGATGGAGTGGTACAACACAGAGACAGGTCCTTTTGCCCATCTGGGCCAATCCCACTCCCACTTGCCCACATTAAATCTGTGTCTATCTAGGCCCTGTTGTTTCAGTATCGAAATCTGGCCAGCAGCTGCAGATATCAACCAACATCACTGCCTTTTACAATAATGTGTTTATTGGGATCTGGGTGGGAGCGACCAGGCTAACACTGCCACCTCATTCAGTTCCAGCAGTGCCAGTTCCAGGGATTAGAGCCAGTGACGACAGAGGACTTAATATTTTGGATCAGACTGTATGTGATTTGGAGGGAAATATACAGGTGATGATGTGCCACTGGATCGTAAAGACTTTTTCCTTGTGGATGAGGAAGGTTGTTGGAGGCTGCAGTTGCAGTGGTCGAGGTGCGTAATGAGTTTATGTTGTAGATACTTCACTCTGCTGTAAGTCAGGGAGACAAAACCAGTGGGACTGTTGTGAGATTTCCTGTTTCTCACAGAGACTCCGCTGCAGGGAGCCACCCCACAGTGAGGGTGAAAAGGTGATCAGAACAAAAATTTCAGTCTGCCGCATCATCCAACAGCAGTTGAGGTACCAATTCCAATCCCTCCAAACAAGGGGGCTGATATCAAACCTGACTGGCCTAACTCTGCCAGGCAGGAAACAAGGAAAAGCCACTTTGCCCTCACCACACAACCTGTGATAAGAATGACCTGTACATTGTCCTGCTTTCAAGATTGTTTAATGTAATTTCTAGTACACAAGTGTAAAGGAGAATGAAATAATTGTTTCTCCGGATCTGAGGCAACACCAACACTAAGATAAAGAACACAATAATATAAATACATCAGATAGCTTATACAGTATACAGAAATTGATTGTATGTCCATAAAGTGACACTAGGCACAGGAGTGTCTCTACAGAGATGACTGACAGGAAATGATAAAATAGTGGTGGTTGGGGTGGGGAGGAGTGGGTTAGTGGGTGAAGGTGTTGATCATCTTGACTGGGGAAAGTAACTGTTTTTGAATCTGGTGGTCCACTTTTGAAACAAGGTCAGTCTCCATACTGACGTTGAGCATTATTGTGGTAGATGGACACCTGGGAGCTCAAGCATCACGGCATTATGGATCTGAGGATCCACTACATAAGGAAGGATGGAATGCTGCAGCTGTTGGATTTAAATCCAAGGCTGGTGGATTACCAAAGGCAACTACATGTAATTGTACCTTTACACAAGGCATGGAGCATTGCTGTTTCTTTGTTTTTTTTACGAGGCCGAATTGTTAGCTCAACACAGCACGGATGGGAAGTGTACAAGGGAGCCAGCCAGATTTGAACCCGGGACCTCTCCCATTAGGGTTAATCCATGCACCACTGGCCGGCTTAGGTACACATGGACCTGTCACGGTAATGTAAATATCTAATCAGGCATTAGGGTTAGCAACTCAATGCATAAAAGCATGCAGACATGCTTTTGTAGTTGCTCAGAATGTTAAGAAATGTGATCTAAGTGAGTTTGACTGTGAAATGATTGCTGGTGCCAGATGGAGTAGTTTGAATATCGCAGAAACGCTGATCTCCTGGGATTTTCACACATTAATATACAGAGAACAGAGCAAAAAATCCAGTGAGTGACACTATGTGGGAGAAAATGTCTCACTAATGAGAGGTCAGAGGGGAATGGCTGGACTAGTTCAAGCTGATAGAGTTACCACACATTACAACAGTGTACCAAAGGGATTGTATATAGTGTACTTTGCAAATAAAATTTACTTTGAACTTTGAAATAAGGCTGTAATCAGTAAAGAACAATGCTAATATTATCTTTGCACAGGAGACCCATATCAGGAGGGAGGATAATCAACGTTTTTTTAGGTTCTGGAAGGGTCAACAATTTCATTCGAATTGTACCGCTAAAATTAGGGGTGTGTCTATTTTTATAGATCCCTCAATATCGTTTACCCATCATGAAATTATCTCTGACCCACAGGGTAGATTTTTGTTGATAACTGGCTTACTCTTCCATCGGAAAGTTGTTCTAGTTAATATTTATGCTCCAAACTTTGACTGCCCTGAATTTTTTAAACGTTTATTTACCTCTCTTCCTAATCTAAATGAATATATGTTGATAATGGGTGGAGATTTTAATTGTTGTTTGAATCCTTCGATGGATAGATCTAAACCTATTCGTACTCTTCCGAATAGATCAGCCCTACTTATTAATTCATTTATGGTTGACTCGGGAATTACAGAAATATGGCGGTTTTTGAACCCTAAAGATAAAGAATTTTCATTTTTTTCACATGTATATCATAGCTATTCTAGAATTGACTTTTCTTATTGATCATCGGTTATTAACGGATGTTATTGATTGTAAATATGATTCTATTACTATTTCGGATCATGCACCTTTGAAGTTATCTATTAAGATTTCGGACTATTCCAATAATACCAGATCTTGGAGACTTAACGCTACTTTGCTTCAAGACCCAGAATTTATAACTTATATAAAACAGCAAATTGACTTGTTCTTTTCTACAAACTGTACTGAAGAAATCGACAGAGGAATACTTTGGGACTCTTTTAAGGCTTTTATTCGTGGTCAAATTATCTCATATTCTGCTGGTAAAAGAAAACAAAGATATTTAGATATTGCTTTATTGGTGGATAAAATCAAGGAAATTGATAAGATTTATTCCGTGACTCCTACCAAAGAACTTTATAAGAAGAGAGTTGAGCTTCAAATGGAACATAGTTTACTATTATCTTCTTCAATTGAAAATCAATTAATTAGGACCAGGGCTCAATTTTATATTCATAGTGACCGTACTGGTAAACTGTTAGCTAATCAATTAAAGGCTATCTTGACTAAGCGACAAATTATTAAAATTCGCAAATCAGACGGTAATCTAACTACTGATCATAAAGAAATTAATAATACCTTTCAAGATTTTTATAAATCTTTATATCATTCAGAATTTGATGGTGACCAGTCCATGATAGATAATTTTTTTAACAATTTGAATATTCCTAAACTGACTGATGAAGACCATAGCCTGTTAGATGCTCCTATTTCTATGGTGGAAATAGGAGAGGCTATCTCATCAATGAATTCAGGGAAAGCTCCTGGTCCTGATGGTTATATAGTAGAATTTTTTAAAACTTTTTCTTCTTTGCTTTCTCCTTGGTTATGTGAAATTTTTAATGATGCGTTTGCTAAGAAGAGATTACCTCAATCTTTTTATGAAGCTAATATTTCTCTAATTCTTAAAAAAGATAAAGATCCTACTTTATGTACATCTTATCGCCCTATATCACTATTAAATGTAGATTCTAAGATTCTTACAAAAATTTTAGCTATTAGATTAGAAAAAGTACTATCTCAGATTATTTCAGAAGATCAAACTGGTTTTATGAGGAATCGGTATTCCTTTTTTAATGTTAGAAAATTGATTAATATAATTCATACTTCACCACCCACAATCCCAGAATGTGTTATTTCATTAGATGCTGAAAAAGCCTTTGATAGAGTTGAATGGATATATTTATTTAATACATTGAGAAATTTTAATTTTAGTCCTAACTTTATATCATGGATTAAATTAATATATCATAAACCTGTCGCTTCTGTTTTTACAAATAACTACAGATCCTCTTTTTTTCAATTATCTCGTGGTACGAGACAAGGCTGTCCCTTAAGTCCTTTATTATTTAATATTGCATTAGAACCTTTAGCAATTGCTATTCGTGAATCTCCTAATATTTTTGGTATTACCCGTAATGAGAAGTTATACAAATTATCTCTTTATGCTGATGATTTGTTGTTATATATTTCTGACCCTGATAGGTCTATTCCTGCTATTTTATCCTTGTTGGTTCAATTTGGTACTTTTTCTGGTTATAAACTAAATTTAGATAAGAGTGAATTATTTCCTTTAAATGCACAAACTTTATTGAGTGATAGGATACCATTTAAAGTTGTTACTGATAACTTTACCTATCTAGGTATAAAAATTACCAAGAAATATAAAGATTTATTTAGACTGAATTTTTTACCTATGCTTCATCAAATTCATCAACTTACTACAAGATGGTCTCCTTTGTTTTTATCATTAATTGGTCGGATTAATGCTGTTAAAATGATGATTTTACCGAAATTTTTATACTTATTTCAAGCCCTACCAGTTTTTATTCCTAAATCTTTTTTTGATAGCATTGATTCAAAAATTTCCTCATTTGTGTGGCAAAATAAAAACCCTAGGTTAAGTAAAAAGCAATTACAAAAATCAAAAAAAGATGGTGGTTTAGCTTTACCCAATTTTAGATTTTATTATTGGGCAAATAATATTCGTAATTTATTGTATTGGAAACTAGATTTGGATTCACCACTGTGCCCACAGTGGGTAAATTTGGAATGTAATGAGGTAAAGGGATATTCTCTATTCTCTGTTCTTGGTTCTTGTCTTCCTGCGGATTTAGTTAAATTTAATAAACAAATATTTAATCCTGTTATTAAACATACATTACGAATTTGGTTTCAATTTCGTAAGTTTTTTAGTTTGAAAAACTTTGTTCTTGATAGCCCTATCTTATTTAATTTCTTTTTCAAACCCTCCTGGACAGATCAAGCTTTTAACATATGGAAAAGGAAAGGTATAAAATGTTTTCGTGATCTCTTTTTTGAAGATACTTTGATGTCATTTGATCAACTTTCCAACAAATTTGAATTACCTAAATCTAATTTTTTCAGATATTTACAAATTAGAAATTTCTTGCATAAAGTTTTACCATCTTTTCCTAATTCAACTTTGGTGGACATTACAGATTTGATTTTTACCTTAAATCCTTGTCAAAAGGGATTAGTAGCTTTTATTTATAATATGATTATGAAGATACAACCAGAAATATCAGTTAGAATTAAACAAGAATGGGAAAAAGAACTTCAATATAACATATCAACAGATAAATGGGAAAAAATTTTGCAAATGGTTAATTTTTCTTCTATATGTGCTAAACATGCTTTAATACAATTTAAAATTGTACATAGAGCTCATATGTCTAAAGATAAACTTGCTCGATTCTATTCTCATATTAACCCTCAATGTGACAGATGTCATTCAGAAGTGGCCTCATTGACCCATATGTTCTGGTCATGTCCCACTTTACATAATTATTGGAAGGACATATTTACTACTATTTCCTCAATTTGGAATATAGATTTACAACCTCATTCTATTACTGCAATTTTTGGCATACCAAATGAAGATGGTAATCAGTTTTCCCCTTCAATCAGACGAATGATTGCTTTTGTAACATTAATGGCCAGAAGGTCTATATTACAAAATTGGAAAGAAGTAAATCCTCCTACCACATTTCAATGGCTTTCTCAAACTATTTCTTATCTGAGTTTGGAAAAAATTAGAAGCACTATTTTTGACTCATCAATTAAATTTGAAGAAACTTGGAGACCGTTTATTCGACATTTTCATATGAATTAATTTGGCCTTTTCCAGACCTTCTCTCTGCTTATTCATGTTCAGGTATGGAGTTCCGGAGTTCTTTGACACTATCATATACTTGTAAACTGTTATTATTGCCCATGTTAGTTTAGTTTAGTGTTTTATTTTTTTAATATATTTTTTTCACATATTTTTAATATTTTTTTTCTTTTTTAATGGTTATTTTTGTTTTTTTTCATATAATCATGTGGACTTGATTGATTAAGGTATTCTCTTCTGTTGATGTTTAGTAGGATATTGTTATCTTATTATCAATGTGATTTCAAGTCTATTGTATTCACAACTTACTTATTACTATGTTATTTTTTTGTGTATATATGAAAATCAATAAAAAGATTGAAAAAGAAAAGAAAGTAAAGAACAGTGCCAACTGACAGGGTAGCAAGTACAACCAACAACCGGTATAGGGCTGTGAGCGTGACTGACATCCAGTGTAAGCCTGTGAATGTGACTGACAGGTGGTGTAGGGCTGTGAGTAAAATCCACAGCGAGTGTAGGCAGGATTTGATTTAAAAAGTATATGTAACTCGTGAAGTCGTTCAAGAAATTAGGATGTGATTCATGTTGACCTTAAATCCTCACTATTCCAATTGAAATTACAGTATTACTTATTGAAGAATTATCTGTTAGCAGTCGCTAATGTGAAATTAATTGCTCCCCTTCCAATTCTGGACTTTGATCTCTTTCCACATTTCCTTGAAATTTACAGTTGGGGTCACTTTCTCCAAAAATGTTCTTCCAGTAGTACATCAGCTACCTGCTAAACTCCATTCACAAAGACTTGATCCAGTGCAACCTCTTCTCTTATAGACCTATGTATACATTGGTTCAAAAATACCTCTGATGAATTTTAAAAGTTCCAGCCCTTCAGCCCTCAATAGACAATAGACAGTAGGTGCAGGGGTAGGCCATTCGGCCCTTCGAGCCAGCACCATTCACAGTGATCATGATTGATTATCCACAATCAGTACCCCGTTCCTGCCTTCTCCCCATATCCCTTGACTCTGCTATCTTTAAGAGCTCTACCTAACTCTTTCTTGAAAGCATCCAGAGAATTGGTCTCCACTGCCTTCTGAGGCAGAGCATTCCATAGATCCACAACTCTGGGTGATAAAGTTTTTCCTCAACTCCATTCTAAATGGCCTATCCCTTATTCTTAAACTGTGGCATCTAGTTCTGGACTCCCCCAACATCGGGAACATGTTTCCTGCCTCTAGCATGTCCAATCCCTTAATAATCTTATATGTTTCAATCAGATCCCCCTCTCATCCTTCTAAATTCCAGTGCATACAAGCCCAGTCACTCCAATCTTTCAACATTTGACAGTCCCACCATCCCAGGAATTAACCTCGTGAACCTACATTGCACTCCCTCAATAGCAAGAATGTCCTTCCTCAAATTTGGAGACTAAAACTGGACACAATACTCCAGGTGTGGACTCACCAAGGCCCTGTACAACTTCAGAAGGACCTCTTTGCTCCTATACTCAACTCCCCTTGTTAAGAAGGCCAAAATGCCATTAGCTTTCTTCACTGCCTGCTGTACCTGAATGCTTACTTTCAGTGACTGATGAACAAGGACACCTAGATCTCGTTGTACTTCCCCTTTTCCTAACTTGACACTATTCAGAGTAATCTGCCTTCCTGTTCTTGTCACCAAAGTGGATAACCTCACATTTATCCACATTAAACTGCATCTGCCATTCATCTACCCACTCACCCAACCTGTCCAAGTCACCCTGCATTCTCCTAACATCCTCTTCATATTTCACACTGCCACCCAGCTTTGTGTCATTTGCAAATTTGCTAATGTTACTTTTAATTCCTTCATCTAAATCATTAATGTATATTGTAAATAGCTGCAGTCCCAGCACCGAGCCTTACGGTACCCCACTAGTCACTGCCTGCCATTCTGAAAAGGACCCGTTGATCCCTATTCTTTGTTTCCTGTCTGCCAACCAATTTTCTATCAATGTCAGTCAGTACCCTATCCCCAATACCATGTGCTCTAATTTTGCCCACTAATCTCCTATGTGGGACCTTATCAAAGGCTTTCTGAAATTTCAGGTACACTACATCCACTGGCTCTCCCTTGTCCGTTTTCATAGTTACATCCTCAAAAAATTCCAGAAGATTAGTCAAGCATGATTTCCCCTTCGTAGATCCATGCTGACTTGGACCAATCCTGTTACTGCTATCCAAATGTGTCGCTATTTCATTTTTTATAATTGACTCCAGCATCTTCCCCACCACTGATGTCAGGCTAACTGGTCTATAACTCCCTGTTTTCTCTCTCTCTCCTTTCTTAAAAAGTGGGGTAACATTAGCTACCCTCCAATCCCCAGGAACTGATCCTGAATCTATAGAACATTGGAAAATGATTACCAATGCGTCCACAATTTCTAGAGCCACCTCCTTAGGTACCCTGGGATGCAGACCATCAGGCCCTGGGGATTTATCAGCCTTCAGTCCCATCAGTCTACTCAACACCATTTTCTGCCTAATGTGAATATCCTTCAGTTCCTCTGTTACCCTAGGACCTCTGGCCACTATTACATCTGGGAGATTGTCTGTCTTCCCTAGTGAAGACAGATCCAAAGTACCTGTTCAACTCGCCTGCCATTTCCTTGTTCCCCTTAATAAATTCACCTGTTTCTGTCTTCAAGAGCCCAACTTTGGTCTTAACTCATTTTTTTCCTCTTCACATACCTAAAGAAGCTTTTACTATCCTCCTTTATATTCTTGGCTAGCTTACCTTTGTACCTCATCTTTTCTCCCCGTATTGCCTTTTTAGTTATCTTCTGTTGCTCTTTAAAAGCTTCCCAATCCTCTGGCTTCCCACTTACCTTTGCTATGTTATACTTCTCTTTTATTTTTATACTGTCCTTGACTTCCCTTGTCAGTCACACCCTACTCCCTTTAGAATCTTCCTTCCTCTTTGGAATGAACTGATCCTGTTCCTTCTGTATTATTCCAAGAAATACCTGCCATTGTTCCACTGTCATCCCTGCGAGGGTATCTTTCCAGTCAACTTTGGCCAGTTCTTACCTCATGGCTCCATAGCCCCCTTTGTTCAACTGTAATACTGACACTTCCACTTTTCCCTTCTCCCTCTCAAATTGTAGATTAAAACTTATAGTATGGTCACTACCTCCTAATGGCTCCTTTACCTCGAGTTCCCTTATCAAATCTGGTTCATTACACAACACTAGATCCAGAATTGCCTTCTCCCTGGTAGGCTCCAGTACCAACCTGATTTTCCCAGTCTACCTGCATGTTGAAATCCCCCATTACAACCATAGCATTACCTTTGCGACATACCAATTTTAACTCTTGAGTCAACTTGCACCCTATACCCAGGCTACTATTTGGGGCCTGTAGTTAACTCCCATTAGGGTCTTTTTGCCCTTACAGTTGCTCAGTTCTATCCATACTGACTCTACATCTCCTGATTCTGTCACTCCTCACAAGGGACTGAATTTCATTCCTCACCAACAGAGCCCACCCCACCCCCTCTGCCCACCTGTCTGTCCTTTCCATAGGGCGTATCCTTGACACAACATCATACTTACCAATTTCAGACAGCCTCAAGCTCATCCACTTTATTTCTTATACTTCGTGCATTCATATATAATACTTTTAATCCATTACTCCCCATGCTTCTCACATCCATCCCTATTGCTCTTGGCCATACTCACCAATCCCTTCCTGAGCTTTCTGCCCCTTTAATTCTGTTGTCTTTCTTAACTTTTCTTACTCTCTCTTTCCCTTTAACTCCATCCTTATATTTCCAGTTCGTCTCCTCCCCCCCCCCACCCCCCACTTATTAGTTTAAACATACCCGTGTAGCAGTGGCAAACCTGCCTGCCCGAATGCTGGTCCCCCACCTGTTAAGGTGCAACCCGTCTCCTTTGTACAATTCATCCTTACCCCAAAACAGATCCCAGTGGTCCAAGAATCTAAAACCCTGCTTGCCGCACCAGCTCCTCAGCCACACATTGAGATCCCCTGTCTCCCTGTCCTGCCCTCACTAGCACGAGGAACTGGAAGCAAACCGGAGATAACCACCCTGGAGGTCCTGCTTTTCAGCCTCCTTCCGAGTTCTCTGGAGTCACGGTGCAGAATTTCTTTCTTCTTCCCGACGTCATTTGTGCCGACATGCCCTACCATTTACGACTGTTCACCTTCACCCTTGAAGATGCCCTGCAATCGGTCCGTGACGTCCTGGATCCTGGCTTCAGGGAGGCAACACACCATCCTTAAATCCCGCCTGTTGCCACAGAATCCCCTTTCTGGACCTCTCACTACGGAGTCCCCCACTATTACGGCTCTGCCTGACGTCTGTCTCCTCCCGCCCTCACACCAAGAGAACATATGAGGATAGGTTGAACAAGAGCGACTGGCACATGGAATTTCCTGTCAGGGATGACAGTAGAAATAGGTTTATTTAGGACATTTCAGAGACTCTGATAGACGCATGGATGATAGAAAAATGGAGTCCTGTGTAGGAGGGAAGGGTTAGATTGATCTTAAAGTAGATTAAAAGTTTGGCACAACGTCGTGGGCCGAAGGGCCTGTACTGTCCCATGGCGACAAGACTGAAATATGAAGCAGCAACAACTTGCCGTCGGAACTCAGCACGCCAGGCAGAGTCTATGGTGAGGAAATGGGGCAGTTGACTTTCCAGGTGCAGATACACCAGATATCGACTGGACCGGCGGGGTCTGTTCCCGTTGGGGCAGAGTATAAAGGGGTAAGGGGGGGAAAGAGGTGGTTGGAATGCACTACCTCAGAAATGTAGAATCTCCGTATTCCGAACTGGGCCAGCG
Organism: Hypanus sabinus; assembly: GCF_030144855.1. Classification (NCBI taxonomy): domain Eukaryota; kingdom Metazoa; phylum Chordata; class Chondrichthyes; order Myliobatiformes; family Dasyatidae; genus Hypanus; species Hypanus sabinus. The sequence continues at coordinate 85,249,375 of NC_082722.1, forward strand.
CTTGATTCACTAAAGGCGGAATAGGCTCCGGTCTGAGTGGTGGCTATTGGGAGATAGGTACAGGATAATCGGCAGGGTTGTAGCGGGCCGAACGGACTGTTTCTGTGCTGCGGGATTCGTTATATTAAATAATTGTTCCGAAGTGCTGCGTGGATGAAGTTGAGCGCCACTTGCCATGTGGACACTCCGCTTCTCTTCACGCTCGGTGCCGGAGGCGATTCACTTTGTTCACATTCCCAAAACTCCAGAGCCTGTTTCGGGCCATTCAATGGAAAGATGTGGTAATTAAACCTGGGAATCGTTTCTCATCTCAGACCTGATGAACCGAGACAGGAACTGTTCATTTCCCTCCACAGATGTGGCCTGATCTGCTCCTCATTTGGCACTTTGTGTCAGTCCAGATTCCCGCAGCTGCCGTCCGTGTCTCCCTTCCTCACCTCACACCCTGAGCACGATCAGTCTCTCTAATCTGCAGTCTTTCACTGCCGTTCAACCTTTTCCCCCACCCTCCACCATCCCCTTCCTCCCTACACCCTGTCCTCCCTCTTTCCTCTCCTCCTCCTCCCACAAGAAATAAAAGCAGAATGAGGCCACTCAGCCCATCGAGTCCGCTCCGCCATTCCGTCATGGCTGATCCCGGATCCCAATCAACCCATATACCTGCCCCCTTACTATATCACTTAATACCCCGACCAATCAGGAATCTATCAACTTCCGCCTGAAATTTACCCACTGACCTGGCTTCCACCGCTGCCTGTGGCAGAGCATTCCACAGATTAACCACTGTTTGGCTATAAAAAAAACAATCTTCCTTTCGTCTGCTCTAAATGGTCGACCCTCAATTTTGAGCCTGTGTCCTTTAGTTCTGGATACCCCCACCACAGGAAACATCCTCTCAATTCTTTCTCTCCCTCCCTCCTCTCATCCCGCTCCACTCCCACACTCCCTTTCCCGTTTCCCTCAAGAATACCGGCGGTTTACCCCCGCTTGTGGGTTGGGTTTGAATGGGAGGGCGGCACCGGGGAGGATTCAACGATTTTCCGCCTTTATTTCAGGGAGACACGCACGTTACAGCCCTTTGCATTCGGGGCCGCCGGGGAGTGAAGGTGAGACCGCCGGGCGAAGACGATGAAAGGTTAATCGTTCGCTTTTCGGCTTCACTCGGAATTCGGCGCTGTTTCCAAAGCGAACGGAGAGAACTCGGAAACGGGCAATCCCCTCAACTGCAGCTAGACAAAGAGAAACTGACAGAGGGGCGACGGTGTGTCCCTTCACTTTTAGACCCGCACCAGAGAGCCGGCTCAAACAGCGGAGACAGCACACAAGGAGCGACTGAGGTGATAAGGTGACATAAAAATGATTTTACGCAGCGGGTGTGTGACGTGAAGGGCGAGGAGCGGTGGCAGGTTCAGTGTCTGGAAGAATTCCTAGGGCAGAGTGAGAGGGCAAGTGGGATACTCTTGTAGAGGACTAAACGAGCCAATTGGCTCCCGTACAGTTACACAAAGCACCGATTACAAGAGCAAGGATGGAATACAACAGTAACAATACCGCAGGCAGCGCAGTCCCACACGAAGACTGCAGTCACACAGAGATTCCACGCAGACCAGTACCACGAAACGGCCAGAGCGGCCAAACAATGCAGAGACGAGGCCACTGTGGAGCAAGCAGGTACACGGGCAGGTGACTGTGTAGAGAGAGTAGGTACACGGCGTATAATAGGGTAGTAACTTTAGAGAGAGAAGGTACACAAGGTGTAATACTCAGAGTAGGAACTGTGTAGACAGAGCAGGTACGCAGGTATAGTACACAAGGTGATGACTGTGTAGAGAGAACTGGTACAAGGGGTATAATACTCAGGAGAGTAACTGTAGAGAGCAGGTACACAGAGTATAATACTCAGAGTGATGACTGTGTAGAGAGAAAAGGTACGCAGGGTAGTAACTATAGAAAGAGCAGGTACACGGGACGTAATACTCAGAATAGTAACTGAAGAGAGCAGGAACCCAGGTTATAATACTCAGGGTGGTGATTGTGTAGAGAGCTGGTATAATAGGGTAGTAATTGTAGAGAGGGCAGGGACATAGGATATAATACTCAGGGTAGTAATGGTAGTGAAGGCAGGTACACAGATGGTAATACTCAGGGGAGTGACTGTGTAGAGGAGATACACAGGGTATAATACAGGGTGATGACTGTAGAGGGAGCAGGTACACAGGTTATAATACTCAGGATAGTAACTGTAGAGAGAGCAGGTACACAGGGTATTATACTCCAGGTAGTAACTGGTCAGGGAGTAGGTACACAGGTTATAATACACAGAACAGTAACTGTAGAGAGAGCAGGACACAGATTATAATACTCAGGGTGGTGACACTGTAGAGAGAGCAGTTACATAGGGTGTAATACTCAAGGTAGTAACTGTAGAGCAATCAGGAATACAGGATATAATACTCAGGGTGATGACTCTATAGAGGGTGCAGGCATTGGGTAGAATACTCAGTAGCAACTGTAAAGTGAGCAGGTATGCAGGGTGTAATACTCAGGGTAGTAACTAGAGAGAAAAGTTACATGGTAGAATACTCAGGGTAATAACTGTAGAGAGAGCAGTTACACAGGGTATAATACAGGGTAGTAACTGTAGAGAGAAAAGTTACATGGTAGAATACTCAGGGTAATAACTGTAGAGAGAGCAGTTACACAGGGTAATAACTGTAGAGAGAGCAGGTACACAAGGTATAATACTCAGGGTAGTAACTATAGGGGGAGCAGAAACATAGGGTATAATACTCAGGCTGGTAACTGTGGAGAGCAGGTACACAGGGTATAATACTCAGGGTAGTAAAACTCAAAAATCTAAGGCACAAATGGACTTGGGAGTCCTTGTGCAGGATTCCCTAAAGGTTAATTCCCCAAAAGATGAGAGGTGACCTCATTAAAACCTATCGAGTGGTGAAAGGCCTTGATCGAGTGGATGTGGAGAGATGTTTCCTAGTTTAATAGTCAAAGATAGAGAACACAAATTCAGAATAGAGGGATGTCTTTTCAGAACAGTGATAAGGAGGAATTTCTTTAACCAGAGAGTGGTGAATCTGTGGAATTCTTTGCCACAGGCAGCTGTGGATCCCAAGTCTTAAGGCAGAGGTTGATCGATTCTTGATTGGTCAGGGCATTAAGGGATATGGGGAGAAGACAGGAGGTTGGGGCTGAGAAGAAAATTGATGAAATGATGGAGCAAACTCAATGTGCCAAATATCTTATGGTCTTATGTTCTTAATTATCTACCTTTTCATTTTGTCTACCAAAGTACATGACCACACACATCCTGACACTCTATTCCATCTGTCACTTATTTGTCCATTCTGTTAATCTGAAGTCCTTCTGTAGCCACTGTGCTTCCTCATAACTACATGCTCCTCCATCTAATTTCGTATTAACTGCAAACTTTGCAATAAAGCCATCAATACCATCATCCAATTCATTGACATATAACATAAAAAGAATCAGTCCTAACACAGACCCCTGAGGAACACCACTAGTCATTGGCAGCCAACCAGAAAAGGGCCCTTTATTGCCTCCAGCCAATAAGCCAATGTCCTATCCATGATAGAATCTTTCATGTAATACCATGGACTCATAGCTTGTTAAGCATCCTCATGTGTGGTACCTTGTGAGACACCTTCTGAAAATCTAAATGTACAATATCCACAACTGGCATTATATTTGGTGTCCCTTAAGGAAACCATGATGACTTTGGCTTAGTTTATCATGTGCCCCCGTGCACCCCAAACCACATAATTAACAATCATCTCCAACAACTTCCTAACCAGTGAGGTCAGACAAACCAGCCTGTAATTTCCTTTCTCCTGCCTCTCTCCCTGCATTTAGCTGCCTTTATTGTTGCTCAAGTTGATACTGGAGGGCCATTCAATGTGCTCTGCGTTCCCTGTGTTGTGCACCTTCACATTATGCAGTTACTTACGAGACAGATGGAAATGGCTGGATTCATTTGCAGGGATTATACACTTGGGAAGGAAGAAATAACAGGGTGGTCTGATGTCCTCTGGGTCAACAATGTGATGCCTCCCTCTCAGCACAACTCAGGTACTTGGCTAGTTTGAAAGTTTCACCTTCCTCAGCTGTTGAAAGGCGTCACAAGCACCTGTCTCATGTGCTGACCGTTTCTGTACTTCAATAACACTGTGGACAATATATTGACCTGAGATTAACAGGACATCCCGACCACCTTTAATGTTAATTCAGATTCAGATTGTTTATTGTCATTTAAAAACCACAAATGCGATGCAGTTAAAAAATGAGACAACGTTCCTCTAGAATGATATCACAAAAACACATGACAAAACAGACTACACCAGAAAATCCACATAACGTTTGGCAATCCCCAATCCAGAGTCAGGAGAGGCTGCTGCGTATACTGTACACTCAGGTTTGTCACCTGACTTGCTGCGGCTGAGGTGAGCCTTTCAGGAGTGTGAGAAGAGTCAGGTAGGGAATGAAGGAACAATTGAGGACTCTTTAGGCAAGGATGCTCTTACTTGGGAAAATCAGTAATGTTTGTGCTTTGAGTCTCAGTGAAGCTTGTTGTTTACTATGAAGTGATTTTCCTTGTTTTCTGGTCACCAAGGTGTTAACACTTCTACTTTGTATCAGCTCCATTGAGCAACCTCACCATTCTGTAGCTGTGTGTGAGATTGCAGAGGTGGATATAATGACCAAGACCAGATCAACAACATTGGACAGATACATCTTTTGGAGCTGGGATTCCCAGCAATTTTTATGCCATGGCCCAATCTCATTTAGCAAGGGGTCCATGGACTCCTGCTTGGGAACTCCCTGATGTAAACGGATATGGGCTAACAGACGAAAATGGGACTAACTTATAAGGGAACTTGGTCAGCATGGACCAGTTGGGCCAAAGGGTCTGTTTCATAGAAAGCCTACAGCACAATACAGGCCCTTCGGCCCACAACACTGTGCTGAACATGTACTTACTTTAGAATAACCCAGGGTTGCCAATAGCCCTCCATTTTTCTAAGCTTCATGTACCTATCCAGGAATCTCTTAAAAGACATCTTATCCACCTTCATCACCATCTCCAGCAGCCCATTCCATGCACTCCCCACTCTCTGCATAAAAAACTTACCCTTGACGTCTCCTCTGTAGCTACTTTCAAGCACCTTAAAACTGTGCCCTTTTGTGCTAGCCATTTCAGTCCTGGGAAAAAGCCTCTGACTATCCACATGATCAATGCCCCTCATTATCTTGTACACCTCTATCAGGTCACCTCTCATCCTCTGTCGCTCCAAGGAGAAAAGGCCGAGTTCACTCAACCTATTCTCATAAGGGATGCTCCCCATCACTGTATGACTCCATGATGTGTGTTTGGCCCACAGGAGTGTTTCTAAGCTGCTGTTTCCCACTATAGTCCCTATCCCACTATTGCTCTGTGATCTCCCACACTGTTACAGCACAATCTTCATTATTCCTTGTGCGAGTTCCTGGACTGCCTGTCCTTTTAGTTTGTTTGTATCCACTGAGCTCATTCCCCAGCACAAGGAGGTTTAATGTGATTTAACTGTCCACCCATTATCACACTGTCATCAAATCCCAGTCAATCAGAGGAAGTCCCGTTGGTCCACTCATCCCCACTACTTCTTTCTCTGCTTTTCCTCCACAGATGCTGCCTGACCTGCTAATTGTTCTCCTTCCTTTGCTGAGTTTAACATCCACCCAAACAGTCATCCCTCTGTGCTACCCAACTGCCTTTCCTCCCTGCCTGTCCTTCCTGAAAGTCAAATTTCCCTTAATAATAAATTGTCAGGTTTGATCACCTTGCCACCATGTCTTGTAATCACTTCCTGCATTATCTCTTCATTGCATTCACCTGGTCTCATCCCCATTGCTATTCTCACCAGTGCGTGGTACTGAAAGTAATCCTGAAACCACTACCCTGAGATCCACCTTTTGAAGTAATCTCCCAACTCGTTAAATTGTGTTTCTGCTTCCTGTTACAGAAAATGGCCAGAGAGCGACTCTACTCTGCAGTCCGGATCACAGCCAGCACCTTGTTTGCCCTGTCCATTCTGGGCACCATCACCTGTACCTATGTGAAAGGTTATCAGTTTGGCTACACAGAGCATTACCACCTGTCCTTTGGACTGTATGGAGCCTTTCTCACTCTCCATCTCTTCATCCAAAGTTTCTTCGCCTTCCTGGAGCACCGGAGAGTCAGGAAGGAGAACCGACCCATCAAATTCACCAAGTCAGTGGCTCTCTGCATAGCAGCGTACCAGGAGGACCCTGACTACCTGAGGAAGTGCCTAGTGTCTGTGAAGCGCATTGCTTACCCAAACCTGAAGGTGGTGATGGTCATTGATGGAAATCAGGAGGAGGACATTTACATGCTGGAGATATTCAATGAGCTGATGGGTGCCGAGAATACCGCCTCCTACATCTGGCAGAGTAACTACCACCAGGAGGGGCCTGGAGAGACCACATTCACCCACAACGAGGGCAAGAGCAGGGTGCAGCAAATTGTCAGCCAGTCCACATTCTCCTGCATTATGCAGATGTGGGGAGGGAAGCGGGAGGTGATGTACACAGCCTTTGCTGCCCTGGGAGATTCTGTGGATTACATACAGGTGGGTGACGGGCAGCTATTGGGGAACGAGATGTTGTTAATGCTGGCATTGAAAGGTATGTGGCTGGTAACTAGAACCTGGGTCTGCTCTCCTAGTGAGCAGCTACCTGTATACAGCTAGTTACAGAACCTGAAACAGCTTGGAATCGGGCCCATCCTTTCTGTGCTGACCATCAGCCTGCACATGGTCACCCTGGTTTGATGTCCCAAATTGCAATATCTCACATTTATCTGAATTAAAGTCCATTTGCCAATCCTCAGCCCAGCTACCTGACTTGATCAAGGTTCCCTTGTAATTTTTTATAACCTTCCACAAAATTTACTAACCTTACAGTTGATGTTTTGGGCCAAAACCTTTTGGCAAGACTGAAGAAAAAAAGCTAAGAAGTAGATTTGAAAGATGGCAGGAGGGGAGAGAGAAATGCCAGGTGTAACGAGATTTCTTAAACTTCACCATTTCCCATCCCCTTGTCCCTCTCTCATGTCATCTCCTTGCCTGCCCATCGCCTCCCTCTGGTGGCCCCCCACTTTCTTCTCTCTTCCATGGCTTTCTGTCTCTTTCACCAATCAACTTCCTAGCTCTTTGCTTCTTCCCTCCCCCTCCAAGTTTCACCTATCGCCTGGTGTTTCTCCTCTCCCTCCCCCAACCTTTCAAATCTACTCCTCAGCTTTTTCCCTTCCGTCCTGCTGAAGGGTTTCAGCCCAAAATGTCAACGGTACTCTTCTCCATAGATGCTGCCTGGCCTGCTGAGTTCCTCCAGCATTTTGTGTGGTTGCTCAGATTTCCACCACTTGCAGATTTTCTCTTGTTTGTAACATACTAACCCTGCCTTGTACATTAACATCAAAAATATTTATATAAGTTACAAACAACAAACCCCAGCACCAACATCTGTGATACAACACTAGAGACAGGCCACAAGTCTGAGACAATCCTCGAAAATCACCCACTGTTTCCTCTTACTAAGCCGATTATGAATCAAATCTCTTGTGCCCCCTGGATCCATGTGATCTAACCTTCTAAACTAGTCTGCCATGAGGAACCTTGTCAAAGGTGCAGCTGAAGTCCACGTGGACAACATCCATTGCCTTACCCTTATCTACCTTCTTGGTTACCTTCACGAAGAACAAGAGATTTGTCAGACACGACTTCTCATACACACAGCCTGCTTACTATCCCTACTCAGAACCTGTAGATCCTGTCCCACAGAATTCCCTCCAGCAATTTACCCACCACCAATGTCAAACTCATTGGCCTGTAGTTTTGAGGTTTGATTTGCTACATTTTTTAAACAATGGTACCATATTACCCATTCTCTAGTTCTCCAAAACCTCTCCTGATGCCAGAGGTGAAGCAGCAGTCTCTGCAATTTCTGCTGTAGCTTCTCAAGACATTAGGTCAGGCCTCAGGGATTTCAAGGTTCAAAGTTCAAAGTCACCAAATACTACCTGAGATTCATTTTCTTGCAGGCATACTTAATAAATCTATAATAGAATAATTACCATAATAGAATCAATCAAAGACCACACCAATTTGGGTATCTTTCATTGATTCTGTTTTGGTTATTCTGCCTTAATTTGCCTGCTCTATGCACTTCAAGGCTTCCAATACCTCCTCCCCGCTAAATCAAATGTGGTTCAAGACATCAGCAATCATCACCCTCATTTTCTTAGCATCCATCATTTTCACCACTGTAAAAACTGACAAGAGATATTTGTTAAAAATGTCACCAATTTTCCTTGGTTCCACACATAGCCGTGTTGATCATAAGGGGGCCTAATCTCTGTCCAGCCACCTTCCCTTTTACTCTGAATATACCTAGAGAATCTCTTGGGATTTTATTCTGACCTTACCTGCCAGATCTCTCTGTGCCCTCTTAACTTCTCTAAAAGTACACTTATAGCCATCAAGAAACTTGCTACTGCGGGTACCATTTGCTCTAATTATTAGTTATTAATAATTATTATTAATAGTTACTGTTATTAGTTTTCAAATGGTACATTGTTGCTGGACACTGCTTTCATTTTGTGGTTATAAGCAAAATTGTAAGTATTTTTACTCTATGGAGAACATGAACACATTAGGGAGTATGCAGAGGAAATTCACCAGGAATGGAACATTACAGTTCTAAGGACAGACTGGATAGGCAGGAATTGTTTTCCCAGGTGGAGGTTGAGAGTTAAGCTGCCAAAAACGTATGTCAATTGGAGGGGGTTAAATATGGTGGAAAACAAGAATAATTTTTCATGGTGGGAGAGTCTAAGACAAGAAGCATAAAATTGGAAACAGATTTTCTTAGGGAAATGTACGGAAGAAATGTGACAAATGTTCAGATGATATTTGCGTAGGGTTCTGAATAGGTACGTTCCAATGAGACATGGAAAAGATGGTAGGGTACAAGATCTGTGGTGTACAAAGGCTGTTGTAAATCTAGTCAAGAAGAAAAGAAGAGCTTACGAAAGGTTCAAAAAAACTAGGGAATGATAGAAATCTAGAAGATTATAAGGCTAGCAGCAAGGAGTTTAAGAATAAAATTAGGAAAGCCAGAAGGGGCCATGAGAAGGCCTTGGTGGACAGGATTAAGAAAAACCCCTAAGCATTCTGCAAGTATGTGAAGAGCAAGAGGATAAGATGTGAGAGAATAGGACCAATCAAGTGTGACAGTGGGAAAGTGTGCATGGAACCGGAGGAAATAGCAGAGGTACGTAATGAATACTTTGTTTCAGTATTCACTACGGAAAAGGATCTTGCTGATTGTAGGGATGACTTGCAGTGGACTGAAAAGCTTGAGCATGTAGATATTAACAAAGAGGATGTATTGGAGCTTTTGGAAAGCATCAAGTTGGATAAGTCACTGGGACTGGACGGGATGTACCCCAGGCTACTGTGGGAAGCGAGGAAGGAGATTGCTGAGCCTCTGGCAATGATCTTTGCATCATCAATGGGGATGGGAGAGATTCCGGAGGATTGAAGGGTTGCGGATGTTGTTCCCTTATCCAAGAAAGGGAGTAGGGATAGCTCAGGAAATTATAAGTTGATGGAGAAGATCCTGAGAGGCAGAATTTATGAACATTTGGAGAGACATAATATGATTAGAAATAGTCAGCATGGCTTTGTCAAAGGCAGGTCATGCCTTACGAGCCTGATTGAATTTTTTGAGGATGTGACTAAACACATTGATGAAGGTAGAGCCGTAGATATAGTGTATATGGATTTTAACAAGGCATTTGATAAGGTACCCCATGCAAGGCCTATTGAGAAAGTAAGGAGGCACAGGATCCAAGGGGACCTTGCCTTGTGGATCCAGAACTGGCTTGCCCACCGAAGGCAAAGAGTGGTTGTAGACGGGTCATATTCTGCATGGAGGTTGGTGACTAGTGGTGTGCCTCAGGGATCTGTTCTGGGACCCCTACTCTTTGTGATATTTATAAATTACCTGGATGAGGAAGTGGAGGGATGGGTTAGTAAATTTGCTGATGACACAAAGGTTGGGGGTGTTGTGGATAGTGTGGAGGGTTGTCAGAGGTTATAGCGGGACATTGATAGGATGCAAAGCTGGGCTGAGAAGTGGTAGATGGAGTTCAACCCAGATAAGTGTGAGGTGGTTCATTTTGGTAGGTCAAATATGATGGCAGAATATAGTATTAATGGTAAGACTCTTAGCAGTGTGGAGGATCAGAGGGATCTTGGGGTCCAAGTCCATAGGACACTCAAAGTTGCTACTCAGGTTGACTCTGTGGTTAAGAAGGCATACGGTACATTGGCTTTCATATATCGTGGGATTGAGTTTAAGAGTTGAGAGGTAATGTTACAGCTATATAGGACGCTGGTCAGACCCCACTTGGAGTACTGTGCTCAGTTCTGGTCGCCTCACTACAGGAAGGATGTGGAAGACTTATAGCTTCAGCACTCTGCAATAGGGGGTTGGAGCTGGAAGTGGATGAACTCTGGATCATTCACTAGGCTGAGGGAGTGATAGGCAGGACATAGAGAGGTAGGATTCAGGAAATTTGGTGGTGGTCAGGAGGGTGAACGGGATTAAACAGCCAGTGCAGAGTACCCCTGCAGCCAATCCTCTCAACAACACTTTTGATATTGCAGTGACAGGAGATTCATTAGTTAGGTGAACAGAAAGGTATCCCTGTGGATGAAAAGAAGATTCCCAGATGGTATGTTGCCTCCCAGGTGCCAGGGTCTGGGACATCTTGGATTGAGTCCTCAGTGTTCTTAAGTGGAAGGGTGAGTGGCCAGAGGTTGTGGTCCATGTAGGTACCAATGACATAGGCTGGAAAAGTGACGAGCTTCTGCAAAGTGAATTCAGGGAGTTAGGTGCTAAGTTAAAGGACAGGATCTCCAGGATTATGATCTCGGGATCACTACCCGTGCCACGTGCTAGTGAGGCCAGAACATGGAAGATCTTACAGTTTAACACATGGCTATGGAGTTGGAGTGAGAGAGAGGGCATAAGATTTTTTGATCATTGGGCTCTCTTCCAGGGAAGGAGGGACCTGTACAGAAGAGACAGTTTGGACCTGAACTGGAAGGGGACTAATTTCCTGGAGGGAAGGAATGGTAGTACTGCACAGGGTGTGTATTTAAACTAGAGTTGCAGGGAGATGAGAACAAGAATGCTAGAACAGATATTGGAGTGCTGAGGAGGCAGATGTTGTTAAGACCCCAGACAAAGTCAGGAACCAAAAAGTTGAGCAGGATGGGACTAATGTTCTGAGTTGCGTATATTTCAATGCAAGAAGTATTGTAGGAAAGGCAGCTGAGCTCAGGGCATGGATCAACACCTGGAATCATAATATTGTAGCCATCAGTAAGACTTGATTTTAGGAGTGAAGGACTGTCAGCTCAATTTTCTGGGGTTCCGTTGTTTTACATGTGACAGAGCAGGTGGAATTAAACAGGGAAGGGTGGTATTGCTGGTCAGGGAAAAGATGACAGCAGTGTTCAGTCAGGATAGACTGGAGAACTCAACTAGTGGAGCTTTATGGGTGTAACTGAGGGATAAGAAAGGTATGACCACATTAATGGGGCTTTTATTATAGACCTCCCAATACTGCGTGGGATTTAGAGGAACAAATATGAAAATAGATCGTAGACTGTTGCAAGAAACAAAAGATTGTGCTAGTAGGTGAGCTTAACTTTCCACATATTGACTGGGACTCCAATACTATAAAAGGACTGAAAGGTATAGGGTTTGTCAAATGTGTTCAGGAAAGTTTCCTTAATCAGTATATAAAAGTCCCAATGCAAAATTGTGCAATACTTGATCTGCTATTGGGGGATGAGATAGGGCAGTTAATAGAAGTCTCTGTAGGGGAACACTTTGCATCTCGTGACCATAATACAATTTGTTTCAAGGTAATTATGGAAAAAGATAGTATGAGTCTAGTCCTTGGGTTGAGATGTTAAATTGGAGAAAGGCCAATTTTGATGATATGAGAAAGGATCTGGAAAGTGTGGAAAGGGACAGGCTGTTTTCTGGCAAAGATGTACTTGGCAAGTAGGAGAGCTTCAAAAGTGAAATGTTGAAAGCTTGCACGTGCCTGTCGAATAAAAAGGCAAGAATAACAGGTTTAGGGAACCTTGATTTTCAAAAGATATTGAGGCCAAGGTTAAGAGAAAAAAAGGTGCATTGCAGGTATAGACAGATAGGAACAAATAAGGTGCTTATGGAGTAAAATAAATGCAAGAGAACACTTTAAGAAATAAATCAGGAGGCTAAGAGAAGGCATGTGGTTGATCTAGCATACAAGGTGAAGGAGAAGGGATTCTCCTAAGAGCAAAAGAATTGCAAGGGACAAAATATGTCCTCTGGATGATCAGTGTGGCAATGTATGTGTGAAGCCAAAAGAGATGGGGGAAGATCTTCAATGGATTTATTTTTTTGCATCTGTATTTACTTGGGTAAATACAGAGTTATAAGGAAAGATTGAATATGTTAGAACTTTATTCCCAAGTACGTAGAAGATGAGGGGAGATTTGATAGGGGTATACAAAATTATGGGGGATATAGATAAGGTAAATGCAAGCAGGATTTTTCCATGGAGGTTTAGTGAGACAACATAGAACATAGAGTAGTACAGCACATTACACCACAATGTTGTGCCGACCGTCAAACCCTGCCTCACATATAACCCCCCACTTTAAATTCCTCCATATACCTGTCTAGTAGTATCTTAAACTTCACTAGTGTATCTGCCTCCACCACTGACTTAGGCAGTGCATTCCACGCACCAACCATTCTCTGAGTGAAAAACCTTCCTTTAATATCCCCCTTGAACTTCCCTCCCCTTACCTGAAAGCCATGTCCTCTTGTACTGAGCAGTGGTGCCCTGGGGAAGAGGCGCTGGCTGTCTGCTCTGTCTATTCCTCTTAATATCTTGTACACCTCTATCATGTCTCCTCTCATCCTCCTCCTCTCCAAAGAGAAAAGCCCTAGCTCCCTTAATCTCTGATCATAATCCACACTCTCTAAACCAGGCAGCATCCTGGTAAATCTCCTCTGTACCCTTTCCAATGCTTCCACATCCTTCCTATAGTGAGGCGACCAGAACTGGACACAGCACTCCAAATGTGGCCTAACTAGAGTTTTATAGAGCTGCATCATTACATCGCGTCTCTTAAACTCTACCCCTCAACTTATGAAAGCTAACATCCCATAAGCTTTCTTAACTACCCTATCTACCTGTGAGGCAACTTTCATGGAACTGTGTTCATGTACCCCCAGATCCCTCTGCTCCTTCACACTACCAAGTATCCTGCCATTTACTTTGTACTCTGCCTTGGAGTTTGTCCTTCCAAAGTGTACCAACTCACACTTCTCTGGGTTGAACTCCATCTGCCACTTCTCAGCCCACTTCTGCATCCTATCAATGTCTCTCTGCAATCTTCAACAATCCTCTACACTATCTACAACACCACCAACCTTTGTGTCGTCTGCAAGCTTGCCAACCCACTCTTCTACCCCCACATCCAGGTCGTTAATAAAAATCACAAAAAGTGGAGGTCCCAGAGCAGATCTTTGTGGGACACCACTAGTCACAACCCTCCAATCTGAATGTACTCCCTCCACCACGACCCTCTGCCTTCTGCAGGCAAGCCAATTCTGAATCCACCTGGCCAAACTTCCCTGGATCCCATGCCTTCTGACTTTCTGAATAAGCCTACCATGTGGAACCTTGTCAAATGCCTTACTAAATCCATGTAGATCACGTCCACTGCACTACCCTCATCTATATGCCTGGTCACCTCCTCAAAGAACTCTATCAGGCTTGTTAGGCACAATCTGCCCTTCACAAAGCCATGTCCCTGATCATACCGTGTTTCTCTAAATGCCCATAGATCCTATCTCTAAGAATCTTTTCCAACAGCTTTCCCACTACAGACATAAGGCTCACTGGTCTATAATTACCTGGACTATCCCTACTACCTTTTTTTGAACAAGGGGACAACATTTGCCTCCCTCCAATCCTCTGGTACCATTCCCGTGGACAACGAGGACATAAAGATCCTAGCCAGAGGTTCAGCAATCTCTTCCTTTGCTTCGTGGAACAGCCTGGGGAATATTCCGTCAGGCCGCGGGGACTTATCTGTCCTAATGTATTTTAACAACTCCTAACACCTCCTCTCCCTTAATATCAACATGCTCCAGAACATCAACCTCACTCATATTGTCCTCACCGTCATCAAGTTCCCTCTCAGTTGTGAGTACCGAAGAGAAGTATTCATTGAGGACCTCGCTCACTTCCACAGCCTCCAGGCATATCTTCCCACTTTTATCTCTAATCGGTCCTACCCCTTCACTTCTGTCATCCTTTTGTTCTTCACATAATTGAAGAATGCCTTGGGGTTTTCCTTTACCCTACTTGCCAAGGCCTTTTCATGCCCCCTTCTTGCTCTTCTCAGCCTCTTCTTAAGCTCCTTTCTTGCTACCCTCTATTCCTCAATAGACTCATCTGATCCTTGCTTCCTAAACCTCATGTATGCCACCTTCTTCCACCTGACTAGATTTTCCACTTCACTTGTCACCCATGGTTCCTTCACCCTACCATTCTTTATCTTCCTCACCAGGACAAATTTATCCCGAACATCCTGCAAGAGATTCTTAAACATCGACCAAATGTCCATAGTACATTTCCCTGCAAAAACATCATCCCAATTCACATCCGGAAGTTCTAGCCTTATAGCCTCATAATTTGCCCTTCCCCAATTAAAAATTTTGCTGTCCTTTCTGATTCTATCCTTTTCCATGATAATGCTAAAGGTCAGGGAGTGGTGATCACTGTCCCCCAGATGCTCACCCACTGACAGATCTGACCCGATTCGTTACCTAATACTAGATCTAGTATGGCATTCCCCCTAGTCAGCCTGTCAACATACTGTGACAACAATCAGAGGTCATGGGTTAAGGGTGAAAGATGAAATGGGGAACATTAGGGGAAACATCTGTACTCAGAGGGTCATGACAATGTGGAATGAGCTGCCAGCACAAGTGGTGAATGTGATTTTGATTCCAATATTTAAGTGAAGTTTGGATAGGTACATGGATGGGAGGGTTATGGTCCAAGAGCAGACAGTTTAAATAGATCGGCATGGATTAGACAAGCCAAAGACCCTGTTTCTGTGCTGTACTTTTCTATGTCTCTATCTATAGGATCTAGTAGACAGTAAGGAAGGCTATCATGGCTTGCAGAGAGATCTACATCAGCTGGAAAAATGGTCTGAAACTGGCAGATGGAATCAAATGCAGACAAGTGTGAGATGTTGCAATTCGGTAGGACCAATCAGGGTAGCTCTTACACAGTGAACAGTAGAGCACTGAGGAAGGATCTGGGAATACAGGTCTGTAATTCATTGAAAGTGGCATCACAGATGGCGCCTGGAGGACCAGAGTGATAAGGAAAGACTGGATAGGTTAGAACTTTATTCCTTAGAATGTAGAAGATTGAGAGGTAATTCGATAGAGGTATACAAAATTGAGGTATATAGATAGGGTAAGTTCAAGCAGGTTTTTTCCACTGAAGTTGGGTGAGATTACAACCAGAAGTTTGGATCAGTACATGAATAGTAGGTGTTTGGAGGGCTATGGTTCTTTTGTAAGTCGATGGGAGTGAGCAACTTAAATGCTTTTGACATGGACCAAATGGGCTGAGGGTTCTGTTTCTGAGCTGTACTTCTCTATGACTCTATGAAGTAGTCATGTTCTCGGGAGAGGCACACCACAACAGTGACAGGAGATGAAAGAAAAAGTCGAAAATGCACGATTATGTCATTTTAATTAAGGAAAGTGATTGCTATTAGATGATGAGATAAGCATCAGGGTACAAATATTTGAAGTCTTGGACAAGAGATGTGGTGGAGGGATGGTTGGGGGGTTATAAGGAAGAATATTTTAACACAGTGAATGGTAATAGCCCAAGGGGCTGGAAGCAAAGGTGATTAATAACTTCAACGTGAATTGTATTGTCATTTGAGGGAAAGAAACTTCTGAAGCTGCAGGGATAGAATGAAGGAATGGGTCTGACTGTTTGTGGTACAGGGGGCTGGCATTGCTTCACTGGGCTGAATGGCCACACCTACCTTCTATGGCTCTTTGACCTGCCTATCTATTTTTTTAGTCTCTAAAGCTCTTGTGTTGAGGGATATGGGTATTCCTGTCCCACCACAGTTCATCCCTCCAGCACCTCTCGCTGCCCTGATATAGTTTTCATTCAGAACAGTCTTCCTCAAAGGTACAAAGCCAATACAAAGCCAATCACTGCTCTGCCTGTGATAACCAGAAAATGCACACAGTTGAGGACACTGCTCAGCACATCAAGTCAAGTCAAGTTTATTGTCATTTAACTATATATGTGTGTGTATATATATATATATATATTGTTTATAACCATATAATCTATATAGAAACAAAACAAAACAGCATTTCTCTGAACCAGGGTGTAAAGCACAGTAGTACACATAACACATGATAACTTATGAAACTAATAAAATCTACAGATGAATCACACATAAATAACAAACTAAAGTGCATAAATTAAATATTGTAAGATATGGAACAGATTAACCAGTGACACTTCAAATATGATGCGGCTGGGCATTCAGAAGCTTGATAACCTGGGAGAGAAAACTGTTTCCCATCCTGACCGTTCTTGATTTCATGCATCAGAGTCTCCTGCCTGATGGTAGAAAGCCAAAGAGGATGCTGGATGGATGGGTAGGATCCTTAATAATACTAAGGGCTCTGCATATGCAGCACTCCTGATAAATGTCCCCAGTGGATGGTAGGAAGACCAGTATGATCCGCTCAGCCACTCTCACAGTTCTTTGCAGGGATTTCTGGTCTGATGCTTGGCTGCTCCCAGACCAGATGGAGATGCAACTTGTCAGGAAGCTCTCAATGGTGCTCCCGTAAAACGCAGTTAAGATGGGGCTGGGGACCTTTGCTTGCCTGTATCTTCATAGCAAGTGGAGGTGTTGCTGTGCCTTCTTCTTTAGGGAGGTGATATTAAGGGACTAGGTGAGGTCATCCATGATGTAAACTACCAAGAACTTGGTATACTTAACTTTTTCTATGGAGGAAACATGTATTCATAGAGGGAATTTGTTCATCTGCATCTTCCTGAAGCTCACAATGATTTCTGGAATGTGGAATGTCTTGTCCACATTCAGGCTTAGGTTGTTCTTCTCACACCAATCCACCAGCCACTCCACTTGCTCTCTGTACTCTGTCTCGTCATTGTTCCTGATGAGGCCAACCACTGCTGTGTCATCCACAAACTTGGTGACACAGTTTGAGCTGAATCCTACAACAGTCATGCATCAGCAGAGAGAATAGAAGTGGGCTAAGTACGCAGCCTTGGGGGGAGCTCTAATTATTAGCGTAATGGGACAAGGGACTAGGGACTAGACAGGAGAAATCAGTCTCTCCTCTAAGAACTTTGTCTGTACTTCTCACTGCCTCAGTAAAGCAGTCAGCAGAATTAAAGACCTCACTTCTCCTGTCTCCCACTGGGTTGAAGCTCACCAGGCTCAAGGACAGCGTCTATCCTGCTGCTACAAGACTCTAGAGTAGACCTTTTGTCTGAGGAGATGGATTCTTGGCCTCACTATCTATCTCATTATGATCTTACACTATTGTTTACCTGCACTTTGCAGTAGCTCATACATTGTTACTTCAGTTCAGGCTTTTCATCGTATCTCAGTACATACCAGGGGTGATTGATAAGTTCGTGGTCTAAGGTAGAAGGAGTCAATTTTAGAAAAACTAGCACATTTATTTTTCCTACATTTATACACTTAGTCCAGCGGTCGTAGAGCATACGGATCCCTTCTTTGTAGAAATCCAGAAGTGGTCCACAGCAGGCATGATTGATAAGTTTGTGGCCCAAGATGAGTTATTAACTTCCTGCATTTTCACTGAGTTGAACTGCCTGTGCATGTAATGAGAGCTGTATAACTAATCTCCTTCTACCTTAGGCCACGAACTTATCAATCACCCCTGCTGTGAACCACCTGGAGGTCCAAGACGCTCTCGTTACATGCGCGTGCAGTTCAACTCGAGTGATCATGCAGAAAGTTTGAAGTTAATAACTCATCTCCTTCTACCTTAGGCCATGAACTTATCAATCACCCCCCCCCCCCCCCGTATGACAACTCTTTTCAAAATACCATTGGATATTTTTGAGATACTAGAGAAGAGGTAGGTGAAAGATTGTTGTGGGTTGATGGGTTTGTGAAGCTGAGGCTTCCAAGTTGATTTACGGATCATTAGAGCAGTTATCAGAAGCAGGATCCCGACTAAAATCTAGTGAAAGGCTGTAAATCCCTAAAATAAACCATTCTATTTATTGTAGCATGTAGCAAGGGGGGACATAGGGTCAGGAGAAGTAGAGTCTGTGTGGATAGAACTGAGGAACAGTAAGGGCAAAAGGACCCAAATGGGTGTTGTCTAGAGGCCACCAAACAGTAGCATGGATATTGGGTGCAAGTTGAATAGGGAGTTAACATTGGCGTGTGGCAAAGGTAATGTCGCAGTAGTTATGGGGGATTTCAACATGCAGGTGAACTGGGAGAATCAGGTTGGTGCTGGACCACAGGATAGGGAGTTTGTAGAGTGCCTACAGGATGCATTCTTGGAACAGCTTGTACGAGAGCCGACCAGGGACAAGACTATTCTGGATTTAGTGTTATGTAATGAACAGGATTTAATAAGTGATCTTGAAGTAAAGGAGCCATTAGGAGGTAGTGATCATAATATGATAAGTTTTTATCTGCAATTTGAGAAGGATAAGGGCAGCTCGGAGGTGTCAGTGTTGCAGTTGAACAGGGGAAACTATGGAGCCATGAGGGAGAAGCTGGCCAAAGTTGACTGGACGGATAGCCTAGCAGAAAAGACAGTGGAACAGCAATGGCAGGTATTCTTGGGAATAATGCACAAGGTGCAAAATCAGTTCATCCCCCAGAGAAGGAAGGATTCAAAGGGGGGAAAGGGGCCACAGTGGTTGGCAAAGGAAGTCAGAGATTGCATAGCATTAAAAAAAAAGGAAGTATGACGGAGCTAAGGTGAGTGGGAGGACAGATGATTGGGAAGTTTTTAAGGAACAACAGAACTTAACTGAAAAGACAATACGGGGAGAAAAAATGAGGTACGAACACAAGCTAGCCAGGAATATAAAGGAAGATAGCAAAAGCTTTTTTAGGTATGTGAAGAGAAAGAAGATAGTTAAGAACAATGTTGGGCCCTTGAAGAATGAATTGGGTGAAATTGTTATGGGAAACAGAGAAATGGCAGAAGAATTTAATGAGTACTTTAGATCTGTTTTCACTAAGGAAGACACAAGCAATCTCCCAGATGTTTTGATGGGCCAAGGACATAGGGTAACAGAGGAAATGAAACAGATTGACATTAGGAAGGAAACGGTGATGAGAAAACTGATGGGACTGAAGGCTGACAAATCCCCAGGTCCAGATGGTCTGCATCCTAGGGTACTAAAGGAGGTGGCTCTGGAAATCGCGGATGCATTGGTAATAATTTTCCAGTGTTCCTTAGATTCAGGATCAGTTCATGAGGATTGGAGAATGGCTAATGTTATCCCACTTTTTAAGAAAGGAGGGAGGGAGAAAACAGAGAACTATCGACCTGTCAGCCTGACATCGGTGGTGGGGATGATGCCAGAGTCCATTATTAAGGATGAAGTAGTGGCATATCTAGATAGCAGTGATAGGATTAGGCCGAGCCAGCATGGATTTACCAAGGGTAAATCATGCTTGACTAATCTGTTGGAGTTTTTCGAGGATGTAACCAGGAAGGGGGAGATCCAGTGGATGTAGTGTACCTCGATTTTCAGAAGGCATTTGATAAGGTCCCACATAGGAGACTGTGGGTAAAATCAAAGCTCAGGGCATCGGGGGGAAGACATTGACATGGATAGAAAACTGGTTTGCAGATAGAAAGCAAAGGGTAGCGGTGAATTGGTGTTTCTTGGAATGGCAGGTGCTGACTAGTGGGGTGCCACAGGACTCGGTATTGGGACCACAGCTGTTTACAATCAAAGATTTGGATGAAGGCATTGAAAATAACATCAGCAAATTTGCTGATGATACTAAGCTGGGTGGCAGTGTGACATGTGATGAGGATGTTAGGAGAATTCAGGGTGACTTGGATAGGCTGGGTGAGTGGGCAGATACTTGGCAGATGAAGTTTAATGTGAATAAGTGTGAGGTTATCTACTTTGGGAGTAAGAACAGGAAGGCAGATTATTATCTGAACGGTTAGGTAAGGGAGAAATACAAAGAGATCTCGGAGTCCTTGTTCATCAGTCACTGAAGGTGAATGAGCAAGTGCAGCAGGCAGTGAAGAAGGCTAATGGAATGTTGGCCTTTATTACAAAGGGAATTGAGTACAAGAGCAAGGAAATCCTCTTGCATTTGTACAGGGCCCTGGTGAGACCACACCTGGAGTATTGTGTACAGTTTTGGTCTCCAGGGTTAAGGAAGGACATCCTGGCTGTAGAGGAAGTGCAGCGT
Organism: Hypanus sabinus; assembly: GCF_030144855.1. Taxonomy (NCBI): domain Eukaryota; kingdom Metazoa; phylum Chordata; class Chondrichthyes; order Myliobatiformes; family Dasyatidae; genus Hypanus; species Hypanus sabinus. The sequence continues at coordinate 85,270,074 of NC_082722.1, forward strand.
AGATTCACGAGGTTAATTCCTGGGATGTCTGGACCATCTTACGCAGAGAGGTTAGAGAGACTGGGCTTGTATACGCTGGAATTAAGGAGATTGAGAGGGGATTGAAACATATAAGATTATTAAGGGATTGGACAAGATAGAGGCAGGAAATAAGTTCCAGATGCTGGGAGAGTCCAGTACCAGAGGGCATGGTTTGAGAATAAGGGGTAGGTCATTTAGGACAGAATTAAGGAAAAACTTCTTCTCCCAGAGAGTTGTGGGGGTCTGGAATGCACTGCCTCAGAAAGTAGTAGACACCAATTCTCTGGATGCTTTCAAGAAGGAGCTAGATAGATATCTTATGGATAGGGGAATCAAGGGATATGGGGACAAGGCAGGAACCGGGTATTGATAGTAGTTGATCAGCCATGATCTCAAAATGGTGGTGCAGGCTCAAAGGGCCGAATGGTCAACTTCTGCACCTATTGTCTATTGAGGCAGCGTTAGCTCTGCAGTTTTACATTTTTCATTCACTACTATTATTCTCAAACCATTTTGTGTCATGTTGAATAAATTATTCACAAAACAGTCAGCTTCACACATGGATGTACATGATCTGAGTTAATGAGTTTTATCCAGCGGGCACTCATTGGAAAGTCTCCCAACAATGTAAATCAATGCCCACTGATAATGCATTTGGCCATTCTGCTGCACTCTCATCAAACTGCTCACTGCAGTTATTCGGGAATAGAGAAGCCAGCTAGGCATTTCCTGTGATTCTCTTTCAACATTTTTATTAATTTCTACATAGAAGAATACAGAGTACAAGAAGATGTATATTATAAGTCAAAAGAAGGATAAAATATTATCAAATACAATATATCTCATTACCCTATATTCATGTAAATTAATTTAAATTATAATATTGAAATGTGCTAATTTTATAATTTTATTATACAAAAAAAAGAATCTAAGCCCAGTTTCCAGTGATTCAAGCTTATTGCAGTTATAGGTTATAGAAGGACAAGTTTTGGACCAATCTAATTCACAGAGAGATAATATGAATCGGAATCAGTTATTGTCACATCTAACAAGATACAGTGAAAAGTTTGTCTTGTATACTGTTTATACAGATCAGATCATTACACAGTGCGTTGTGTTTATTTTGTAATGACCGTAAGACATAATTTCCTGAGAACCTTCTCCCCAGTAATGGCAACTTCACACACTTCTGATCCCTGACACTCTGGAACTTTCACCATACTGCTAGTGTCTTCCACAGTGAAGACTGATGCAAAATATGTAGTTAGTTATCTGCCACTTCCTTGTCCCCCATTACTACTTCTCCAGCATTGTTTACCAGTAGTCCAATATGTATAGAATATAAGAGCAGGGATATGACGTTGAGGCTCTATAAAAAACTCGTGAGACCACACTTAAGAGTATTGCGTGCAGTTTTGGACTCCTTATTTTCTAAAGGATAAAACCGATATTGGAGAGGGTTCAGAGAAGATTCACGAGAACGATTCCGGGAATGAAAGGGTTACCATATGAGGAACATCTGGCAGCTCTTAGGCTGTATTCCCTGGAGTTCAGGAGAATGAGGGGGGATCCAGGAAGTATGCTGTGGATGAACCAGGAGGTATGTCGTCTGCTGAAGGCTAGATCTGTGGCAATTAAATCTGGCGACTAGGGCCTGAGCCAGAAAACCAAGCATGGTTTGTGGAGGGCTATTTCAAGGGCAAAGAGTCAATATCAAATGAGGTTTGCGATGACATCGGATATACAATGACTCTGGCAGGGTCTGCAAGACATTACTTCCTACAAAGTGAAACCCAATAGTATGAATTAGCAGTGATAGTTCACTAGCAGATGAACTCAGTGCCTTCTATGCACACTTTGAAAGGGAGAACGCAAGTACAGCTGTGAAGATCCCTGCTGCACCTGATGACCCTGTGATCTCCATCTCAGAGGCCAATGTTAGGCTGTCTTTAAAGAGAGTGAACCCTCGCAAGGCGGACGGTCCTGATGGAATACCTGGTAAGGCTCTGAAAACCTGTGCCAACCAACTAGCGGCAGTATTCAAGGACATTTTCAACCTCTCACTGCGATGAGCAGAAGTTCCCACTTGCTTCAAAAAGGCAACAATTATACTGGTGCCTAAGAAGAATAATGTGGGCTGCCTTAATGACTATTGCCTGGTAGCGCTCACATCTACAGTGATGAAATGCTTTGAGGGGTTGCTCATGACTAGACTGAACTCCTGCCTCAGCAAAGAACTGGACCCATTTGCAATTTGCCTATCGCCACAATAGGTCAACGGCAGATGCAATTTCAATGGCTCTCCAAATGGCTTTAGACCACCTGGACAACACAAACACCTACATCAGGATGTTGTTCAACTACTATAGCTCAGCATTTAATACCATCATTCCCACAAACCTGATTGAGAAGTTGCAGAACCTGGGCCTCTGTACCTCCCTCTGCAACTGGATCCTTGACTTCCTAACTGGAAGACTACAATTTGTGCGGATTGGTGATAACATCTCCTCCTCGCTGACGATCAAAACTGGCGCACCTCAGAGGTGTGTGCTTAGCCCACTGCTCTACTCTCTATATACACGACTGTGTGCCTAGGCATAGCACAATACCATCTATAAATTTGCTGACAATACAACCATTGTTGGTAGAATCTCAGAGGGTGATGAGAGGGCATACACAGGTGTACAGTGCTCTCCACTGTACACCTTGAGAATGCCATGGACCTGATCCTACACATCCCTGACCCAGTGAGGCAACATATTATTTGGGTGTCTCTATCGCGCCCACAGAACCTCGTCTCCATTCCTCTGACCAAGGAATCTCCTATCACCACTGCAGTCCTCTTTACCCCTCTTTTCTTCTGAGCCACAGCACCAGACTCAGTGCCAAAGACCGCTGTGGCTCGCCCCAGGAGGTCGTCCCCCTCAATAGTATCTGAAGGTGAATCTGAATTCCAAATTAAGTTTACAATCAGGTTAACTGTGATTTCACTGGCTGATGGGGCAAGATTGAATGGCTTGTCCTCTATATGAACAGGAGAGTGGCAATGGTGTGACACCACCATCTGTTGCTGAGAGCTGGTAGTTTGGTGCTGAATATTTCTTGAAATGGCTGGGAACATAGGAACAAAGGTATATTTATTTATTTATTATTAAAATATGTATACCATATACAACTGTGAAATTCATCCTTAAACAACTGGCTAACAATTTTGTCATTAAAATTCAAGGAAATGTTAATATTTGGCAAGAGACCTAGAACTGACCAAAACAATTTTGGGGATGTGAGAACAATGCAGAGGTTTCAAAAGGAGTGGGAAAACACAATACAAATGCAAAAAGAGAATAAGTGTAAAAATATCCACCAAAAAGCAGAAAGGCGGAGTATTTTTAATGATGGATTTCATAGTCAATGAGCTCAGGTGAGCTCACTTACTTTGAAATTCTTTATTAAATGAGCTCAATGTCTTCAATACTCACTCTGACTGTCAAAACATGGAGAAACCATCATGAACTCCCATAGCCCCCGATGATCCTGTGATTTCAATCTCTGAGGCCAAAGTATGAGCAGTCTTCAGGAGAGTGAACTGATGGAAAGCATCCAGCCTAGAGTGGTACCTGGCCAAGTACCAAGAACAGTGCTGATTAACTGGTTGGAGTGTTCACTGAGATCCTTAACCTCCTGCTTTGGCAGTCTGAGGTATCTAACTGCTTCAAGCAGGCTTCAATTATACTGGTACCTAAGAAGAAAGTTAACTATTGTCCAGTGGCACTTACATCCACAGTGATGAAGTGTTTTGAGAAGTTGGTGATGAAACATAAACTCCTGCCTGAGAAGTGACTTGGATCCACTTCAATTTGCCTACTGGCACAACAGGTTGACAGCAGCTGCCATCTCATTGGCTCTTCACTTAACCTTGTAATATCTAGACATCAAAGATGCATACATCAGGGTGCTTTTTATTGACTACAGCTCGGCATTCAATAAGATCATAAGACATAGGAGCAGAATTAAGCCATTTCGCCCAATGACAAGAGAAAATCTGCAGATGCTAGAAATTTGAGCACACAAAATGCTGGAGGAACTCAGCAGGCCAGGCAGCATCTACAGAAAAAAAAGTAAAGTTAACATTTCAGGCCAAAACCCTTTGGCAGGACTGGAGAAAAAACTATGCCTCAGCTTTTTTCCTTCTGTTATTTTGAACTTCTAGTATTAGTGGTTGGGGAAGTGTTGGAGTTTATCATTAAGGATGAGGTTTCTAGGTATTAGGAGACCAATGATAAAATCAGTCAAAATCAACATGGTTTCTGTAAAGGGAAATCTTGCCTGACAAATCTCTTGGAGTTCTTTGAGGAAGTAACAAGCAGTGTGGACAAAGGAGAGGCAGTGGATGTCATTTACTTGGATTTTCAGAAGTCGTTAGATAACTTGCCACACATTTGGCATTATAAGAAAGATACTGGCATAGATAGCGGAATGGCCAAAGGACGGGAGGCAGTGAGTGGGAATAAAGGGGGCCTTTTCTAGTTGGCTGACAGTGACTAGTCGTGTTCCTTAGGGGTCAGTATTGGGACTGCTGTTTTTCACATTGTTTGTCAATGATTTATATAATAGAATTGATGGCTTTGTGGCAAACTTTGTGGATTATTTGAAGATGGAGGAGGGGTAGGTAGTGCTGAGAAAGTAATGTGATTGCAGCAGGACTTAGACAAATTCAAAGAATGGGCAAACAATTGGAAGGTGGAATACAATGTTGGAAAATGTATGATAATGCATTTTGGTAAAAGGAACAATAGTGCAGACTATTATCTAAATGGGGAGAAGTTTCAAACACCGAAGTTCCTGTCAGGGTTAAAGGCAAAACAAATAAGAATACCTTGGTTCTCGAAGGATATTGGAACTCTGATAAAGAAGAAGAGAGAGATGTATAACATGTAAAGGCAACAGGGAGGAAATAAGATGCTTAAGGAGTATAAAAAGAGTAAGAAAATACTTAAGAAAGAAATCAGGAGGGCTAAAAGAAGACATGAGGTTGTTTTGCCAGTCAGAGTGAAGGATAATCCTAAGAGCTTCCACAGGTGTGTTAAGAGCAAAAGGATAGTAAGGGATAAAATTGGTCCTCATGAAGATCAGAGTGGTCGGCTATCTATGGAACCAAAAGAAATGGGAGAGATATTAAATGGGTTTTTTGCATCTGTATTTACTAAGGAAACTGGAATGGAGTCTATGAAAATAAGGCAAACAAGTAGGGAGGTCATGGAACTTATATAGATTAAAGAGGAGGAGGTGCTTGCTGTCTTGAGGCAAATCAGAGTAGATGAATCCCCAGGACCTGACAGGGTACTCCCTCAGACCTTGAGAGAGACTAGTGTTGAAATTGCAGGGGCCCTGGCAGAAATATTTAAAATGTCGATATCCACAGATCAGATGCCGGAGGATTGGAGGATAGCTCATGTAGTTCCATTGTTTAAAAAAGGCTCAAAAAGTGAGCCGGGAAATTATAGGTCGGTAAGTTTGACATCGGTAGTAGGTAAATTATTGGAAGGAATACTAAGAGATAGGATCTACAAGTATTTGGATAGACAGGGACTTATTAGAAACAGTCAGCATGGCTTTGTACGTGGTAGGCCATGTTTAACCAATCTATTAGAGTTTTTTGAGGAAGTTACCAGGAAAGTGGATGAAGGGAAGGCAGTGGATGTTGTATACATGGACTTCAGTGAGGCCTTTGACAAGGTCCCGCATAGGAGGTTAGTTAGGAAGATTCAGTTGCTAGGTATACATGGAGAGGTAGTAAACTGGATTAGACATTGGCTCAATGGAAGAAGTCAGAGAGTGGCAGTGGAGGATTGCTACTCTGAGTGGAGGCCTGTGACTAGTGGTGTGCCACAGGGATCATTGCTGGGTCCATTGTTATTTGTCATCTATATCAATGATCTGGATGATAATGTGGCAAATTGGATCAGCAAATTTGCTGATGAAACAAAGATTGGAGGTGTAGTGGACAGTGAGGAAGGTTTTCAAAGCTTGCAGAAGTATTTGGACTAGTTGGAGGAATGGGCAGAAAAATGGCAGATGGAGTTTAATGCGGACAAGTGTGAGGTATTGCACTTCAGAAGGTCAAACCAAGGTAGAACATACAAGGTAAATGGTAGGACACTGAGGAGTGCAGTACGAGGGATCTGGGAGTACAGATACATAATTCCCTAAGAGTGGCGTCACAAGTAGATGGGGTCGTAAAGAGAGCTTTTGGTACATTGGCCTTTATAAATCAAAGTATTGAGTATAAGAGTTGGAATGTAATGGTGAGGTTGTATAAGACATTGGTGAGACTGAATTTGGAGTATTGTGTGCAGTTTTGGTCACCTAATTACAGGAAGGATATTAATAAGGTTGAAAGAGTGCAGAGAAGGTTTACAAGGATGTTGCTGGGACTTGAGAAACTGAGTTACAGAGAAAGGTTGAATAGGTTAGGACTTTATTCCCTGGAGCGTAGGAGAATGAGGGGTAATTTGATAGAGGTGTATAAAATTATGATGGGTATAGATAGAGTGAATGCAAGCAGGCTTTTTCCATTGAGGCCAGGGGAGAAAAAAACCGGTCATGGGTTAAGGGCGAAGGGGGAAAAGTTTAAAGGGAACATTAGGGGGGGCTTCTTCACGTAGAGAGTGGTGGGAGTGTGGAATGAGCTGCCAGATGAAGTGGTGAAGGCTTTTGACATTTAAGAAAAACTTGGACAGGTATATGGATGAGAGGGATTTGGAGGGATATGGCCCAGGTGCAAGTCAGTGGGACTAGGCAGAAAAATGGTTTGGAACAGCCAAGAAGGGCCAAAAGGCCTGTTTCTGTGCTGTAATGTTCTATGGTTCTATGGTACCAGAGGTGCAGAGGGACTTAAGAGTCCTCATGCAAGGCTCCCTGAAGATTAATTTACAGGTTGAGTCTGTGGTAAATAAGGCAGCTACAATGTTGCCATTTATTTCAAGGGGAATAGAATGTAAAAGCAAGGAGATAATGCTGAGCCTTTATAAGACACTAGTCAGGTTGCACTTGGAGTACTGTCAACAGTTTTGGGCCCCATATCTTAGAAGGGATGTGTTCTTATTGGAGAGAGTCCAGAGGAGGTTCATGAGGATGATTTCAGGAATGAAGGGATTAACATATGAGGAGCATTTGGCAGCTTTGGGCCTGTACTCACTAGAATTTAGAGGAATGCGAGAGGGATCTCATTGAAACCTACCGAATGTTGAAAGGATCAGATAGGGTGAATTTAGAGAGGATGTTTCCTATGGCGGCAGTATCCAGAACTAGAGGGCATGGCCTCAAAATTGAAGGGGCACCCCTTTAGAACAGAGGTAAAGAGGATTTTTTTTAGCCAGAGAGTAGTAAATCTGTGGACTGCTCTGCCACAGACTGTGGTTGAGGTCAAGTCCGTGCATATACTTAAGGCTGAAGTTGATGAAGTTCCTGATTGGTCAGGGCATCAAAGGACATGGTGAGAAGGCAGGTGTATGGGGTTGAGGGGGATCTGGGGTCAGTCATGATGGAATGGTGGAGCAGAGTTGATGGAATGAATGGCCTAATTCTACTCCTATGTCTTATGGTCTAAGCCTCCTTAATATAAAAACATAAAAATTAGGAGCAGGAGGCCATCTGGCCCATCAAGCCTGCTCCACCATTCAATAAGATCATGGATGATCTGACCATCGACTCATCTCTGCCTACCTGCCTTTTCCCCCTAACTCTTAATTCCCCTACTGTGCAAAATGCTATCCAACCTTGTCTTAAATATATTTACTGAGATTGTTTCCACTGCTTTATTGGGCAGAGAAATCCAGAGATCCACCACTCTTTGGGCAAAGAAGTTCCTCCTCACATCTGTCCTCAGTTTACGCCCTGAATCTTGAGGATGTTAACCACCTTATCAACCTGTGTAGTTACTTTCAAGGAGCTATGAACTTGGATCCCTAGATCCTTCTGCTCAGTAACGCTGTTAAGGATCTTACCCTTAACAATCTACTGTCTCCTTGCATTTGCTCTACATATTTATTTAGTTTAAACTCCATCTGCCATTTCCCTACCCATATCTGCAACTGATCTAAATTGTGCTATATTCTTTGCCAGTCTTCTACACTATCCATAACTCTATCAATCCCGGTGTTATCTGCATATTTACTAATCCACCCATCTACATTTTCATCCAGGTCACTTATACATAACAAACTGCAGAGGTCCCAGCACAGATCCCTGCAGAACTCCACTTATTACAGACCTTCCCCACTACCCTCTGTCTGCTATGGGCAAGCCAGTTCTGAATCCAAGCAGCCAATTCATCATGGATCCCACGCATCTTAATCTTCAGGAGTAGCCTCCCATGAGGGACTTCGTCAAACGCCTTACTAAAGTTTATGTAGACAATATCCACTCCCCCCCTCATTGATCTCTCGTTATCTTATCTAAAAAACAATGTGTATATATAAATAATCCAGTAGCTCTGGCAGAAAGAAAGTCAATATTGAATATTAATGGTCTTTCCAATTGAGCTGAAGCAGTTTCTTTCCAAAGACACTGCCTGACCTGTTGACTATCCCTAGAATTGTTTTTAGCTTAGATGAACATTATCTGTATTTTAAGTTTCTCATGGTAACAACTGGAAGTATGATATAACATGGGCCTTGTGCAGGCAGATATGATTAGTTTAGATTACAACAGGATTTGGATCATCTGGGAAATTGGGACCAGGATTGGCTGATGGATTTTAACTTTGACAATGCGATTTTTGGTCAGTTGGAGATCAATCATCTCATCCTCAGGACATCACTGTAGGAGTTCGTCAGGGAAGTGTCCTGGGACCAACTATCTTCAGCTGCTTCATTAATGACCTTCCTTCTGTCAGAAGTGGGGATGTTCACAGATGGCTGCTCAATGTTCTGCATCATTCATGATTCCTCAGATAGTGAAGCAGTTCATACCCAAATGCTGAGGACCTGGACAATATCCAGGCTTGGGCTGACAAGTGGCAAGTAACATTCGGTCCACACAGGTGCCAGGCAATGACCATCTCCAACAAGAGAGACACTAACCACTGTCCCTTGACATTCAGTGGCATCACCATCACTGAATCCCCTACTATCAACATCCTGGGGGTTACCATTGACAGGAAACTGAACTGGTCTAGCCATATAAACACTGTGGCCACCAGAGCAGGTCAAAGTCTAGGAATCCTGTGGCATGTAACTCATCTCCTGACTCCCCAAAGCCAGTCCACCATCTACAAGGCTCAGGTCAGGAATGTAATGGAATACTCACCACTCGCCTGGATCAACACTCAGGAAGTTTGACACCAGCCAGTACAAGGCAGCCACTTGACTGATACCCTTCCACAAGCTTCCAATCCTCCACCATCGACGAACAGTCTGCACTATCCACAAGATGTATTGCAACTACACACCGAGGTTTCTAAGGCAGCTCCTTCTAGACCCACAACCACTACCTTCTAGAAGGACGAGAACAGCAGATACCTGGGAACACCACCACTTGGAAATTCCCCTCCAAGTCACTCAGCATCCTGACTTGGAAACATATCACCGTTCCTTCATTATCGCTGAGTCAAAATCATGGTATTTCCTCCCTAACAGCACTGTGGGTATAGCAGTTCAGGAAGGCAGTTCATCACCACCTTCTCAAGGGCAAGTAGGGATGGACAATAAATGCTGGCTTTGCTGGCAGCATCCACATTCTGTAAATGAATAAATAAAAATGAATAAATAAACCAGAGTAGGACTTGTACACTGCCTTAGGAAGGAAATCATTAAGCCAGAAAAAGTGCAGAAAAGATTCATGAAGGTGTTATGAGGTATGTAGGGCTAGAGTCATATGAAGAAACTGAATAGGCTAGTGTTCTTTCTTCCTAGAGAATAGGAGGCTGAGGGTGATCTTAGGGAAGTTTTATAAAGTCTTGAGGGATATAGATAAGATATAACCATATAACAATTACAGCATGGAAACAGGCCATCTTGGCCCATCTAGTCTGTGCCGATGAAGCATCACTGTCTTGTTTCTCAAGATAGGAAATCTAGATCTAGAGGTCATAGATTTAATATGAGAGGGGAAGAACAAGAAGAGGATATCAGGTGGAACACAGCAGGCCAGGCAGCATCTATAAGGAGAAGCACTGTTGACGTTTTGGGCCAAGACCCTCCTTATAGATGCTGCTTGGCCTGCTGTGTTCCACCAGCATTTTGTGTGTGTTGTTTGAATTTCCAGCATCTGCAGATTTCCTTGTGTGAGGACATTAGGTGCTCACTTACCACATAGAGGTTGTGGTTAGCAACACCCACAAAATGCTGGTGGAACACAGCAGGTCAGGCAGCATCTATGGAAAGAAGTACAGTCGACATTTCAGGCCGAGACCCTTTGTGAGTCTTGATGAAGGGTTTCGGCCCGAAACATCGACTGTACTTATTTCCATAGATGCTGCCTGGCCTGCTTGAATTTCCAGCATCTGCAGATTTCCTTGTGTTTGAGGTTGTGGTTATATGGAATGAGCTGCCAGAGGAAGAGGTTTAGTGGGTACAAATAAAATGCATTTGGACAGGTAGAAAGGGAAAAGGCACTAGCTCAGGTAGGCACCTTGGTTAGCATGGATGAGTTGGGCTAAAGGGTCCTTTATTGAACTATTTGTCTATTCCTCTTATCATTTTATATGGAGCTACGGATCCTTCTCCCCATGAAGGAACTGTCAAATACTAGATATCCAAGAACACAGTGGGAGGCTGGAGAAGGAATTGTGAGAGCCCTGGCTGAGATATTTGCATTATTGTTAGCCACAGCTGAGGTGCCAGCAGAGTGAAGGGTAGCCAATGTTGTGCCTTTATTTAAGGAGGATGGGGAACTATAGATCTGTAAAATGCACATAAGTGATCGGTAAGTCACTGGAGAAGATTCTGAGGGATACTATATATGTACATCTGGAAAGGTTGATTAGGAGTAGTCAGCATGACTTTGTGTGTGAGAAAGAGTATCATATCTTATCAATTTGATTATTGTGATGAGGTGACCAGGAAAGTTGATGAGTGGAGGGTAGTAGGCATGGTCTATATGAACATCAGTAAGGCCTTTGCTAAGATTCCATATAGCAAGCTGCTCTGGAAGGTTAAATTACATGGATTCCAGGAAGAACTGACTAATGGAATACACAGGTAGAATTCAGAGAGTGAGGGTAGAATGCTGTTTCTTGGACTGGAGGCCCATGATTAGTGGTATATAGGGACAATGGAGTACAAATACATGACGAAGCTAAAGTGGAGTCATGGATGACAGGGTAGTGAAGAAGGCTTCTGGCAGTCTAAGTTGGGAAGTTGCGGAGGGGGGGAGCTGTCAGCAGTGGAACACCTCATAATTATTTTTCTTTTTAAGCCCATTCCTTCTACTGGGGCATAGGCCGCGAACAACAGCTCACTGAGATCTGTCCTGGGACAGGCTTTCAGTCTTTCAAGGTATAGCCCATCAAAGATCCATCCTCTCTGAGGGAATGAGGTCTTTGGAACTTCTGTTGGCATTTCTTTTGTGCTGGGTTTTTACAGGATGGGCTTGCTAGCCCCATGTCCAACCTTCTCTTTTGTACAGCTGGGTTTGGGATCATCCATGGTGGAGTTAACATCTCAGACTTATCTGCATTAAATTCCAGTTGCCCCTATAACTCTTGATCTCACTACCAGCATCTATTCTCAGTATATTAGAAATATATTAGAAATCTGTTTCGAATGAACTGACAATCTGCTGTCATTTTCTATTAGGTATGTGACTCAGACACTGTGTTAGATCCAGCCTGCACTGCAGAGATGGTGAGAGTCCTGGATGGAGACCCCAGTGTAGGGGGAGTGGGTGGCGACGTGCAGGTCAGTATTAACTCTTGTCAGTATCTGAACTGCTCCAATCTTTTCCCTTCGATGATAAGCCAGAAAAACATCCATGATGCTGTGCCAAGGATTACTGCTCTCCAATCCTTTCCTTCTATACCTTAGTTTCTGCAGCCTTCTCACTATTATTCAAACTCTGGCCCAATCTCTGGGTATCTCACCCCTACATTGAACCTCTATTAAGTGACCCTGACACATTTGGCTGGCCAGAATGCCTTCTACAGTGCTTTTACTGATTTCAGAAACAAGAAACTACAGATGCTGGAATCTGGAGTAGAAACAAAACTGCAGAAGATCGTGAATATAGGAAGGAAGCTGAAAAGCAGAACATAAAGGGTAGATACCTCTGGATTGCTGTCTCTGCCATGTTCCAGTGAGGGTAAAATAGGATGTTATGGCAGATGAATGTGTGACTGAAGAATTGGTGTAGGAGGCAGGATTTCAGATTTGTGGATTATTGGGATATTCTCTTCTGACCTGTACAAAAGGGACAGATTACACCCAAACCCGAGAGGACCAACATTCCTGCAAAGAGATTTGCTAGAGCTGTTGGAGAGGGTTTAAATTAGTTTGGCAGGGAGATGGGTACCAGATAGGGCTGAGGATGGGGCAGTTGGTATGCAGGTAGAGAGGCTGAGGAAAGAAAGGCAGTGTATACAGTATAATATAAGCATGTTCATTTGAATGGGTTGAAATGTGTTTATTTTCATGTGAGAAGTATCGGGAACAAGGGTGATGAAGTTAGAGCATGGATTAGTACATGGAACTACAATGGCATGGACATTTGCTGTTAGCAGGGCAGGACTCAATGGGCCAGATGGCCTAATTCTGCTCCTATGTCTTATGGAATGGTTGTTGAATGTTCCAGGTTAAGAAGTTTCAAACATCTTAAGGGAGGATGGTGAAAGAGGTTGGGGGGGGGGGGGGGGGGAAAGGACTGGCATTGCTAATCAAAGATATCCTGGAGTAATTATCTACTGAGATGGTGTGGGTGGAAGTCAGAAACAAGAAGACAGGAAGGGAGCAATCACTCTATTGGGAGTATTCTATAGACCCTCCCCTCACTCACCCCAATAGCAGCAGATCGGAAGGCAGATTTTTGAAAGGTGCCAAAATGACAAGATTTTTGTCAGGGTGACTTCAAATTTAGTAATATTTATTGTCTGATGATTAAAGACCCGAAACATCCTACGACCCTGAGTCCAAGTAGCACCAGAAGGTGTGTTCTACAACTACAAATAACTATTGGGTTCTCCTTAGTGCAAAAGGTTTAGATGAGGCAGGATTTGTTAGGTATGTGCAGAAAAGATTCCTGACACAGTCTGAGGATGGGCAGACTACAGCACAAACCTCACTGCATCTGATATTCAGCAATGAGCCGGGTCAGGTGTCAGATCTCTTGGTGGGTAAGCATTTTGGAGACGGTGACCACAACAGCCTGACCTTAATCATAACCGTAAAGAAATAGGAATAGATAGTATGGTGAAGTATTTCAGTGGGGGAGGGGAATTAAAATGCTATTTATTAAAAATTAAAATAACAAATTAAAATAAGTTGGAAATGGATATGCTCAAGGAAATGCAAAACAGAAATATGGAGTCCCTTTAGGGAATATTTGCATGGAGTTCTGGATAGAGTTATAAGGAGCTGGAAGAGAACGTGAGAAGGCCTTGGCAAGTAGCATTAAGAAAAAAGTTATGTACATGAGTCTGACTGTGACTTAGAAAGAAAGGGTGGAAGAAAAGGTCCAGTTGAAGTGATAGGGGATTCTATAGCGAGGGGAACAGAAAGGAGGTTCTATGGACAAAAATGAGATTCCTCAATGGTTTGATGCCTCCCGGGTGTCAGGGTCCAGGGCATCTCGGATTCAGTGAGTTCAGGAAGTTAGGTGGTAAGTTAAAGGACAGGAGGACAGGACTTCCAGGGTTGTGATCTCAAGATTACTACCTGTGCCACATGCTACTGGGCCAGAAATAATAAGACCATACACTTTAATATGTGGCTAAGGAGCTGGTATAGGAGGGAGGACATAAGATTTTTGATCTTTGGGCTTTCTTCCAGGGAAGGGGGACCTGTATAGAAGAGACGGTTTGCACCTGAACTGGAGGGGGGAACTAATATCCTAGTGAGAAGATTTGCTTGTTTGGCATAGGGTGGGGATTTTTTTTTTTAACCAGAGCTACAGGAGGATGGGAAACAGGGTGGCAGAACAGAAAATGAAGAGGTTGTGGAAATGTTGAGATCTCAGACAAAGTCAGGAATCAAAAGGTTGAGCATGGTGTGACTAATATCCTGAGATATTTCAATGCTGGAAGTATTGATAGAAAGGCAGATGAGCTCAGGGTATGGATTTGTACATGGAATTATATTGTAGCCATAAGTGAGACTTGGCTACAGGAGGGGTAGAGCTGGTAGTTCAATATTCTAAACAAGAGAAAATCTGCAGATGCTGGTAATCAAAGCAACATACATAAAATGCTGGAAGAACTCAGCAGGCCAGGCAACATTTGTGGAAAAGAGTACAGTCGATATTTTGAGTCGAGACCCTTCATCGGGACTGGAGGAAAAAGATAAGGAGTCAAAATAAGAAAGTGGGGAGAGGGAAGGAAGAACCACAAGGTGGCAGGTAAAACTGGGTTTGGGGGGAGGTGGTGGTGAAGTGAAGAGCTGGGAAATGATTGGTGAAAGAGATACAGGCTGGAGATGCAGGGAATCTGATAAGGAGAGGACAGAAGGCCATAGAAGAACGAAATAGGGGAGGAGCACCAATGGGAGGTGATAGGCAAGTAAGGAGATAAGGTGAGAGAGAGAAATGGGAATGGGGAATGGTGAACGGTGGGGACATTACCAAAAGTTTGAGAAATCGATGTTCAGCCCATCAGGTTGGAGGCTACCTAGATGGAATACAAGGTGTTGCTCCTATAACCTGAGTGTGGCCTCACTGCAGCAGTAGAGGAGGCCATAGACTGACATGTCAGAATGGAAATTGGAATTAAAATGAGTGGCCATTGGGAGATCCACTTTTTCTGGCGGATGGAGCAGGGTGTTTGGCAAAGCAGTCTCCCAATCTGTGTTGGGTCTCCCTGACATACAGGAGGCCACACCAGGAGCAACAGATACAGTACATGACCCAACAGACTCACAGGTGGAGTGTTGCCTCACCTGGAAGGACTGTTTGGGGCCTTAAGTGGTAGTGAGGGAGGAGATGTAGCACTTGTTCTGCTTGCAAGGATAAGTTCTAGAAGGGAGATCAATATTCTGATGTTCCATTGGTTTAGATGTGATGGAGTGGAAGGGGCTAAAGAGGGAGGGGTGACATTACTAGTTAGGGAAAATGTCAAGGCAGTGCTCAGCCAGGACAGGCTGGAGAACTCATCTAGTAACGTTTTATGGGTGGAACTGAGAGTAAGAATGGTATGACCATGTTAATGGACCTATATTAGAGATCACCTAACTGTCTGCAAGATTTAGGGAACAGATTTGTAGAGAGATTACAGACTGTTGTAAGAAAAATACAGTTGGTATCACAGGTGATTTTAATCTTCCACATACTGACTGGGACTTCCATACTGTAAAAGGACTAGATGGGATGGAGTTGTCAAACGTGTTCAAGAAAGTTTCCTTAATCAGTTCATAGAAGGCCCAACAAGAGAATGTGCAATACTTGATATGCTATTAGGGGATGAGACAGGGCAGGTGACAGAAGTTTGCATAGGGGAACACTTTGCACCTTAGTGCCATTAGTTTCAAAGCAAAATGCAAAGATAGGTGTGGTCTGTGGGTTGTGATTCTAAATTGAAGAATTGGTGTTATCAGAAAGGATCTGGCAAGCGTGGATTGGGACAGGCTGTTTTCTGGCAAAGGTGAACTTGGTAAGTGGGAGGCCTTCAAAAGTGAACTTTTGAGAGTACAAAGATTGTACGTCTGTCAGAATAAAAGATAAAGATACCAGGTTTAGGGAACCTTTGCTTTCAATAGATATTGAGGCCCTGGCTAAGAAAAAAAGGTACGTAGCAGGTATAGAGATAGGAACAAATGAAGTGCTTATTGAGTAAAAGAAGTACAAGAGAATACTTAAGAAAGAAATCAGGAGGGCTAAAAGAAGGCATGAGGTTGCCTTAGCTAACAAGGTGAAGGAGAATCCTAAGGGATTCTACAGATATGTTAAGAGCAAAAGGGTTGCAAGGGACAAAATTGGTCCTCTGTAAGACCAGAACAGTAATCCATGGGTGGAGCTAAAGCAGTTGGGGGCCATCATAAATAATTCTTTTTTGCTTCTGCACTTACTCAGGAGACAGACACCAGTCTATAGAAGTGAGGCAAAACAACTGCGAGGTCATGGACCCTACACAGGTGTTTGCTGTCTTGAGGCAAATTAGGGTGGATAAATCCCCTGGGCCTGACAAGGTGTCCCCTTGGACCCTGTGGTAGGCAAGTGCAGAAATTGCAGGGACCTAGCAGAGATACTTAAGTCGCCCTTCGTGACAGGTGATGCACCGAAGGATAGGAGGCTAGCTAACGTTGTTCCTTTGTTTAAGAAAGGCTCTAAAAATAAACCAGGGAATTATAGGTCGGTGATCCTGATATCAATAGTGGGAAAATTATTGGAAGGTATTCTAAGGGACCAGGTATATAAATATCTGGGGAGACATGGACTGACTAAGGATGGACAGCATGGCTTTGTGCATGCCAGGTCATGCCTAACCAATCTTATAGAGTTTTACAAGAAAGTTACCAGGACAGTTGATGAAGGCAAGGCAGTGGAAGTTGTCTATGTAGACTTTAGCAAAGCATTTGATAAGGTCCATATAGGAGGCTGGTCAGGAAGGTTCAGTTGCTCAGCATTCAGGATGAGGTAGTAAATTGGATTGGACATTGGCTTTGTGGGAGAAACCAGAGAGTGGTAGTAGGTGGTTGCCTCTTTAACTGGAGGCCTGTGACTAGTGGTGTGCTGCAGGGATGGGTGCTGGGTCTGTTGTTTGTCATCTATATCATGATCTGGATGATAATGTGGTTAACTAGCTCAGCAAATTTGCGGATGACACCAGGATTGGGGGTGTAGTGGACAGCGAGGAACAATGTCATGGCTTGCAGCAGGATCTGGAACAGATGGAAAAATGAGCTGAAAAATGGCAGATGGAATTTAATGCGGACAAGTGCGAGGTGTTGCACTTTGGAAGGATCAAGCAGGGTAGGTCTTACACAGTAGGTCACTGAGGAGTGCAGTAGAACAAAAGGATCCAGGAATACAGGTCCATAATTCATTGAAAGTGGGGGCACAGGTAGGTGGGGTTATAAAGAAAGCTTTTGCCACATTTGCCTTCATAAATCAAAGCAATAAGTACAGAAGATGGGATGTTATGTTGAAGTTATATAAGGTGTTGGTGTGGCTAAATTTGGAGTATTGTGTGCAGTTTTAGTCACCTTTCTGCAGGACCTAGGTTATAAGAGTAGACTGAATAGGTTAGGATTTTATTCCTTGGAACATAGAAGATTGAGGAGAGATTTGATAGAGGTATACAAAATTGTTAGGGGCATAGATAAAGTAAATACAAACAGGCTTTTCCGCTGAGGTTGAGTGACACTACAAATAGAGATCACGGGTAAAGGGTGAAAGGTGAAAAGTTTAGCAGGAACATGAGGGGAAACTTAGTCACTCAGTGGGTAGTGAGAGTGGGGAACGAGCTGCCAACATGACTGGTGCATGCAAACTCAATCTCAACATCTAAGTGAAGTTTGAACAGGTACATGGGTGGTAGGTGAATGGAGGGCTATGGTCTGGGTGCAGGTCAAGGGAGTAGGCAGTTTAAATAGTTTGGCATGGACTAAATGGGCCAAAGGGTTTGTTTTTGTGCTGTACTTTTCTATGACTCAGTAATGGGATGACTAGAGTAAGGATAACACCAATCAGAGATACAAGAAGAAATGTAAACACGAAGTACACTGCAGATGCTGTGGTCAAAGCAACATGTACAACAAGCTGGAGGAACTCAGCAGTTGGGCAGTATCTGTGGAAACGAGCAGTCAATGTTTCCACGGATGCTGCCCGATCTGCTGAGTTCCTTCAGCTTGTTGTATGTGTTGCATAAGAAATGTGGCTGGAGTTGGAGGTAGGGGAGCACCTTAATGATTACTTTGCTTTGGTAGTTGCCAGTGAGAAAGGGCCTTGATGAATATGAGGTCAGCATAGAACAGGCTGGATAATGTCAAGATTAAGAAAGAAGGAGTATTAGAACTTCAGAAAAATGTTAGTATAGATAAGTCCTCAGGGTTGGACAGAATAAACCCCAGGTTACTACGAAGAACAAGGAAAGAGTTTGCTGCACTTTTGGCAATGATCTTTTTGTCCTCATGGGCCATGGGGGTGTATAAGATAATAAGCACAGATCAAATGGACAACCAGTGCCTTTTTTCCAAGGCAGAAATGACTAATACTGGAGGACATACTTTTAAGGTAATTAGCATAAGTATGGGCGGGGGATATCAGAGATAGGTTTTTTACAGAGAGTGGTGAGTGCATGGAATGTCATTCCAGAGGTGGTGGTAGAGGCAGATACTTTGGAGCCATTTAACAGACTCTTAGATAGGCACACAGATGAAAGAAAACAATGGAGGGCTATGTAGGAAGGAAAAGTTAGATTAACCTTGGTGTAGGTTAAAGGGCTAGCACAACATCAAGGGCCAAAGGGCTCGTATTGGTCTACAATGTACAGTATAACTCTACCCTGCTCTGCCTGCCCACAGATCCTGAACCAGTACGACTCCTGGATCTCCTTCCTCAGCAGTGTGCGCTACTGGATGGCCTTCAATGTGGAGCGTGCCTGTCAGTCATACTTTGGGTGTGTTCAGTGTATCAGTGGCCCACTGGGCATGTACCGTAATTCACTGCTGCGCATCTTCCTGCACGACTGGTACAGTCAGCACTTCCTGGGCTCCAAGTGCAGCTTCGGAGACGACCGCCACCTCACCAACCGTGTGCTTAATCTGGGCTTTAAGACCAAGTTCACAGCCCGTTCCCGGTGCTTGACTGAGACGCCGAGCCGCTACCTTCGCTGGCTCAACCAGCAGACACGTTGGAGCAAGTCCTATTTCCGTGAGTGGCTGTATGGTGCACTCTGCTTCCACAAGCACCATCCCTGGATGACCTACGAGGCTGTGGTTAGTGGCTTCTTCCCCTTCTTTCTGATCAGCACCGTCATGCAGCTGTTCTATCGTGGACGGCTCTGGAACATCCTGCTCTTCCTGTTGGCTGTGCAAGGGGTGGGGGTACTGAAGGCGGCTCTGGCCTGCCTGCTGCGCGGCTCAGCACACATGCTCTTTCTGTCCCTCTACTCGTTGCTCTACATGTCCAGCCTGTTGCCAGCCAAACTCTTTGCCCTGCTAACCATCAACCGACCTGGCTGGGGAACATCGGGCCGCCGCAAGCTGGTGGTGAACCTGGTGGGATTGCTGCCTGTCTCTGTTTGGTTTGGCGTACTGGCCGGGGGCCTGGCCTACACCATCTACCAGGAGAGCCAGCGTCCACTGCCCGATACTGAAAGGCCCTTTCTCATCGCCGGCTCTGCTATCTATGCTTGCTACTGGCTGCTGCTACTTGTCCTCTACCTGGCCATCGTGGCTAAGCCGTGCCGCCACAAGCAGCAACGTTGCGACCTGGCCCTGCTGGAGGCCTGAGGCCTGACCTGTGCTGAGTATCCCAGGGCTGAGGGCTTGGCTTGGCCCATGTAATGGCCCCCTGCACCTGGGAAATAAATCCTTCAATGCTGAAGCCAAAGGCACCAAACAATACTCCCAGTGCAGTCGCACTGAGAGTGGGTGTTTACCCAGCACTATGTTCTGCTGAGCAGGTTGGAGCATCAGTTCTAACTGCATTGATACAGGAAATTACTTTCAATTTGCAGTTGACATCAACCTGGCTCTGCTGGGGTTCCCACACCTTTCTCACTGCTGGGGAGCTGAGCCAACAACTGCCACCTCTTTTGCAATATTGCTGTTCTTAAAATGTAAATTATTTTTGTACAAATGGACAAAATTAAGTGTTTAAGCTACAGCTAGACTTACAGGAAGTGAATGAGTTTTACAATTTGTACAACTGTGATGGTGTAAAGTCATGACGTTAATCCTGAGTGAACTTGATGCTTGTCCTGTGGAAGGAGGCTTGTATCAAAAATTTCTACTGATTTACGATCACTTTGTATTCTGGCTCAGAAGAACTTTTATCAAAATAAAGATTAAAATGTATGAAGTCAACTATTGATGTCACCTATTCATCTTTTCAAATCATGGTATTTTATTTAGAGATACAGCGTAGCAACCCACCTATTTAACCCTGGCCTAATCACACAATAATTTGCAATGATTAATCAGCCTACTAACTGTGGGAGGAATCCAGAGCACCTAGAGGAAACCCACATGATCATGGGATGTGCTGACTTACTGACAGAGGACATTGGAACTGAACTCTGAATTCCGACATCCCAAGCTATAATACTGTCATTCTAATTGCTACATTATCTGAATTACCAAAAAGTGAACTATAAAATGAGAAATAAATAAAATGCAGAAGAAACAGAACAGCTCATGCAGCAATTGTCCACAGCACAGAACCAGGCCTTTTAGCCCATAATACTGTGCTGGACTAATTAAGTGATCAAATGTCCAAATGAACTAATTTCTTCTACCTACACAATGTCCATATCCCTCTATTTCTGCATATTCATGTGCCTATCTAAGAGTCTCTTGAATACTACTGCTGTATATCCTGCCACCACCACTCCTAGCAGTGCATTTCAGGCACCCACTCAGTTTAAAAAAAATAATGCCCCACATATATCCTTTGAATTTACCCCACTCACCTTAAATGCTTGCTGCCTGCTATTAGATGTTTCAACCCTGGGGAAAAGATACTAGCTCTCTATCTATATTTGCCTTTCATAAACCTCTATCGGATCTCCCCTCAGCCTCTTCTGATCCTGAGAAAACAACCCCAAGATTGCCTGACCTTCCCTTCTAGCATATGACCCCTAATCCAGGCAGCATCCTCGCAAACTTCTTCTCCACCCACTCCAAAGCCTCCACATCCTTCTTATAATGGGGTGACCAGAACTGTCTGCAATACTCCAGATGTGGCCTCACCAAAGTTTTATAAAGCTGCGGCATAACCTTCTGACACTTGAACTCAGTGCCTCAAGTAATAAAAGCAAGCATGTCTTACACCCCTCAACCTGAACAACTATTTTCAGTGAAATATGAACTTGAACCCAAAATCCCTCTGTACCTTAGCACTGTTAATGTTCTTACCATTAACTGTGTACTGTCCCTCTACATTAGATCTCCCGAAGTGCAACATGTCACAACTGGCTGGATTGAACTCCACCTGCCTTTTCTCCACCCATATCTGCAAATTATCCACATCCCAATGTATTCTTTGCCAGTCTTCAACGCTATCTACACCACCACCAGTCTTTGTATCACCTCTGAACTTACTAACCCAACCATCAACATTTCCATCAAGGTCACATATATAATCACAGACAGCAGAGGTCCCAGTATGGATCCCTGCAGAACCTCCAGCCAGAATAAGACCCATTGACAATTACCTTCTGTCTTCTACGGGCAAATCAATTCTGAATCCAAAAAGACAAGTTACTATGAATCCCATACATCTTAATAAGACATAGGTACGGAATTAAGCCATTCAGCCCATCGAGTCTGCTATACCATTCCATTAATGCTGATCCTGGAGCCCACTCAACCCCATACACCTGCCTTCTTGCCATATCCTTTGATGCCCTGACCAACCAGGAAATGATCTACTTCTGCCTTAAGTATACGCATGGGCTTGACCTCCACCATAGTCTGTGGCAGAGCATTCCACAGATTTATTACCCTCTGGCTAAAAAACGTCTTCCTTACCTCCGTTCTGTAAGATCACCCCTCAATTTTGAGGCTGTGCTCTCTAGTTCTGAACATCTCCAACATAGGAGACATTTTCTCCACATCCACCCTATCTAGGCCAAGTTCACTCAACCTATTCTCATAAGGCATGCTTTCCAATCCAGGCAATATCCTTGAGATTTACAAAGATGTTGCTTGGATTGGAGAGTATGCCTTATGAGAATCCATTGCGTGTACTTGACCTTTTCTCCTTGATGCAACGGAGGATGAGAGGTGACCTGATAGAGGTGTATAAGATGATGAGAGACATTGATTGTGTGGATAGCCAGAGGCTTTTTCCCAGGGCTTAAATGAGGGGGCATAGCTTTAAGGTGCTTGGAAGTAGGTGCAAGGGGGATGTCAGGTGTAAGTATTTCATACAGAAAGTGGTGGGTGCGTGGAATGCACTGCCAGAGATGATGATAGAAGCAGATACAATAGGGTATTTTAAGAGACTCTTAGATAGGTAATTGGAGCTTAGAAAAATAGAGGGCTATACAACAGAAAAATTCTTGGGAGATTCTAGAGTAGGTTACATGGTCAGCACAACATTATGGGCTGAAGGGACTGTAATGTGCTGTAGATTTTCTATGTTCTATGTTCAACATTCAGTAGGCTTCAATGAGATCCCCCCCCATTCTTCTAAATTCCAGTGAGTACAGACCCAAAGCTGCCAAACGCCCCTCGTATGTTGTCCCCTTCATTTCCGGAATCATCCTTATGAACCTCCTCTGGACTCTCTCCAATGACTTATCTTTTCTGAGATATGCGAGACCAAAGCTGTTGACAATACTCCAAGTGTGGCCTGACTAGTGTCTTATAAAGGCTCAGCATTATCTCCTTGCTATTCCCCTCGAAATAAATGCCAACATTGCATTTCCTTTCTTTACCACACTCAACCAGTAAATTAACCTTCTGAGAGTCTTGCACAAGGACTCTTAAGTCCCTCTGCACCTCTGAAGTTTTAACCTTCTTCCTCGTTTCGATAATAGTCCGCACTATTGTATCTTTTACCAACATACATTTCCCAACACTATATTCCATCTGCCATTTTTTTGGCCATTCTTCCAATATGACTAAGTCCTGCTGCAATCACATTGCTTCCTCAGCACTACCTACCCCTCCACCTATCTTTGTATCATCCGCAAACTTTGCCACAAAGACGTCAATTCAATTATCCAAATCATTAACAATCAATGTGAAAAGTAGTGGTCCCAATACTGACCCCTGAGGAACAATACTAGTCACTGTCAGCCAACCAGAAAAATCCCCTTTATTCCCACTTGCTGCCTCTCTCCATTCAGTCATTCCGCTATCCATGCCAATATCCTTCCTGTGACAACATACTATTTTATCTTGTTAATCAGCCTCATGCGTGGAACATTATCAAATGCCTTCTGAAAATCCAAGTAAACAGCAGCCTCTTCCTCTCCTTTGCCCACCTTGCTTGTTACTTCCTCAAACAACTCTAACAGATCTGTCAGGCAAGATTTCCCTTTACCGAAACCATATGACTTCGACTTATTTTATCATTTCACTCCAAGTTCCTCGAAACCTCATCCTTAATAATAGAATCCAACATTTTCCCAACCACTGAGGTTAGGCTAACTGACTTATAATTTCTTTTCTTTTGCCTTTCTCCTTTCTTAAAGAGTGGATTGACATTTGCAATCTTCCAGTTCTCTGGGACTATGCCAGAATCAAGTGATTCTTTAAAGATCATGACCAAAGCATCTGTTACCTCTTCAGCAACATCTCTGAGGACTCTTAGATGTAAGTCCATCTAGTCCAGGTGACTTATCCACTATGTAACACTTGCCCAACAGGCTGGTATATGTCTAGGGGAAAAGGAGATCCAGCCACACACCAACCCCACCTCCCGTACACGCAGGTGCTAAGAGAATCGAGTTTATGCCTCGCGCCCGCCCACAGTATCAAACCCACAACAAATACTGTTATGAAATACACTTTAAGGAGTTTACTAAAATTAACAGAGTATTAGGCAATACAATATATATGCAAGGGAAAAAAACAAAAAGGCGCCAACTTATCAAAGTTCAGTCAGTTTAGTGCACATCGTTGGAGCTCAACCATCGACCCCTCATCGCTTGCCTCCGACCTCCACGTCTTTGCACCTAGGACCACGCCCGGTGGTCTTCCGAGCAGTGCAGCGCACGTCTTCCTCCCGGCTCTCCACCAAAAGCCTGCGAAAAACCCCTCCCCCAAGTTCCCAGCCTCACAAGACAAAATAACATTCCCCATTGGTTAACAAATGAATACAATTACCATATCAACAAGTATAACGCAAAACAACTGCAAGAGAAACACTTATCAGACAAAGAAGCATTCCTACTCTTAACAAACCAAAAAAACCCATTTTGAGTAACATACACAGGACATTGTACATCTATAAGACATAGGAGCAGAATTAGGCCATTTGGCCCATCGAGTCTGCTCCGTCATTCAATCATGGCTGATCTGTTTTTTCCCTTCCTTAGCCTTCTCCCTGTAACCTTGATGTTGTGTCCAATCAAGAACCTATCAATCTCTGCCTTAAATACACCCAACAACCTAGCCTCCGCAGCTGACTGTGGTAACAAATTCCACAAATTCACCACCCTTATATTCAAGGAATTTCTCTGCATCTCTTTTTTAAATGGATGCTGCTCTATCCTGAGGCTGTGCCCACTTGTTCTAGATTCCCCCACCTTGGGAAATATCCTCTCCTCATCTACTCTGTCTAGGACTTTCAATATTCAAAAGGTTTCAATGAGGTTCCCCCCTCATCCTTCTGAATTCCAGCGAGTACAGGCCCAGTGCCATCAAGGACTCCCAAGTCTATTTGCATCTCAGATTTTTTGGATCTTCTCTCCGCTTAGAAAATAATCCACAAATTTATTTCTACTACCAAAGAGCATGACCATGCATTTTCCAATATTGTATTTCATTTGTCACTTTCTTGCATGTTCTCCTAATCTGTCTACGTACTTCTGTAACCTACCTGTTTCCTCAGCACTGCCTTACCCTCCACCAATCCTCATATCATCTGTAAACTTGGCAACAAAGCCATCTAGCCCATCATCTAAATCATTGATATACAGCATAGAAAGAAGCTGTCCCAACACCGACCCCTGCTGCAATGTATTGTGTGAGTATTCATAGGTCAGAGTGTGTATGATTTCAGGACATGGTAAGAAAAACGGAAGTCTGTTGAATAAACATGGTTGTTCAATCTACAGCGGTGTCTGAGTCACATCAATTCTACACGGTGTCAGAAGAAATCATGAAAAAAAAGGAAGAGAAGACACGTAAAAGATGTCACAGTTACAGCCACCATCAAGTTTAAGCCTACAAGGTAATCTTACTGAGAACTGGAAAGTATGGATCCAGAAGTCTGAGCTGTTTTGCACCGCTAGCAATGTAGCTGAAAAAATGGAGAAAGTGCAATGTGCTATGTTTCTGCATGTGGTGAGGGAAAGAGGCAATAAAGGTTTGCAACAAGTTTGTCTTCCAAGATGATGAGCAAGATAAAATTGAAGTGTTGAAGAAAAAATTTCAAGATTACTGCGAACCAAGAAAAAACCTACCGTACATCCGACACGTTTTTCACAAGTGCTCAAGGACCAACAGAGATCATAGACGCTTATGTAACAGATTTGAAGAACAAGGCAAAAGACTGTGAGTTCGGACAACTGCATGATTCTTTAATACGCGACAGGATTGTATGCAGCATACAAGATGATCAAGTGAGAGGCAGGCTGTTGAGAGAGGCGGATCTTACATTAGAAAAGGCGATTGAAGTTTGCCGTGCCAGCGAGATCACATCAAGTCAGGTTAAAGTGCTCAATGAGGAGATTGAAGTGCACAAAATAAAAACTGTGAAAACTGACAAGAGTAGGACAAAGCCAGCTCCACATGATGCTCAAAAGGAAGTTAACTGCAACAGATGTGGTTATAAACATGGATACAGAAAATGTCCAGTCTTTGGTCAGACATGCAAGTTATGCCAGAAAAGAAATCACTTTGCAAAGATTGCAAATCGCAGGAGTACGCAAGGAAAATGCATGCTGTGGAACAGAGTGAGGGCAACAGTGACATGTTCATTGGCACAGTTTAAGTGGAACAGGAGGTATGCATCAAGAATATTGACAATGCAGAAATGGAAGATGAAGATGATTGGACTCAAGATCTGATAATAAAAAGGAGGAATGTGACATGTAAGCTTGACACTGGAGCAAAGTGCAATGTAATGTCAGCAGAAACTTTCAACTCACTGGACATCGGAGGAAGACTGAGAAAATCCACCTGCAAGCTTGTTGCATATTTCGGCCACAAGATGACGCCATTGGGAAAGAAAGCCCTCACCTGTATGTACAAAGGACAAAAACACAAGATAGAGTTTGAGATAGTACAGCAACATGTTCCAGCAATACTGGGCAAAGCAACATGCACAATGCTAGGCCTGGTGAAGCAAATCTATGGTGTTGAAAAAGAAAATGACATTCTCAAAGACTTTGTTGACTTGTTTTCTGGATTAGGATGTTTACCAGGGAAACACCATATCCAGATTGATCCAACTATTGCACCAGTCGTGCATGCCCCGAGAAAGATTCCAGTAGCTCTCAGGGATCGAGTAGTGGAGGAGCTACACAGAATGGAACAGATGGGAGTCATAACAAGACAAATAGAACCGACCAACTGGGTGAATAGTATGGTGACAGTGGTCACAGAAAAAAAGATGAGGATTTGCATGGATCCACAAGATCTCAACCAAGCCATCAAAAGAGAGCATTATCCATTGCTCACAGTTGAAGAGGTACTCTCCTGCATGCCTAATGCAAAACACTTTTCAGTATTTAATGCAAATCAAGGTTTCTGGTAGATCAAGCTGCTTGAGGAAAGTTCCAAATTATGCACTTTCAACACACCCATAGGGACATATAATTTCCTGCGTCTACACTTCGGGATTTCTTCTGCATCAGAGATATTCCAGAGGTCCGTGGCACAAATAATTGAAGGCCTGGACAGGGTGGTCAACATCATTGATGATTTGCTGATATGGGGTGACACAATTGAGGAACATGATCAGAGACTGAGGAAGCTCCTGGAGAGAGCACATGAATACAACCTAAAACTGAACAAAAGTAAATGTAAGATCAGAACTACAGAGATCAAGTACATAGGTCATGTACTCAGCACTGATGGGCTAAAACCAGATAATGAAAAGGCCAAGGCTGTGGTACAGCTACCACCACCAGAAGACAAGCAAGAACTATTGAGGTTCATGGGCATGATACAGAATCTTGCCAAATTCATTCCCAACTTATCAGAGGTCAGCACTCCACTTCGAAAGCTACTATAGAGCAACACTGAATGGCATTGGGAAGACGAACAAAAGAAATGTTTTGACACATTGAAGCAGTTGGTTACCAATGCACCAGCACTCAAGTTTTATGATGTCAATAAACCGGTGACGAGGTCTGTGGATGCCAGTTCAGAGGGAATAGGAGCTGTTATACTGCAGGATGGGAGGCCTGTGGCGTATGGATCACGAGCACTTATAGACTGTCAATGCCGATATGCTCAAATCGAGAAGGAATTACTTGCCATAGTTTATGGGTGTGAGAAGTTCCACCAATATGTATATGGCAAAGAAATCTAGGTTGAGAGTGATCACAAACCACTTGAGAGCATCTTCAAAAAGCCACTCCACCCAGCTCCTATGAGGCTGCAAAGGATGCTTCTCAGGCTACAGAGGTACACTCTCACAGTTACCTATAAGCCAGGAAAAGAACTGCACATCGCTGATGCTTTGAGCCGTGCTTACCTCAAAGAGCAAAAGGAAGAGTTGCTAGGAAGACAGCTGGAGTTCAACTAGGTTACACCTCAGCTACCCATCTCTGAGAAGTTGAACATGTTCAGGAAAGCGACTGCAGATGATCCTGAAATGCAAATGCTAAGAGACATTACAATGAATGGATGCCAACAGAAAGCAAAGATGTTCCAAAGAAAATGCAGAAATACTGGACATTTAAAGAGGAAATCAGTTATGCATCAGGACTAATGTTCAAAACGGCAAAACTCATCGTACCAAACCAAATGAGACAGGAAATGCTCAACAGAATTCATGAGTCACACCTGGGGATAGTGAAATGTAAAGAAAGAGCAAAGGACATTCTCTATTGGCCAGGTATGTCAACTCAGATAGAGGACATTGTGTCTCAGTGTGCTGTCTGTAAATGAAAGCAAAAACAGCAATCCAAGAGAGCCTCTGCTTCCCCACCCACTACCAGGAAGACCATGGGAGAAGATTGGCACAGATCTCTTTCACTACAATGGTGCAGAATATCTGCTTTGTGTGGACTACTATTCAAAATATCCAGAGATCACCAAGTTAAGTGACATATCCAGTCAAGGTGTCATTACCACAATGAAGTTGACATTCGCAAGACATGGTATTTCAGATATTGTCATTAGTGCCAATGGTCCACAATGTGCCAGTGGTGAGTTCAGAGGGTTCTCAGAAAGCTGGGAATTTCAACATGTTACTTCCAGTCCAGGGCACGCTCAGTCTAATGGACAAGCAGAGAGAACTGTACAAACTGTCAAGAACATGCTCAAGAAGGCACAAAGCAGGAATGGTGACCCTTACGTTGCTCTGCTTGAATACTGCAACACACCGATTGAGGGTGTGGGATTCTCTCCTGCACAGCTGTTGATGGGATGTTGTCTGAAGTCCAAACTGCCAACATCCACAACTCTACTAACTTCTGAAGGGAATGCTCAAGTACATGACAAGCAAAAGTATAAGCAAATAAAACAAAAGAGCTACTATGACAGACATACAAGACAGTTGCCAGATCTGCATACAGGTGAAAATGTCAGAATACAGAAAGGAGACACTTGGCAGCCGGCTAGCTGTGGTTGTGAACAGGCATCAGCAATCAGCAACCAAGATCCTTCATAGTTCGCACGCCGGATGGAAGAGCCTACAGGAGGAACAGGAAGCATCTGCTGAAGACAGGCGAGAGGGAGTTTCCATCTACAGATGCACAGGACATTTCCACATATACAGACATGGAAACAAATGACACCAAGAGTGATGCAGACCACAAAGACACAAAGCTCACTCGAGAGACTGACACTGATGAAGGACAAGCACAGTCACAGTTGTGTTACACATGGTCTGGAGACAAGTCAAACTTCTAGCTAGATACAGAGACTAGATCTACCTACATTCCCACACAGTTTGAGGCAAAGTCACACATGTTATGAGTTCCAAGGTGTGAAATAAAAGGTTTAATAGTCTATGTTAGTAAAAGAAAATACACTGCTGTTAGTATTGTAAGATACAATGTACATTTGTAGAATACAGTATAAGAAGTTGAGATTTTTTTTTAGTTTATGTCATGGTTGTTGCAATGTAAGAAAGGCATACCTAGAAGCATTGTTTTGGTAATTCAGTGTTGTAAAAAAAATATCTTCAGAAGGGGGATGTAATGTATTGTGTGAGTATTCGTAGGTCAGAGTGCGTATGACGTCAGGACTTGGTAAGAAAAATGGAAGTCTGTTGAATAAATGTGGTTGTTCAATCTACAGCAGTGTCCAATTCACATCAATACTACACCTGCGAACATCACTAATCACTGGCAGCCAACTGAACAAAAATCCTTTTATTCCCCCTCGCTGCCTCTTACCAATCAGCTAGTGCTTCAACCATGCCAGTAACTTTCTTGTAATATCATGTGCTCTTAACTTGGAAAGCAGCCTCATGTGTGGCACCTTGTAAAAGGCTTTCTGAAAGTCCAAATATACAACATCCACCTCATCCCCTTTATTGATCCTACCTGTAACCTGGTCAAAGAATTCCAACAAGTTGGTCAGGCACGATTTTCCCTTAAGGAAACCATATCCTATGTCACCACGTACTCCATAAGCTCATCCTTAACAACTAACTCCAACATCTTCCCAACCACTGAGGTCAGGCTATAATTTCCTTTCTGCTGCCTTCCTCTTTTCTTAAAGAGTGGAGTGACATTTGCAATCCTCTGGCACCATGCCAGAGTCCAGTGATTTTTGAAAGATCACTGTTCATCCCTCCACAATCTCTGCCACTACCTCTTTCAGAACCCTAGGATACAGTTCATCTGGTCCGGTTGACTTGTATACCCTTAGGTCTTTCAGCTTTATGAGCATCTGGCACACTGCTGCTGTCTTCCACAGTGAAGACTGATGCAAAATACTTAGTTTATCTGCCTTCTCCTTGGCCCCTGTTATTATTTCTCCAGCCTTATTTTCTGGTGGTCCTATATCCATTCTCATCTCTCCTTTATTTTTTTACCTACTTGAAAAAGCCTTTATTATCCATGTTGATATTGTTTGCTAGCTTGCTTTCACATTTCATCTTTTCCTTCCTAATGATTCTTTTATTTGCTCTGTAGGATTTTAAGACCTTCCCAATCCTCTGTTTTCCCACCATTTTTTGATTTGTTGTATGCCCTTTCTTTTGTTTTTACATTAGCTTTGACTTCCCTCGTCAGCCACAATTGTACTATTTTGCCATTTGAGTATTTTGTCATTTTTGGAATACATCTGTCTCACACCCTCCTCATTTTCCCCAGAAACCTTTGCTGCTCTGCTGTCATTCTGCTGTTCAATTTACTTTGGCTAACTCAATCGCATTGTGATCACTGGCTCTGAAGGGCTCTTTTACCTTTAGCACACTAGTCGCCTCCAGTTCATTACATAGCACCCAATCCAGTATAGCTGGTCCTGTGTCACATCTTTCTACTGGAAAATGTTGAATCTTTGTTGGCTGAGTTAAGAAACTATAAGGGTAAAAGGACACTGTTGTCAGTTATATACAAGTCTCAAAACAGTAGCCTGGATGTGGACCACAGATTACAACAGGAAATAGAAAAGGCGAGTCGAAAGGGCAACGTTATGATAGTCATGGGAGATTTTAACATACACGTCAATTGGGAAAATAGGTTATGGATCTCAAGAGAGTGCATTTGTTGAATGCCTATGAGATGGCTTTTTAGAGCAGTTTGTTGTTGAACCTACTTGGAGATCAGTTATACTGGATTGGATGTTATGTAATAAACTGGAGGCAATTAGGGAGCTTAAGGTAAAAGAACCCTTAGGAGCCAGTGATCATAATATGATTGAGTTCAACTTGAAATTTGATAGGGAGAAAGTGAAGTCAGATGCAGCAGTATTTCAGTGGAGTACAGGAAATTACAGTGGTATGAGAGAGGAGTTGGCCAAAGTAAATTGGAAGGAGCTGCTGGCAGGGATGACAGCAGAGCAGCAATGGCTTGAGTTTCTGGGAAAAATAAGGAAGGTGCAGGACAGATCTATTCAAAATACGAATAAATTTTTGTGGCATCCGTTAGTCTTGCGAGACCATGGATCTGCGCCTGGAAAGTCTTGGAGTGTCCTGTCCAGGGCGCGGGCCTGGGCAGGGTTGTATGGAAGACCAGCAGTTGCCCATGCTGCTAGTCTCCCCTCTCTATGCCACTGATAGTGTCCAAGGGAAGGGCAAGGGCCAATACAACTTGGCACTAGTGTTGTCGCAGGAGTTGCCAGAACGAGGTTGAAGGCAATGTTGGACTGCCTTAGGGACTCCAGCTCCGGATTTGTCCTAAGGGTTTACTCCTGAAGCCTTTCCCATGAGTGTGTGTGGCTGCAAGGCAGCTGAGGTTTGAAATCACAGTTTTCCCTTTCTTAGGTTGACTGCCTTCCCAGGCTGATGAGCTCCATCTACTCGAAGCACTGGTTTTAAGGTGTCAGGACCCGCCTTCGCCCCTTCTCCTGTCAGTAGAAACAGGTCCACTGGGCTTAGAGGTTAAGCCACACAAGAAGGCCAGGAGTTGGACTTGGTTGTCAAAGGCTATTTGAGGTGCATGCCCTGAGGAGCACTTTTTGGTAGGGGAGCTTGTCCCCAATACCACTTCTCGGCTTGACAACCTTGGAACCCAAACACAAGGAAATACTTAAATGGCAAAATAGTACAACCATGGCCGACAAAGAAAGTCAAAACTAATGTAAAAACAAGAGACGACACACAAAAAAGTAAAAATTAGTGGGAAGATTGAGGATTCTGAAGCTTTTTAAAATCTACAGAGAGCAAGTAAAAGAATCATTAGAAGTGAAAAGATGAAATATGAAAGCAATCTAGCAAACAATATCAAAGTGGATAATAAAAGGAATGAGTGTGGATTTAGGACTGCTAGAAAATTAGGCAGGAGATAGAATAATGGGAGACAAAGACATGGCAGATGATCTAAATAAGTATTTTGCATCAGTCTTCACTGTGAAAGACACTAACAGTGTGCTAGGTGTTGTAATGTATGACGGAAGAGAAGTAAATGCAGTAACTATTACAAGGGAGGAGGAGACAGACCTAAGAGTACATGTCACCCAGACCAGATAAGCTGCACCCTAGGGTTCTGAAAGACGTAGCAATAGAGATTGTGGAGGCATTAGCAATAATCTTTCAAAAATCATTGGACTCTGGCATGGTGCCAGAGGACTGGAAAATTGCAAATGTCACTCCATGCTTTAAGAAAGAAAGAAGGCAGCAGAGAGGAAATTATAGACACGTTAAACTGACCTCAGTGGTAGGGAAGATGTTGGTGTCAGTAGTTAAGGATGAACTTATGGAGTACTTGGTGACACAGGGCAAGATAGGACAAAGTCAACGTAGTTTCCTTAAAGGAAAATCTTGCCTGATGAACCTGTTGGAATTCTTTGAGGAGATTACAAATAGGATAGATAATAGACAATAGACAATAGACAATAGGTGCAGAAGTAGACCATTCGGCCCCTCGAGTCTGCACCGCCATTCTGAGATCATGGCTGATCATTCACTATCAATACCCAGTCCCTGCCTTGTCCCCATATCCCTTGATTCCCCTATCCATCAGATATCTAGCTCCTTCTTGAAAGCATCCAGAGAATTGGCCTCCACCGTCTTCCGAGGCAGTGCATTCCACACCTGCACAACTCTCTGGGAGAAGAAGCTCTTCCTCAACTCTGTTTTAAATAACTGACCTCTTATTCTCAATCCATGCCCTCTGGTACTGGACTCTCCCAACATCTGGAACATATTTCCTGCCTCAATCCTATCAAATCCTTTAATTATCTTAAACGTTTCAATCAGATCCCCTCTCAATCTCCTCAATTCCAGTGTGTACAAGCCCAATCTCTCCAATCTCTCTGCGTAAGACAGCCCTGCCATCCCAGGAATCAACCTAGTGAATCTACGCTGCACTTCCTCAATTGCCAGAATGTCCTTCCTTAAACCTGGAGACCAAAACTGTACACAATATTCCAGGTGTGGTCTCACCAGGGCCCTGTACAAATGCAAAAGGACATCCTTGCTCTTGTACTCAATTCCCCTTGTAATAAAGGCCAACATTCCATTTGCCCTCTTCACTGCCTGTTGCACTTGCTCATTCACCTTCATTGACTGATGAACTAGGACTCCTAGGTCTCTTTGCATTTCTCCCTTACCTAAGTCTACACCGTTCCGACAATACTCTGCCCTCTTGTTCCTGCTTCCAAAGTGGATAACTTCACATTTATTCACATTGAATGACATCTGCCAAGTATCTGCCCACTCACCCAGCCTAACCAAGTCTCCCTGTATTCTCCTAACGTCCTCTTCGCATGTCACACTGCCACCCAGTTTAGTATCGTCAGCAAACTTGCTGATATAGTTTTCAATGCCCTCATCTAAATCATTGACATAAATCGTAAAGAGCTGTGGTCCCAATACAGAGCCCTGTGGTACCCCACTAGTCACCTCCAGCCGGTCCGAGAAACACCCATTCACTGCTACCCTTTGCTTTCTATCTGCCAACCAGTTTTCTATCCATGTTGAAACCCTGCCCCCAATGCCATGAGCTCTGATTTTACTCACCAATCTCCTATGTGGCACCTTATCGAATGCCTTCTGAAAATCTAGGTATACAACATCCACTGGCTTACCCTCGTCTAACATCCTTGTTACACCGCTTACCCTTGTCTAACATCCTTGTTACACCTAGACTACACTACACTACACTATAGATAAAGGGGATGCAGTGGATGCTGTATATTTGGACTTTCAGAAGGCCCTTGACAAGGTGCCACACATGAGGCTGCTTACCAAGTTAAGAGCCCATGGTATTACAGGAAAAGTTAGTAACATTTTTAGAGTATTGGCTGATTGGTAGGAGGCAACAAGTGGAACTAAAAGGATCCTTGTCTGGCTGTCTGCCAGTGACTCATGGTGTTCCCCAGGTGTCGATATTGGGACTGCTTCTTTTTATGCTATAGATAAATGATTAATGATTTAGATAATGGAATAGATGGCTTTGTTGCAAAGTTTGCAGATGATATGAAGATTGGTTGAGGAAAACAGATTGCAGAACGACTCTGGGAGGTGAGGACCATGACAAAATCACAGTCACTAAAGAGATAGTGATGAACAAACTAGAGGGCCTAAAGGTAGATAAGTCACCTAGTTCTGATGGGATGCATCCCAGGGTGCTGAGGGAATTGGCAGAGGTTATAGTAGATGTGTTGGTAATCATTTACCCAAATTCTCTAGACTCTTGACAGGTTCTAGCAGATTGGAAGACAGCAAATGTCATGCCACTTTTTAAAAAAGGATGTAGGCAAAAGACGGGCAATTATAGGCCAGGTAGCTTAACATCTGTAGTTGGGAAAATGCTTGAAGCTGTCATTAAGGAAGAAATAATGAAACATTTAGAATTAAGTGGTTTCATTAGACAGACGCAGCATGATTTCAGAAAGGGCAAGTCCTGTTTGACAAACTTACTGGAGTTCTTTGAGGACATAGTGAATGTAGTGGATAGAGGGGAACAAGCGGATGTCATACACTTGGATTTCCAGAAGACGTTTGATAAGGTGCCGCACAAGAGACTTACAGAATAAATAAGATACGGATGCATGGAGTCGGAGGAAATGTGTTGGCATAGATAGTGGATTGGTTAACCAATAGAAGGCAGAGAGTTGGTATAAATGGCTGTTTCTCCAGTTGGCAGTTAGTGGTGAGTTGGGTGCCGCGGGATTGGTGCTGGGCCTGTAGCTGTTTACCATTTACATTGATGATTTGGAAGAGGGGACTGAGTGTAGCGTAGCAAAATTTGCTGATGATACTAAACTGAGTGGAAAAACAAATTGTACAGAGGATGTGGAGAGTCTGCAGAGGGATATAGGTAGGTTAAATGAGTGGGCCAAGGTCTGGCAGATGGAATACAATGTTGGTAAATGCAAGATCGTCCACTTTGGAAGGAATAATAGAAGAACAGATTATTATTTAAATGGTGAAAGATTGCAGCATGCTGTCGAGCAGATGGCCTTGGGAGTGCTCGTGCATGAATCGCAAAAAGTTGGCTTGCAGGTGCATCAGGTTATTAAGAAGGCAAATGGAATATTGGCCTTCATTGCTAAAGGGATTGAATTCAAGAACAGGGAGGTCACGCTGCTTACAGGGTACTGGTGAGGTTGCACCTGGAGTACTGTGTGCAGTTCTGGTCTCCATTCTTGAGGAAGGATATACTGGCTTTGGAGGCAGTGCAGAAGAGATTCACAAGGTTGATTCCAGAGATGAAGGGGTTAATCTATGAGGAGAGATTGAGTCACCTGGGACTATACTTTCTGGAATTCCGAAGAATGAGAGGAAATCTTATAGATACATACAAAATTTTGAAAGGGATAGATAAAATAGAAGTTGTTTCCATTGGTAGGTGAGATGAGAACTAGGGAACATTGCCTCAAGATTCAGGGGAGAAGATTTAGGACGGAGATAAGGAGAAACTGTTTTTCCCAGAGAGTGGTGAATCTGTGGAATTCTCTGCCAGGGAAGCAGTTGAGGCTTCTTCCCTAAATATACTTAAGAAACAGTTAGATAGATTTTTACATAGTAGGGGAATTAAGGGTTTTGGAGAAAAGGCAGGTAGATGGAGCTGAGTTTACAGACAGATCAGCTATGATCTTATTGAATGGTGGGGCAGGTTCGATGGGCTGGATGGCCTACTCCTGCTCGTATTTCTTATGTTCTTATGTAAGGACTTAGAAAAATTGGGAGAATGAGCAAGAATGTCCTGCACCTTCATTTTATCCAGAAACACACATCATTACTGCTCTGTTGACATCATTCCAGCAGCTCCTTCCATGTATAAGATGATGAAAGGCATTAATCATGTGGATAGTCAGAGGCTTTTTCCCAGGGCTGAAATGGGTGCCACAAGAGGACACAGGTTGAAGGTGCTGGGGACTAGATACAGAGGAGATGTCAGGGGTAGGTTTTTTACTCTGTTACGTACCCTGTAACTGGGTCACTTACCAGTAAAGATAGAGAGGTCCGTTGAAGTCTGATGGTACTATTTTTAACATTATTTATTGATAAAAATACACAAAAATAATATCAATGCAAACATACAGATAATATACGTCGTCAATACTAAATCTAAAAGCGCGGGTATAATAATAATAATCAATAAGAAATAGCTCTATCTTTGTCTAGGGGATAATGTATTGTCCGATGGAAATATAAAAGTCACTTCAGTTCATTCAGGCTGCAGCTTTTGGTTGGAGAGAGAGAGATAGATTTTTAGAACTTGCCCGTTTTCCTTTTTATGATGTCGATCCTTCGATATGTCGTCGGTGATCTCTTCTTTAGCTAAGCCGTCTTCCGTGGTAAGGCCTCAATCACGGGCAACGGGAAAGGACACACGTGGGCCCTCCGCCAGTAGTCGCTATTAAACGCTGTCACGGGATTTCCAGCGTTTCTCCTGGTGCGTCTAAAGGGGTTGTTCCCCAGACCCTCTTTTATCCTTACTCACGGGGTCTCAGATGTCAATCAGGTTGG
This sequence comes from Hypanus sabinus, assembly GCF_030144855.1. Lineage (NCBI taxonomy): Eukaryota > Metazoa > Chordata > Chondrichthyes > Myliobatiformes > Dasyatidae > Hypanus > Hypanus sabinus. The sequence goes on from NC_082722.1 coordinate 85,306,839, forward strand.
GATGGTGCCATCCTTCAACCCAGCCCACTTTGGTCATTCCCTGAGGGCTTCAAATAAATAGTACAGTACTCAATACACAATTCCGTCTCCAAGAGACAATGGCCGTTTCCCGTGGCTTTGTATCGCTGAGGGGCCAGGACATTCCAAACCCCTTGTGGATTCTGCGTATCTTTCTCTCATTTCCTGGGTCTCCTGACCTGAATTAATAGCTATCTTGCGATTCTCAAAAAGGAGGGGGCTACTTTGTACCCTTCGGCCCCTCAGAGTTGGGGCACCGGCGTAACAACTCAGAGAGTGGTGAGTGCGTGGAATGGGCTGCTGGCAACGGTGGTGGAGGCAGATACAATAGGGACTTATAAAAGACTTTTGGATAAGTACATGGTGCTTAGTAAAATAGAGGGCTATAGGTAAGTCTAGTAATTTCTAAGGCAGGGACATGTTTGGCACAACTTTGCAGGCCAAAGGGTCTGCATTGTGCTGTAGGTTTTCTATGTTTCTAATGTGGCAAATGAAATACAATGTTGGAAAATGCATGGACATGCACTTTGGCAGTAGAAATACATGCTGCCAAAGAAAATCCAAAAATTTGAGATGCAAAGGGACTTATACAGAACACCCTAAAGGTTAACTTGCAAGTGAGTCGGTGAGGAAGGCAAATGCAATGTGACCATTCATTTCAAGAGGTCTAGAATACAAGAGCAGAGATGTGATGCTGAGGCTTTATAAGGCACTGGTGAGGTCTCACCTTGAGTACTGTGAACAGTTTTAGGCTGCTCATCAAAGAAAAGATGTGCTGGCATTGGAGAGGGTCTAGAGGAGGTTCACAAAAATTATTCTGGTAATGGAAGAGTTATCATACCAGGAACATTTGATGTCCCTGGGTCTGTACTCACTGGAAGTTAGAGGGATGAGGGAGGGCATCTCATTGAAATCTTTTGAATGTTGAAAAGCCTAGACAGAGTAGATGTGGAAAGGATGGTGGGGGAGTCTAGGACAAGAGGATACAGCTTCAGGATAAAGGGGTGTCCATTTAAAACAGAGATGTAGAGAAATTTCTTTAGCCAGATGGTGAATTTGTTACCACAGGTAGTTGTGGAGGCCAGGTTGTTCATTATATTTAATATAGAGATTGATAGATTCCTGATTGGACACAGCATCAAAGGTTATGGGGATAAGACTGGGAAGAGGGGCCGAGGAGAGGAAAAAAAGGATCAGCCATGATTGAATGGCAGAGTAGTCTCAATGGGCCAAATGGCCAAATTCTGCTCCTATATCTTATGGTCTTATATTGCACTGTACTGCTGCTGCTAACTTGCAAGTGAATCCAAAGACATTCTATACATAAATCGAGTAAGAGGATAACTAGGGAAAGGGTTGGCTCACTCAAGGCTAAAGGGGAGAACATATGCTTGAATGCAGAGAATGTGAGTGAGGTACTTAATGAGTACTTTGCTTCAGCTTTTTCCAAGGAAAAGGATTTGGAGGACCAGATTACTGCTGAGTGTATAAGTATGTTAGGGTATCTAGAAGTCAGGGTGGAGGAAGTGTTGGGCCTCCTAATTTGTATTAAGGTGGATAAGTCCCCAGGGCCTGATGGGACTTACCCCAGATTATTGAAGGAGCAAGAGACAAGATTGCTGGCCCTTGACCAGTACCTTTGTGTCCTCTCTACCCACAGATGAGGTTCCGAAGGACTGGCAAGTGGCTAATGGTGTACCTCTATTTTAGAAGGGGAACAAGGGAAAATCCTGGGAACTATAGATTGCTGAGACTCACGTCAGTTGTAGTAAAATTGCTGGAAAAATTCTTAGGGATAGGATATGTGAGCATTTGAAAATCCATAGCCTAATTGGGGAGACCCAGCATGGCTTTGTGCATGGCAGGTTGTGTCTTATCAACTTGAGTTTTTTTGACAAGGTTACGAGAGGGACTGGTGAAGGTAGGGCAGTAGATATTGTCTACATGGATTTTGATAAAGTCCTTCATGGGAGGCTAATCCAGAAGATGCATGGAGTCCATAGCAAATTGGCTGTTTGGATTCAGAAGTGGCTTGCACATAGACAGAGCATAATGGTTGAAGGGACTTCTTTGAGCAGGAGGTCTGTAATCAGTTGAGTTCTGGAGGGATCTGTCCAGAGACCTCTGCTGTTAGTGAAGTATATAAACAACATAGATGAAAATGTAGATAGGTGGGTTCGAAAATTTGTGGATTATATCAAGATTAGTGGAGTTGAGGATAGTGTAGAAGTCTGGCAAATACAGCACAATATAGATCAGTTGCAGATATGGACTGAGAAATGGCAGATGGAGTTCAACCCAGATAAATGTGGGGTGCTGCACCTTAGTAGGACAAGTGCAAGGAGACAGTACACCCTTAACAGTGTTGCTGAACTGAGAGATTTTGGGATCCAAGTTCATAGCTCCTGGAAAGTGGCTACACAGGTCAATAAGGTGGTTAAGAAGGCTCATGGAATGCTTGCTTTTATTAGTCGAGGCAATGAGTTCCAAAGTCAGGAGATTATGTTACAACTTTATAAAACTCTGGTTAGGACACATCTGGAGTATTGCGTATAGTTCTGGTCGCTCATAAGAATAATGTTGAGGTTTTGCAGAGGGTGCAAAAGAGGTTTACCAGGATGCTGCCTGGTTTAAAGGGTATGTGCTATTACAAAAGGCTGGATAAAATTGGGTTATTTTCTCTGGAACGTCAGAGGCAAACGGGAGATCTGATAGAGGTTTACAAAATTATGAGAGGCATATATGGAGTGGACAGAGTGGATCTGTTTCCCAGGGTTGAAATTTCTAATACCAGAGGGAATGCATTGAAGGTGAGAGAGTGGGTGGTTTCAAGGGGGGATGTGAGGGACAAGTTTTTTCTTCAGAATTGTGGATGCCTGGTATGGTGTGGTGGTATCTGCACTGTTCTTCGAGGTATAGTCCCAGGTTCGAATCGGCCAGCTCCTTGTATGCTTTCTACTTGTGCTGGATTGGGCATTGAACAAGCAACTCAGCCTCATAAAAACAGAAAATTGCTAAAGAAACAGCAAGGTTGTTACCCGATCTGCCACAAGGTGTGGAGAGTAACAAGATACATTTGGACAGGCATAGATGTAAAGAAGATAGAGGGTTATGAACATGGTGTAAGTAGGAGGGTTTGTGTTTGGGTGTTTTTGATTTGCTTTTTAGCTGGTTTAGCACAATACTATGGGCCAAATAGCCTGTTCCTGTGCTGTAGTGTTCTATGTTCTCTTAGATAGCAGGCCCAGAACTGCTCAAAATACTCCAGGTCCAGTCTGACCAATGCCTTTTTTTTGTGGCATCCATTAGTCTCACGTGATCATGGATCTACACCTGGAAAGTCTTGGAGTGTCCTCTCCAGGGAGCAGGCCTGGGCAAGGTTGTATGGAAGACTGGCAGTTGCCCATGCTGCTAGTCTCCCCTCTCCACACCACTGATGTTGTCCAAGGGAAGGGAAAGGGCTGATACAGCTTGGCACCAGTGTTGTCGGAGGAGTTGCCAGAATGAAGTTGAAGGCAATGTTGGACTGCCTTAGGGACTCCAGCTCTGGATTTGTTCTCAGGGTTTACTCCCGAAGCCTTTCCCATGAGTGGGTATGGCCGCAAGGCAGCGGAGGTTTGAAATCAGTTTTCCCTCTCTTAGGTTGACTGCCTTCCCAGGCTGACAAGCTCCATCTACTCGAAGCACTGGTTTAAAGGTCCCAGGACCCGCCTTTGCCGCTTCTCCTGTCAGTAGAAACAGTTCCGCTGGGCTTAAGCCAAGCCACACAAGAAGGCCAGGAGTTGGACTTGGTTGTCAGAGGCTATTTGAGGTGCATGCCGTGAGGAGCACTTTTTGGTAATGGGAGCTTGTCCCCATTACCACTCCTTGGCTTGACAACCTTGGAACCAATGCCTTATATGTCCTCAGAATTAGATCCTCCCTTTTATATTCTTGAAATGAAAGCTAAAATTGCACTTGCTTTCCTCAGAACTGATTCAACCTGCAAGGTAACCTTCAGGGAAGCCTGCACAAGAACTCCAAAGTCCCTTTGCATCTTGACTGAATTTTCTCTCCATTTAGAAAATAAGACTACACCTTTATTCCTTCCACCAAAGTGTATAACTACACACTTCCCAACACTGTATTCTAGTGGTCGCCAACCAGTCGATTGCAGTTGACCGGTTGATCTTTGAGACTTTCCCAGTAGACCCCAAGAAAAAATGAAAAATGTGCACCGGGCAGAAAAGACCGGAAGCAAAACCCCGCAATCCCAGAAACAACCTCTCCCCACAAACAGCTCTCCGCAGCAGAAGCACCACGATGTCACCATTATCCTAATTGGCATCAACCTATCTTTATAATGCTCACAGTACAACACTTCTCCCCCTTTAAATTCCAACATTCCCCAAATGTAAAAGAACTGGGAAACAAAAAAACAGTGGTGTCACTGGCTTGCGTGCCTCTGAAACTTATACCAGTGTCTCAGTAACAATTTACCAATACAAAACACCTGAAAAATGTGGCAGATTCAACAGTCTAACAAAGGAAACTGTCCATTCAAATATTCAGTCTGTCAGGAGGTTTGAGAGGGGGCTGTGCCGCAACAGATGAAAATGATTAAATCTAAGTACATGAGCTGTCTTACTGACAGACACCTCACAGACTGTCTCAAACTGGCTGTCTGTAGTTATGAGCCAAATTTCAGGGAACTAGCAGAAAGTATTCAGCCCCAGTCATCACACTGAGTGCAACAGTCAATTTTTATTCATTTATTTTTCATGTTTGAAATAAAATTAAATAATGAAACATAGAATTAAAGGCATTGTAATGTGAGCATTATAAAAATAAGTAATACCAATTAAGATAATGGTAACATAGCAACACTCTCGCTACGGAAAGCCACCTGCAGAGAGAGATTGCTTCCAGGGCTGCGGGGCTCCACTTCCAGTCCCTTCTGCCGGGTGCGCATGAGTGTGTCTTAACGATTTAGTAGGTCGATCTTGCCTTTTATTAAGGCCGAAGTCGGGGATCTTGGGCTTAAAAAGGTTGGTGACCACTATTGTATTTCATCTGCCACTCCTCAGCCCATTCTCCCAATCTGTCTTAAGTCCTTCTGCAGACTCCCTGCTTCCTTAATGGCCACACCACCTATCTTTGTATCATCTGAAACCCTGGCCACAGAGCCATCAATTTTATCATCCAAATCATTGACATATAACGTGAAAAGGAGTGTAACCAACACCAACCCTGGCGGAACACCACTAGTTACCAGCGGCCAACCAGAATAGGTTCCCTTTATTCTCACTCTGTCTCTTGCCAATCAGCCAATCTTCTACCCATGCTCGTATCCACAGACTCTCCTTTCTCTATACTGCATGTTTGCTCAAAGAATTCCACAGATATCTCAGACAAGATTTCCCCTTAAGAAAACCATACTGACTTTGGCCTATTTTATCATGTGTCTCCAAGTACCCTGAAAACTCATCCTTAATATCTTCCCATTCACTGATGCTAACTAACCGAAAGTGACAAATTACAGTGTCTTTTGTCATCAACAACAAAAAAATGGCAGCTTGTAGTAACATATACTTTAAACACAGTTCAGAATTCAAAGGATCCATTCTTCTCCTCAAGGTGTAAACAAACAGAAGAAACAAACTCAGGCACTGCACAAGAATTGAGGCAAGCAGTATGACACAGTGTTGCTTAACATCTACCGTCCAGGTACCCGCACCACTTTGTTTTGACCCAAAGCTTTGGAAGAGTCCACTGTCCCTGTTGTACAGGCCTGGTTCAATGCCACTACAGCTTTTTGGGCACGTTGGTAATAATTGGCTTTGGACGAGTTTTGAAGATTATCTTTTTCTTGATTAGTGCAGTCACTGTGTAGCAAGTGGAAGTGTGCTCTTCACTATCTCTTTCAGCAAGACTATGAGCTTCCACTGGGCTTTCAGCTCCTGTCCTTCTCACAGTTTGTTTCAGGAGTACTGCAAATGGCCTGTCCAGGTGACTGACTTTACCATACAGGATATGGTGACCAATGATCAGAATCGGCACTCCCTGCAGGTGAGCAAAGTGTGAATTAAAAGAGATGACTATCTAAAAAAATGGCAAGACAATTCAACCTTACCGACAAGTGACATTGAACAGAGGCGTTAGCAAGAAAAAGGGCAGAAACAACCACAAGATGGTTTCCTGGACATGGGCAAGGCTTGGCTGATACATCCAGAGGCGCAGTGTATTCATGGAGTATTTTTTTAAGAACATGCATACACAACAGGATATATGACTATGAAGATGTATGACTGAGATGAATGAGGAGGAAGGGTCCAGACTGAAATACTGATGTACTGCTTTTTTCATTTTGAATGTAGAATCATACAGTACTGAAATGGGTTCCTTTGGCACACATTTGTTTAACCACTTTGATGAATAAACTCTTCTCAGGCTTCCAGCGGGTACAGGTACTGATTTAACTGATGATTTGATGACAAACTCTGCCATCTTCATCAGGAATGATGCCTGGACATTTCTAGTCCAGTGGTATTTATACCCCTGTCCTTCTGATTGGATAAGGACTAATCAATCAGGTTTCCACTGCCCCACCTTGTTTACAATTGAATTGCAGTTCTTACTTAGAGTGAGACCTTAGTCTTTGTTACGATTCTTTTCCTCTAGTTTTACTTCAATGGCTTCCTTCACCAGGCGGTCCCAAAAGCTATTGGTGTGGCACAGTAGTTTTGTGCTGTCAAAGTCAATCCTATGGCCATTGTTAATGATTTCCCTGGGGAACCTAAACAGAGGTACCTCCTATACTCTTTAATGCATGCTGTCTGGTCGACATATACTGCTCAGCATTCACAGGGAATCCAGTAAACACTAGCTGTCCAGAGTCCCAGCATAAGCTATGATATGAGCTTCCATACAGGTTTGTAGAAGGTATTAATCTGGTATTTCCTCAGGTTGTTGGTGATCTTTCCAGAAACTGTGGAAATATAGGGAAGACAGGTGGTAGTGATGGGTTCCTCCACGTTGTTAGGTTTCCTGGATTTTCCATTAACCCTTTTAAGGGCCTGATTGATTTCCTTCACCTTGTAGCTGCTCTGTAGGAACGTTGCACAAAATCATCTTATTTCTTCACGGAGGCTCTCGGAGTCTATGTTGGAAGGTATGACGTTGGCCATTATTGTTGAGGTACAAGTCTGTGTGAGTGGATTTCCGATAGATGCCATGTCCAAGGCTACCATCCAGTATCTGTCATATTAGGATGAGAGGCAATCATTCTTCTCCATCTCAATTGAATATTTGGATCTGCTGTTCAGATGGTCATGGAACAATTTGAGTGGTTGGAGTCCAATGAGGTCACACTATGGAGGTGTTATTGACTTATCTAGAGAAGTATTTGGGGTATAAGGGCAATGAACTCAGAGCTCTCTCCTCAAAGTCCTCCATGTAAAAATTTGCAATAGCTGGTGACAAGGGCGATCCCATGGCCACTCTGTCTGTCTGTTCATTCTAGTTCCCCTTATAGAGGAAGTATGTTGAAATAGGGCATGTTTAAAAAGATCAAGCTGTCCTTATAGGGAACTCTCATGATCAGGGCGTCGAAACTGACCATTAAGTCCTGCGGGGTTAGCTGGATGTTGATTATTGTTTTTACGAAGCTGGTCAAATTTATGATGTGGTGCTCATAGTCACCAAAGGGAGGTCACGGTTGTTAAATGCTTAGCGAGGTAGCAAGTTGGAGGGAGGCTCAAATCACAGTTTATGAAGGTCAAAGATGACCTGGGACTTAGGACGGTTGGCATTTACTGGATTCCCTGTGAATGCAGAGCAGTGTGTATTGGCCACTGTGGAAACCTGCATCAAGGAGCTCAGCAGTGGATCCATTTGGGTTATTCAAAGAAACCGGTGGTAGCAGAATATTGTATTCACAACAGCCATCGATGACTTGGACGGCATAAAACTACTGTGCTGTGCCAATGGCTTTTGGGACCGTCTGGCAAAGGAAGTCATTGAAATAAAAATAGAGGAAAAGAATTTTAACGAAGATGAAGGCATCACTGTATGCAAGAAGTGGATTTCAATTGTAAACAAGGGGGACAGCGGAAGCCTGATCAGTTAATCATCCAATCAGGAGGGATGGATGACGGGGCTATAACCACGAAGCTGCTTAACAAAATAAAATCCCATGTCATTACAGGAAAGATACTGGTATGGATAGAGGTACGGCTGATAGTCAGGAGGCAGCGAGTGGGAATAAAAGGGTTCTTTTCTGGTTGGCTACCAGTGACTAGCGGTATTCCTCAGGGATCCGTATCAGGATTGCTACTTTTCACATTTGTTTGTCAATGGTTTAGATAATGGAATTGATGGCTTTGTGGCAAAGTTTGCAGATGATACCAAGATAGGTGGAGGTGTAGGTAGTGCTGAAGAAGCAAAGCAATCGCAGCAGGACTTAGACAAATTGGAAGAAAGGGCAAAGAAGTGGCAGATGAAATACAGTGTTGGGAAATGTTGGTAAAAGGAACAATAGTGCAGACTATTATCTAGCGAGAGGTGCAAAGGGACTTAGGAGTCCTTGTGAAAGACTCCCAGAAGGTTAAGTTACAGGTTACTTCTATGGTAAAGGCGGCAAATTCAATGTTGGCATTCATTTCGAGGGGAACAGAATATAAAAATAAGGATAATGGTGAGGCTTTATAAGACACTAGTCAGGCCACACTTGGAATATAGTCAACAGTTTTGGGCCCCACGTGTCAGAAAGGATGTGTTGTCATTGGAGAGTCTGGGGAGGTGCACAAGGATGATACTGGGAATGAAGGGGTTAACAACATTTTTGGTAGGTTTGGGCTGTACTCATTGGAATTTAGAAGAATACAGTGGGATCTCATTGAAACCTACTGAATGTTGAAAGGACTAGATAAAGTGGACGTGGAAGGGATGTTTCCTATGGTGGGAAGAGTGGCAGAGTGGTGAATCTGTGGAATGTTCTGCTACAGATAGCTGTGGAGGCCAAGACCATGGGTTTATTTAAATCAAAAACTGCTAGTTTCCTGATTGGTCGGGGCATCAAAGGTTATAACGAGAAGGCAGGTGTATGGGATTGAGTGGGATCCAAGATCAGCCATGGCAGAGCAGACTTGATGGGCTGAATGGACTAGTTCTGCTATTATGTCTTATGGTCTAAATACCACTAGACTAGACATCCTGATCAATGCCTTTTGAAAATCCAAGTAAGCTACTGCCTCTCCTTTGTCCACCCTGCTTGTTAATTCCTTGAACAACTCTAACAGATGTTTGTCAGGCAAGGTTTCCCTTTATAGAAACCACCTTGACTTTGACTTATTTTATCATTTGTCTCCAAGTACTCTGCAACCTCATCCTTAATAATAGACTCCAATGTTTTCTCAACCACTGAGGTTAGGCTAACTGGCCTATAATTTCCTTTCTTTTACCTTCCTCTCTTCTTAAAAGTAACTTGTTTAAAAAGGGTTTAAAAAGGGTTCTAGAAGGAAGCCTAGCAATTATAGACCTGTCAGTTTGACATCAGTGGTGGGTAAATTAATGGAAAGTATTCTTAGAGATAGTATTTATAATTATCTGGATAGACGGGATCTGATTAGAAGTAGCCAGCATGGATTTGTGCGTGGAAGGTCACGTTTGACAAACCTTATTGAATATTTTGAAGAAGTTACGAGGAATGTTGACGAGAGTAAGGCAGTGGATGTAGTCTATATGGACTTCAGCAAAGCCTTTGACAAAGTTCCACATGGAAGGTTAGTTAAGAAGGTTCAGTCGTTAGGTATTAATGCTGGAGTAATAAAATGGATTCAACAGTGGCTAGATGGGAGATGCCAGAGAGTAGTGGTGGATAATTGTTTATCGGGATGGAGGCCGGTGACTAGCGGGGTGCCTCAGGGATCTGTTTTGGGCCCAATGTTGTTTGTAATATACATAAATGATCTGGATGATGGGGTGGTAAATTGGATTAGTAAGTATGCCGATGATACTAAGGTAGGAGGTGTTGTGGATAATGAGGTGGATTTTCAAAGCTTGCAGGGAGATTTATGCCGGTTAGAAGAATGGGCTGAACGTTGGCAGATGGAGTTTAATGCTGAGAAGTGTGAGGTTCTACATTTTGGCAGGAATAATCCAAATAGAACATACAGAGTAAATGGTAGGGCATTGAGGAATGCAGAGGAACAGAGAGATCTAGGAATAACAGTGCATAGTTCCCTGAAAGTGGAGTCTCATGTAGATAGGGTGGTGAAGAGGGCTTTTGAAACGCTGGCCTTTATAAATCAAAGCATTGAGTACAGAAGTTGGGATGTAATGCTAAAGTTGTACAAGGCATTGGTAAGGCCAAATTTGGAATATTGTGTGCAGTTCTGGTCACCGAATTATAGGAAAGATATCAATAAATTAGAGAGAGTGCAGAGACGATTTACTAGGATGTTACCTGGGTTTCAGCAATTAAGTTACAGAGAAAGGTTGAACAAGTTAGGTCTCTATTCATTGGAGCGTAGAAGGTTGAGGGGGGATTTGATCGAGGTATTTAAAATTTTGAGAGGGATAGATAGAGTTGACGTGAACAGGCTGTTTCCATTGAGAGTAGGGGAGATTCAAACGAGAGGACATGATTTGAGAGTTAGGGGGCAGAAGTTTAAGGGAAACACGAGGGGGTATTTCTTTACTCAGAGAGTGATAGCTGTGTGGAATGAGTTCCTGTAGAAGTAGTAGAGGCCAGTTCAGTTGTGTCATTTAAGGTAAAATTGGATAGGTATATGGACAGGAAAGGAGTGGAGGGTTATGGGCTGAGTGCGGGTAGGTGGGACTAGGTGAGATTAAGGGTTCGGCACGGACTAGGAGGGCCAAGATGGCCTGTTTCCGTGCTGTGATTGTTATATGGTTATATATGGTTATTAAAGAATGGAGTGACAGTTGCAATCTTTTGGTCCTCTAGGACCATACCAGAATCAAGTGATTTTTGACAGATCATGACCAATGCATCCGTTATCTCTTCAGCAACCTCTTTCAGGACTCTGGGATGTGGTCCAGGTGACTTAACCACCTTCAGACTTTTGAACTTGCCTAGCATTTTTCCTTTGTAATAGTATGGCACACACTCCTGGTCCCTGACACTCATGGACCTCTGGCACACCGCTAGTGTCTTCCACGGTGAAGACTGATGCAAAGTACTCACATCTGCCATTTCTTTGTCCCCCATTACTACCTCACCAGCATCATTTTCCAGTGGTTCAATAACATCTCTCACCTCCCTTTTGCTCTTCATACAACTGAAAAAACTTTGAATATGCTGTTTTATATTACTGGCTATTTGCCCTCATTTCATCTTACCCTCTTCATTGCTTTTTTTTAAAAAAAGTTGCCTTTTGTTGGATTTTAAAAGTTGCCCGATCATCAAACTTCCCACTCACTTTTGTTATGTTATATACCCTTTCCTTGGCTTTTATGCAGTCCTTAACTTCTGTTGTCAGCTAGATTGCCTAGCCTCACCATTTGAGAACTTCTTCCTCTGTGGGACATATCTATCCTGTGCCTTGTGAACTATTCCCAGAAACTTCAGCCACGTCTACTATGCTGGCATCCCTGGCAGTCTCCTCCTCCAATCTACCTGGGCAAGCTCCTCTTTCATGCCTCTGTAATTCCCCTTATTCCATTGCGATACTGATACATGTGACTTATGCTTCTCTCTCAAATTGCAGTATAAATTCAATCATATTATAATCACTGGCTTCTCAAGGTTCCTTTAGGTTAAGCTCCCTAATAAGATCTGGGTTATTACACCCAATCTAAGATAGCCTTTCCCTGAGTAGGCTCAAGCACAAGCTGCTCTAAACAGCCATCTCGTAGGCATTCAACAAATTCCCTCTCGTGATCCAACATCAACCTGATTTACCCAACATCTTTGCATCTCAAAGTTCCCCATTATAACTGTGACATTACCCTTATTAGATGCTCTTTCCTGCTCCCTCTGCAATCTCAACCCCATATCTCGGCTACTATTTGGAGGCCTACATATGATTCCCATGTTTTTTCCCCACCCTTGCAGCTTCTCATCTCCACCCACAAAGATTTAACATTCTCTGATGCTATGTCACCTCTTTCTAAACATGTAATTCCAACTCTTACCAAAAGAGCCACATCACTGCCTTTGCCTTTTTGCCTGTCCTTTTAATATAAAGTATATCCTTTGATGTTAAGCTCTGAACTATGGCCTTCTTTCAGCTACGACTCAATGATGCCCACAACGTCACACCGACCAATCTTTAATTGAGCCATGTGTTTGTCCAATTTATTCTGAATGCTACACACATTTAAATTCAGCACCTTCAGTCCTGCATTCTTCACCCTTTTGAATTTTACTTCTGTGGTACAACTTAACTCTTTGCCTGTCTGCAGTTGTACCAGTCATTGGCTTGTCCTTCTTACCTTCATGTTACACCCATCATCCACTTGTAAACCAGCTGGCGCATCCTCAGCTCTATCATCTTGGTTCCCACCCCCAGCCATATTAGTTTAAACACTCTCAACAGCTCTAGTAATCCTGCCTGCAAGAATATTGGTTCCCCTTGGATTCAAGTGCAATCCGTTCCTTTTGTACAGGTCCCACCTGCCCCAGAGGTGTCAATCATCTAGAAATCTGAATCCCTGCCCCAATTCCTCAGCCACACATTTCTCTGCCACCTCATCCTATTCCTATCCTCACTGTCACAAGGTACAGGCAGCAATCCCAAGAATACTACCTTTGAGGTCCTGCTTCTCAGCTTCCTTCCTAACTCCCTGCAATCTGTTTTCAGGACCTTCTTTTTTCTACCTGTCATTGGTACCAATATGTATGACTTCTGTATGTTCATCTTCCCTTTTCAGGATATTGTGGACACGTTCAAAAACATCGCAGACCCTGGCACCTGAGAGGCAAACTATCATCCGTGTTTCTTTTTCACGTTCATGATAGATCCAATGCAGGGTTTCAATTGGAAATATCAGCAAATCTTTTCTCCCTCAAATGGAAGGATTGAAACAATGTTAGATGCCATGAGGCCATGAGGGAGGAGCTTGGGGATATAAACAAAGTGATAGATGGATTGAGATGTGTTTATTACAGTGCAATGTATATTAAGACCAAGGGCAATGAATGTTTACAATGAATCATGATGTTGCAGCAATTAGATATAATTATGGACCTGTAGATTGGGTGGTGAAGAAGGCATTATCTCAGGCCTGGATTATAAGAGTATGGAGGACATGTTACAACTTTATAAATCATTAGTTAGACAGTTGCTGGAATAGTGTATATAGGTTTGGTTGAGGACATGATTACATTGGAGAGGATGCCATGCTGATACACCTAAAGGTTGTCTGGAATGGAGTTTTCAATACAGGGGTTATTTCAATTCAGCTGCATTTATTTCTCTTGGAGCAGAGGATGCCGACAGGAAACTTGATACAGATGTTCAAATTTATTAGGGGTATAGACAAGATAGATAGTAGGAAATATCCCAATAGAAGAGGGAATAGGGCAGTTTTTAGAAGGTGGTTTGGATCTACAATGCACTGTCTGAATAGCTAATGGAGGAGGGTATTCTCACAATATTCATGTAGCTGGACAAGCACTGAAATTCCCAGACATAAAAGGTAATGGACCAGTCACTGGTAAATGGGATTATTGCAGATGTGAACTTAATGTTCAGCATAGAGATGGTAGATTGTAGGACTTGTTTCTGTGCTGAAATACCAACAGATAATGCTGGATATACTCATCAGGTCAAACAGCATTTATGGAAAGGGAATGACTTAATGAGTGAGCTATGCGTGTAACTCAGCCAGATTTTTAGAAAACAGTCTTCACTGTGGAAGACACTAGCAGCATGACAGATGTTGAAGGGTGTGAGGGAAGAGAAACGATTATCATTACTGTTACAAGGGAGAAGGTGCTCAAAGAGCTGGAAGGCCTACACAAGTCATCCAGACTAGATGAATCGCTCCATAAAGGTCTGAAAGAGGTAGTGGTAAAGATTGTGGAGGCACTAGTAATGATCTTTCAAGAATCATTGTACTTTGGCAGGGCTCCAGAGGACAGGAAAATTGCAAAGTCACTCCACTCTTTAAGAAAGGAGGGAGGCAGCAGAAAGGAAATTAGTTTGACCTCAGTGGTTGGGAAGATGTTGGAGACAATTGTTAAGGATGGTGACACAGGACAGGATAGGACAAGGTCCAGCATGGTTTCCTTAAGGGAAAGTCTTGCCCAACGAATTGCCTGTTGAAATTCTTTGAGGAGATTACAAGTAGGATACATAAAGGGAATGCAGTGCATGTTGTACATTTGGATTTTCAGAAGGTCTTTGACAAGGGGCCACACGAGGCTGCTTACCAAGTTAAGAGCCCGTGGTATTAGAGGAAAGTTACTAGCATGGTTAAGGCTTTGGCTGATTTGTAAGAGGAACCGAGTGGAAATAAAAATTTGAGGAAGGACATTCTTGCTATTGAGGGAGTGCAGTGTAGGTTCACAAGGTTAATTCCCAGAATGGCGGGACTGTCATATGTTGAAAGATTGCAGCGACTGGGCTTGTATACACTGGAATTTAGCAGGATGAGAGTGGATCTGATTGAAACATATAAGATTATTAAGGGACTGGAGGCAGGAAGCATGTTCCCACTGATGGGGGAGTCCAGAACTGGAGGCCACAGTTTAAGAATAAGGGGTAGGCCATTTAGAACAGAGATGCGGAAAAACTTTTTCACCCAGAGAGTGGTGGATATGTGGAATGCTCTGCCCTAGAAGGCAGTGGAGGCCAAGTCTCTGGATGCTTTCAAGAGAGAGTTAGATAGAGCTCTTATAGATAGCGGGGTCAAGGGATATGGGAAGAGGGCAGGAACGGGGTACTGATTGTGTATGATCAGCCATGATCACAGTGAATGGCGGTGCTAGCTAGAGGGGCCAAATGGCCTACTCCTGCACCTACTGTCTATTGTCTATCAATAATTTAGATGATGGAAATAGATGGCTTTGTTGCCAAGTTTGCAGATGATATGAAGACTGGTATATGGGTTAAGTAGCGTTGAGGAAACAGGTAGGTTGCAGAAAGACTTAGTTAAGTTTGGAGAATGAGCAAGAATGTGGCAAATGAAATACAATTTTGGAAAATGCATGGTCATGTACTTTGGTAGAAGAAATAAATGTGCAGACTATTTTCTAAAAGGAGAGAAAACCCAAAAATCTGAGATTCAAAGGGACTGGCGAGTCCTTGTACAGAACACTCTGAAGTCATCTTGCAGGTTGAGTCGTTGGTGAGGAACAAAATGCAATATGAGCATTCACTTCAAGAGGTCTGGAATACAAGAGCAGCAATGTGATGCTGAGGCTTTATAAGGCACTGGTGAAGCCTCAGCTTGAGTATTGTGAACAATTTTGGGCTCCTCATCTAAGAAAAGACGTGGTAGCATTGGAGAGGACTCAGAGGAGGTTCACAAGGATGATCCGGGAATGAAAAGGTCATCATATAAGTAACCTCTGATGGCTCTGGGCCTGTACTCGCTGGAATTTAGAAGGATGGGGGGGGGGGGGGGGGGTAATCTCACTGAAACCTTTCGAATGTTGAAAGGCCTAGACAGAGTAGATGTAGAAATGGTGTTTTCCATGGTGGGGGAGTTTAGCACAAAAGGGCACAGCCTCAGGATAGAAGAGTCCATTTAAAACAGAGACGTGCAGTAATTTCTTTAGCCAGAGGGTGGTGAATTTGTGGAATCTGTTACCACAGGTACCTGCGGAGGCCAGGTTATTGGGTGTTTTTAAGGTGGAGATTGATAGACTCTTGATTGACCACTGCATCAAAGGTTATGGGAAGAAGGCTGGGGAGTGGGACTGAGGGGAGAAAAGGATCAGCCATGATTGAATGGTGGAGCAGAAATAGCCTAATTCTGCTCCTTTGTCTTATGTCTAAACTGGAACAAAAACATCGACAAGCTGATCAGTTTCATCACATCACTCTCCAGGGACTGAATTTTTCCCAGATAATATTAGACTTTGGAAATTCTAACTTAGCAGAAAGACAGAATTTTACACAGACTAACAGTCAAGAGTGAGGAACCTTAAGAGGAATCCATGAAGACTGGAAATTGACCTCTTAACGAGTGGATATATAGGGTTTAGGATGGTGGCAGAGGGACAACGCTGGGGACACAACATCTTTACCTCTCGGCTGTAGTGCAGGTCTCCCATCAGGCTCCCAGCCAGGCCAGTTTCATGCCGTGCTTCGATCTCACCCTGCAGCTCCATCAACACCCACTCAGGGCTCAAGCT
Organism: Hypanus sabinus; assembly: GCF_030144855.1. Lineage (NCBI taxonomy): Eukaryota > Metazoa > Chordata > Chondrichthyes > Myliobatiformes > Dasyatidae > Hypanus > Hypanus sabinus. The sequence goes on from NC_082722.1 coordinate 85,323,166, forward strand.
ACATCTGGCACTGAGAAAAGCCAAAAGAGGGATTAAACCTTTGATCTGCCCATGGCAAGTAGGGAAGGAGGGACAAAGGAATTGGAGAGGGAGAGAGAAAAAACTGCAAGCAACTTGCTCTGCACCTCTCCCTTATTTGTCCCTCCCCACCCTTCTACTCACACCCCCTCCTCTTCTTCTTACACTGCCATTCTGCCACTTCTTCTTTTAGTAATGTTCAATGGCAGTTAGCAAATGTATGGTATGTGCATTACCGCCACCTACTGAGCTGGAGAGTGGAGCAAAGAGATAGTAAGCACACCCCCTTTAATTACCCTGCCCATAAAAAACACAGATATTAGCAAAAAGTCTAACACTGTTCAGAAAGTCAAATATGAATTTAAAGAAATTACATTGGCAGCAATATTCTAACAAATCACCAATGTTAAACTGTCTGTCCCAAATATCCCAACTTAGTAAATCGGAGTTTCCTTTGCACCTCACAGGAACTGCTTACAAACACATGTACACCATTTCTTTCAAGAGCCTGTATCATGCACATTAGATCTGAATTATTCAACCTAGTATGTCTCATATGTGAAGGTGCAAGTACTATTTCTTCTCTCCTGTTATCGTCATGGCAATTCCTCGAGATAGAAAATGATGGTCTTCATTCTGTTGATCTATTTATGGGCTGTCAAGTGGCTTAGGAGTCCAATCTTGGCTTTGAAAGTTCTTCCGCATTCAGGACAGGTAGTTCCAGATGGCAGATTGAGCTTTGGTTATTGCTGCCTCTGCTTTCATTTTATTTGCTTTTCTTCTAATTCTGCACATCAGTTGGCTTCGAAAGTTGCTGTTCCTTCTCAGATGATGGCTTGCCAGAGTTTCCTGTCCTTGGTATTGGTTTCCCAAATTTTGATGTCAATGCTACATTTCTTCATGTTGGCTTTTAAGACATCTTTGAATCTCTTCAGTTGTCTGCCTCTTTTACGTTTGCCATCTTAGTAGAAGATTTATTTCGGCAGACTTTCATCTTTCATCCGAACAACATGACTGCTCCATCTTAGTTGGTTTTTGATAATGTAGGCTTCAATGCTCAGTGTTTTTGCTTCATTTAGTACGCTGATTTTGGTTCTTCTACCTTCCCAGCTGATACTTAAGATGTTTCGAAGACAGCGTTGATGGAACTTTTCAAGAGTCTTCAGATGTTGTTGGTATGTTGTCCAGGTTTCTGATGCATACAGGAGCATTGGGATTACCACAGCTTTGTACATTAGCATTTTGGTGTCTGTTCAGATGTCACGATCATGAAAGACTCTTATTTGAAGACGTCCAAAAGCTGTACCAGCGCATTTAAGACGATGTTGGATCTTGTCATTAAGGTTGACATTGAAGGAGAGGTGACTTCCAAGATACGGAAAGTGGTCCATGTTTTCCAGGGTTATTTTGCCAATTTGAATTGATGGTTCTATCCAATTTGTCTCAGTTGATGACGGTTGGTAGATTATCCGAGTCTTCTTGGAATTGATGGTAAGTCCAAGTTTCATGTATACATGGTTGAAGGAAGTCAGAATCTGTTGGTGGTTTTCTGAAAGAGCTGCAACACTGTTGTCATAGAACATAAAGTAGTACAGCACATTACAGGCCCTTCGGCCCACAAGGTTGTGCCGACCCTCAAACCCTGCCTCCCACATAACCCCCCACCTTAAATTCCTCCATATACCTGTCTAACAGTCTCTTAAACTTCACTAGTGTATCTGCCTCCACCACTGACTCAGGCAGTGCATTCTACGCACCAACCACTCTCTGAGTGAAAAATCTTCCTCTAATATCCCCCTTGAACTTCCCTCCCCTTACCTTAAAGCCAGGTCCTCTTGTACTGAGCAGTGGTGTCCTGGGGAAGAGGCACTGGCTGTCCATTCTGACTATTCCTCTTAATATCTTATACACCTCCATCATGTCTCCTCTCATCCTCCTCCTCTCCAAAGAGTAAAGCCCTAGCTCCCTTAATCTCTGATCATAATCCATATTCTCTAAACCAGGCAGCATCCTGTAAATCTCATCTGTACCCTTTCCAATGCTTCCACATCCTTCCTATAGTGAGGTGACCAGAACTGGACACAGCACTCCAAGTGTGACCTAACTAGAGTTTTATAAAGCTGCATCATGACATCACGTCTCTTAAACTCTAGCCCTCGACTTATACCTCATAAGCTTTCTTAACTACCCTATCTACCTGTGAGGCAACTTTCAGGGATCTGTGGACATGTACCCCCAAATCCCTCTGCTCCTCCACACTACCAAGTATCCTGCCATTTACTTTGTACTCTGCTTTGGAGTTTGTCCTTCCAAAGTGTACCACCTCACACTTCTCCGGGTTGAACTCCATCTGCCACATCTCAGCCTACTTCTGCATCCTATCAATGTCTCTCTGCAATCTTCAACAATCCTCTACACTATCCACAACACCACCAACCTTTGTGTCGTCTGCAAACTTGCCAACCCACCCTTCTACCCCCACATCCAGGTTGTTAATAAAAATCACAAGAAGTGGAGGTCCCAGAACTGATCCTTGTGGGACACCACTAGTCACAACCCTCCAATCTGAATGTACTCCCTCCACCACGACCCTCTGCCTTCTGCAGGCAAGCCAATTCTGAATCCACCTGGCCAAACTTCCCTGGATCCCATGCCTTCTGACTTTCTGAATAAGCCTACCGTGTGGAACCTTGTCAAATGCCTTACTAAATCCATGTAGATCACGTCCACTGCACTACCCTCATCCATATGCCTGGTCACCTCCTCAAAGAACTCTATCAGGCTTGTTAGGCATGATCTGCCCTTCACAAAGCCATGCTGACTGTCCCTGATCAGACCATGATTCTCTAAATGCCCATAGATCCTATCTCTAAGAATCTTTTCCAACAGCTTTCCCACCACAGACGTAAGGCTCACTGGTCTATAATTACCTGGACTATCCCTACTACCTTTTTTGAACAAGAGAACAACATTCGCCTCCCTCCAATCCTCCAGTACCATTCCCGTGGACAACAAGGATATAAAGATCCTAGCCAGAGGCTCAGCAATCTCTTCCTTTGCCTCGTGGAGCAGCCTGGGAAATATTCCGTCAGGCCCCAGGGACTTATCCGTCCTAATGTATTTTAACAACTCCAACACCTCCTCTCCCTTAATATCAACATGCTCCAGAACATCAACCTCACTCATATTGTCCTCACCGTCATCAAGTTCCCTCTCAGTGGTGAATACCGAAAAGAAGTATTCATTGAGGACCTCGCTCACTTCCACAGCCTCCAGGCACATCTTCCCACTTTTATCTCTAATCGGTCCTACCTTCACTTCTGTCATCCTTTTGTTCTTCACATAATTGAAGAATGCCTTGGGGTTTTCCTTTACCCTACTTGCCAAGGCCTTCTCATGCCCCCTTCTTGCTCTTCTCAGCCCCTTCTTAAGCTCCTTTCTTGCTACCCTATATTCCTCAATATACCCATCTGATCCTTGCTTCCTAAACCTCATGTATGCTGCCTTCTTCCACCTGACTAGATTTTCCACTTGTTACAAATGTGCCGCAACTCTGAGGGGCCGAAGGGTACAAAGTCGCCCCCTCCTTTTTGAGAATTGCAAGATCGCTATTAATTTGGGTCTGGGACCCAGGAAATGAGAGAAAGATGTCCAGAATACACAGGGTTTGGAATGTGTCCTGGCCTCAGCGAAACAAAACCACTGATAACGGCTATTGTCTCTTGGAGACGGAATTGTGTATTAAGTACTGTACTATTCATTGAAGCCCCTCAGGGGACGACCAGAGTGGGCTGGTTGAGGGATTGCATCATCCCAACCTGATTGACATCTGAGACCCCGTGAGTAAGGATAAAAGAGGGTCTGTGGACCAACCCCTTTAGACGCACCAGGAGAAACGTTGGAAATCCAGTGACAGTGTTTTATAGCAAAAGCCGGTGAGGCTCGTGTGCGTCCTCCCTTGCCTGGATTTGCGGGCTCGCCACGGAAGAACGGCTTAGCTAAAGGAGAGGCCACAAGTGAACGGCCACACCAACAGGACTCCTGACGGATCGAAATCATAAAAGGAAAGCCAGCAAGTTTTTCTCAAAATCCCTCTCCAACCATTGCAACCCACGGTCCCCAAAGGCTGCAGCCTGCATGAACTGAGTGAACTTTATATTTCCATCAGACAATACATTATCCCCTAGACAATGATAGAGCTTATTTCTTATTGATTATTAATACCCGCACTTTTAGATTTAGTATTGATGACGTATATTATCTGTATATTGGCATTGATATTATCTTTGTGTATTTTTACTAATAAATACTGTTAAAAATAGTATCATCAGACTTCAACAGACTCTCTGTCTTTGCTGGCAAGTGACCCAGTTACGGGGTTCGTAACACCACCTCATTTGTCACCCATGGTTCCTTCACCCTACCATTCTTTATCTTCCTCACCGGGACAAGTTTATCCCTAACATCCTGCAAGAGATCCTTAAACATCGACCACATGTCCCTAGTACATTTCCCTGCAAAAACATCATCCCAATTCACACCTGCAAGTTCTAGCCTTATAGCCTCATAATTTGCCCTTCCCCAATTAAAAATTTTCCTGTCCTCTCTGATTCTATCCCTTTCCATGATAATGCTAAAGGTCCGGGAGCGGTGATCACTGTCCCCCAGATGCTCACCCACTGACAGATCTGTGACCTGACCCGGTTCATTACCTAATACCAGATCTAGTATGGCATTCCCCCTAGTTGGCCTGTCAACATAACCATATAACAATCACAGCACAGAAACAGGCCATCTTGGCCCTCCTAGTCCGTGCCGAACTCTTAATCTCACCTAGTCCCACCTACCCGCACTCAGCCCATAACCCTCCACTCCTTTCCTGTCTATATACCTATCCAATTTTACCTTAAATTACACAACTGAACTGGCCTCTACTACTTCTACAGGAAGCTGTGACATACTGTGACAGGAATCCATCCTGGACACACTTAACAAACTCTGCCCCATCTAAACCCTTGGAACTAATCAATTGCCAGTCAATATTAGGAAAGTTAAAGTCACCCATGATAACAACCTTGTTATTTTTGTACCTTTCCAAAATTTGCCTCCCCATCTGCTCCTCGGTATCTCTGCTGCTACCAGGGGGCCTATAGAATACCCCCAACAGAGTAACTGCTCCCTTCCTGTTCCTGACTTCCACCCATACTGACTCAAAAGAGGATCCTGCTACATTACCCACCCTTTCTGTAGCTGTAATAGTATCCCTGACCAGTAATGCCACCCCTCCTCCCCTTTTCCCCCCTCTCTATCCCTTTTAAAGCACTGAACTCCAGAACTATTGAGAATCCATTCCTGCCCTGGTGCCTGTCAAGTCTCTGTAATGGCCACTACATCATAATTCCATGTATGTATCCAAGCTCTCATTTCATCACCTTTGTTCCTGATGCTTCTTGCATTGAAGTACACACGCTTTAGCCCTTCTACCTTACTACCTTTACACCCTTTATTCTGCTGCTCTTTCCTCAAACCCTCTCTATATGTTACATCTGGCTTTACTCCATGCACTTCTTTCACTGCTCTATCGCTCTGGGTCCCATCCCCCTTGCAAATTAGTTTAAAACTTCCCGAACCATGCTAGCAAACCTACCAGCAAGGATATTGCTCCCCCTCGAGTTCAGGTGCAACCCATCCAATCTGTACAGGTCCCACCTTCCCCAGAAGAGATCCCAATGGTCCAAAAATCTAAAACCCTGTTCCCTGCACCAACTCCTCAGCCACGCATTCAACTGCCATTTCCTCCAATTCTTACCATCACTATCACATAGTACTGGCAGCAATCCTGAGAACACCACCCTTGAGGTCCTGTTCTTCAGCCTTCTGCCTAGTTTCCGAAACTCACACTTCAGGACCTCATCCCTCTTCCTGCCAATGTCATTGGTCCCAACATGTATCACGATTTCTGGTTGTTTTCCCTCTCGTACCAAGATGTCATGCACCCGGTCAGAGACATCCCAGACCCTGGCACCCAGGAGGCAACAAACCATGCGGGTTTCCTTCTCATGTCCACAAGATCTCCTGTCTGCTCCCATGACTATAGAATCTCCAATGACAACAGCTCTCCTCTTCTCCGTCCCCCCTTCTGCACCACAGGGTCAGACTCAGTGCCAGAGGCCCTGTCACCGTGGCTCAGACGTGGTTGGTTGTCCCCGCCGGCAGTATCCAGGATAGTAAACTTATTATTCAGGGGAATGGCTACAGGGTGCTCTGCACTACCTGTCTATTCACCTTTGCTTTCCCCCTTCTGACTGACACCCAATGACTTGCTTCCAGCAGCCTAGGTGTGACTACCTCCCTGTAGCTCTCATCTATGACTGCCTCATTCTCCCTTATGAGTCGAAGGTCATCCAGCTGCTGCTCCAGATTCCTCACACAGTCTTCCAGATTGCCCAGCTGCAAGCACTTCTGGCAGATGTGACTCTGTGGGAGAGGGGAGTTCCCACAAGACTGCCACATCTCACAGGAGAGGGACATCACCGTCTCAGGAGACTAACTGGGAACAAGCTCGTCCTCTGCCTCTTCTCGTCGAAGCCTCTCGAGTCAAAGCCTCAAATCTCCTCTCTTTCACTGGCCCACTCAATCACTGGCCGCTCCGCTTGAGGTAACCCTCTATTTATTTGTTTGAGCTTTTCAAACTGCTTGGTCACCTGACCTCAACTGCCCAATCAGCTGCTTTCTGCTGAGTCTGAGCTATTCAAATCTCGATTGTCTAATCAACGTTTATTGGAACTGTTTATTGTTCATCTGTTTATTGGAACTCGATGAGGGAACTCATGGATGTCTTGTTTTTGGACTTGAGACGGGCAAGATTGAAAAGTCTGCCATCTGTTCTGTAGACAATTTCGATTACTGGGGGTAGGTCGTCCTTGATAATGTTGATGATGGTTGCAATGAAGATGGTGAATGAAATTGGAGCAATCATGCATCTCTGTTTTACTCCTGATCTAACTTGAAAAGGCTCACAGTTACTGTTGCTGACCATGACTGTGGCAAGCATGCCATTGTGGAGGAATCTCAGGATTCAAATGCACTTTTCAGGGCATCCATAGGTGGACAGGACATCCCATAGGAGCTCCCTCAATACCAAGTCAAAAGCTTTGGTGAGGTCGATGAATGCCATGTACAAAGGTTGAAGTCGTTCACAACATTTTTCTTGTAGTTGTCACATTATGAAGATCATGTTGATTGCTCCATGTGATGGTCTAAAACCGGTTTGTGTCTCCGGAAGGATCTTCTCGGCTAAAGGCTTGAGCCGGTTGTTCATGATGTGTGTGAGGATCTTTCCTGCTGTTGCTAACAGGGAAATTTCACGATAGTTTCTGCATTCGGATCGATCACTTTTCCTTTTGTAGATGGTAACAGTTGCTGAGTCTCTAAAGTCTGCTGGTACGTCTTCATTTATCCAGATCTTGATGAGAAGTTGATAATGAAGTGGGTTACCTCCAATTTTGTAGATCTCGGCTGGTATTCCATCGAGTCCAGTGGCCTTGTTTTTCAAGGCATTGATGGCTTCCTTGACTTCTTCAAGTGTTGGTATTTTGCTTAGGGAGTCGACGGGCTGTTTTGGAATGTTGTTAATCACATTCCTGTCAAATGAGTGTTTGATTTGGAAGATCTTCAAAGTGCTCCCTCCATCTAGAATTGATGTTAGCATTGCTCTTCAGGATGGTTGAACCATCTTTGCTTTTGAGAGAGGCTTGACCATGAGTGGATGGGCCAAAAATGGCTTTAGTTTGCATTGAAAATGCCTTGAGTGCCATTGGCGTATGCTAGTTGTTGGATTTCCTGAGCTTTCTTCCTCCACCATTGGTTTTTCAGGTTTTGGGTGCTCTTCTGAACTGATGATCAATCCTGACGATTTTTAGTCTTGAACCCAATTGTTTCTTTGCAAGACGTGATGATAGCGTTCTTCAATTGATTCTGGTATTCTTCTACAGATGGTGGGATTTGTTGAGGCAGTCGTTCTTGAAGATTTTGTTGGAATTTCTGTGCATGGTTGATGTCTTGAAAGATGTCAACATTAAATTTCTTAATAGTGTTCTGATTTTGGTGTTTCCTTTTGGGCCGAATCTTCATTCTCATGGTGGACGAGATGAGTCAATGGTCTGTCCAGCATTCGTTGGCACAAGTAACAGCTCTTGTTATCAGTCCATCTTGTTGGTCCCAAGATCGTATGATGATGTAGTCAATGAGGTGCCAGTGTTTGGAACGTGGTTGCTGCCAGGAGACTTTGCGCCTGCTTTTCTGGCAAAATATACCCATTTACCAGTTGTTGCAACGATCCTCTGAAGTTTATTTAAGTGCCATCCTTTCTTTTCCTTATCTCAACTTACATAGTTGCCACAGTGATTCAATAGACTTTTTGATTATGACCTTCACCTTCCCTTTATGCAAAGGCACCAGTATCCTTACATCCTTAATTTTAGTCATTGTTTGGATAGGACTGCCATTTTGTTTCCTTCAACCCAACATGGGCAGGGACCCATAAGAAATGGATACACAAGCCCAGACCCTGCAGCCTTCACAGATATTGTCCAATCTCTAGAAGAAAGCATGGGCTACAGTTTGAAAAAAAAATCTTTTTAATAGACATTAAAACCAAGAATAAATCAGGGCACAGAAGTACCTATGACGGCGTACTTCTTCAACCCAATCCAAGCCTAAAATGACAGTAACCATCTCAGATGTGAATACTAATTCTTTGATAATATTTTCTTAAGTCACATTAACAGAAACACCTGAACAATCTGTCACTGGATCTTTTGAACTCTGTGTCGAGATATGTCAGAAATCATAATGTCTGCCTTATGTATATTGCTGAACTTCCTGTGCCAATGACATACAGTCACATCTCATCTTGATCTTTTCTTAAAGGATTAGGTCAACCACAGGCAACAGAAGTACAAAACATGGAGTGAAAAGGGTACACTTCATTAATATCCACATTAATACACATAATCCACATTAAATATCCCAAGATTTGGTGCCCCATTCAGTTCCCCTCCACCCAAAACTGAAAACCTTCTGAATATGGTGCTCCCAACACTGTAATAATGTTGTCAATATTGGATGACCAACTTCATTGTCTTTTTATGTTAACCCTTATACCACTGCTCACTGTAACCTGCATAGATGTAAAGGCACAGTACTTCACCCATTTCTATCCGTAATGCCAAACTTGGGGATGATTTAATAGCACCATAACATAATCTCAATGTTTGAGGTTGAACTTTATCTAGAGGCTTTAAGATCATTGAAGAGGCTGACCCATCAGCAACACATCCAAAATCAAAGACAGATCTGATTAAAGCAATATACATTTGTTTAAGTGACCTCCTATTCACACTCCAATCACACGCTACTAAGCACCTGAGACAATTGAGTGTTTTTCCCCACTTCTCTAGAATTTTATTCACTTGCACCTTCCACGATAGAAACTTTATCATTAACTCGTTTAAGAAATTTACCATATAACTTGAGATCAATAGTGAGTGTGATGCTCTTTTCAGAAAAACAAATTATTTTGCAGCAGAAAATTTAATCTCCCACCTACATCCCCAATCCTCTACTTCATTAACGGCTGCTTGTTTTTTCCTAACTATATAGTTTATATTCCTGCCTATCTTCCACACTGCATCATCAGCATATAACGATTTGGAAATGTCAGAGCCAACAGTTAAAACATCATTGACCATAATATTAAAAAGGAATGGTTATACGCTCTTCCCTGTGGAGCCCATTCTCTATCTCCTATTCCTTAGAGACAGTTGTCCAGACTCTAACTTGTATCTTCCCGTCACATAAAAAACCTTACATCCAAGTGAACATTTTTAGGAGGCATTACTAATATTTTACCACATATTCCCGTCTTTTCAAGTTGAAGCAGCGCTCCTTGAGACTCTTTCTCACCTTTGCAGCGCTACGGGGATTTGAACCATCTTCCCGAGTCCTGGCGCCGCTTGGTTCCCGCCTTTCGTCACGTCCTGTCCTCGCGAGATAGTTTCCGGGTGAAGGGTCAGTGTCGGAAGATCGTGCTCCGGCTTCTGGCATGGGCGAGTTTCGCGTTCACCGTGTCCGGTTCTTCGACCTTGTGCCGCCCGCCATTCGCAGCCTGGCTTACAACCACGCCAGCCAGCGCCTCGCCCTCGCCCGTGCTGATGGCTCGCTTGAGATCTTCAACTTCGCTAGTAACTTCATTCAGGAGAAGGTGACGTCCCGGGGACCCGAGCATCTTGCCACCGGTGGGAAGGGGCGGGTTTACCCGATCTCGGGTATCTTTACTCTCCTTGTCTGATCCCTGCGACGAATGTTGAAGACGGCGAGATTCCCGAGGTTGTAGTCAGACTGAGATTGCTCTGGAGTTTAGTAGAACCATCATTTATCTCAGGTTTGACTGGTTGCGGAGCAGGTGGCGGCCGTTTTAGTTGCAGATAGATTACAGACGACACGTGGGAGCCTTTTAAAAATGAAAAAAAAGTCGTCTGAGCTCAAGACCGGAGTTTTCCTGTAAGGGAGGCAAGTCCAGGCAAGCTCAGAGTTATGATTGAGGAACTGATTAGAAAAAAAAGCATACAACAGAGTAACGCGCAAAACGTACAAAATCAGCAGAAGGCAACTAAAAAACCCGGACCAGATGAACTGCACCCTAGGGTTCTGAAAGAAATAGCAGTAGAGATTGTGGAGGCATTACTAATGATATTTCAAAAGTCATTGGGCTTTGTCCTGGTCCCGGAGGACTGGAAAATTGCAAATGTCACTCCACTCTTTAAAAAAGGAGGAAGGCAGCAGAAAGGAAATTATATACCATGACCTCAATGGATGTCAAGATGTTGGAGTCATTTGTTAAGGATGAGGTAATGGAGTACTTGGTGACATGGTACAAGATTGGACAAAGTCAGCATGGTTTCCTTAAGTCTTGCCCAATGAATTGCCTGTTGAAATTATTTGAGGAGATTACAAGTAGGATAGATAAAGGGAATGCAGTGCATGTTGAATATTTGGATTTTCAGAAGGTCTTTAACAAGGTGCCACACATGATGCTGCTTACCAGGTTAAGAGCCCATGGCATTGCAGGAAAGTTACCAACATGGTCAGAGAATTGACTGGTTGGTAGGAGAAAGTGAGTGGGAATAAAAGGATCCTTTTCTGTTTGCCTGCCAGTGACTAGCGGTGTTTGCAGGGGTTGGTGTTGGGACTGCTTCTTTATATGCTGTATACTGATGATTTAGATGATGGAATAGATGGCTTTGTTGACAATTTTACAGATGATACAAAGCTTGGTGGGCAGGTAGTGTTGAGGAAACAGGAAGGCTGAAGAAGGAATTAGACAGATTAGAAAAATGGGTAAGAAAGTGGTAAATTAAATATAATGTTGGAAAACGCATGGTCATGCACTTTGGTAGTAGAAATAAATGTGCAGTCTATTTTCTAAATGGGGAGAAAATCCAAAAATCTGAGATGCAAAGGGACTTGAAAGTCCTTGTGCAGAACACCCTAAAAGTTAACTTGCAGGTGGTGAGGAAGGCAAATGGCATGTTAGCATTCATTTCAAGAGGTCTGGAATACAAGAGCAAGGATATGATGCTGAGGCTTTATAAGGCACTGGTGAGGCCTCACCTTGAGTATTGTGATCAATTTTGGGCTCCTCATCAAAGGAAAGATGTGCTGGCATTGGAGAGGGTTCAGAGGAGGTTCACAAGGATGATTCCGGAAATTAAAAGTTATCATACGAGAAACGTTTGATAGCTCTGGGTCTGTACTCCCTAGAATTTAGAAGGATGAGAGCTGGATCCCATTGAAACTTTTTGAATGTTGAAAGGCTTAGACAGAGTAGATATGGAAAGGATGTTCCCCATTGTGGGGGGAAGTCTCGGACAAGGAAGCACAGCCTCAGGATAAAGGGATGTCTATTTAAAACAGATGTAGCAAAATTTATTTAGTTAGATGGAGGTGAATTTGTACTACAGGAGGCTGTGGAGGCCATGTCATTGGGTGTAGCTTGAATGGTTCTTGATTGGGCACGGCATCAAAGGCTACTGGGCAAAGGCTGGGGAGTGGGACTGAGGAGGGGAAAAAAGGATCAGCCATGATTTAATGGCAGAACAGACTCAATGGCCCAAATGGCTCCTCTGTCTTATGGTATTCATCATCCTTTTCAATTTTGCCCCCTTCTACATTGAAACTCATCCCATTCACTGCAATTTTGCCCTATCATTAGTCTCTCCTTGCTTGCAGAATCACTACATTCTGCATCGGTTTGTAAAATCCTCAGCCTTATTGCTCTGATTCCCATCCCGCTGCTGAATTAGTTTAAACCTTCCTGAACAGCTCTACGAAACCTGCCTGAAAGGATATCGGTCCCCCTTGGTTTCAGGTGTAACACGTATCTTTTTTTTCATTTTCTAAAGCTTTATTTTAACAAGTTGCAATTATAACTTCTGAATTAGATACTCTAAAGTTTTTATGAACTAGCCACTAGGTCCCATAAGTACAGGCAAAATAAAATTAATCATGTCTACAAATTTAAATATATTCAAAGAAATCTTTTTCAAATGTTTCAATGTGCAAACATTCACAGTGACAGTAACTACATTTTTTATTAATGATAATTCAATCAGGCCCAAAGATTTGTGGTAAAGTGTTAACAATTGAAAATATTTTGTAGTGTATATTAATATATGAACCATAATGAAGGCAAATAATTGTTCCCATCAGGAACAAAGAATCTGATAAACAGATGTTGCTTTCTTTGCATGGATGATATATTGTTGAATAATGCATTCTGTTTATAAAGAAGCATGAATGAGTAGCCCTGGGGTAATATTTCAATGAAGAAGTGCGGAGTATGTTTTTTTTTTGGAATTCAGCAAATGTAGCTACCCTAATTATATACATACACTTTGAATTAGATATGAACAAAATGATTGTTTTTCCAAATGTTAATCTTTACATTGTTGCCACAATATAAATAGTACCATATATCCTGTTACACAGCATTTCCCAGGTAAAGACATGAAAAGCACAGGGCTCTGGATAAACAAGCTTGGTCAGAAGTACAATATATCCTATGTAGCATTCCAAAACTCAGTTCAACCAGCGTCAAAGGAACTAAACTTAAGAAGCAGTGCATAATTCACAGAGGCAAATAACAATTAAAACTTGGTAACAATGCTTAACTTTGTAATGTCTATTTAACCCCTCAATTTTGATCAACACTTTAAAACATTATTTAGGAAGGTCTTTTAATCTGCTTCCATGTCAATTCCAACGCAAATACAGAACTTGTATTTTTTATCTTCCTTAATACCTAGATAAATTTACAAAATTCTCAGTTTCAATGTCCATTTGATTTCTGCCTTTTTGTTCCAGTTATAAAAAAGGAAAAAGGCATTTCTTTAAAATGTATACAACAGTCGTCGAAAACAAGTGCAAGGAAGATCAGCAGTTTGTTGGTCAGCTCTCTGCGATTGTATTTTGTGATCAGCTTGTGACTCAGTTGAATTGTGCCTGTCATGTTTTTAAATTCTTCATTCGTATCTTGCACAGTTCTTGAGGATGTTGCCAGTGTCTGCACTGATTCTTCACTCTGCTGAACTTGTTGTGACATCATCCTGCTGATTGTCATCAAGCTCTCATTAATGCTGCTTGCTGTCTGTACTAAGCCTTCCTTTGTCATCTTTCATTGTCAAACTGAAGAATCTCCACTTCGAAACAATTCTTCTTTCTCTTTATTGTCTGTGGCGAACTTGCAGGCCAGGTTTGCTTTTTGCCAAGCAGTCTGGTTGCTTAACATCTGTTTGTGATGATTCTCCACTTCAGCAAGCAACATCTGTTTATCAGATTCTTTGTCTTGTTCCTTAGCCATCTGTCCCAAATCCTGTATTCGAAGTCTGAGTTGGTGAAACATTTCTTTCACTTTGGCATTTAATTCTGTGAGAAGACTCAAAGGTCTGGGGCTATCTCTGATATCCTGCACCAGTGCTTTAATCTGCAGATCATATATAATAATTTCCTGCGCACAGATCTTGACGTGAACAGCTTGAGCCATCGCCATTTTTACCCCAACACTTATCTTCTGTTCAGGTCATACCTTCCCCAGAAAAGATCCCAATGATCTAGAAATTTGAAGCATTGCCCCCTGCACCAGTTCTTCAACCATGCATTTATCTGCAAAATCAGCCTCTTCTTGCCCTCATGGGCGCTTGGCATCGGCAGCAATCCAAAGACTACCCTGGAGGTCCTGCTTTTCAGCTTTCTACCTAGCCCCCTAAATTCTCCCTTCAGGACCTCCTCACATTTCCTCCCTATGTCAGTGACTCCAGTACCAAGGCTCCCATCTGCTCACCCTCACCCTTTAGAATGCTGTGGACCTTATTCAAAACATCCTAGATCCTGTCACCTGGGAGGCAACATACCATCTGGGTGTCCCTATCGCGTCCATAATGTCACGTACCCCATGACCGGGCTTAAGAACCAGCAGAAATGGAAAACACTTTGGAGTCTGGTATTACTTTTTCGAGTCTAGTAGTGTTTATTAGTAAACTAAGCAATACAGTAATATATATGAAATATATTAGCAATGGTATATACAGAAATGTGGAAATAGGAACCAAAACCAGGCTCTTTCAAACCTAGGGTAAATGGATAGAATCTTACGATGGTGAAGAGTTCAGTTCAGTTCAAGTCGAGGTAGTTATTTGAGTAATGTTGGAGAGAGAGAGAGAGGTGTTGCCATTGCCTTCGATCTTCCCGTCGTCTTCCTGTTGTGGTCACCGACTATGACCATACCACGTACGACTGTTCTTCAGTGGTGGAACTATCACCCAGGCAAGGGAGGACACACAAATAGTTCCCCACCGGTCGCACCTTCTCACATTGTGAGCCACTGATCGATTTCCCTGAATCGATCCTCCAAAACCCCACCTTCACGTGGTGCACAAAGCTCGTTCAGAGTCCCGTGGTGTGTCTGTCTGTGTCCCCACTGACCTGCTTTTTATCACTGGCTGTCCATCAATCGGCTCCGCCCTGCTCTCTCTGCAGGAATCTTAACAAGCAGGCAAAAGTGTCCTTGGAGAAAGGTAAACAATCAGCAAAGAAACCATAACATTAAATCTTGTCTCCCTCATCTCCCTCTCCTCCCTCCCCTCCCGGACGCCTCCCACTCTCTCTCTTAATAGCACAAACAATTCCAAAAGCCAGTGTCATTCTCCCGACATTTTAAAGTGATTGTCCACAGAAAATATGAACCCTAGGGGTATATAACAATAGAATCTCGACTCTTCCTTTGACTTTGGAATTTGACCATAAGAATAGGAGCAGAACTAGGCTCTTTGGCCCAGAGTCTGCTCTGCCGTTTTGTCATAGCTGGTCCATTTTTCCTGCCTTTTCTCTGTATCTTCTTCCTGTTCTAACCAATGAAGAATCTATCAACCTGTCTTAGATATATATACAGACTTGGCTTCCACAGCTACCTGTGGCAACAAATTCCACAGATGCACCCCTCTTAGTGTAAAGACATTCCTGCTTAACTCTACTAGAAGGACACCTCGCTATTCTGAGGCTGTGTCCCCTGGTCTTAGACTAGTGGTCGCCAACCCGTCAATCGCGATAGACTAGTCGATCTTTGAGACTTTCCCAGTAGATCTCGAAAAAAAAATTTTTTAAAAATGCACAAATACTGTTGAGAGATTGTTTCCGGGTTGTGGGGTTTTAGTTCCGTTCTTTCTGCCCATTGCGCATGCGTGTAGCTCCCCCGCCATGCGCTGGTCTCCAGCCACCGAGCTGCAAGGAAATGATGTGAGTCAGCTGCACCTTTCCTCATTCCGTCACGCTCACTGTTGAACTTGAACGCATGCGAGGTCATTACCCAAGCGCGCCAGGGATCACTGGTTGGCCTTGTGTAACTGACCGGCGGGAGTGCGGACAGATGGGCACCGCTTCTAAACCTGTTCACCACACCAAATGTTTGTGGGGAGCCCAGTGCTAAGATATTCGCAGACGACCTAATTCGGGCTCAGGGTTTCGTAAGTAGCAGAGTAGCTACCTTGCTGTGATCTACTGAAACAAACTTTTGTCGGCTGATAGATCCTACAAGGGTGGGCGCCCTGTCGCACTCCTCGCTCAGTCAGTTGCTCTCTCCGGACTGCGACCGCCGCTGCCCCAGCACGGGAACAGCCACACCTGGCCAAGGCATCTGGCGGCGGGCGGGCAGAGGCTGGAGTTCGGGCCCGGAGGCTGTCTAATGAGGCAATGAAGCCCCCAAAGCTGCTTCAGCACTATGAGTCCCTGCACTTAAAGACAAACCCATTGAGTTTTTTTCTGGTGGGAAAAAACGTGAGCAAGCGGGACAGAAGCAAGTGCTGAGAGCCATGTAAACTAAATTGTGGAATAGGCTGGACATAAGGAACCTGCTTGGAGTAAACACAAAGTACACTGCAGATGCTGTGGTCAAATCAACACGTAGAAAAGCTGGATGAACTCAGCAGGTCGGGCAGCATCTGTTGAACGGATGCTGCCCAACCTGCTGAATTCATCCAGCTTTTGAACCTGCTTGGAGTATCACTGTATTCTGGTTGTGTTTAAACCGGTCCGTGGTGCAAAAAATGGGTAGTGGCCCTTGGTGTTCATACATTATTTCTACTTCCGGGTTGTGGGGTTTTACTTCCGGTCTTTTCTGCTGCAGTGAGCATGCGTGTAATCAATCAATTTGGAGTCGATCTTGCCTTTCACTAAGGCCGAGTTAGGGGATCTTGGGCTTAAAAAGGTTGGTGACCACTATCTTAGACTCTCCCACCAGAGGAAACATCCTCTCCAAATCCACTCTTATCAAGGCCTTTCACCATTCGATAGGTTTCAATGAGGTCACCTTGAATCTTCTGAATTCCATTGAAGACAGGCCTGGAGCCGTCAAAACTCTTCATTTGACAAGCCATTCAAATCTGGAATCATTTTCTTCAACCTCCTTCGAACCTTCTCCAGTTTCAGCACATTCATTCTAAGATAAGGGGCCCAAAACCTGCTCACACTGCTCCATGTGAGGCCTCTCCAGTGCTTTATAAAGTCTCAACATTCCATCCTTGCTCATATATTCTAGTTCTCTTGAAACAAATGCTAACATTGCATTTGCCTTCTTCACTGCTGACACAACCTGCAAATGAATCTTTAGGGAATCTTTCACAAGGGCTCCCAAGTTCCTTTGTGCCTCAGTTTTTAAAATTTTCTCTCCATGAAGAAAATAGTCAACCCTTTCATTTCTGCTCACAAATGCATGACCATATGCTTCCCAACACTGTATTCCATCTGCCACTTCTTTGCCCATTCTCCTAATGTCTAAGTCCTTCTGAAGTCTGTCTTCTTCCTCAAAATGACCTGCCCCTTCACCTATCTTCATATTGTCAGCAAATTTTGCATCAAAGCCATTAATTCCATTGTCCACATCACAGAAGTGCTGCCTTGTTTAAACTTCAACCACGGACCTAAATTAAATCACTGCTTCTGCTTGTGCTCATTGATTGGCTGCAGTACAACTCCTTGTTTATTTACCTCTCACTAATTTCTCAAGATGAACTTTTACTCCACATCAGTGATCTCTTTTGGTGTCTTATGAATTATGTAAGGACAAATTTCAAATCCCCAAGCTGCCATAATATGGGAATTGCCTGTATTAACCTAGGTTATTCAATTCATTATCCACTGACCATGTATTACTTCGAGCTTATTACTGTCCACTAGCGTGTCACTTACAATTGACTACCCTTGGTATGCCCTGGTTTCACTCTGGGTTTTCACTACTTATAGTCAATTATCTGTATCATTGTTGATAAATCTTAGATTATTCAATTGTTATTATCAGCCAACTAAAGTTCATTATTAACTGATTTCTTTGCAGGTGATTCCTGGAGATAACAGGAGGTTGATTGAGGCAATCAGCTGGATTGGCCAGGATCGACTCCTGAGTGTGGGATTGAGTGGAGAAATCATAGAGTTTGACCTGCAGAGACTCCGTCCCAAATACACATTGGATGCTTTTGGAGGTCCCCTTTGGTGTATGAGCTGTAACAGCGAGGAAACTCACCTAGCGGTTAGTACAGACAGATCTGAAGTTATATCAGTGTCTGCAGATTGAAATATCATCATTTTGCTGGAAGTGTGGTAGAACATCCAATAATATGTTTGCTTCTTACATGTGAAAAGGACAAATCATGCTCCCCCCAACAAAGTTTAGACTATCTACTTAAACCAGTTCTGTCACTGCCCTGTGATTGATGGGATCTAAGCCAAACTAACCCGATCTTGCATGTGTTTATAACTAACTTGTTTTGCCCTTGCTCAGTTGGTGCTTGATGAAAAGAGAAGGTACTTAAACTAACTGTAAGGTATGTGATTAGCAGTGTAATTTCCTTTGTTCTATACTAGCTCAGTGTTTCTGGGCTAAAGGATTACATTAACAAGGTTGCTTATTTTTTCCCAGTTTTTTTGTGTGAATTTGCAGCTTAGTTAACTTTCTTCCTCTGTCTTTTACCCACAGGTTGGCTGTGATGATGGCACTGTCAAGCTGTTTGAGATTGTTCCTGGAAAGCTTCAGTTTGAGAGAAATCTGGATCATCAAAAAGGTGTGGCTGTTTTTACTGATGAAAGGGTTTTGTTATAAGAACTCGACATATTCGAGACTAGCTAGAGGTGATGCATCTTGGTTGCAAGATGGTGCCAGAGCATCATATCTCATTGCAAGCTACTCTCTGCAGATCCACTTATTCTTTCTACTCTGTTAAATCTTAAAAGTATGCCTTGATGAGAGAGGATATTACAACAGAGCTCAGAGGAGATATTCTTGAGAGACAAAAACAATGATCAGCTTGGTAGGGCTATATAATATAGACTCCACTATACTCAGGGAACTTGAGCAGATATATCAAAATATTGTGCACAGTTGTGAGAATAGTAGGGCAGTGCTAGTGGGAGATTTCCATTTTTCCTACTGTACGATGAGTAGTCAAAACTGCCCACTGCATCACTGGCACCAGCCCACCCACCATCAAGGACATTTTTTATACATATATATATATATATATATATATACACACACACACACACACACACGCACGCATTTGCTGGAAAAGGAACAGCAACATCGTGAAGGATCCCACCCAATCCCATCAGGGAGAAAGTTACATTGTATCCTTGCTAAGACCACCAGACTCAAAGACAGTTACTTCCCCAAGGAGTAAGGCTGATCAACACTTCTACCCATAGCCCACCTTCCACCACCACTACATTATCATTTCCTGTCAGAGTCACTTTATGTACATACAGTTCTATACCTAGATTCAGTTATGAACATAAAATCAATCTATGTATGTAAGGTATCTTATGTACTTAGATTTGTTGTGTAATTTTGTTGTTGTGCTCTTTATCTTATTGTTTTTTTTTTTGCGCTGCATTAGATCCAGAGTAACAATTGTTTTGTTCTCCTTTGTACATGTGTGCTGGAAATGTCATTGAACAATCTTGAATCTTGACCCAGATTGCAAAGGGCTTGGATGGGGCAGAATTTTTGTGGAACATTCAAACAGTACAGCACTGAAGCAGGCTACAACTGATGTCAGGCACACCTGTGCTGGACAATTAAATAGTAATCAAATGGTCAACTAAACCAAACTGTTAATTTTCTTCACATTCATAGAGCCAAAGGGCCCGTTCCTGTCCTAAAATGTTCTCTGTTCTATTTCGTCCATGATGTTAAGGAAATTATGGAAGCCAAGGAAAAGACGGTAATAGTTGTGAGGTTTTAGATTGCACGCATATTAACATATGAAAGGGATAGATAAGATAGAGGCAGGAAAGTTTCCGCTGATAGGTGAGACCAGGAACTAGGGGATGTAGCCTCAAGATTCAAGGGAGTAGATTTAGGATAGAGATGAGGAGGAACTGCTTTTCCCAGAGGGTGGTGAATCTGGAATTCTCTGCCCAATGAAGCTACCTCAGTAATAGATTTAAGACAGGATTGGATAGATTTTTGCATAGTAGAGGAATTAAGGGTAATGGGGAAAAGGCAGGTAAGTGGAGATGAGTCAGATCAGCCATGATCTTGTTGAATGGTGGAGCAGGCTTGACGGGCCAGATGGCCTACACCTCCTCCTCCTGTTTCTTATGTTCTTAGGCATATTATGAAGGAGGTATTTAGCCTTGGTACATTAGGTGGGCAAATCAATGGGCATGACCAAATGCACCAAGGACTTTATGAAGAAATCACAGAGGCACTTGTAAGGACACTTGCTTCAGCATTAGCCATCGGAGGGTGGCGAACATTGTTCAAGAAGGGTAGCAAGGACAGGCCAAGGAACTACTGGCAGTTGTGCCTGACGTCAGTTCCGAGGGACAAGATCTACCATCTTTTGGATAGTCAAGGCCCAATCAAGATAGGCAGCGTGGTTTTGTGTGTGGGAGGTCGTGTCTGATGAATCTTTTGGATTTTTTCAAAGAGGTAACTTAGGGAATAGATGAAGGTAGAGCATTAGACTCGAGGAAAATGAGGGGATACAGTTAGTATAAATGCAAGCAGGCTTTTTCCACTGACATTGGGTGAGGCTGCAACTAGAGGTCATAGTTTAAGAAAACATGAGGGGATCTTCACATAAGGTGGTGAGAGTGTTGAACAAGCTGCCAGTGGAACTGGTGGATGCAGGTTCAATTTGGCCGGAATTAATTGGAAAAGAATACTGGCAGGGATGATGGGAGAGCATCAATGGCTGGAATTTCTGGAAAACACAAGATATATATATCCCAAAGAGAGAGAAGTATTGTAAAGGAAAGATGACACAACTGTGGCCAACAAGAGAAGTCGAAGCCAACAGAAAAGCCTAAGAACAGGCATATAATAGAGAAAAAATTAGGGAGAAGTTAGGGGTTTCAGAAGCATTTAACAACAGAAGACAACTAAAAAGTAATTAAGGTAAAGCTGGAATATGGAAATAAGCTAGCCAGTAACATTAAGTCTCTGGACACATGAAGTGTGAAAGAGAGGTGGGAGTTGATATCAGATCACTGGAAAACAATGCTGGAGAAGCAGAATTGAGGGAGAACGAAGTAGTGGATAAACTATATTGTATCAATCTTCACTGTGAAAGACGCTAGCAGTAAAACCATGAGACATAGGAGTAGAATTAGGCTGTTCATCCCATTGAGTCTGCTCTGCCATTCCATCATAGCTGATCACAGGTCCCAGTCAACCCCATACACCTGTCTTCTTGCCATATCTTTTGATGCCCTGATAATCAGGAAACTATCAAATTCTGCTTTAAGTATACCCACAGACTTGGCCTCCACCGTTGTCTGTGGCAGAGCATTCCACAGATGCACTATTCTTTGGCTAAAAAAAATTCTTCCTTACCTCTGTCCTAAAAGGCCGCCCCTCGAGATCTGGATACCCCTACTATAGGAAACATAATCTCCACATCCACCTTACCTAGTCCTTTCAACATTTAGTAGGTTTCAATGAGATCCGCATTTCTCTAAATCCCAATGAATACAAGCCTAAAACTGCCAAATGCTCCTCATATGTTAACCCCTTCATTCCTGAAATCATCTTCGTGAACCTCTCCTGAACTCTCTCCAATGATAACATGTCCTTTTTGAGATACGGGACCTAAAAGTATGGTCTAACTAGTGTCTCATAAAGCCTCAGTGTTATCTCCTTGCTTTTATATTCTATTCCCCTTTGAAATAAATGCCAGCATTGTATTTGCGTCCTTTACCACAGACTCATCCTGTAAATTGACCTTCTGGGAGTCTTGTACAAGGACTCCCAAGTCCCTCTGCACCTCTGATGTTTGAATTTTCTTCCCATTTAGATAATAGTCTGCACTATTGTTCCTTTTACCAAAACATATTATCGTAAATTTCCAACACTGTATTCCATCTGCCACTTTTTTGTCCATTCTTCCAACTTGTCTAAGTCCCGCTGCCATCACATTGGTTCCTCAGCACGACCTACCCCTCCACCTATCTTCGTATCATCTGCAAACTTTACAACAAAGCCATCAATTATGTTATCTAAATTATTGACAAACAATGTGAAAAGTAGTGGCCCCAGTACTGACCCCTAAGGAACACCACTTGTTACTGGCAGCCAACCAAAAAAGGCCCCTTTTATTCCCACTCATTGTCTCCTGTCAGCCATTCCTCTATGCCAGTATTATTCCAGTAATGACATAGGATTTTATCTTAAGCAGCCTCATTTGTGGCACCTTATCAAATGCCTTCTGAAAATCCATGTAAATTATATCCACTCCTTTGTCCACCCTCCTTGTGAGAGAACCATGCTAACTTTGATTTATTTTATCATTGGTACCCTGAAACTTCATCCTTAATAATAGCCTCCAACAGTTTCCTGATCATTGAGGTTAGGCAAACTGTCCTTTAATTTCCTTTCTATTGCATTCCTCCCTTAAAGAGTGGGGTGACATTTGGTATGGTAACCCTAACCATAATACCAGAGAGAAGGTTCTTGGGAATCTGAAAGGTTCAAAGTCACCTGGACCAGAAGGTGTACACCCCAGGGTTCTGAAAGAGGTGGCTGAAGAGATAGCGGAGACATTCGTAATAATCTTTCAAGAATCACCAGATTCTGGAATGGTTTTGGAAGAATGGAAAATTGCAACAACCTCTTCACTCTTCAAGAAGAAAAGAAACTATAGGCCAGTTAGTCTAAGTTTGCAGTTGGGAAGATGTTGAAGTCGATTATTAAGGATGAGGTTTCAGGGTATTTGGAGGCACATGATAAAATAGGCCTTAGTCAGCATGGTTTCCTCAAGGGAAAATCTTACAGAGATCTGAGAGAATTCTTTGAAGAAATATCAAGCAGTATAGACAAAGGAGAATTGGTTGATGTTGTGTACTTGGATTTTAAGAAGGTATTTAACAAGGTGCCACATACGAGGTTGCTTAATAAACTACGAGCCCATGGTATTACAAGAAGGATTCTAGTATGGATAAAGCAATGGCTGATTGGTAGGAGGCAAAGAGTGGGTAAAGGGAGCCTTTACTGACTGGCTGCCAGTGACTAGTGGTGTTCCACCGATTCTTTTTACTTTGTATGTCAATAATTGCAGGTGATATGAAAACAGGTGGAGAGTGAGGTAGTTTTAAGGAAGTGGAGAGTCTACAGGTGGACTTATAGATTAGGAGAATGGGCAAAGAAGTGGCAGATGGAATACAGTATCAGGAAGTATATGATGCACTTTGGTAGAAGAAGTAAAGCGGTAGACATTTTCTAAATGGAGAGAAAATTCAAAAATCTGAGTTGCAAAGGTATGTGGGAGTGTGTGCAGGGTTTCCCCGAAGGTTAATTTACGGGTTGAGTAGGTGAGGAAGGCAAATGCCACGTTAGAATTTGTTTTGAGAGGTCTACAATATTAAAGCAAAGATAGAATGTTGAGGTTTTATGAGGCACTGGTGAGGTCTTACTTGAAGTATTGTGAGCAGTTAGATGACATTGGAGAGGGTTCAAAGATGGTTCACAAAAATGATTTTAGGATTCAAAGGCTTGTTATATGAGGAGTGTTTGATGGTTCTGGGACTCTACTCACTGGAATTCAGAAGAATAAGGGGTGACCTCAATGAAACCTATTAAATGGTGACAGGCCTTTATAGAGTGGATGTGGAGAGATTGTTTCCTGTAGTTGGAGAATCTTAAGACCAGTAGACACTGCCTCAGAATAGAAGAGCATCCTTATAGAACAGAGATGAGGAGGGATTTCTTTAGTCAAAGAGTAGTGAATCTGTTGAATTTGTTGCTGCAGGTGGCTGTGGAGGTGAAGTTGCTAGATTCTTGATTGGTCAGGGCTTGAATGATTAGGAGGAGGAGTCAGGAAATTGGGACTGTGAAGGAAAATGGATCAGCCATGATGAAGTGGTGGAGCAGACTCTGGGTCAAATGGCCTAATTTTGCTTCTGGTCTTTACGGTCCATATGGTCTTTACTCAACGCACTGTTGCAATGAATTGATCTATGTGAATGGAGTGCAGGACAAGTTTTTCATTGTAACTTGGTACTGGTGACAATAAACTAAGTTACTAATATGTAGAAGTTGTAGGATTATACAGAATAGAAACAGGCCTTTCAGGCCAACTCATCCATGCTGACCAAGGTGCTTTCCTGAGCTAGTCCCATTTGTCTGCATTTGGTCATACCTTTCTCAACCTTTCCTATTCACCATGTTCAGAAAGAGGTTTCAAAAACATAAGCAAACTATTAGTACATTTGAAGTGATTTGTTTTAAGTGGCTTTGGATAAATAGTATAAGCTAAGAGGTAAAACCTTAAGTGTGGAGAGCAGATCTGAGTATGCAATATTTAGTTAGATGTGTACTTTAACCCATAACCTTCAGGTCTACAGATCAAGTATTAGAAGATAATTTTGTCTAAAATGAAAACAGAATGCTGGAAACACTCATCAGATGCTGCCTGACCTGTTGAGTTTCCAAAATTTTCTGTTTCTATTTCAGGTTCAATTGTAATTTTCAGAAGGAGAAACTTGGAAACTTAAGACTCACATTGTTATAAGGAGTAAGGGTGTTTATGAAGTAAAGAGCTGGCCTTGACACTGAGCTCTTTGCACTATGTTTTTATGGATGGGCACAATATATAATGGATCCTTTCTCTTTTGCAGGTCGTGTAATTTCCCTAGCCTGGCACAAATCAGGCAAAATGATTGTGACGGGGTCACTTGGTACTATTCAGGTTTTCGACGTGAAGTCTGGTAAGCTGCTGTGTTACTGGGATTAATATCTACTGGCTTGAGTCAATGTTCTTTGAAGGAGGTGTGAATGTTGCAAACTGCTTTTGGTTTAAGAAGCTCCTCGTGATCAGTGTGTCCCACCCTGCACCTTGGATTTAGAACTAGCAGAGTGAATCTCTCTAGGTTCATGTGAATGGTGAAAGCTTTCTCCACCTGCCTAAGATGTCCTGTCAGAATTTTGAAAGATAATATGAGAATCACAAAGACAAAAATATAATTTTTTTTGATGGTTTAAATACTGACAATTACTTGACTGACCTGGTGTTTATTAAGCTTGTTCTGGGATATTGTCGGTTTTATTAGTTATATTTAGCTGAACTCAAATGTTCCTTAACGGAAGACATGAATTACTGTGAATCATTAATAACTTCTCACTGAAGTTAACACAGGTGCATAGCCCTCTGCTCTACTCTACACTCATGACTGTGCTTCACATATGTGTACTGCTCTACTCCCTCTATACCTGGGGTTCCCAGCTCTTTTTGTGCATAGACCCTAACAATAACTAAGAGTTCTATGGACCCTAGGATGGGAACGCCTGCTCTGCACTCATAATTATGTGCCATATCTTGATAACTCAAAGGCTATTTATAAATACGCAAATGACACCACTATTGGTAAAATGAGGAGAGTGAGTTATGCTGGCAGGTTGGTGTTACAACATTAACTTCACACTCAATATCAGCAAGACCAAGAAATTGATTTTGGGCTTCATAAAAAGGTCAGGAGAAAACAATCTAGTGCTCGTTGAAGGGTCAGTGGTGGAAAGGATGAGCATGTTCAAGTTCTTGGGCGTCAACATAGAATGAGTAAATTGATGCATACATTGAATAGACAGACTGTATCTTTTACCCCAGAGTTGAAGTAGTTGAAATGTCTAATACCAGAGAGCATGCATTAAAGGTGAGGGGGCGGGTAATTTCAAAGGAGATATGAGGGTCAAGGTTTTATTTTTACCCAGAGTAGTGGGTGCCTGGCAAGTACTGCCTGGGGTGGTGGTAGAGCCAGGTACATTACAGAGTTTTAAGAGATGTTTAGTTAAGGCACATGAATGTGAGGAAAATTGAAGGATATGGATATTGAGTTGGCTAATTTCACTCGTTTGATACATCATCATGGGCTGAAAGCCTTTTCCCATGCTGTACTGCTCTATGATCTGTTAACATCTTGGCAAATCTGTTGATGCAATCATGAAGACAGCAGCAGCCATACCATGTTAGGAGTTTGAAGAGTTTTGATCTGTCACCAAAGAGGCTTATAAGTTTCTGTAGCTGTTACATTCGGTCATCTACTGGTTGAATTACTACCTGTTTGGAGGCTTCAATGAACAGAATCACAGGTCTGCAGAGGTTTGTAGAGTCAGTCAGCTTCATGCCACAACTCTCCCCATCATTGGGGAAATCTTCAAAACGCATCATCAATCACTAAGCACCCTCACCTTCTGAGACCATGAGACATAGGAGTAGAATTAGGCCATTGGTCCATTGAGACTGGTCCGCTATTCAATCATGGTTGATCCTTTTTTCCTTCAGTATCCCCTCATCCCGGCCTTCTGCCCGATACCATGTCCAATCAAGAACGTATCAATCTCTGCATTAAATACACCAAACAACCTGGCCTCCACATCTACCTAGGTTAACAAACTCCACAAATTCACCACCTGACTAAAGAAATTTCTCCATATCTGTTTTAAATGGACGCCGCTCTATCATGAGGCTGTGCCCTCTCGTCCTAGACTCCCTCACCATGGGAAACATCCTTTCCACGTCTACTCTGTCTAGGCCTTCCAATATTCAAAATGGTTTGATGAGGTTCTTCTAAATTTCAGCGAGTACTGACCTAGGATCATCAAACGTTCCTTGTACAATACTTTCCCAGAATCATCCTATGAACCTCCTCTAAACCATCTCCAGTAACAGCACTTTTTTTTTCAAATGAGGAGCCCAAAACTATTCACGATACTCAACTATTTAGTTCACAAATCCTCACCAGTGGCTTATAAAGGCTCAGCATCACATCCCTGCTCTTGTTCTCTAGACCTCTTGAAATAAATGCTAACATTGCATTTGCCTGCCTCACCACCAACTTGGTCTCCAAGTTAACCTTCAGGGTGTCCTGCACAAGGACTCCCAAGTCCCTTTGCATCTCAGATTTTTGGATTTTCTCCCCGTTTAGAAAATAATCTGTAGATTTATTTCTACTACCAAAGAGCATGACCATGCATTTTCCAACATTGCATTTCATTTACCGCTTTCTTGCCCATTCTCCTAATTTAAGTCCTTCTGCAACCTATCTGTATGTTCAACACTACCTGACCCTCAAGCAATCTTCATATCATCTGCAAATGTTGCAATAAAGCCAACTATCCCATCATCTAAATCATTGATATACAGCGTAAAAGGAAGCAGTCCAAACTCTGACCCATATAAACACCACTAGTCACTGGCAGGCAAACAGTAAAGGATCCTTTTATTCCCCTTTTATCCTCCTTCCAATCAGCCAAAGCTCTAACCGTGCCAGTAAATTTCCTGTAATACCATGGACTCTTAACTTGCGAAGCAGCTTTGTGTGGCATCTCGTAAAAGGCCTTCTGAAAGTCCAAGTATACAACATACACTGCATCTTTTTATCTATCCCACCTGTAAGCTCCTCAAAGAATTCTAACAGGTTCATCAGGGTTAAGGAAACCATATGGACTTTGTCCTATTTTGTCTTGTGTCACCAAGAACTCCATAAGCTCATCCTTAACAATTGACTCCAGCATCTTTCCCATCTTTGAGGTCAGGCTAACTGATCTATAAATTTCCTTTCTGCTGCCTTCCTCCTTTCTTAAAGTGTGGAGGTACATTTGCAGTTTTCTAGTCCTCTGACACCATGCCAGGGTCCAATAAACTTTGAAAGAAATTTACTAATGCCTCCATAATCTCTGTCGCTATCTCTTGCAGAACCCTAGGGTGCAGTTCATCTGGTCTGGGTGACTTAATGTACCTTCAGGTCTTTTAGCTTTTTGAGCACCTTCTCCCTTGTAATAGCAACTGCACTCACTTCTCTTCCATCAACATCTGGAACACTGCTAGTGTCTTCCACATTGAAGACTGATGCAAAATACTCATTTAGTTCATCTGCCATCTCCTTGTCACCTGTTATTATTTTTCCAGCTTCATTTTCTAGCAGTCAAATATCCATTCTCACCTTTTATTTTTTTTTTACATACTTGAAAAAGCTTTTACTATCCACTTTGATAGTGTTTGATAGCTTGCTTTCATATTTCATCTTTTCCCTCCTCAAGTTTCTTTTTGTTGGTCTCTGTTTTTAAAAGCTTCCCAATCCTCTTATTTTCCTGCTAATTTTTGTTTTGTTGTATGCCCTCTCTGTGGCTTTTGCATTAGCTTTGACTTCCATTGTCAGCCACACTTGTACTATTTGGCCATTTAAATATTCCTTCGTTTTTGAAATGTATTTAACCTGCTCCTTCCTCATTTTTTTTCCAGAAACTCACACCATTGCTGTACTGCTGTAATCTCTGCCAGTATCTCCTTCCAATTTACTTCAGCCAACTGTTCTCTCATACGACTGTAATTTCCTTAATTCCACTGCAATACTGCTTGTCAGACTACTTTCTCCCTATCAGATTTGAAGTTGAACTCATTCATGTTGTGATCATTGCCTCCTTAAGGGTTCTTTTACCTTAAGCCAACCATGTACTTTAGGTTATGTGGTCGGCTCAACATTGTGGACCAAAGGGTCTGTAATGTGCCGTAGATTTCTATGTTCCATGTTCTCCCTAACTGCCTCCAGAGCATTACATAGTACGCAATCCAGTACAGCTGATCCCCTAGTAGGCTTAGTGACAAACTGCTCTTAATAGCCATCTTGTAGGCCTTCAACAAACTTGGTCTCTTGAGGTCCGTTACCAACCTGTTTTTCCCAATTGAACCTGCATTTTAAAATCTCTCATGACTATTGTAACATTGTCCTTTTGGCACGCCTTTTCTGTTTCCCCTTGTTTTCTGTAGTCTGCATCCCAGATACTGTCGGGAGGCCTGTATATAACTGCCATCAAGGTCCTTTTGCCTTTGAGTTTCTTAATTCAACCCACAAGGTTTCAACATCTTCCAATCCTATGTCACGTATTTATAATGATTTTATGTCATTCTTTACCAGCAGAGCCACGCCACTCCCTCTGCCTACCTTCCTATCCCTCCGATACAATGTGTAACCTTGGACATTCTGCTCCCAACTGCAGCCATCCTTCAGCCATGATTTAGTAGTGGCCACAACAACATACCTGATGTTCTGTAATAGAGCAACATGATTATCCACCTTATTTCTTATATCTATGCATTGAAATAACACACTTTAACTACTGTAATTCGTGCCGTTTTTGATTCTGCATCCCTAATGCACTTGTACTCACCCTGCTAGCTGCAATTATGTCCCATCATCTGCCTGCCCTTACTGACCAACTGACAGCATGCTATCTTTGCATTTTTTTTAACTATCCATCCTATCCTGAATCCCTTCACTCTAGTTCCCACCCCCGTCAAATTAATTTAAACCCTCCCCAGCAGCTCTAAAAAACCTACCCACGAGTATAATGCTCCCCCTCAGGTTCAGGTGTAACCCGTCCCTTTTGTACAGGTCAAACCTTCCCCCAGAGGAGATCCCAATGATCCAAAAACCTGAAGCACTAGTCCCTGCATGAACTTCACAACCATGCATTTCTCTGCCAAATCATCCTGTTTCTACCCTCACTGGCGTGTGGCACAAAATTGCTGTCCTTGAGGTCCTGCTTTTCAGCTTTCTGCCTAGCTCTCTTAAATTTTCTCTCAGGACCTCTGTTTTTCTTTCCTATTTCATTGGCACCAATGTGTACCAAGATATCTGGCTGTTCTCCCTCCCTCTAAAATGACGTGGACACAATCTGAGATGTACCTGACCTTGGCACACCATCTGGGTGTCCCATTCATGTCCACAGAATCTCCGATCTGTTCCTCTGCCTATTGAGTCCCTTGTCACTACCCTTCCCCTCTTCTCCCTCTTTCCCTTCTGCACCATGGACCTATGCTCTGCCAGTAACCCGGTCTCCATGGATCCCGCTGGGAGATTCTCCCCCACAACAGTATTCAAAACAGTATACTTATTAAGGGGAATGGCCACAAACATGCATTCTGGTAAATGCCTATTCACATTTACATTTCTCCTGACAGTCACCCAGCTACTCACCTCCTACATCTTTGGAGTGACTATTTCGTAGCAATTCTGATCGATAATCTCCTTACTCTGCTGTAGAAGCCAAAGGTCATCCAGCTCTGCTCCAGATACCTAACATGGTCTTCAAGGAGCTGCAGCTGGATGCACTTCATGCAGAGGAGGAAAAAAAGGGAACCTTCAGGAAAAACTTGCCCAGAGCCAGTACCTCTTCTGAGCAGAGGACCTATTTGAGCAAATGCCTGACACTGCTACTCTCAGCACTGGCCAGCCCGATTGTCCCTTTTGTAAATCACTGTGCTCTGCACCCACTGCTGATTGGTCCACTGGAATGAACCTGAATGCTCATGAAGCGTTTTAAACCAGCATCACCGACCTGCGAGAACCCTCATTGCTGTGCTCTGCTCCTGCCACTGATTGGGCCTGCGAACTGTGGCAGGCCCTCATCTTGTTGCTTTCATCAGGGAGAAGGTACAGGAGCCTGTAGACACACACTGAACAGTTCAGGAACAGCTTCTTCCCCACCACCATTAGATTTCTGAATAGTCCATGTTTTTTTTTTGCAATGCAGTTGACCTTCACTAATCCGACTACCTGTAATCTGGTTCCTTCGATAATCCAGCACTGATTTTAAATTTTCCGGGCAACTGTAATTTCAAATTTCCCGGGCCACAGTACTAATCTGCTACGCATTATTTTGGTTGTGCTAGATCTGTTCATGTGTTGGCGCGCTCTTGTAAGCACAGACAGGCGATTCCTGCTTGTTTTCCTGCATTTATTAACATCACTTGTGTGAGGTGTGGCCGCTCAGCATCCACCCGTCTCACCCACCAGTGGTGGGGGAGCTGGTGCGCAATGGGCTGGCTGGTCCACCTTCTCGTCTACCTGCCGGTAGTCACGCACTGCCCTCCGGCATCACTCAACCAGCTCTCCGTTCTCTTCTGCCTATGACCTCAGATCAGACATGGTGACCCACTGAATTTAAGCATATTACTAAGTGGAGGAAAAGAAACTAATGAGGATTCCCTCAGTAACTGCGAGTGAAGAAGGCAGAGCTCAGTGCCGAATCCCCGGCCGCCTGGCAGTCGCATGAAGTGTGTGTATAGAAGACCTCCTTTCTCCGACTTCTGCTTCTGCTCACCCATATGTACTGCCACCAACATCAACAGTGTTTGAAGATACTGTTGCGCCAGTTTCAGCACCAGTTCCTGATGCTTCACTTATTTTTCAAGATGAAGATGTTGATGATCCTGACAACCCCACATTTGCAGATATGTAACTTTGCCTGAGGGTATAGCAAGCATCTCACTTTAGAAGCAGAAGTGCTCAGCTGTTGTGTATAATTCCTGTACATTTACCTGTACCCTTTATTTTATCTGTGCCTGTACAGTATACAGGCAGTCCCCGGGTTACGTACGAGTTCCATTCCTGAGTCTGTATTTAAGTTGGATTTGTACGTACGTCGGAATAAGTACATCCGGTATTATTTAGCATCAGTCAAATGTTTATCTTAGTATATAGTATATATTTTACCTTTCTATGCATATAAAGCACTTAAGAAACGTATGTATTCCAATAATTAAATCACTACGTTGCTTAGTAATAATTGTAGTTTTCATTGGGGCAGAGCCTTGCAAATGCTCCATTATTCTCACTTTATCCGTTATCCTTTAAAATTGTTCCGATCGTTGACCGACTGTAGCCTAACGCTTTTCTGATGACCGATGGTGTTTCATCTCTTTCCAAACACTTTATTATTTCCACTTTATTTTCAATCATGATCACTTTCCTGACAATGGAACAGAAACACTGCAGGCGTCGGGTCCCGACCTCCGCCGGCTCCCGAGGTCCGTTGGGTCTTAAGGATCACCACACACCGTCAGCGGAACAGAAACACTGCGGGCGTCGAGTCCCAACCTCTACTGGGTCCTAACGACCACTGCACTGAGACAGGCTGAATCAGACAAGTGGGGGCTGTGCTGGGTTTGCGTATTTAATCATCCACAATATTCCGCGTGGGAATTTAAACTGGAGGTGGCAGTGTTTTTTTTACGAGGTCGAGTTGTGAGCTCGATATCAACTTGGCACGGATGGTACTGGTACAGGAGTCACTGGTTTGACATCAACCCGGTTCTCCAGCCCGGTGCTGATCTCACTGTGCCACCAGCCGACGGAAACCGGCGGGGGGGGGGGGGGGGGTCGCGGTGTCAGGGTGAACCTTACTAAGAAAATTTTAAGCCAAATGCAAAGTTAAACACTGAACACAGTGTCATCGGCGATGATGTAAAATGGCCGACAGCATTCTCCTTCCTCGGTTCATAAGTATGAGTTGTCCATAAGTCGGACGTTCATAATTTCACTTGCTACTCATTTAATATTTCTGTTTCATTATTACCTAACTTGTACTAATTTACATGATGTTTTAAAGCAATGATGAGGTGGTTAGCTATTGCTTAAGATGATCCTTCTGTAATTCAGCATTTTCACTAATCCGGCACTCCTCAGGTCCCAATAGTGCTGGATTACAGAAGGTCCACATGATTTATCTCTCTTGCAATGTGTAGTAATTTTTATGTCTTCCATTGCCACAACACAACTCATTTCGCGTTTTAAAAAAAATAGTGATAATAACCCTGTGTCTGGTAGTGATATCATCATTTGTTCTCTGCAGGTCACTGCACACACCATATTCGTGTGGATCGAGGTGATAAAGTTTATTACAATAAAAAATGTGTGGTATGGAGCATCAGTTTTCTGAGTGATTACACTATTGTAAGTGCAGACTCATTGGGGAAAATACAGTTCTGGGATTGGAAGACTGGAACTCTGCTGAAAACACATCCTGTCACCAAGTGTGATGTGATGTCATTGACTGTGAATGAGGTGAGTGAACCAGTTCTCTCTCTGTTACTGGTCTGCTCTGCTTTGCTTCCAACAATTCATATTAACCACTCTCATTTGTCATATAGTACTCTGCAAAAGTCTTGGGCACAAATATATTGTTCGACTTCAGCATGGTACTGTATTTGTTAACATGGAGTGCAGAGCATGTTTATAAGTTAGCCAGGAGCAAAGGAAGTTGGGAACACCGCAGAAGGAGTATGGAACATCTGGCAGAGGAGTGCCAGTAGCGGGTGATGGCGTAGGGCGGAGACATCAGGCAAGGTCATTTGATTCCATGCACTTGGTTTATTGATCAATACAGAATGTCACTGGTACTTACCACTCTCTCCCCTCCCTCTTTACCTGCTCCCAACCATGATTCCCCTCTCCTTAAGATCGAAACACATAGGAGCAGAATTAGGCCATTCAGCTCATCAAGTCTGCCCTGACATTCCATCATGGGTGATCCTGGATCCCACTCAACTCTATAACCCTGTCTTCTTGCCATGTCCTTTGATGCCATGACCAACCAGAAAGTTATCAACTTCTGCTTTGAATATACCCACGGACTTGGCTTCCACCACAGTCTGTGGCAGAGTATTCCGCAGATTCACCACTCTCTGGCTAAAAAAAAACTTCCTCCTCACCTCAGATCTAAAAGGTTGCCTCTCAATTTTGAGGCTGCATCCTCTGGTTCTGGATACCCCCACCAGAGGAAAATCCTCTCCCCATATCCACCTTATCTAGTCCTTTCAACCTTTAGTAAGTTTCAATGAGATTCTCCCACATTCTTCTAAATTCCAGCGAGTACAGGCCCAAAGCTGCCAAACGCTCCTCATATATTAACCCCTTTGTAACTGCTGTGTAGCACCAATCTTATCACGTAACTAGTTGCCACTTCCTTTGAGAAGATCAAATTATGTAGTACTACATTAGGTGCTAGTAGGCCATCAGAAGCTAATAGATATTGCAAGGAGGCAGTGAATAGAAACCATACACTTCTGGAGATAACACGAGGAAATCTGCAGATGCTGGAAATTCAAGCAACACACACAAAATGCTGGTGGAACCCAGCAGGCCAGGCAGCATCTATAGAGAGAAGCATTGTTGACATTGACCCTTTGTCAGGACTAACTGAAAGGAAAGATAGTAAGAGATTGAAAGTAGGAGGGGGAGGGGAAAATGCGAAATGATAGGAGAAGCCCAAAGGGGGTGGGGTGGAACTGAGAGCCAGAAAGGTGATTGGCAAAAGGGATACAGAGCTGGAAAAGGGAAAGGATCATGGGATGGGAGGCCTAGGGAGGAAGAAAGGGGGAGGGGAGCACCAGAGGGAGATGGAGAACAGGCAGAGTGATGGGCAGAGAGAGAAAGAAAAAAAAGGGAGGGGAAAAAAACTAAATATATCAGGGATGGGGTAAGGAGGGGAGGAGGGACATTAACAGAAGTTAGAGAAGTCAATGTTCATGCCATCAGGTTGGAGGCTACCCAGCCGGTATATAAGGTGTTGTTTCTCCAACCTGAGTGTGGCTTCATCTTGACAGTAGAGGAGGCCATGGATAGACATATCAGAATAGGACGTGGAATTAAAATGTGTGGCCACTGGGAGATCCTGCTTTCTCTGGCAGACAGAGCATAGGTGTTCAGCGAAACGGTCTCCCAGTCTGTGTCGGGTCTCACCAATATATAAAAGGCCACACCAGGATGCAGTATACCACACCAGCCAACTCATAGGTGAAGTGTCGCCTCACCTGGAAGGACTGTCTGGGGCCCTGAATGGTGGTGAGGGAGGAAGTGTAAGGGCAGGTGTAGAATTTGTTCTGCTTGCAAGGATAAGTTCCAGGAGGGAGATCGGTGGGAAGGGATGGGGGGGAATGAATGGACAAGGGAGTCAAGTAGGGAGCGATTCCTGTGGAAAGCAGAAGTGGGGGGGGGGGGGAGAAAGATGTGCTTGGTAGTGGAATCCAGTTGGAGGTGGTGGAAGTTACGGAGAATTATACGTAGGACCCGGAGGCTGATGGGGTGGTAGGTGAGGACAAGCGGAACCCTATCCCGAGTGGGGTGGTAGGCGGATGGGGTGAGGGCAGATGTGCGGGAAATGGGAGAGATGCGTTTGAGAGCAGAGTTGATGGTGGAAGAAGGGAGGCCCCTTTGTTTAAAAAAGGAAAACATCGCCTTCATCCTGGAATGAAACGCCTCATCCTGAGAGCAGATGCAGCAGAGACAGAGGAATTGAGAGAAGGGGATAGCATTTTTGCAAGAGGTAGGGTGGGAAGAGGATTAGTCCAGGTAGCTGTGAGAATCTGTAGGCTTATAGTAGATATCAGTAGAAAAGCTGTCTCCAGAGATGGAGACAGAAAGATCAAGAAAGGGGAGGGAGGTGTCAGAAATGGACCAGGCAAAGCTGAGGGCAGGGTGAAATTTGGAGGCAAAGTTAATGAAGTCAACGAGCTCAGCATGCGTGCAGAAGGCAGCGCCAATGCAGTCGTCGATGTAGCGAAGAAAAAGAGGGGGACGGATACCTGTATAGGCTTGGAACATGGACTGTTCCACAAAGCCAACAAAAAGGCAGGCCTAACTGGGACCCATGCTGGTACCTATGGCTACATCTTTGGAGGAAATGGGAGGAGCCAAAGGAGAAATTATTGAGAGTAAGGACTAATTCCGCTAGATGGAGGAGAGTGGTGGTAGAGGGGAATTGGTTAGGTCTGGAATCCAAAAAGAAGCGGAGTGCTTTGAGACCTTCCTGGTGGGGTATGGAGATATATAGGGACTGGATGTCCATGGAGAAAATAAGGTGGAGGAGGCCAGGGAAATTAAAATCATTGAAAAAATTCAAAGCGTGTGAAGTATCATGAACATAAGTGGGAAGGGATTGAACAAGGGGGGATAAAACAATGTCAAGGTATGCAGAACTTCTGGAGATAAGATTTGTTTATAAGAAAAAAAACTATGTTCAAAATATTTACATGAGCAAGAATAATTCAAAATTCCAACTTTCTGTTTAGGTTCCAAACCTTAGATCATGAACTAAATCAAATTCCTTTTTAATTAGAATCAGTGAGATTCCTTTATTATTCTAATTTCTCTCGCTAATTAGATTGATTCTTAAGTATTATAGTTAACTTCAGTTTCAGTTCCAGGCAGCATATTTACAAGTTTAAATTCAAATTCAAAAATTATATATGCACTTTAACTCCTTTTGCGACAGTTCAACATCACAACCTTTAAACAAAGTAAATCTCATTCAGTCTTTGCAAAAATGATCAGTTCTTGCAGAAAATCAAATTCAGGTTCTCCGAATGAAAGTAATCCAACAGTATTAAATCCTCTGCATCATTACACATTTCGTTCCCGTGCTGGTTCGTCGAATCTTGGGTAGCTTGCCATCTTCTTTCTTGGTTCATTGGAATGAAATGGTTGATCATCTACGGCAAGTCAATTCACAGACTTGTACAAAAAACTTGACCAAATCCCTTGGTATGATTTTTTCAGAACTAATTCCTGACTACACAGATCTTGGACACTCATCTGTACTGATACTGTCTCGTTATAGCTGTTGCATGTTATAGCCATAGCTTCAATGAATCTTTTATTGCAGTTGTCTCTCCTCCAGGGGTTTCACCCTGAGGTTTTCAAATTAGTAGGGCAAAGATACTCACTACTAATTCCACGCTTAACAGTTCATGTCTTCAGCTTCTAATCATTGCTGCATTTCTCTCCTTGTCGGCGCCTGCGTCACTCAATATGCATACTCTGACGTACTGTTTTTTTTCAAATTCTTTTTTTCTAAAAAAAATCTGTAAACCTCCTTTTTCATCCCTCCATAGGTGGAGCTTTCTAACATTGCATCTTTGGGTTTAATTAACCTGGGTTGCACCTTCATTCCCAGAATCATCCTTGTGAACCTCCTCGGGACTCTCTCCAATGACAATACATCCTTTCTAAGATATGGGACCCAAAACTGTTAACAATACTCCCAAGTGCAGTCTGACTAGTGTCTTATATGGGACCCAAAACTGTTAACAATACTCCCAAGTGCAGTCTGACTAGTGTCTTATAAAGTCTCCGCATTATCACCTTACTTTTAAATTCTAATCCCCTTGAAATAAATGCTGATACTGCATTTGCCTACTTTACTGCAGACTCAACCTGTAAATTAACCTTCAGGGCATTTTGCATGAGGACTCTCAAATCCCTTTGTACCTCTGATGTTTGAATTTTCTCCCCATTTAGATAATAGAACATAGAACATAGAATAGTACGGCACAGTACAGGCCCTTCAGCCCACAATGTTGTGCCACACTTAAACCCTGCCTCCCATATATCCCCCCTCCTTAAATTCCTCCATATACCCGTCTAGTTGTCTCTTAAATTTCACTAGTGTATCTGCCTCCACCACAGACTCAGGCAGTGCATTCCACGCACCAATCACTCTCTGAGTAAAAAACCTTCCTCTAATATCCCCTTTG
Organism: Hypanus sabinus; assembly: GCF_030144855.1. Classification (NCBI taxonomy): domain Eukaryota; kingdom Metazoa; phylum Chordata; class Chondrichthyes; order Myliobatiformes; family Dasyatidae; genus Hypanus; species Hypanus sabinus. Next base: position 85,360,599 of record NC_082722.1, read on the forward strand.
AACTTCCCACCCTTACCTGAAAGCCATGGCCTCTTGTATTGAGCAGTGGTGCCCTGGGGAAGAGGTGCTGGCTGTCTACTCTATCTATTCCTCTAAATATCTTGTATACCTCTATCATGTCTACTCTCATCATCCTCCTCTCCAAAGAGTAAAGCCCTAGCTCCCTTAATCTCTGATCATAATGCATACTCTCCAAACCAGGTAGATCCTGGCAAATCTCCTCTGTACCCTTTCCAAAGCTTCCACGTCCTTCCTACGGTGAGGCAACCAGAACTGGACACTGTGGCCTAAAACCAGAATTTGAAAGAGTTGCATCATTACCTTGTGACTCTTTAACTCTATCCCTTGACTTCTGAAAGCTAACACCCCATAAGGTTACTTAACTACCCTACCTACCTGTGAGGCAACTTTCAGGGATCTGTGGATATGTACCCCCAGATCCCGCTTCCTCCACACTCCCAAGTATCCCGCCATTTACTTTGTACTCTGTCTTGGAGTTTGTCCTTCCAAAGTGTACCACCTCCCACTTCTCCTGGTTGAACTCCATCTGCCACTTCTCAGCCCTCTCCTGCATCCTATCAATGTCTCTCTGCAATCTTCAACAATCCTTTGCACTATCCACAACACCACCAACCTTTGTGTCATCTGCAAACTTGCAAACCCACCCTTATAACCCCCACATCCAGGACGTTAATAAAAATCAGGAAAAGTAGGGGTCCCAGAACCAATCCTTGTGGGACACCACTAGTCACAACCCTCCAATCCAAATATGCTCCCTCCATCGCAGCTCTTTGCAAGCCATTTCTGAATCCACCTGGCCAAACTTCCCTGGATCCCATGCCTTCTGACTGTCTGAATAAGCCTATCGTGTGGAACCTTATCAGATGTCTTCCTAAAATCCATGTAGATCACATCCTCTGCACTACCCTTATCTATATGCCTGGACACCATCTCAAAGAACTCTATCAGGCTTGTTAGAGACGATCTGCCCTTCACAAAGCCATGCTGACTGACCCTGATCCGACCATGATTCTCTAAATGCCCATAGATTCTATCTCTAAGAATCTTTTCCAACAGCTTTCCTACCATAGATGTAAGGCTTACTGGTCTATAATTACCCGGACTATCCCTACTACCTTTTTTGAACAAGGGGAAACATTCGCCTCCCTCCAATCCTCCGGTACCATTCCCGTGGACAACGAGGACACAAAGATCCTAACCAGAGGCTCAGCAATCTCCTCCCTCGACTCATGGAGCAGCTGAGGGAATATTCCGTCAGGCCCTGGGGACTAAGCTGTCCTAATGTATTTTAACAACTGTAACACCTCCTCTCCCTTAATATCAACATGCTCCAGAGCTTCAACCTCACTCATATTGTCCTCACCATCATCAAGGTCACTCTCATTGGTGTATACCGAAGAGAAGTATTTATTGAGGACCTCGCTCACTTCCACAGCCTCCAGGCACATCTTCCCACCTTTATCTCTAATCGGTCCTACCTTCACTCCTGTCATCCTTTTGTTCTTCACGTAATTGAAGAATGCCTTGGGGTTTTCCTTTACCTTACTCGCCTTCTCATGCCCATTTCTTGCTCTCCTCAGCCCCTTCTTAAGCTCCTTTCTTGCTGTCCTACATTCCTCAATAGCCCCATCTGATCCTTGCTTCCTAAACCTCATATATGCTGCCGTCCACCTGACTAATTTTCCACTTCACTTGTCACCTGTAGTTCCTTCACCCTACCATTCTTTATCTTCCTCACCGGAACAGATTTATGCCAGACATCCTGCAAGAGATCCCTAAACATCAACTACATGTCCATAGTACATTTCCCTGCAAAAACATCATCCCAATTCACACCTGCAAGTTCTAGCCTTATAGCATGATGATTTGTCCTTTCCCAATTTAAAAATTTTCCTGTCCTCTCTGATTCTGTCCTTTTCCATGATAATGTTAAAGGCCAGGGAGTGGTGGTCACTGTTCCCCAGATGCTCACCCACTGAGAGATCTGTGACCTGACCTGGTTCATTACCTAATACTAGATCTAGTATAGCATTCCCTCAGTCGGCCTGTCAACATACCGTGACAGGAATCCGTCCTGGATGCACTTAACAATCTCTGCCCCATCTAAGCTATTGGAACCAATCAGGTGCCAATCAATATTAGGGAAGTTAAAGTCACCCATGATAACAACCTTGTTATTTTTGTACCTTTCCAAAATCTGCCTCCCAATCTGCTGCTCGGTATCTTTGCTGCTATAGGGGGCCTATAGAATGCTCCCAATAGAGTAACTGCTCCCTTTCTGTTCCTGACTTCCACCCATACTGACTCAAAACAGGATCTTGCTACATTACCCACCCTTTCTGTAGCTGTAATAGTATCCCTGTCCAGTAATGCCACCCCTCCTCCCCTTCCCCCCGCCTCTCTATCCCTTTTAAAGCACTGAAATCCAGGAATATTGAGAATCCATTCCTGACCTGGTGCCAGCCAAGTCTCTGGAATGGCTACTACATCATAATTCCATGTTTGTATCCAAGCTCTTAGTTCATCACCTTTTGTTCCTGATGCTGCTTGCATTGAAGTATATGCACTTTAGCCCTTCTACCTTACTACCCTTACACCCTTTATTCTGCTTCTCTTTCCTCAAAGCCTCTCTATATGTTAGATCTGGCTTTACTCCATGCACTATACTTGCAGTTCTCGCATGACCTTTATCCTCCTCCACCTCACTATCTGCTCTAACACTGGTTCCCCTCCCCCTGCAAATCTAGTTTAAACTCCCCAGAGCAGCACTAGCAAATCTTCCCGCAAGGATATTAGTCCCCCTTCAGTTCAGGCTCATTCTGTCCCGTCGGAATGAGGCCCAATTGTCCAGAAACAAGAAGCCCTCCCTCCTGCACCAACTCCTTAACCACATATTTGGCTGCATTACCTTCCTATTTCTAGCCTCACTAGCACGTGGCGCGGATAGCAATCCTGAGATTGCAACCCTGCAGGTCTTGCCCTACAACTTTGCATCTATCTCCCTAAACTCTCTTTGCAGGACATCCTCCTTCTTCCTATCCACGTTATTGGTCCCTACATGGACCACGACGTCTGGCTGCTCACCCTCTTGAGAACACGGAGAACTAATCCAAGATATCACGGTCCCTGGCACCAGGGAGGCAACAGACCATCTGAGTTTCTCGATCTCTTCCACAGAACCTCTTATCTGTCCCCCTAACTATTGAATCCCCTATCACTATTGCTCTCCTCTTTTCCCTCCTTCCCTTCTGAGCTGAGAGTCCAGTCTTGGTGCCAGAGACGCGACCACTGCAACTCGTCCCTGGTAGGTCGTCCCCACCAAGTATCCAAAATGGTATACTTATTAGTGATGGGAACGGCCACAGGGGTGCTATGCTCTTCTTGTCTATTCCCCTTCCCTCTCCTGACAGTCACCCAGCTACCTGTCTCCTGATTTTTAGGGGTGACTATCTCCCTAAAACTCCTGTCTATTTCTGCCTCTGCCTCACAAATGATACAAAGTTCAGCCAGCTCCAGTTCCTTAACTCGGTTTGTCAGGAGCTACAGCTAGATGCACCTTTTACAGGTGTGGTCATCTAGGACAATTGTGCTCACCCTGACTTCCCACTGCAAACAGAGCACTCAACTGCCCTAACTGTTGCCTCCATTACCTACTCCTAAGCTAATTAGATTAATTAATGGAGCTTACCCGGCCTTACCTCACTGGGAGCAAGCTCATCCTCAGCCTCTCGAGCCAAAGCCGTCCTACTCTGTCTCCCGCTACTCCGTCGCCTGCTCTGGTAGTCTGCAGTATTGTTCCTTTTACCAAAATACATTGTCGTATATTTCCCAACGCTATTTTATCTGCCCCTTTTTTTTTACCCATTCTTCCAATTTGTCATGTTGCAATCATATTTCTTCCTCAGCTCTACCTATGCCTGCACCTATCTTTGTATCATCTGCAAACTTTGCCACAAAGCCATAAATTCCATTATCTAAATCATTGGCAAGCAATGAGAAAAGTAGTGGTCCCAATGCTGACCCTTGAGGAACACCACTAATAACTGGCAGCCAACCAGAAAAGGCCCCTTTTATTCCCACAAGCTGCCTTCTGCCTATCAGCCATTCCTATATTCATGCCAGTATTTTTCCTATAATGCCGTAGGATTTTATCTTGTTAAGCAGTCTCATGTGTGGCATCTTATCAAATGCCTTCTGAAAATCCATGTAAATGTCTTCCACTGCTTCTCCTTTGTCCATCCTGCTTGTTACTTCCTTGAAGAACTCTAACTGGTTTGCCAGGAAAGTCTTCTCTTTTCAGAAACCATACTGACTGACTTAATTTATCATTCGTCTCCAAGTTCCTGGAAACCTCATCCTCAATAATAGGCTCCTGTACTTTTCCAACTACAGAGTCAACTGTACAACTACAGGCCAACTAACTGGCCTATAATTTTCTTTCTTTCCTCCCTTCTTAAAGAGTGGAGTGACATTTGCAATTTTCCAGTCCTCCAGGACCACGCCAGAATCAGTGATTCTTGAAAGATCACGACTAATGCATCTGTGATCTCTTCAGCAACCTCTCTCAGAATTCTGGGATGTAGTCCATCTGGTCCAGGTGATTTATGCTTAAGTCCTTTGAGTTTGCCTAGCACTTCTTCCTTTTTAATAGCAATGGCATTCACTCCTGCTCCCTGACACTCATGGTACTCTGGCACACTATTTGTGTCTTCCACAGTGAAGACAGGTGCATAGTACCCATTTACTTCATCTGCCATTTCTGTGTACCCCAATACTACTGATAAGTATACTTTTCCAGTGGTCCCTGTATCAACTCTCACCTCCCTTTACTTTTTATATAACTGGAAAAATAACTTTTAGTATTCTGCTTTATATTATTGGTTAGTTTGCCCATGTATTTCATCTTTTCCTTTTTTATAGCTTTTTTTTAGTTGCCTTTTAATAGATTTTAAAAGTTTAACGATCATTCAACTTCCTTTTCCTTGGCTTTTATGCGGTCCTGCCCCAGAAAAGGTCAATTTATCCAGAAATTTGAATCTGTGTCCCCGGTCCAATCTTAGCCACACATTTATCTGCCACCTCTTTCTATTCCTATCCTCACTGTTGCATGGCACAGGCAGCAATCCAGAGTTTACTACCCTCCAGGTCCTGTTTCTCAGCTTCCTTCCTAACTCCCTGTATTCTGTTTTCAGGGCCTCCTTTTTCTGGATATGGTGGGTGTGTTCAGAAACATCTTGGGCCCTAGCACCTGGGAGGCAAACTACCAGACATGTTTCCTTTATGCTTCCATAGAATTGCATATCTGTTCTCCCCCCACCTCTAACAGTAGAGTTCCCAATCACTGCTGCCACCCTCATCAGTTCCCTACCTTTCTGAGTCACAGGGACAGACTCAGTGCCAGAGGTATGGCCGATGTTGCTTCCCCCAGGTAAGTTGTTGTCTCTCTTCTCCCCCCCCCACCCCCAGTACTCAAAATGGCATACTTATTGTTGAAGGGGCGCCATAGGGGTGCTTTCCTCTATCTGCTGTTCTCCCTTCTCTCTCCTGACAGTTACCTATTTCTCTGTCTCCTGCAGCCTTGGGGTTACTATCTCCCTGTAGCTCCTGTCTATTACTGCTTCACTTTCCCTAACAACTTGAAAGTCATCGAGCTGCATCTTACACCTGGTGTAGATGTGGCCATCAGGGAGACTGGTAGTCTCCCGGAAAGCCCACGCACAACTTCCAGAACAGAACACTGACCTTGCAGACATGCCCCCCTTTCTTTCAAGATTTAAAAGTTGCCTTGCCCCCTTCCCACTCCCAGTCCACAATAGAGACTTGTATTGAATCAGCTTTATTATCACTCACATATGTCTTGATTTTTAAAAAAATTTTGTGACTGCAGTACAGTTCAATTCATAAAATTGGTACAGTATTGTACAGATGTCTCAGACACCCTAGCTGTATATATGTGCCTTAGACTTTGCACTTTTCTTTACATGCTCCACCTCGCTACTTAATTTGCACACAGGCAGGATCATTGTCCAGGCTCTCACTTGGGGCTGTATTGTGTTTGGAACTTTGGTCTCTGTAGGCTGAGGACAGCATTGCTGTAGGGACGGCCGAGGGAACTGTCATCCAATTCCAGAGGCTTGATGTAAAATCAGAAGTTGCTGGCTCTCAGTGGGTTCGTACGAAGACATTTAAGCATCACTCACACGATGTGAGGGCTATTGTTCACGCCATGTCTGCTCTTGTCTCTGGAGGTAAGTTGATAGATAAAGACCTTAGTGTGGTTGGTTAACAATGAAGCTTTTCTTAAACTGCTCTCTTTCCCTGGATTAGGTTTGGATTCCCAGCTTGTCATTCGCCCTCTGATGGATCAAGTGGAAACCAAGTCATATGAAACTGCTCTTCGTAAGGTTCTCTTTCCACATGTAAGTGCTAATTGCCTGCAACTGGTTTTTGCATGGTCATTAAGAAGCTTTAGGAAGGAGCTCGATTGAAGATGCTGTGTAATGTGCCTTGCATACAGTGTAACAGTGCATAATAGTACATTGAACCCCTTGTATTAGGATGGGTGTTGTGTTCCTAGAAATCTGTCCATGTAGCAACTTTCCATATGTGAAGACATAATTTCCATGTACATCAAAAATTGTAAGTTGAAAAAGGAAGTTGCTTATTTACTTATTTCTAATTAAATTCTATGAGGGCAAATTTTATTTGTTATCCCAAACTTTTGGGCAGTGATTTTGAAATCAGTAAGTGTGAATTTAGGAATGGCCATGACGTAGTCAACCTAGTTTCGTTTGGGTGGATAAATTATGTTGCCTTGGATTGAAGCATCATGTGTCAGGGATCAGCTAACAGCAAAACCTAAGAAGACTCAGGTCCTTGAGGTTAAGAAGAAATCTTCAAAGAGAAACAGAAAGAAAGAATCATCCTGGAGCTGGTATATTGTTGATACTAAGTTGAAGAGGTTAAAAGATGAGCAAATTGTCAATGCTGACAGGCATTCCACCATTGGGAATGGTACAAGATGACCATGTGAGGGAGACAAGAATGTTGAATGGCACTAAAAATCCATTCTTTCTCCACAGCGAAACTTGGTGTGCTGTAGCCAAAAGGAAAATCTGCTCTTGTTTCAGTTCCCAGTGCGGCTTGAGTTATGGAGATTGGGCAGCTCGCATGTTAGAGGTGAGAATGAACAGCATGTTGTGGATAGCTGGCCTGTCTACTGAGAACAATTCAATTTGCTGTCGGTAAAGTTAATTAAGAACAAACATCTGAGGCACTATATAAAAAAAAAACAGATGTGTGGGGTAAAGCCAATAGTCCACCTATGTACTGGGGTGCAGGGTGGTCCTGAAAACTGGGAGACCCAGAATCACACAGTATGCAATTGTTTACATCCCTTGACTCAATGTCTAAAATGCAATCCTGGGCCATTTTAATATGTGACCAATTCCATATATCTGATGTTTTCCCCAATCACTTAAGTACATAAGAAATAGGATCAAGAGTAGGCCATCTAGCCCATCGAATCTGTTCTGCCATCCAATAAGATCATGGCTGTTCTGGCCATGGAATCATCTTCACCTACCTGCCTTTTCCTGATAACCCTCAATTCCCCTACTATGCAAAAAACTATCCAACCTTGTCTTAAATAAATTTAATGAGGTAGCCTTAATTGGGCAGAGAATTCCACAGATTCAACTCTGTGGGAAAAGCAATTCCTTCTCATCTCTATCCTAAATCTACTCTGAATCTTGAGGCTATGTCCCCTAGTTCTAGTCTCACCTATTAGTGGAAACAACTTTGCTGCCTTTCTATCTTGTATATCTTTTTCATACTTTTACATGTTTCTATGAGATCTATTCTCATTCTTCTGAATTCCAGCAAGTACAGCCCCAGACAACTCAATCTCTCCTTAGTCTAACCCCCTCATCTCTGGAATGGAATCAACCTGGTGAACCTCCTCTGCACCACTACCAAAGCCAGTATATCCTTCCTGAGGTAAGGAGACCAGAACTGCACACACTACTCCAGGTGTGGCCTCAACAGTACCCTGTACATTTGTAGCATAACCCCTGTGCTCTTAAATTCAATCCTTCTAGCAATTAAGGCCAACATTCCATTTGCCTTCTTGACAGCCTGATGCACCTGCAAGCCAACCTTTTATGATTCAAGCACAAGCACTCCCAAGTCCCTCTGCACAGAAGCATGCTGCATTTCTTCACCATTTCAATAAGAATCTGCTCTTTCATTTTTCCTTACAAAGTGGATGGCCTCACGTTAACTAGCATTGTACTCCATCTATCAGACCACTCACTTAACCTATCCATATCTCTCTGTAGACTCTGTAATTTGCTTTTCCACTCAATTTAATATCATCAGTAAACTTAGATACACTGCACTCAGTCCCTCTTCCAGATCATTAATGCACTTTGTGAACAGTAATGGGCCCAACACAGACTCTTGTGGAACACCGCTCACCACTGATTGCCAACTGGAGTAACACCCAAGTATCCCAACTCTCTGCTTTCTATTAGTTAACCAATCATCTAACCATACTAATACATCTCCCCCAACTCTATGCATCCTTATTGTATGGATAAGTATTTTATGAGGCACCTTATCAAATGCCTTCTGGAAATCCAAGTAAATAATGTCCATCTGTTCCCCTCTATTCACTGCGCTCATTATTTCCTCAAAGAAATCCAGGAAGTTTGTCAAACAGGACCTGCCTTTGCTGAATCCATGCTGCATCTGCCTGACGGATCCATTTCTTTCCAGTTGCCTTGCTATTTCTTCTTTAATGATAGGTTCAAGTTTTCCCAACTGTTAAACTAACTGGCCTATAGTTACCTGCCTTTTGCCTCCATCCTTTTTTGAACAATGCATGACATTCACCATCTTCTCATCCACTGGAACCTGCCCAGAGTCCAGAGAATTTTGGTATATCATCAACAAAGCCTCTACTATAACTTCTGCCATTTCTTTCAGTACCCTGGGATGCATTCCATCATGACCAGGGGACTTGTCTATCTTCAGGCCCACAAGTTTGCTCTGCACTACCTCTTTAGTGATAGCTATTGTATCAAGGTCCTCAGCTCCCATCGCATCCATAACATCTCTCTTTGTCATGTTAGACGTGTCCTCCACTATGAACGCTGACACAAAATAGTCATTAGTAATCACTCATTAATTAATTTCAGTTAACACAATTTGATTTTAAAATTGGAGTTGATTCATCTTCAGTTAGTACAGAAGTGAGTTCCAGACCTGTGAGCTTTTCTTGTAGAATTCTTTTCTGAAACATTGAAAATTAATTCAGTTCACAAAAGTACTCCATCTGTGGCTCTCAGAATTAAAGAGAAGGGATTGAAAGGAGTCAAAATTTAAAGAGAAATGAGAAAATGTTAAAAGGGAACTGAAGGGTAGGTTTTTCTTGCCTGGGTGGTGAGTATATAGATTTATTTGCCAGAGGAAGTGTTAGAAGTGAATATATTTGCAACGAAAAGACATTTGGACAGGTACTTGGATAGTAAAGATGGAGGAATATGGGATTAACTCAGGAAATCACTTTAGTCAGCATGATGTGGCCTCTTGTCTTAGACTCCCCCAGCATGTAAAACATGTTTTCTACGTCTACTTTGGCTAGGCCTTTCAACATGCGAAAGGTTTCAATGAGATCCCACCCCCCCCAAATCCTTCTAAATTCCAGTGAGTACATGCCCAGAGCCATAAAACATTCCTCAACTGATAAACCTTTCATTCTTGGAATCATCTCTTCTGAACCCTCTCCAATGCCAGCACATATTTTCTTAGATGAGGAGCGCAAACTTCCACAGAGTCACCACTCTCTGGCTAAAGAAATAACTCCTCATCTCTATCCTAAAAGGATGCCCCTCTAGCCTAAGGCTATGTTGTCTGGTCTTAGACACTCTCACCATAGAAAAAATCCTCTCCACATCCACTTTATTAAAGCCTTTCACCATTAGATCATCCATAATCCTTCTGAATTTTGGAGAATACAGGCCCAGAACCATCGAGCTGTCATCATATGACAAGCCATTTTCATGTATCTCTCATTTCTTCTACCAAAGTGCAAGACCATTTATTTCTCAACACTGTGTTCCATCCACCACTTTTTTTGTCCATTCTTCTAACTTGTCTGTTCTCCTGTTCTCTGATTTGCCCACTCTCCTAATGTCTAAATCCTTCTGTAGCCAATTTACTTCCTCAAAGCTACCTGCCCCCTACCTACCTTCATGTTGTCTGCAAACCTTGCAACAAAGCAATCAATTCAATCCTCTATATCATTGACATATAACGTAAACAAAATCAGTCCAAACACAGACCCCAGTAGAACACCAGTATTCAATCAGACAAGGCTCCATTTATTCCCGGTCTTGCCCTCCTGCCAATCAGTGACTGCTTTATTGATGTTAGAATCTTTCCTCTAGTATCATGGGCTTGCTGCTTGTTAAGCGGCCTCATATCAAAGGCCTTCTGAAAACCCAAGTGCGCAACATCAACCGATTCTTCTTTGTCTATCTTGCTTGTTGTTTCATTAAAGAATTCTAAAAGATTTGTCAGGCAAGATTTTTCCTTGAGGAAACCACGCTGACTACAACTTATGTGCCTTCCAAGTACCTTGAGACCTCATCCTTAATTATAGAATCCAGCATCTGAGGTCAGATAACTGGCTTCTAGCTTCCTTTCTTCTATCTCTCTCCCTTCTTGAAGAGTGGAATGACATTTGCAGTTTTCAAGTCTTCAGGAACCATTCCAGAATCTAGTGATTCTTGAAAGATCATTACACACAAGTTTCAGTCACCTCTGGTACAGCATCTGGACCAGGTGAATTATCTACCTTCAGACCTTTCAGTTTCCCAAGGACCTTCTCCCTAGTAATGGTAACTTCATACAGTTAATGACCACTGACACCTGGAACTTCCACCATACTTCTAGCATCCTTCACAGCGAAGACTAATACAAAATGCGTATTCAGTTCGTCTGCCATCCTGTCTTACTACTCCTTTGTTTTCCAGCAGTCGGATATCTACTGTCGCTTCTTCATTACATGTTATGTATCTGAAGAAACTTATGGTATCTGCTTTAATACTTTTGGCTAGCTACTTTTGTATTGCATCTTTACCTAATGACCTTTTTTTAGTTGTCTGCTGTTGGATTTTAAAAGCTTCCCAATCCTCTACCTTGTCACTAAATTTTGATATATGTCCTCTCTTTAGCTTTTATGTTGGCTTTGACTTTTGGGATGCATATATCCTGTGCCTTCAGAACTGTTTCCAGAAATTTTTGCTGTTGCTGCTCTGCCTTCGTCCCTACCAGTGTTACTTTCCAATGAATTCTGGCCAATTCGCCTGCAGATTTTCTCATCCTCTCTCATGCCTCTGTAATTCCCTTTACTCTGCTGTAATACTGAGACCTCTGACTTCAGCTTCTTCTCAAATTTCAGGGTGAGTTCTGGCATATTATGAACACTTGTCCCTAAGGATCTTTTATCTTAAGATCTTGAATCAATTCTCGTTCATTGCACAGCACCCAATCCAGAACAGCTGATCCTCAACCATGAAGTGTTCCGAAAAAACATATCATAGGCATTCTGGAAAATCCCCCTCTTGGAATCCAGCTCTAACCTGATTTTCCCAATCTGCCTGCATATTGAAATCTTCCATGAATAGTATAACATTGCCTTTTTGGCATGCATTTTCATCTCCCATTGTAATTTGTAGACTGTATCCTTACTACTGTTTAGAATTCTGTATGCAACTCCCATCAGGGTCTTTTTACTCTTGCAGTTCATTAGCTCTATCCACAATGATTCAACACCTTTCGCCCCTACGTCACTCCTTTCTAATGATTTGATTTTTTTTATCAACAGAGCAATGCTGCCCCATTTGCTTTCCTGCCTATCTTTTCAATAGAATGTGCATCCCTGGACATTAAGCTCCCAACTGTAATCTTTCAGCCATGATTCAATGATGCCTACAACGCCATACTTCCATCTACCTAATTCCGAATACTGCACACATTCAGATAAGACCATATGACAAAAGAGCAGAATTAGGCCGCTCAGCCCATCGAGTCTATTTCGCCATTCAATCATGGCTGATCCCGGATCCCACTCAACCCCATATACCTGCCTTCTTTTGATGCCCTGAGCGATCAGGAAATGATCAACATCTGCCTTAAGTATACCCACAGACCTGACCTCCACCGCAGTCTGTGGCAGAGCATTCCACAGATTCATTACTCTCTGACTAAAACAATCCCTCCTTTCCTCTGTTCTAAAAAGTCACCCCTCAATTTTGAGGCTGTGCCTTCTGGTTCTGGATACCTCAACTATAGAAAATATCCTCTCCGCATCAACTATATCTTGTTCTTTCAAAATACGGTAGGTTTCAATGAAATCCTCATGCACTTTTCTAAATTCCAGTGAGTACAACCCCATGTCTGCTAAATAATCTTCGGATATTAACCCCTCCATTCCCAGAATTATTTTTGTGAACCTCCTCGAGACTCTCTCCAATGACAACACATCTGTTCTGAGATTTGGGGCCCAAAACTTTTGACAATATTCTGTGCAACCTGACTAGTGTCTTATAAAGGCTCAGCATTATCTCCTTGCTTTTAACAATGTGAAAAAGTGAGCAGTCCTAATACAGTCCCCTGACGAATACCACTAGTCACTGGCAGCCAAATCAAGTCAAGTCACTTTTATTGTAATTTCGACCATAACTGCTGGTACAGTACATAGTAAAAATGAGACAACGTTTTTCAGGACCATGGTATTACATGACACAGTACAAAAACTAGACTGAACTACGTTAAAAAAAACACAGAAAAAAAAAACAGAGCAACTACACTAGACTACAGACCTACCCAGGACTGCATAAAGTGCACAAAAGAGTGCAGGCGTTACAATAAATAATAAACAGGACAATAGGGTAAGGTGTAAGGGCAGGGGCTAGGTATTGAGGAGTCTAATAGCTTGGGGAAGAAACTGTTACATAGTCTGGTCGTGAGAGCCTGAATGCTTCGGTGCCTTTTCCCAGTCGGCAGGAGGGAGAAGAGATTGTATGAGGAGTGCATGGGGTCCTTCATAATGCTGTTTGGTTTACGGATGCAGCGTGTAGTGTAGGTGTCCGTGATGGCGGGAAGAGAGACCCCGAGAACCAGAAAATGTTCCCTTTATTCCCTCTCACTGCCTCCTCTATCATTCCTCTATCCATGCCAGTATCTTTCGTGTAAAGCCATAGGAATTTATTTGTTAAGCAGCCTTACTTGTGGCACCCTATCAAATGCCTTCTGAAAATCCAAGTAAATGGCGTCCACTGCCTCTCCTTTGTCCACTCTGCTAGTTGTCAGGAAAGATTTCCCATTACACTTTTAGACTTTGACTTATTTTATCTTTAGTCTCCAAGTACCCTGAAAACTCATCCTTGATAATAGACTCCAACACTTTCCCAACCACACAGGTGAGGCTAACTGACCTTTAATTTCTTTTCTTTTGATATTTTCAATTTTCCACTCCATCAGGAACATGCCAGAATCAAGTGATTCTTGAAAAATCATGACCGTTACCTCTTCAGCAACCTCTCTCAGGACTCTGGGACGTAGTCCATTAGTCCAGGTGACTTACCCACCTTAACATAGAACATATAGTAGTACAGCACATTACAGGCCCTTCGGCCCACAATGTTGTGCCGACACTTAAACCCTGCCTCCCATATAACCCCCCACGTTAAATTCCTCCACATACCTGTCTAGTAGTCTCTTAAATTTCACTAGTGTATCTGCCTCCACCACTGACTCAGGCGGTGCATTCCACGCACCAACCACTCTCTGAGTAAAAAAAAACCTACCTCTAATATCCCCCTTGCACTTCCCACTCCTTACCTTAACGCCATGTCCTCTTGTATTGAGCAGTGATGCCCTGGGAAAGAGGCACTGGCTGTCCACTCTATCTATTCCTCTAATTAACTTGCTTTCTTAACTACCCTATCTCTCTATGAGGCAACTTTCAGGGATCTGTGGACATGTACACACAGAACCCTCTGCTCCTCCACACTACCAAGTATCCTGCCATTTACTTTGTACTCTGCCTTGGAGTTGGTCCTTTCAAAGTGTACCACCTCACACTTCTCCAGGTTAAACTCCATCTGCCAGTTCTCAGCCGACTCCTGCATCCTATCAAAGTCTCTCTGCAATCTTTGACAGTCCTCTACGCTATCCATAATGCCACCAACATTTGTGTTGTCTGCAAACTTGTCAACCCACCCTTCTACCCCCACATCCAGGTCGTTAATAAAAATCACAAAAAGTAGGGGTCCCAGAACAGATCCTTGTGGGACACCACTAGTCACAACCCTCCAATTCGAATGTACTCCCTCCACCACAACCCTCTGTTTTCTGCAGACAAGCCAATTCTGAATCCACCTGGCCAAACTTACCTGGATCCCATATAACCATATAACAATCACAGCATGGAAACAGGCCATCTCGGTCCTCCTAGTCCGTGCCGAACTCTTAATCTCACCTAGTCCCACATACCCGCACTCAGCCCATAACCCTCCACTCCTTTCCTGTCCATATACATATCCAATTTTACCTTAAATGACACAACTGAACTGGCCTCTACTACTTCTACAGGAAGCTCATTCCACACAGCTATCACTCTCTGATTAAAGAAATACCCCCTCGTGTTTCCCATAAACTTCTGCCCCCTAACTCTCAAATCATGTCCTCTCGTTTGAATCTCCCCTACTCTCAATGGAAACAGCCTATTCACGTCAACTCTATCTATCCCTCTCAAAATTTTAAATACCTCGATCAAATCCCCCCTCAACCTTCTACGCTCCAATGAATAGAGACCTAACTTGTTCAACCTTTCTTTGTAACTTAAGTGCTGAAACCCAGGTAACATCCTAGTAAATCGTCTCTGCACTCTCTCTAATTTATTGATATCTTTCCTATAATTCGGTGACCAGAACTGTACACAATATTCCAAATTTGGCCTTACCAGTGCCTTGTACAATTTTAACATTACATCCCAACTTCTGTACTCAATGCTTTGATTTATAAAGGCCAGCATTCCAAAAGCCTTCTTCACCACCCTATCTACATGAGACTCCACCTTCAGGGAACTATGCACTGTTATTCCTAGATCTCTCTGTTCCACTGCATTCCTCAATGCCCTACCATTTACCCTGTATGTTCTATTTGGATTATTCCTGCCAAAATGTAGAACCTCACACTTCTCAGCATTAAACTCCATCTGCCAATGTTCAGCCCATTCTTCTAACCAGCATAAATCTCCCTGCAAGCTTTGAAAACCCACCTCATTATCCACAACACCTCCTACCTTAGTATCATCGGCATACTTACTAATCCAATTTACCACCCCATCATCCAGATCATTTATGTATATTACAAACAACATTGGGCCCAAAACAGATCCCTGAGACACCCCGCTAGTCACCGGCCTCCATCCCGATAAACAATTATCCACCACTACTCTCTGGCATCTCCCATCTAGCCACTGTTGAATCCATTTTATTACTCCAGCATTAATACCTAACGACTGAACCTTCTTAACTAACCTTCCATGTGGAACTTTGTCAAAGGCTTTGCTGAAGTCCATATAGACTACATCCACTGCCTTACCCTCGTCAACATTCCTCGTAACTTCTTCAAAAAATTCAATAAGGTTTGTCAAACATGACCTTTTATGCACAAATCCATGCTGGCTACTCCTAATCAGATCCTGTCTATCCAGATAATTATTAATACTATCTCTAAGAATACTTTCCATTAATTTACCCACCACTGATGTCAAACTGACAGGTCTATACTAGGCTTACTTCTAGAACCCTTTTTAAACAATGGAACCACATGAGCAATACGCCAATCCTCCGGCACAATCCCCGTTTCTAATGACATCTTAAAGATCTCCGTCAGAGCTCCTGCTATTTCTACACAAACTTCCCTCATGGTCCTGGGGAATATCCTGTCAGGACCCAGAGATTTATCCACTTTTAAATTTCTTAAAAGCGCCAGTACTTCCACCTCTTTAATTGTCATAGGTTCCATAACTTCCTTACTTGTTTCCCACACCTTACACAATTCAATATCCTTCTCCTTAGTGAATACCGAAGAGAAGAAATCGTTCAAAATCTCTCCCATCTCCCTCGGCTCCACACATAGCTGACCACTCTGATTCTCTAAGGGGCCAATTTTATCCCTCACTATCCTCTTGCTTTTAATATAACTGTAGAAACCTTTTGGATTTACTTTCACCTTATTTGCCAAACCAACCTCTTATCTTCTTTTAGCTTTTCTAATCTCTTTCTTAAGATTCCTTTTACATTCTTTATATTCCTCGAGCAATTCCTTTACTCCATGCTGCCTATATCTATTGTAGACATCCCTCTTTTTCGGAACCAAATTTCTAATATCCCTTGAAAACCATGGTGCTTTCAAACCTTTTACCTTTCCTTTCAACCTAACAGGAACATAAAGATTCTGTACCCTCCTATCAGTGTTACTACACCTTTCCCATTCTTCAATTCCACCCAAATAGCCTCCCTAGAGGAGCTCTCTAATCTATCCTTCCAAAGCACCGCCATAAGATTTCTCAGACAAGCAATGCAACACCTCCTCCTCTGGCCCCTCCTACTCTATCACACCTGAAGCAACTAAGACACCCCTCTCTCAGGATGTCAACTAAGAGTATCAGACATCCTGCAAGAGATCCCTAAACATCAACCACATGTCCATAGAACATTTCCCTGCAAAAACATCATCCCAATTCACACCCGCAAGTTCTAGCCTTATAGCCTGATAATTTGCCCTTCCTCAATTAAAAATGTTCCTATCCTCTCTGATTCTATCCTTTTCCATGACAATGCTAAAGGCCAGTGAGTGGTGGTTACTGTCCCCCAGATGCTCACCCACTGACAGATCTGTGACCTGGTCTTTGCGTTTACTTAGTACTTTTTCCTTTGGCACTTACTACTGCTCCCTGACGCTCGGGTCCTGCCGAAGGGATTGGGCCTGAAACGTTGACGGTACTTTTTTCCCTCAATGCTCCCTGGCTTGATGAGTTCCTCCAGCATATTGTGTGTGTTGTTTGGGCCACATCTCTGGCTTTTCACCCTCCCATTAAGAATGCTGAGGACTCCAGGATGTCCCAGCCCCGGCATTGGGAGGCAACATACCATCCAGGAATTAATCCCTTGTCACTGCAACATGCCTTTTCTCCCCTCATCCCCTCTGCATTGCAGAACCGGACTCAGTGCCTGAGACACGCTCACTTGTCTTCCCTCTGGTCTTGGCAGTTGTAGTCACCTCCATTCTTTCACACATCCTGCAAGAGGAGCATTGAACTGTCCTGCATAAAAGGAAGGGAAGAAGAAAAGAAACTTGTTTTTGAGCTTTTCTGATTTTGTTTTCTCTGACTAAAGCCTCTCTTCCATAAAGCCTCAAAGAGCTAAACCTCAAGATGACCACTTCTAATCCATCCACTCAGATAATGGATGCTGCGTTTGCCCCTGTCTTCCTTTAATTTGCTCCTGCTAATCAATCTTAAACTTGGATTGGTTGCTGGTTAAAACTGTATTTCGCTGAAGTGACCCGTTGCTCCCTTTTCTACTCAGGCAATGGACCTGAATGAAATTCCCTCTTTGGATAACTCCTCCCCTGTCTTGGATTCTATGGAAGCTAGTACCCAAGGTGAACCTGACTAATTTGCAACTTTCAGTGGCTTCTTTCGATCCTATGCAGACCCCTCCCCCATACCAGACAGTGATGCAGCTTGTCAGAATGCTCTTGGTACATCTGTTGAAATTTTCAAGTGTTTCAGGTAACAAATCAAAACTTCTCGAAGTTCTAAGGGAATATAGTCTTACCTTCTTTATACTTCACAGCTGCATCGATATGTTAGGACCAGGTTAGATCTTCAGAGATCTTGACACCCAGGAATTTGAAATTGCTCACTCTCTCCACTTCTGATCCCTCTGTGAAAACCGGTTCATATTACATTGTTCTCCCCTTCCTGCTCCACAATCAGCTGCTTGGCCTTGCTGACATTGAGTGCAATGTTGTTTTTGCAATGCCACTTAACTAGCTGGTGTATCTCACACCTGTACGCCCTCTCATCTCCATCTGAGATTCTACCAACAATGGTTAATTCATCAACAAATTTGTAGATGGTATTTGAGCTATGGCTAGCCAAACAGTCATGGGTATAGAGAGAGTAGGGCAGTGAGTTCAGCACACACCCCTGTGGTGCTCCAGTATTGATTATCAGCAAGGAGATGATATTATTACCCATCCGTACCAATTGTGGTCTTCCAGTTAGGAAATCAAGTATCCAATTGCAGAGGGAGGTACAGAGGCCTAGGTTCTGTAGGATTATGTTTAAACCAAAAAAAAAAGCCAGGTATAAACCTGATTAACAAAGTCAGTCAACCCATTCGGTGTAAGGGAGAATGAGAGAGGGAGGAGTTTGTTGTTCATATTGTCACATTCTTTTTATTTGACTTGGTTTGAGTCCATCATGTGTACAGTTTAGCTGTGTAGTTTCAGGCAGCCCGTGGATGTGTTTCCTGATGCTAATTGTATTTCCTGCTTCTGTCATAGAATTCATGCCCATTGAATTCATGCTGCTCTCTGCTAAAACTCATGCATCCCGTAATCCCCTCCTCCTGCAATGTAGAACCCCTAAATCTAGATTATTAATAATAGACTAAAGTAAGCATTAACTCTCTAAGTAAATATCTGTGGAAAGTCACTAGCCATTTTCTCCATTGGATGAACAACCTTTGAATTTACAAATATATAAAATTGTACAAGATCGTGCAAGAGTATGGCTTCACTCCATGTGTGACAGGACCAGATTGTTGGGGGTTGGGTCAGTTGAGTTGAGCTTGGCCATGATTGGGCCAGACTCATGTTTCTATTTTATCCCCGAGTACAACAGTTTCCCACTATGCAGTGCTGCATGTTCAAGTTTATCCGTTTTTCCATCATCAGGTAGCATGGAAACTACATAGTAAAGAGCTGTCCAAGTTGGTGGGTATGAGACTACAGATGCTGGAATGTGGAACAATAATCTGCTGAAGGAGTTCCGCAGACTGAGCAACACCTACAGGAGAAAAAGAATTGTTACATTTCAGGTCGGCACTTCCTTATCTGCAGCAGATGCACAATTTTGACCTGAAATATCAACAATCCATTTCCTCCCACGGATCCTGCTCGACCTGCTCAGTTCTTACCATCGACTGGTTGTTGTCTGTGTTGGTATTTGTCTTCCAATGAACAGTGTCTTCATCACAATCCTACCTCAGCTCTTCATAGCCATTTTCAACCTAAGATGCTGTAGGACAGGTTAATAAGCAGACTGTTAATTCTCTTGTGTTCTACCTTAGGCGTTCCTGGGGATGTTCTACCAATCAGCAAGAAGCCAGAGAAATTGTTGGAGTTAAAATCCAAGGTGTGTGGGTGATCGTTTGGGTTTGAAAGTAATGATAGATATTTTACAAACTGTTTATCTAATGTAGTGATCATTTAAGTTGAGGTGATTCCAGCTTGGCTATCCAGATGAGTTTGGTAATAGGTGGAGACATAATTTTAAGATTGGAGTAATGTATAAGGGAGGAGTCAGAGGTAAGTTGTTTTTTTTTTACACAGAGTGGTAGGTGTGTGGTAGAGGCAGATGCATTGGGGACATTTAAGAAATCTTGGAAGCCAAGTAATAGGGTATGTTTAAAGTGGGAGTTGATAGGTTCTTGATTAATAAGGGTGTCAGTGGTTACGGGGAGAATGTACGAGAATAGGTTTAAGAGGCATAATAAATTAACCATGATGGAATAACGGATCAGACCTAATTGGCTGAATTGCCTAATTTTGCTCCTATGCCATATGGTCTAAACACTTAAATAAGCATGCGGATGATAAAGCAATGGAGGGCAATGTAGCAAGAACAGATTGTGAAGTTATTACAACTAAAGAGAAAGTTCTTGGGAAACTGAAAGGTCTGAGGTAGATAAGTCACCTGAACCCTAGAGATCTGAAAGAGGTGGCGAAGAGATAGTGGAAGCATTAGTAATGACCTTTCAAAAATCACCAGATTCTTGAATGGTTCTTGAAGAATGGAAAATTGCAAAAGTCACTCCTCTCTTCAAGAAGTGAGAGAGGCAGAAGAAAAGAAATTTTAGGCCGGTTAGTCAGACCTCAGTGGTTGGGAAGATGTTAGTCGATTATTAAGGATGAGGTCTCAGGGTACTTGGAGGCACATGATAAATTAGGCTGTAGTCAGCATGGTTTTCTTAAGGGAAAATCTTGCCTGACAAATCTGTTAGAATTCTTTGAAGAAACAACAAGCAAGATAGACAAAGGAGAGTCGGTTGATGTTTTGTACTAGATTTTCAGAAGGCCTTTGACAAGATGCCACACATGAGGCTGCTTAACAAGCTACATGGTGTTACATGGAAGATTCTAGTATGCATAAAGCGGTAGATAATTGGCAAGAGGCAAGAGTGGGAATAAAAGGAGCCTTTTCCAGCTGGCTGCCAGTGATTAGTGGTGTTCCACAGGGATCTGAGTTGGGACCGATTCTTTTTATGTTATTTGTCAATGTTTGGTTGGTGGATTTGATGGCTTTGTTACAAAGTTTGCGGAAGATAGGTAGAGGGAAAGGTAGTTTTCAGGAAGTTGAGAGGCTACAGAAGGACCTAGACAAACTAGGAGAATTGGCAAAGGACTTGTGAGTCCTTGTGCAGGATTCCCTAAAGATTAATTTGCAAGTTGAGTCTGTGGTGCAGAAGGCAAATACAATGTTAGCATTCATTTCGAGAGGACTAGAATATAAAATCAATGATGGATTGTTGACACTTTATAAAGCACTGGTGAGATCACTGGTGTGTTGTTAATTTGAATTGAGAGGGGCAAAAGTTTAAGGGTAACACGAGGGGGGAACTTCTTTACTCAGAGAGTGGTAGCTGTGTGGAACAAGCTTCCAGTAGAAGTGGTATATGCAGGTTCAATTTTGTCATTTAAAAAAAATGGATAGGTATATGGACAGGAAATGAATGGAGGGTTATGGGCTGAGTGTAGGTAGGTGGGACTAGGTGAGAGTAAGCATTCGGCACGGACTAGAAGGGCCAAGATGGCCTGTTTCTGTGCTGTAATTGCTATATGGCTATATGGTTGTGAGCTGTTTTGTTCCCCTTGTCTCAGAAAGGATGTGCTGGAACTGGAGAGGGCTCAAAAATGATTCTAGGATTGAATGGCTTGTCATATGAAGAGCAGTTGATAGCATTTGGCTTGTATTCACTGAACTTGAGAAGAATGAGAAGTGACCTCATCTATTGAATGGTGAAAGGCCTTGATAGAGTGGATATGGAGAGGATGGGAGATTCTAGGACCAGAGGCCAAATGCTCAGAATAGAGGGGCGTCCTTTTTTGAACAGAGATGAGGCTGAATATTATTAATCAGAAAGTGATGTGTTGCCATGGGCAACAGTGAGGCCAAGTCTTTATATATATTTAAGGCAGAAGTTGTTGGATTCTTGATTGGTCAGGCATGAAGCGATATGGAGAGAATGCAGGAGATTGGGGCTGAGAGGAAAATTGGATCCGCCATGATGAGATGGCAAAGCAGACTTGATGGACCAAATGGCCAAATTCTGCTCCTACATCTTATAGTCTTAATAGATGGTCTTGGAATAAGTTAAAAGGTTGCCACTTCATTGTGGGCCTATACTGTGCTGTTAATGATCTATGTCTGATTGAGAGAGCGTGGAACAGAACAGCCTATAATGAGATATGGTTAATAAAGTGTATTCAGTTCTGGGTTTTTATCCACAGTGGCAGTGAGTATAAAAGCAGGAAAGTCATGCCAAACTTTTTATAAGACGCTCGCCTGGCTACAAATAGCTTATTGTGCTTATCTTTGGTTGCCATGTTATAGGAAGAATGTGAACACATTAAAGAGGATTCAAAGGGGATTTATTTCTACAACTACCTTCTTTGGAGAGGCAATGTTTTGAGGAGAAATGGCAGAGTTATATAAAACAATGGGGGGAGTGGACAGGAGGTGTTCCTCTTGATGGACAGTTTGAGGACTGGCAGATACAGATGTCAAAATGTAGAGAAATTCAGTGATAAGGGGAAACCTTTTTTCATGCAGCATGTTTTTGGAATTTGGAATACACAATCTGCAGCTGTAGATGTTTCTTCAAGAGTGAATTGGATAAGTGGTGCAGGAATGTTGGAGGCTTAAGTTAGTAGTTACTTTGGTAGAGAGCAGGACATAATCGATTTAATGGCTTGGAACCTATGACTGGGTGCTGGGAGATTTGCTGAAGTCTTAACCTGTAGTCAAGCTGAGTTGCTTCTCGTCTCTTTCCTACAGAGTTGCAATCAAATACGGTGCTGTGCAATGTCTCCTTGTGGAACCTGGATTGCATTCTCAACTATCAACAGACTCCGCCTGTATCGGATACAGTATAGGAATACTTCCATCACTGTTAATATGGTATGAAGATTCTCCTTGTAAAAAGATGACTAACAGAGTGAGATGCTAATGTATGTTGAGTGAACTTGAAATCCTGTGGCATGGAGGTAATGAATGATGGATTCTCTGGTGCTGGGTGTGGCACAAGTGAAGGTCTGGGGAAAGTGTATTTGCCTATTTGTCATTGGGGATTAATGCGAAAATTTAAAAAACTGCAGATGCTGTAAATCAGATAAAATGTTGGAAACAGCCATGGACAGACAAACATAATGCAAAGGTATACTATACATTGTCCTGTGTCCTGAAGAAGAGGTTTGGCCCAGAACATCAACTGTTTATTTATCTCTAGAGCTGCTGCCTGACCTGCTGAGTTTCTTCCAGCATTTTATATTGGATTTCCAGCATCTGCAGATTTGCCAATGTCTATGTAGACATAGAGCCAACATTTCAGAGTCTATTTCTGCTCTGAGCTGGGAAAAGCCTCTGAGTTTAATTCTTACCTTTATTACAGATCAGGCAAACAGTGAAGACATTGCTGCCAGCTCATCGGTTGCTCTTTAATGCTGATTCCACCAGGTTGATCATTGGCTCAGATCATAGCCAGATTCAGATTGTGAATCTAGGGATGTTGGGTTATAAGAAAATACATACTCTCACTCCGAAAACTGGTGAGTCTTCCATGGGAATATGCTGCTAAGAGGGTTACATTGAAACCTCACAGCTATTGCCTAGAACGTGGAATAGTACAGCATTAATGCATAAATCCTGTCTTTAAATTGCAGTTTAAATTTCAGTCAATGTGATGAGTTGCAATGTAACAGACATACTTTGTTGATCCCAAGGGAAATTTGTTTTTGTTACAGTCACACCAACCAAGAACAGTGTAGAAATATAGCAATATAAAACCATAAATAATTATTATGCCACATGGAAATTAATCCGGGACCAGCCTATTGACTCAGAGTGTCTGACTCTCCAAGGGAGGAGTTGTAAAGTTTGATGGCCACAGGCAGGAATGACTTCCTATGACGCTCAGTGTTGCATCTTGGTGGAATGAGTCTCTGGCTGAATGTTCTCCTGTGCCTAACCAGTACATTATGGAGTGGATGGGAGACATTGTCCAAGGTGGCATGCAACTTGGACAGCATCCTTTTTTCAGACACCACCGTCAGAGAGTCCAGTTCCACACCCACAACATCACTGGTCTTGCGAATGAGTACGTTGATTCTGTTGTTGTCTGCTACCCTCAGCCTGCTGCCCCAGCACACAACAGCAAACATAATAGCACTGGCCACCATAGACTCGTAGAACATCCTCAGTATCGTACGGCTGATGTTAAAGGACCATGATGGGCCAAATGGCCTAATTCTGCTCCTATATCTTATGGTCCAATAATTTGCCCACCACTGATGTCAGACTCACTGGCTTGTAATTCTCAGGACACCTAATGTAAAAATAAACTGATTAGAGTTGAGACAATGTGATCGAAGTATACAAGCTGGCTGCTGCTACTTTTTGTAATTACATAATTATTGTCCAGTGGATGGGAAAACTAGTCCTCAGGGACTAAGTCCCTGTATGTGGGTGCTGATTGTCCTAAAGAAAGGTGGGGTAGGGTGGGGGCTGAGTGCCAACTTATCCTGGATGAGAGAATTTTCTCAACATGGTTTGTTCCAACCCCCACTGTAGTTTCTCGTGAGCACATCTGTCTTTTGGCGGTGAGTGCAGATGGGAGCTGGCTGGCAGCTGCAAGTTACAGCTGTGAAATCAACATCTATAACCTTGCAGAATTAAAGGTAAGAGACTAGAAATTCTTGGAAAGTGCATGATGGAAAGGGGTGGTGAGAAGCAGGTGTTGGTGGGATGGGTGGGCCTGGGTCGGAGAGAAGCTGAAGATATTGGGAGTGCAACAAAAGGTGCATTGCCGTGTGATGGGGTGGGGAGGAGTTCAGTGGGGTGAAGGGGAAAAATTGCTGTGATTCAGGAAAGAGAGGCTGATCTTGACCATGGACCATAGAATAGCATGGCACAGCAACAGTGATTCAGCCCATAATGTCCATACTGATCACATTTGCTTTTCTGTGGTCTATTCACCTTCATTCCTTATCTGTTCCTGTGTCAGTTTAAATGCCTTTTAAACATTGTTTTATCTGCTTCCATTATTCCTCATGGCAGTTCATTACAAGCACCTACTACTACGATGACTACTACTCTCTGTGAGGGGACATACAGAAAGTTTGTGAACCCTTTAGAATTTTCTCTTTTTCTGCATAAATATGACTTAAACTGTGATCAGATCTTCATGCAAGTCCTAAAACTAAACAAAAATATCCCAATTAAATAATGACACAAACACACTATACTTGTTCATTTATTTATTGAGGAAAAAATCCGATATTACATGTATTTGTTGGATATGGTATGTGAACCTCTGGGGGATCTCTTCTACAAAAGCTATTTGGAATCAAGTGTTCTAATCAATGAGATGAGATTGGAGGTATGGGTTGTAGAGGTGCCCTGCCCTATGATAAAGATGCACAAAGTCAAGTTACTGATGGAGGCCTGCTCTTCTCAAGAAAGATCTGTTTTTGTGCATCATGCCTTGATCAAAACAACTTTCAGAGGACCTTATAAGAAATGTAGAGATGCATCAAGCTGGAAAAGGCTACAAAAGCATTTCTGAAAACCTGTGTGTTCATCAGGCCACAGTAAGAGAAATTGTCTACAAATGGAAGAAAATCAGTACTGTTGCTCTCTGTAGGAGTAGGCATCCTGCAAAGAGCACAACCTGCAGTGCTGAAGGAGGTGTAAAAGAACCCAAGGTAACAGCAAAACACCTGCAGAAATCTCTAGAACTTGCTAAGGTCTCTGTTCATGAAGAACACCATGAAGGAAACCACTGCTCTCAAGAAAAAAAAGCATTTCTGCTTGCCTCAAGTTTGCAAAAGACTACCTGGATGTTCCACAACATTTCTGGGACAATGGTCTGTGGACAGATGAGACCAAAGTTCTGCCCTCTAATCATAGTCATATGTCCTGTAGCATGGAAACAGGCCCTTTGGTGGAGGTGGTATGTCAGGGAGGATTGAGATGTTGAGATATGATGACTGAGTCCTTCTCAATGTGCCCCAAAATTTCTTCTTTCCTCACAGCATCACTGCAATGTTCCAGTCTATAACCACCTTCCCACTGCGATGGCCATCAATCCACACACCAACAACCTGATCACTGTACACGCCGATCAACAGGTATGGACTTTTCATTATCATCCAATCTGTGATGTTTGCTCTGGGCCTCTTGTCTGTGACTCCTGTAGAAATTTTTTGTAAACTACATTCATTGCCATTAGGTGAAGGGTAGCTTGGAAGTTGACTTGGGACAAGTAGGAGTAAAGTTTACTGTAAACTTTGATTTGGCGGTGATTGATCTTGAAGTAGTTGGATTTAGTATAGTGTCATTCACAGGAGTCCACATCCAATCAGTGCTCCATAGGCAGGAACGGTAATGATTACCTGCAAAGGGATTTTAGAGAGATAGGTATAAACTTTAAAAAAAGCAGGACTTCTAGGGTTGTGATCTGAGGATTACTACCTGTGCCATGTACCAGTGAGGTGAGAAATAGATACAAAATGTAATTCAACATCTGGGTAAGGAGCAAAAGGGAAGGTTTGAAATTTTGGATCATTGGGTTCTGTTGCAGGGCAGATATATTTAAATAGGAACAGCAGAGTTGGTACAAAGAGATTGGTATTGAACATAGAACACTGCAGCCCAGGAACAGGTTCTCGGCCTGCAATGTTATGCCGAACCAAATAAATTATTTAGATGACCATTTAAACTAATCCATATTCCTCTAATTTCCATGCATTCATGTTCTTTTTTAAATATATCTGCCTCTACCATCACACTGAGCAGTGTATTCCAGACGCTTAACAGTTTGTATCTGAACTGGAGGGTAACCAATATCTCCAGCAGGAAGTTTGCTAGTGCTACTTGAGCAAGTTTAAACTAGAATGGCAGAAAGATGGGAACCACAGCAGCAGGGCAACAGGTGGTGGGGTTGTGGGCAACAAAATTAGTTTGTTTGACAAGTCTGAAAGGAAGGACAGTAACGATAATAAACATGGTGGGACTGATGGGCTGATGTTGTTTTATTTCAACGCTTGGGTATTAAGTGTAAGGAGGGTGAACTTAGAGCCTGTATCAGTACATGGAATTGTGATGTTGCCATTACAGAAAGCAGATTGCATTAGGGACCGGTCTGGTAGCTCAACATTTCTGTTTAACACTTTGTGTTGAATGCAAGTTCAGCATTTATTTCAAGGGTTCTAGTATATAAGAAAAAGCAAGGATGCGATGCTACACACATCCTTTATTCAGCAATGGCGAGTCTGCATTTTGAGTATTCCATTGATATGGACGTGGCAGAGAAAGAGGTTAAAGAGGGGAGAGGTGGCATTATTAGTCAGGGAAAATGTCATGGTTGTGCACAGTCAGGACAGACTGGAGAACTTCTCTAATGAAGTGTAATATGTGGAACTGAGGAATAAGAAAGGTATGACCATGTTAATGGAGCTATATTACAGACTACCCAACAGTCTGCATGATTTAGAGGAACAAATTTGTGGAGTGATCACAGAATTTTGCAAGAAACTAAGGTTGTTATAGTAGGCAGCACAAACAAAGAATGTGTGGTCGAAGTTTCAGGCTGAGGCCCTTCAGCAGAGTCCCGCTGAAGAGTCTCGGACTGAAATGTAAACTGCACTCTTTTCCATTGATGCTGCCGCCTGCTGAGTTCCTCAGGCAGGGTGGGGAGGGGGGTTTAAACTAGATTTCTATTGGTGTGGGGACCAAAGTGAAGAGGCATAGGATGGGGCGGTTGGCACACAAGTAGAGACAGCTTATATGGAGCTTGTGAAGAAGGATAGGCATTTGATAGAGCAAAGATGCACTTAGCCAGATGATTTGAGATGTGTCTATTTTAATGCAAGGAGTATCATAAATAGGGTGGATGAACTTGCAGCATGGATCAATACTTGCAACTATGATGTTGTGGCCATTACAGAGACTTTGATATTTCAGGGGCAGGAATGGCTGCTGAGTGTGCCAGGCTCTAGATGTTTCCAAAACGACAGGGAGGGAGGCAAAAGAGGAGGTGGTATAGCATTACTAATTAGGAATAGTATCACGACTGCAGAAAAGGAGGATGTTTTGGAGGAATTATCTACTGAGTCAGTGTGGGTGAAAGTTGGAAACAGAAAGGGGGCAATAACTCCATATTTTTTATAGCCCCCCCCCCCCCCCAATTAGTAACAGGGATATTGAGGAGCAGATGGGAAGCAGATTCTGGAACGGTGCAATATTAAAAGGGTTGTTGTGATGGGAGATTTTAACTTCCCTAATATTGACTGGCATCTCCTTAGAGCAAGGGGTTTCGATGAAGTGGAGTTTGTTGGGTATGTTCTGGAAGGTTTCCTGACTCAATATCTAGATAAGCCAACTAGAGAAGAGGCTGTACTTGATCTGGTATTGGGAAATTAACCTGGTCAGGTGTCAGATCTCTCAGTGGGAGAGCATTTTGGAGGTAGTGATCAGAACTCTATCTCCTTTACCACAGGGCTAGAGGGAGATAGCAAACAATTTGGGAAAACATTTAATTGGAGTAGGGGGAAATATGATGCTATTAGGCAGGAACTTGGGAACATAAATTGGGAGCAGATGTTCTGAGGGGAATGCACAGCAGAAATAGCATTCTGCATAGGTTTGTTCCATTGAGGCAGGGAAAGGGTGGTATGATAGAAGAACCATGGCGTACAAAGGATGTAGAAAATCTACTTAAGAAAAGCTTACGAAAGGTTGAAGTAACTAGGTGCTGTTAGAGCTCTAGAAAATTGCAAGGTTGCCAGGAAGGAGCTTAAGAATGAAATTAGGAGAGCCAGAAGGGGCCACGAGAAGCTCTTGGCAAACAGGATTAAGAAAAATCCCAAGGCATTCTACAAGTATAAGGAGAGCAAAAGGATGAGCTGTGTGAGAATTGGACCAATTAGGTGCGATAGTGGAAACGTACATGGAGTTGGAGGTGGTAGCCAAAAGCACTTAAAGAATACTTCGCTTCATTGTTCATCAGGGAAAAGGACCTTGGCGATTGTGGGGATGGCTTGCAGCGGATTAGGGGTGTGTCTATTTTTATAGACCCCTCAATTTCGTTTACACATCATGAAATTATTTCTGATTCACAGGGCAGATTTTTGTTGATAACTGGTTCACTTTTTAATCGAAAAGTGGTTCTAGTCAATATTTATGCTCCAAACTTTGACTGCCCTGAATTTTTTAAATGTTTATTTACTTCCCTTCCTAATCTAAATGAATATATGTTGATAAGGGGTGGAGATTTCAATTGTTGTCTGAATCCTTTGATGGATAGATCTAAACCTATCCGAATTCTTCTGAATAGATCAGCCTTACTTATTAATTCTTTTATGGTTGATTCGGGAATTACTGAAATATGGTGGTTTTTGAACCCTAAAGATAAAGAATTTTCGTTTTTTTCACATGTATATCACAGTTATTCTAGAATTGATTATTTCCTTATTGATCATCGTTTATTAACGGATGTTACTGATTGTAAATATGATTCTATTACTATTTCGGATCATGCACCTTTGAAGTTATCTATCAAGATTTTGGACTTTTCCAATAATACTAGATCTTGGAGACTTAACACTACTTTGCTTCAAGATCCAGAATTTATCACCTACATAAAACAGCAAATTGACTTGTTTTTCTCAACAAACTATACTGAAGAGATTGACAGAGGAATACTTTGGGACTCTTTTAAGGCTTTTATCCGTGGACAAATTATCTCATATTCCGTTGGTAAAAGAAAACAAAGATATTTAGATATTGCTTTATTAGTGGATAAAATTAAAGAAATTGATAAGATTTATTCCGTGACTCCTACCAAAGAACTTTATAAGAAGAGAGTTGAGCTTCAAATGGAGCATAGCTTATTATTATCTTCTTCAATTGAGAATCAATTAATTAGGACCAGGGGTCAATTTTATATCCATAGTGATCGAACTGGTAAATTGTTAGCTAACCAATTAAAAGCTATTTCGAATAAGCGACAAATTATTAAAATTCGTAAACAAGACGGTAATCTAACTACTGATCATAAAGAAATCAATAACACTTTTCAAGATTTTTATAAATCTTTATATCAATCAGAATTTGATGGCGATCTGTCCATGATGGATAATTTTTTTAACAATTTGAATATTCCCAAACTGACAGATGAAGATCGTAGCTTGTTCGATGCTCCTATCTCTATGGCCGAAATAGGAGAGGCTATCTCATCAATGAATTCAGGGAAAGCTCCTGGTCCTGATGGTTATATTATAGAATTTTTAAAAACTTTTTCTTCTTTGCTTTCCCCTTGGTTATGTGAAATCTTTAATGATGCATTTGCTAAGAAGAGATTACCTCAATCCTTTTATGAAGCTACTATCTCTCTAATTCTTAAAAAAGATAAGGATCCTACTTTACATGCATCTTATCGCCCTATATCACTATTAAATGTAGACTCTAAGATTCTTACAAAAAATTTTAGCTATTAGGTTAGAAAAGGTACTATCACAGATTATTTCAGAAGACCAAACTGGTTTTATTAGGAATCGGTATTCCTTTTTTAATGTTAGAAAATTGATTAATATAATTTATACTTCATCACCCACAATCCCAGAATGTGTTATTTCATTAGATGCTGAAAAAGCTTTTGATAGAGTTGAATGGACATACTTATTTAACGCTTTGAGATATTTTAATTTTAGTCCTAATTTTATATCATGGATCAAACTAATATATTACAAACCTGTTGCTTCTGTTCTTACAAATAATTACAGATCCTCTTTTTTTTCAATTATCTCGTGGTACGAGACAAGGTTGTCCCTTAGGTCCTTTATTATTTAATATCGCATTAGAACCTTTAGCCATTGCTATTCGTGAATCTCCTAATATTTTTGGTATTACCCGTAATGAGAAGTTATACAAGTTATCACTTTATGCTGATGACTTGTTGTTATATATTTCTGATCCTGACAGGTCTATTCCCGCTATTTTATCCTTGTTGGCTCAATTTGGTAGTTTTTCTGGTTATAAACTAAACTTGGAAAAGAGTGATTTATTCCCTTTAAACGCGCAAACTTTATTGAATGACAGGATACCATTTAAAGTTGTTACTGATAACTTTATCTATTTAGGTATAAAAATTACCAAGAAATATAAAGATTTATTTAGACTGAATTTTTTACCTATGCTCCATCAAATTCAACAACTTACTACAAGATGGTCTCCCTTATCCTTATCATTAGTTGGTCGGATTAATGCTATTAAAATGATGATTTTACCGAAATTTTTATATTTATTTCAAGCTTTACCAATTTTTATTCCTAAATCTTTTTTTGATAACATTGATTCAAAAATTTCCTCATTTGTGTGGCAAAATAAAAACCCCAGGTTAAGTAAAAGGCAATTACAAAAATCTAAAAAAAGGTGGTGGTTTAGCTTTACCTATCCTTAGATTTTACTATTGGGCGAATAATATTCGTAACTTAATATATTGGAAATTAGATTTGGATTCACCATTGTGCCCACAGTGGGTAAATTTAGAATGCAATGAGGCACAGGGATATTCTCTATTCTCCGTTCTTGGTTCTTCTCTTCCTGCTGATTTAGTTAAATTCAATAAACAAATATCCAACCCTGTTGTCAAACATACATTACGAATTTGGTTTCAATTTCGTAAGTTTTTTACTCTGAAAAACTTTATTCTTGATAGCCCTATTTTACTTAATTTTTTTTCAAACCTTCTTTGACAGATCAAGCTATTAGCATATGGAAAAGGAAAGGTATAAAATGTTTTCGTGATCTTTTTTTGAAGGGAGTTTGATGTCTTTCGACCAACTTTCCAACAAATTTAAGTTACCTAAATCTAATTTTTTTTAGATATTTACAAATCAGAAATTTTTTACATAAAGTTCTACCATCCTTCCCCAATTCAACCAATGGATTTTTCAGATTTGATTTTTACCTTAAATCCTTGTCAGAAGGGATTAGTGGCTTTTATTTATAATATGATTATGAAGATACAACCAGAAATATCAGGTAGAATTAAACAAGAATGGGAAAAAGAACTTCAATATAATATATCAACAGGAAAATGGGAAAAATTTTTACAAATGGTTAATTCTTCTTCTATATGTGCTAAACATGCTTTAATACAATTTAAAATTGTACATAGAGCTCATATGTCTAAAGATAAGCTTGCTCGATTCTATTCTCATATTAACCCTCAATGTGACAGGTGTCATTCAGATGTGGCTTCATTGATCCACATGTTTTGGTCATGTCCCACTTTATATAACTATTGGAAGGCATATTTGCTACCATTTCCTCAATTTGGAATATCGATTTACAACCTCATTTTATTACTGCAATTTTTGGTATACCAAATAAGGATGGTAATCAGTTTTCCCCTTCAATTAGATGAATGATTGCTTTTGTTACATTAATGGCCAGAAGGTCTATATTATAAAATTGGAAAGAAGTAAATCCTCCTACCACATTTCAGTGGTTCTCTCAAACTATTTCTTATCTGAGCTTGGAAAAAAATTAGAAGCACTATTTTTGACTCATCAATTAAATTTGAAGAAACTTGGGGACCGTTCATTCGACATTTTCATATGAATTAATTTGGCCTCTTCTAGACCTTCTCTCTGTTTATTCTTGTTCTGGTATGGAGTTCTGGAGTTTTTGACACTATCATATACATATAAACTGTTATTATTGCCCATGTTAGTTTAGTTTAGTGTTTTTTTTTCTCAATATATATTTTTTCTTGTATTTTTTTAATTTTTTTTTCTTTTGATGATTATTCTTATTTTTTTCATATATAATTATTATTGGCTTGATTGATTAATGTACTATTTTTTTCTGTTGATATTAGATATTGTTATTATTAATTTCATTTCAAGTCTATTGCACTTATAACCTATTCATTATTATTTTTTTTATATATGAAACTCAATAAAAAGATTGAAAAAGAAAGAAAGAAAGATTCAGAGTGCGCCGCCAGGTCCTAATGTCTGCCGCATGGAGACATGTTAAATAAAGTCCAGGGTTCTGCTGGGTCCTAAAGACCACTGCACTGCATGTTAAATAAGGGACTTGAGCATCCACGAATTTTGGTATCTGTGGGGGGGGGGGGGGGGTGCTGGAACCAATCCTCCGCGGATAAGCAGGGCCGACTGTACTGAGTGAGCTCCAATGTAATTTTGACTTTGCCTTGGGCCCTTTTTTTTGTTTTGTTTATTTTCATTACTAACCCTATATTCAGATCAAGATTCATAAAGTCTATCATTTAATTGCATATGGTGTACTGTCTGATATTTTGCGTTGTGGATGTGTAACTGGGGGTACATCACACACATCCACACAAACGTGATTACCCAGTTTAGTGGGGCTGAAAGCTGATTCCCCTAGACGAGTGCGAGCTGGGTGAGCCTGAGGGTTACATACAAACTTGTTGAGTTGGTAAGGTTCAAAAGTTCAAAGTAATATTTATTATCAGAGTGCATACATGCCACCACTGAAGAAAGTTAGATTACAAAGGGGATGAGTACTCTGTGAGGCCGACAATTTTGGTAAATTCATGACAAGTTTTTGGAATTTTGCTTTTACTTTGACATGATGCAAAATGTAGATTAGCTCAAAAATCTTACATCAATATATTCTAACTTTAGAAAATGAGACAGTAGCGTGTGAAAATAATTGTCAGGGCTGTATACTTTTTCAAGGCACTGTAAGAATTATTTATTTAGAAGCATTTGGAAGATAGTGAAGACAGAGTGGGACATTGCTGAAGTGATGGGACATATTGAGATTAAGGAGGTTGAGACATCTGAAAAGCATCAAGGTAGATAAGTCTCCAGGACATGATGGCATATACGCCAGAATATTGATGGAGATAAGTGCAGAGATTGTTGAGGCTTTGACAAAGATCCTTATGTTCTGACCAGCAACAGGTGAGGTCCCAGGGTCTGGAGAGTAGTGAATGTTGTGTAAATGATTTGACCCCTTTCCTCTCGAGTCCTGATGAAGGCTCTTAGCTGGAAGTGTTGACTGTTTGCTCTTTTCCATAGATGCTGCCTGGCCTGCTGAGTTGCTCCAGTATTTTGTGTGTGTTGCTTTGGACTTCCAGCATCCACAGATTGTTTGAAACGTTGTGCCTTTGTTCTAGAAAGGAGATGGTGATAATTCAAGTACATTCAGACCCCACATAGCTCTGATTCGATACAGTGCAGTTATTCAATTCTTCATTGGTATTTTAAAAAATGACAAAAAATCATTCCAATCAACACTTAAAACTTTTCAAGAGCAGCCAGCATGACAGTAAACATTGAAATGTCCAATGAGAACACTTTACATATGCTGTGAGCCACTCACAGCCAATCACATATTAGTTCATCTATACCTCTCCCGAGTGTTGCTCCTTTGCCAATTTATAACATTTTTTTTCACCCATAATATCTGGAAAATGGTCTTCAACTCCCAATGAGGGTAGTGCATCTAAGATGTCTCAGAAAAGCATTAGCACAGATATGAAACTGCAAGTGATACAGCGTTTGGAAGCTGCTGAGCGTCAGGTTGATGTTGGCGTCTCTTTAAAATGCAGACAAGGTAAAAGCTTCTGCAACGATGACTATCATCAACGAAGATGGCTTGATTGAGTTACTTGTTTGAAAAAATGGAAAATAGACTAAATATATGGGTGGATGACCAAACACAATGAAACATGCCCTTAAGCCAGCTGATAATAATGGAGAGGGCAAGAAGCATCTTCAGTCAAGAAGAGGATGACGTTGGTAACATTTACAGCCAGCACAGGTTGCTTTGATAGGTTTAAACAGCACAGTAACCGCCATAGCATACATATCTCTGGTAAACCAACTAGTAAACCAACTAATTCCAACTAGCAGCCAGGAATTTCCTACAACACCGAAGGCCATAATCAAAAAGGACATTTATCTTCCTGAACATGTCTTCAATGTGGATGAAACAGGTGTATTTCGGAAAAGAATGTCTTCTCATACTTTTATCTCCTGAGAAGAGAAACATGCATTTGCGTTTAAGACTGCAAAGGACCAGTTAACCACAAAACTCCTCAGCGGTAGCATCACCACAATGACACAAATCATGGACCAGTTCATTGATAACGACTCTGACTGGGATCGAAGCAGTAAGGTAAAAAGAGATACTCTTGACATGATTTCCTGATAGCAAGAACTGCTTTATGAGAGGAAACTTGAGAAAGGCAGTCAAATCTCAACATCTACTTGAAGAAGAAGCCAAAGTTAGAGGCAAACCCACAGCCTGGTCCTTCTAAGATGTAATCACCACCCACTTCCCTCCAATGCTGCTGCGATGTGTTGCTGCTCCATTGATGTACAGGTTAAGTCCATTTGCGTGGTTGTTACTCCACAAGTTATTGTGTATACATAAAATAATATATCATTACCCCATGTTTGATATTTTTAAAAATTAGGCACACACATCCATTTACATGATCTTATGTGTAGCACTGTATTCCATAGTGCACCACCTCCGAGGAACCCATCCTCAGCATTAAGAGTGGTCTAAATGTAATTATAGGCTAGTCAGCCTTACATCAGAGAAGCTATTGGAGAGGAGATTGAAGGTTAGGAGTTATGCGCATTTAGAAAGGCATGGCTTATTTAGGGAGAGTTAGCATGGTTTTGTACAGGGCTGGTCATGCCATACAACGACTGATTTTGAAGTTACAAAGAAGCTTGATGGACTTCAGTAACAATGTAACCTATGTGGGCTTCAGTTAGACATTTAATAAAGTTCCTCATGATTCATTGTTCCTCATTGAGGAATTCAAAGTTCCTCATTGATTCAAACGACAAAGATGCATGAGATCCAGAGTAAATTGCAAGGTTGGATTCAGAATTGACTTGACCATAGAAGACAGTAGGGATGGACTGCTGTTATTCTGATGGGATGTCTATGACCTGTGGTATTGTGCAAGGATTGGTGGTTAGATCTCTTTTTTGTGATCTTTGTGATAAGGGTGCCAAGATTGTGGACAACAGCAAGATTTGTGCAATTGTTGTATAATGAAGGCAGCAGATTTGGGCAGAGAAGTGGTAGATTTTACGAAATTTTACGATTAATGGTAGACCCCTTAGTAACATTTAGATACAAAGGGATTTTGGGATTCAGATACATTGTTCAAGGAAAGTGGCTATGCAGGTGGTTAAAATGGTAAAGGAAGCTCATGGCATGCTTGCCTTCATTGGTTAGGGTGTTGAGTATCAGAGTAAAGAAACTGTATAAAACTTTAGTCAGACTGCATTTGGATTATTGCACATGGACTGCTGCTGCTAAGTTAACAAATTTCATGACACATGCTGGTGATAATAAACCGAATTCTGATTCAAGGGATCTGGATGATGCACAGCAGGAGGACATTTAGTATAAAGTGCTATTAAAACTGGAACAGCATCATTGGCTGAATGGCTTGCCCAGTGCTATACAGTTCTATGTTCTCTTTCTGGGCGGCCTGGTGGAGGAAGATGTCAAGGGTTGTGGAAAGTGACAGAGTAGATTTAGTTCACCATGAAGCACAGAATGTTATCAGAAGTTAGGAATAAGTGTTGGTAGATTTGGCAGGTAGGGTTGTGACAGAAAATTAATTTGACATGTCAACAAAACACTCAGATAAAAACTTCAGTAGATGTATCACGGAGAGCATTCTGACGGGCTACATCACTGTCTGATATTGGGGGGTGGGGGGGATTCTATTGTATGGAACCAAAAGAATCTGCAGAAGGTCGTAAATTTAGTGGGCTCCATCTTGGGTACCAGCCTACAAAGTCCGCAGGACAACTTCAAGGGGCAATGTCTCAGAAAGCTAGCGTCCATTATTAAGGACCTCCAGCACCCAGGTCATGCTCTTTTCACATTGTTACTGTCAGATAGAAGGTACAGAAGCTTGAACTGCTGTCCGATTCCTCGGTGGACTTTGAACTTGTTTAATATAAATATTTTTTGCATGATTTTTAATCTATTCAATATGCATACTCTGTAATTGATTTTTTTTAATCTTATGTATTGCATTGAATTGCTGCTGCTAAGTTAACAAATTTCATGGCACTTGCCAGTGATAATAAATCTGATTCTGATTCTAACCCACAATTTTGAAGTATTTGTCAAAAGGACTTTAAAATATATATATTTGTCAACTGGAACACGCTGCCTGGAAACAGTTTCAAAGGAGACTTTCAAAGGAAATTTGGTAAACACTAGTGAAGTTAAGAGACTACTAGACAGGTATATGGAGGAATTTAAGGTGGGGGGTTATATGGGAGGCAGGGTTTTGAGGGTTGGGACAACATTGTGGGCCAAAGGGCCTGTAATGTGCTGTACTATTCTATGTTCTATAAATACTGCAGGAATATGCACAAGGAACTAATTACACCTGAGGGCAGTCTGGGCAGAATGGTGTCCTTTTGTTCATGGCATTTTTTTTTACGATGGTGGTGGTGATTAGTAATTGTTTTTATTTTGTCCCCTCAGATTTTTGAATTCAGCATCAGTGAGAAGAAGTACACAGAGTGGAGCCGTAAAGTACAGCAACACGGGCTGCCCACACTCTGGCTGGAAAGGGACACACCCATCATCCACGTCACCTTCAATCCTAGAGTGAGCACACAGATCATCGTTCATGATACATACATGTTTTGTATCATTGACCAGTCACTGGTAAGTGACATGGCCACAGTACTCTTGCCCTGCAGCCTTGGGTGGTGTACTCTTTATCCACATGCTCCATCATTATCTGTGGGGTTTGCTATTGTTATTGATTAACAGGCATTCTTTGATTTTGTTCAGGATTAATTCTGATTGCTTCTTTCCAGCCCCTGCCCTCTGAGGAATCGGATATTAATAACCAGCCAGTGCTTGTAAGTGGTCGTAAGAACCGGGAGCATGCCTTCAAAGTCTGTAAGAAATTCAAGGTAAGATCTGTGAGGCTCACTGAAAGTTTTGGGAACAGAGACCTATTCAAAGTTCAAAGTAAATTTATTATCAAAGTACATATTTGTTACTATATACAACCCTGAGATTCGTTCTCTTGTGGGCATACACTATAAATTCAAGAAACTCAACAGAATCAACAAAACACCACACCCAACAGGACAGACAAACAACAATTTTGATAAAGACAAAGACAAACAGCAAATATAAAAGAAAAAATAAATGAGCAATAAATATTGAGAACATGAGATGAAGAGTCTTTGAAAGTGAGTCCATAATTTGTGGGAACAGTTCAGTGATCGGGCGAATGAAGTTTTCCCCACTGGTTCAAGAGCCTGATGGTTGAGGGGCAATAACTGTTCTTGAACTTGGTAGTGTAGCCCTGAGGCTCATATACCACCTACCTGATGGAAACAGTGAGAAGCGAGCTTGACCTGGACGGTGGGGGTCCTGCTACTTTCCTGTGACTGCATTTTGTGTTGATGGCTCAATCGCTGGGGGAGCGGGGGGGTGCTTTATCCATTACTTTTTGTAGGATTTTCTGTTCAAGGGCATGGGTGTTTCCATACCAGGCTGTGATGCAACCATTCAATATACTCACCACACATATGTTAAATCTTGTCAAAGTTTTAGGTATCACGCCAAATCTTTACAAACGTCTAAGGAGTAAAGGCACAGCTATGATTTCTTCCAAATTACACTTGCATGCTGAGCCCAGGACAAATCCTCTGAAGTGATAACACTGAGGAATTTAAAATTGCTGACCCCCTTCATTTGTGATTCCCCTGATGAGGACTGGTTCATTGAGCTTCTGGTTTCCTCCTCCTGAAGTCAATGATCAGCTCCTTGGTCTTGCTGACATTGAGTGTGAGGTTGTTGTTGTGGCACCACTTAGCAGAGTTTCAATTTTTCTCCCATATGCTGATTTGTCACTGTCTTTGTATAGGCCAGTGAGAGTGGTTTTGTCAGCAAACTTAACTATGGCATTGGATGCTGTGCTTGGCTTCACAGTCATAAGTATAAAGTGACTTGAGCAGGAACCTAAGCAGACAGCTTTGTGGTGCACCTGTGCTGATGGAGGTTGTGGAGGAGCTGTTGTTCCCAATCTGAATTGACTGAGGTCTGCAAGTGAGGAAATCCAGGATCAGATTGCACAAGCAGGTATTGACCCCCAATGTCTTGAAGCTTAATGATTAGTTTGAAGGGTTTGATGATATTGAGTGCCAAGCTGTAGTTGATAAAGAGCATTGATGTATGCATCTTTGCTGTCCGGGTGATCCAGGGTTGAATGAAGAGCCAATGAGATGACATCTGCTATGGACCTGTTGTATTGAAAGGCAAATTGGAGCAGATCCAAGTCATTTCTCAGGCAGGAATTGATAGGTTTTATCACCAACCTCTCAAAAGAACTTCATCACAATTGGATGTAAATCCTACTAAACGATAGTCAGAGTCAGGTTATCACATTCTGAGGCACCAGTATAATTGAAGACTGCTTGAATTGGGTGTGTACCTCAGACTGTCAAAGTGAGAGGTTAAAGATATCAGAGAATACTCTAGACAGGTGATCAGCACAGGTTTTTAGATCGTGGCCAGGTACTCCACCTGGGCTGGATGCTTTCTGTGGGTTCACCCTCCTGAATGCAGCTCACACATTGGCTTTAGAGACTGAAATCATAAGATCATTGGGGAATGTGGGAGTTTGTAATAGTTACACCATGTTTTGACAGTCAAAGTGAGCATAGAAGGCATTGAGCTAAACTGAAAGCAAAGCCCTGCTATCCTCCATGGTGCTTGATTTAATTTTATAAGAGGTGACAATACTCAAGTGATTCATGTTTGGTGTGGAATTGCAACTTCGCGTGTGAGATGGCTTTCTGGAGATCATACCTGGGCATCTCACTTCTTTCTTGGTTGCCAGACCTGAATGTCATTGATAAGGTCCTTATCAGATTGTGGATCTCATGGTTCATCCATGACTTGTGGTTGGGGAAGACTCTAAATGATTTTCTCAGGACACACTCACTTATGACTGCTTTATAACGCCGGTGACAACCATGGTGTATTAGTTTCAGATCCATAGATGAGTCCTTGAACGCAGTCCAGTTCACAGGATCAAAGCAATCCTGTAGCCGCTCTTCTGTCTCCCATGGCCACCTCTTTGTTGTTCTTATCCCTGGAGCCTCTCTCTTTAGCCTCTACTTGTATTCAGGTTGGAAAAGGAGAGTTAAGTGATTAGATTTCCCGAAATGCCTCTAGGCACAGAACGATTGGCATTTCTCCTTGTAGTAAAGCAGTGATCGAGTGCGTTGGGACCCCTGGTGCTGCAGGTTATATCCTGATGATAATTGGGCAGAGATTTCTTTAAACAAGCCTAATTATTGAAATTGAGCTGATATTATTTATGTGAGCTATCTAGTTTGATCCCCTTTTCCCTATATCTCACCTTGTTTAATCCCATTACGTGTACTCACTTGGTGCGATGTTACAAGTAGGGCCATTCAGCGCAATGAGTGCTTATTAAACCAAATGTGCCTTTGCAATCTCATGAATGAATTAACCAATTAATGAGCTGATATTTTTGCCAGTATCCAATTCTTTTTTGGAAGTGTTAAGATAAATACAACCACTGCCTTTTGAGAATTGCATTGATCATTATTACTTGCTGAGTTTTTTTTAAAAAGCTAACTCTCCTCTGCATACTTGCTTTAATGGTTTAATGCTTCTTGAAAAGACAACTCCTTAATATGCCTAGAATATCAAAACTTATACTAGTTTTAAGTTATACTTTCATGTGTAAACTGAATCTAAACTTGTATCATGTTAAGGTTATTATTTCCCCTGAGAAAATACTACCTTAATATTGTCATCAACTCTTTTTCCACCTCTCTCTCTGTCTCAGGAAATGTATTACAGATACTCGTCATTTTCTCAGTGAAAGGGGTTCCAACCGATCTCCCTTACTCTAAACTTGTTTAATCATTTTATCTATCTCTAATGTTTTCTGCAGTCAATCCTAACTATACCCTCACATCCTCACTCATGCCACCTCTTAATCAACCACTCCAGATAAAATAGACCCATCCTTTTTAGTCACTCCTCATAACCAAACCACTCACTTCAGCCATGCCTTGGTGAAAAATCAGTTGGGGAATTGAGCGGGTTGAGCAGTACCTGTGTTTCCATACAATTTCAACTTCCTTCCCCATTCCCACTCTGACCTATCCGTCCTGGGCTATCTCCACAGTAAGGCCCAACACAAAATAGTGGAACAACAGTACTTACCACTCACCAACCCCCCCCCCACCCCCCCCAATTCTGGTTCCATCTGCCATTTACCTCTTCCCTAAAGATTCCCTTTCCTATTACCTTTCTTGCTTATCAGATTCGAGCATGGTATCCTTTGTG
Organism: Hypanus sabinus; assembly: GCF_030144855.1. NCBI lineage: Eukaryota > Metazoa > Chordata > Chondrichthyes > Myliobatiformes > Dasyatidae > Hypanus > Hypanus sabinus. Next base: position 85,401,676 of record NC_082722.1, read on the forward strand.
TACCTACATCACCAGATTCAGAATTGACTTGCCCTTAGAAGGCCTAGTAATGGATGATGGGAATTACTCTAGCTGGAGGTCTGAGACTAGTGATGTTCTGTAGGGATGTCAGAATCAGAATCAGGTTAATTATCATTGGCATATGACAGATTTATTAATTTAGCAGCAGCAGTTCAATGCAATACATAATATGGAAGAGAAAAAAAATTAAATAAGAAATAAGAAAATCAAATACAGTATACGTATATTGAATAAATTTTTTTAAATGTACAAAGAAACAGAAATACTGTATATCTTTTTTAAGTGAGGTAGTGTCCAAGGGTACATTGTCCATTTAGGAATTGGATGACAGAGGAGAAGAAGCTGTTCCTGAAATGCTGAGTGTGTGCCTTCAGGCTTCTGTACCTGCTACCTGATGGTAACAGTGACAAAAGGGTGTGCCCTGGGTGCTGCAGGTCCTTAATTATGGACGCTGCCTCCCTGAGACTCTGCTCACTGAAGATGTCCTGGGTACTTTGTAGGCTAGTACCCAAGATGGAGCTGACTAGATTTACAACCCTCTTTCAGTCCTGTATAGTTACCCCCTCCCCCCTCCATACCAGACAGTGATGCAAACTGTCAGAATGCTCTCCACGGTACATCTATAGAAGTTTTTGAGTGTATTTGTTGACATGCCAAGTCTCCTCATGAAGTAGCCTTCTTTATAGCTACATGGATGTGTTGGGACTATGTTAGATCCTTTGAGACCTTGACACCCAGAAACTTGAAACTGCTCACTCTCTCCACTTCCGATCCCTCTATGAGGATTGTTCTGTGTTCCTTCATCTTACCCTTCCTGAAGTCCACAATCAGCTCTTCCGTCTTACTGACATTGAATGCCAGGTTGTTGCTGCAGCACCGCTCCACTAGTTGGCTTCTTCACCTGAGATTCTACCAACAATGGTTGCATCGTCAGCAAATTTATAGATGGTATTTGAGCTATGCCTAGCCACACAGTCATGTGTATATAGAGAGTAGAGCAGAGGGCTAAACAAACATCCCTGAGGTGTGCCTGTTTTGATTGTCAGTGAAGAGGATGTGTAATCACCAATCTACACAGATTGTGGTCTTCGGAAGTTGAAGATCCAATTGCAGAGGGAGGTACAGAGGCCCAGATTCTGCAACTTCTCAATCAGGATCGTGGGAATGATGGTATTAAATGCTGAGCTATAGTCGATGAACATAGGTGTTTGTGTTGTCCAGGTCGCCTAAAGCCGTGTGAAGAGCCACTGAGATTGCATCTGCCATTGACGATGGGTAAATTGCAATGGGTCCAGGTCCTTGCTGAGGCAGGAATTCAGTCTAGTCATGACCAACCTCTCAAAGCATTTCATCACTGTAGATGTGAGTGATACTGGATGATAGTCATTAAGGCAGCTCACATTATTATTTTTAGGCACTGGTATAATTGTTGCCTTTTTGAAGCAAGTGGGAACTTCCATCTGTAGCAGTGAGAGGTTGAAATTGTCCTTGAAAGTTGGTTGGTACAGGTTTTCAGAGCCTTACAAGGTACTCCATCTGGATCTTCTGCCTTGTGAGACTTCACTCTCTTTAAAGACAGCCTAACATCAACCTCTGAGACAGAGATCACAGGATCATCAGTTGCAGCAGGAACCTTCACAGCTGTAGTTGTGTTCTCTCTTTCAAAGTGGGCGTAGAAGGCATTGAGTTCATCTGGTAGTGAAGCATCACTGCCATTCACGCTATTGGGTTTCACTTTGTAGGAAATAATGTCTTGGAAACCCTGCAAGAGTTGCCGTGCAGCCAATGTTGTTTCCAACCTTGTTCAAAATTGTCTCTTTGTTCTTGAAATAGCCTCTGCAAATCATAACTAATTTTCTGGTACATACCTAGGTTGCCAGACTTGAATGCCACAGATGTAGCCTTCAGCAGACGATGAACATCCTGGTTCATCCATGGTTTTTGGTTTGGGAATGTACAGTAAGTCTTTGTAGGCACACACTCATTCACACAGGTTTTAATGAAGTCGGTAACAACTGTAGCCTACTCATCCAGGTTTGAAGATGAGTCCCTGAATACAGTCCAGTCCACCGATTCAAAGCGTCCTGTAGGTGCTCCTGTGCTTCCCTTGTCCATACCTTCTTTGTCCTTACTGCTGGTGCTGCAGTCTCTAGTCTCTGCCTATACTCAGGGCATAGAGGTACAGCCAGGTGATTGGACTTCCCAAAGTGAGGGTGTGGAATTGCATGGTGGGCATTCTTGATGGTGGTGCATCAATGGTCCAGTGTGTTGTTTCCTCTAGTATTGCAAGTGATCTGTTGATGGTAATTGTTCAGTGATTTTTCTTTTCAGACTGCCCTGGTTAAAATCTCCCAAAACAAATGGTAAAGGCGTTAGGATGCGTTGCTTCATGCGCGTTGATCCCATTGCTCAGATCATCTAAAGTCTGATTGACATTGGCCTGAGGTGGAATGTATACTGCTATACCAAAATGATATATAATATACCAGAATATATATGATATGAGACTTGGATGTAAATTTAGATGGTTATGTTAGTAAGTTCACAGAAGGTATGAAGATTGGTAGTGTGGAAAACAGGAAGATTGCGAAATGATACAATGGGATATAGATGAGTTGCAAATATGGTGGCAAAAAGGCAAATAGAGTTTAATCTGGCCAAGTATGAGATGCTGCACTTTGGGAGATTGAATCTAGAGGGACAGTACATAGTTATTGGTAAGAACATTAACAGGGCTTGAGGTACAGAGGGATTTTAGAGGTTCAAGAGACTCTTAAATAGGCTCATGACTGCAGGGAAAGCAGGGATATGACCATTGCATAGGCAGGATAGATTACTATTGCTCGGCATTTAATAACTAGTTTAATAAGTAGGTCAAAGTGCTTCTTCCTATGCTGTACTATTTCTTTTATACTGACTATCCTTCTCCTCACTCACCAGTGTAGGGCTCTGATCTGAAACATACAGAACACAGAACAATATGGACCCTTTAGACCACAATGTTGTGCCAACCTTTTAACCTACTCCCAAGATCAATTTAACCCATCCTTCCTATATAACTCTCTATTTTTCAATCTCTGTGTGCCTAACTAAGAATTTCTTAAATGCCCTTAATGTATCTGCCTTTACCATTACCCTGGCAAAGTGTTCTGCACACCCACCACTCTCTGTAACAAACTTGTCTCTGACATCACCCTCAATACTTCCTCCAATTACCTTAAGATTATGCCCTCGTGTATTAGTGATTCTGCCCTGGGAGAAAGTCTCTGCCTATCCACTGGATCTATGCTTATCATCTTGTACACCTCTATCAAGTCATCTCTCATTGTCCTTCGCTCCAAAGAGAAAAGCCCTAGCTTGTTCAACCTATGCTCTCTTGTCCAAGCAGCATCTTGGTAAATCTCCTCTGTGCTCTCTCTAAATCTTCCACATCCTTCTTATAATGTGGCAACCAAAACTCAGCAGTGTGGTCTTATCTAGGGTTTTATAGAGCTGCAACATTACCTCTCAGTTATTGAACTCAATCCCCGACTAATGAAGGCCAACACACCATCAGCTTCCTTAACCAGCCTATCAGCTTGCCTCTAATCCTCTATTCCTCCACACTGCCAAAAATCCTGCCATTAACCCTATGTTCTGCCTTCAAATTCAACCTTCCAAAGTGAATCACTTTACACTTCTCTGGGTTGAATTTCATCTGCCACTTTTCAGCCCTGCTCTGCATCCTGTCAATGTCCTGTTACAATCTATAATAACTCTCTACACCAGGGGTTCCCAACTTTTTTTATGCCATGGACCCTTTCCTTTAACCAAGGGGTCTGTGAACCCCAGGATGGGATACCCTTCTCTACACTCTCCATTAACCATCATGTCATATACGTACCTACTAACTCACCCTTCCACTTAAAGAGCAGGGGTCCCAGAACAGATCCATGAAAAACATCACTGGTTACTGACCTCCAAGCCCACTAAACTCCATATACTATCACCTTCTGCCACCTTTAGGCAAGCTCATTTTGTATCCACACAGCCAAGTTTCTCTAGATCCCATACTTCCTGACTTTCTGAATGAGCCTACCATGAGGAACCTTATCAAATTAAAATACATATACACCATATCCACTGCTCTAGCTTCACTTTGTCACATTCTCAAAGCATTCCGTGGATAATAGGGTTGGGAGAGATGGAGTAGCAGAGCTGTCTCAATGGGCTGAATGCCTTAATTCTCCTATGTGTTATAGACTTAATATCTTATTCTGTCAGGCTCATGAAGCATGACCTGCCCTTCACAAAGCCATGCTGACTATCTTCAAAGGCTCATAAATCCTATCTCTAAGGATTTTCTCCAATAATTTGCCCACCACCCAAGAAAGACTCACTGGTCTATAATTCCCAGGATTATATCTGCACACTTTGCTGAACAAGAGAATAACATTTGCCACTTTCCCATCTTCTGTAACTACTGTGGCCAGAGAGGACCCAAAGATTATTGCCAAAGATGAGGCAATCTATTTCCTTGTTTCCTGTAAAGAACTGAAGTATATCCTGTCTAGCCCCGTGGACTTGTTTTATCCTAATGTTTTTTAAAATTTCCAGCACACCCTGTTTCTTAACGTCGACAAGTTCAAGCATATCATCCTGTTTTTATGCTGTCCTCCTATCAAGGATGAATACTGAAGCAAAGTGTTCATTAAGGACCTCTGTTACTTCCTGCAACTCTAGGAAGATGTTTGCTCTGAGTGAGTGAGGCTTCCATCGGTCAGGGTCAACCATGGATTTTGTCTTGATGTGCAAGCCTGGACAGTACAATATGGAGAGCAAGTTGTTGCCCATGTAGCAAGCTCCCCCTCTCCAACATCAGAATTTAAAGGAACAGCAGAGACCAATACAGTTTTGTACCAGCAGCATCACAAGAGTTGCCAGGCAGCGTTGAAGTCAACCTAGGACTGCCTTAAGGACACCAACTGGGGATTTTCCCCTCAGAATTTACTCCCAAAGCCTTTTCAGAATTTTCCTTCTGCCAACCACAACTGATGACCCCCATCTACCCGAAGCAAATGATTTTAAGTCTCCAGTAATCTGCCTTTGCCTCATCTGTCCATAAGACCATAAGACATAGAAGCAGTATTAGGCCATTCAGCTCATCAAGTCTGCTCTGCCATTCCAACATGACTGATCCCGGATCTCACTCCGTACACCTCCCTTCTCACCATATCCTTTGCCCTGACTGATCAGAAAATGATCAACTTCTGCCATAAGACATGGTCTACTTCAGAGCATTCCATAGATTCATTGCTCACTGGCTTAAAAAAAATCCTCCTTACCTCTGTCCTAAAAGGTCACCCCTCAATTTTGAGTCTGTGCTTTCTAGTTCTGGATACCGCCACTGGAGGAAATATCCTCTCCACATCCACCCAATCTAGTCCTTTCAACGTTCGGTAGGCTTCAATGAGATCTCTATGCATTCTTCTAAATTTCAGTGCGTTCAGGCCCAAAGCTGCTAAAGCTCTCCTCGTATGTTAAACCCTTCATTCTTGGAATCATCCTTGTGAACTTCCTCTGGGTCCTCTCCAATGACAACATATCCTTTCTGAGATATGGGGCCCAAAACTGTTGACAATACTCCCAAGTGCGGCCTGACTAATGTCCTATAAAGGCTCAGCATTATCTCCTTGCTTTTATATTCTATTTCCCTTGAAATAAGTGCTATCATTGCATTTGCCACCTTTACCACATGCTCAACCTGTAAGTTAACCTTCACCAGGACTCTTAAGTCCTTCTGCACCTCTGATGCTTGAACCATCTCTCCACTTAGAAAATAGTGCACTATTGTTTCTTTTACCAAAATGCATCATCATACACTTCTTAATACTGTATTCCATCTGCCACTTTTTTGCCCATTCTTGCACTTTGCATGAGTCCTACTGCAAACGCTTTGCTTCCTTGCGTTGCCTACTCCTCAAATCTAGGGCAGTTACGGGTGGACAATTATCTGCCAGCTTGGGTTGCAGAGCCTCATCCATTGAATAAGAAATCTGCAAACTTGCTAAATTTTCTCCTACATTCATCTCCCAGTGAGCAGCCTCTGCCAGACTATTCATAGCACAGTGGTTACGGAAACTGAGCTTCATGCTGCGTATTCTGAACATGCTGTGACAATGTTATATTTGAGGCTGTCAGTGTGTAAATGGTTATGTGGATCTGAAGTGCATTCCATGAATGGGGCAACTCTTGTTAGTTGCAGTTGAGTCCTCTTGGAAGATGGGATTGAACTTATCAGGAAATAGACTTCAAAGTAAACTGAGAACATATTTCCTGTTAGAGTGGTCATTAAAGATCACAGTTGCTGGCTTGTTTGGAGAGGAGCTGAAGTGGCTGAATGATTGACAGTGCTCACTATCAAGGCCATAAGCACCAGACAGATTTGCTGTTGCTCTGAGAAGGGAGTTGTGTTTCTGTCCTGTTTTCGTTGACAGCATTTTCTCTAGAAATGTGGGACCTGTGTAATTTGTTAGTAGCTATATGTCAGTCGAAAAAGATTTTGTAGTTAGGGTAAATTGGTTTATGATCATCCCTTGCACTAAACATTGTGTTTTATATACCAGCCATACTGATTATTTCATTACAACAGTGCATTGGGCTAGTACAAGGTTGATCAATAACAGACAAAGTGCAGCGCAGGTAGACAATAAGCTGCAAGACCAGAATGAGGTAAATTATGAAATTGTCCATCTCATTTTACTAGGGAACTTTTCAGTGGTTTTATAACAGCAGGATAGAAGCTGTTATATAGCTTGGTGTTAAGTGCTTTCAGGCTTGGGAGTTGGGAGAAGAGAATGTCAGGAGTTGGAGGGGTCTGTTGTTATGCTGGCTGCTTAATGAGGCAGCGAGAAGTGTAGACACAGTCTGTGAATGGGAGGCTGGTTTCCATAATGTGCTGAGCTGTGTCCACAACTCCGCAGTTTCTTGCAGTGACAGGAAGCAGTTGACATGCCAAGCTGTGATGCATCTGGACAGGATGCTTTTTATGGTGCATTGATAAAAATTGGTGAGATAGGGGAATATGGCAAACCTCTTTACTAACTGAGGAAGGAGAGGTTCTGGTGAACTTGGATCTACGAGTACATGGTTGAACCAGGATAGACTATTAATGGTCATTTCTAGGAACTTGAAGCTCTCAACCTTCTTGACCCCAGCACCACTGATGTAAACAGGAGCATGTTCATTGCCTTACCTCCACCTTCACAAAGGGGTACCAAAGCTTGAACTTTCTTTATGTCAAGGTCCAAAGTGGGTAGGATGAGACATATAAAACTGCAGAAAGTGAAATGGAGGCATTAATAAAATTTTAATAAACTACACTCATCTCTGGAGCATCGGAACAGTAAAGACACTTGAATCTGTTTATTGATTATAATTCTGCAATACTAGAATTCCAAACAAACTCTAGACCATGGGAGTTAATGCTTCCCTCTGCAACAAAGTCCTTGACTTTTGGCCAACAGACTGCAATCAATAAGAACAGCAATCAGCAACACCTCCATCACAATTATTCTAAACACTGGTGCTCCACAAGGTGCTTTCTCAGCCTCCTACTTGCCTCGTATACACTCTTCTCTAACTCCGTCTATGGGTTTCAAATGATACCTCCATAGTTGGCCACATCTCAAATAACAATGAGTCTGAGTACAGGAAGGAGAGAACATGACAAGAGTATTATGACAACAGCCTTTCCCTCAATGTCAACAATACAAAAGTGGTGTTCATTGACTATGAAGAAGGATGATGCACATATTTCTGTCTACATCGATGGTGTTGAGGTTGAAAAAAATCAAGAGCTTCAGTTTCTTAGGTACAAACATTAATAGCCTGTCCTGGTCCATCCATATTAATGTAATTGCCAGGAAATCTTTCCAACATCTCTACTTCCTCAGGAGGCTGAAGAAATATGGCATGTCCCAACAATGCTTATTCATTTCTATCAATGCACCACAGAAAACAGTCTGTCTGGATGCATAACAGCTTGGTATAGCATTTGCTCTGCACATGACCACAAGAAACTGCAAGATGTGGAGCTCAACACACCACAGAAACCAGTCTTCCCTCTATAGATTCTGCCTATGCTTGTTGCTTCAGTAAAGCAGTCAGCAGAATCCCACACACCCTGGATATTCTCTCTTCTCCCTCCTCCCATCAGGCAGAAGATGCTAAAGCCTGAAAGCATGGACCACCAGGCTCTAGGACAGCTTCTACCATGCTGTTATAAGACTATTGAAAAGACGGCTTATATGATAACATAGAAAATCTGCGGCACATTACATGCCCTTTGGCCCACAATGTTGTGCTGACCATGTAACCTACTCTAGAAGCTGCCTAGAATTTCCCTACAGCATAGCCCTCTATTTTTCGAAGATGAGCTCTTGGTCTCACTTCTATCTTGTTATGATTTTACACTCTATTGTTTACTTGCACTTTTGCAATAGCTTTTACACTTTATTCTGCATTGTTATTGTTTTATTTTAGTTAATGCGCTGGATAATGACGATCTGTGTAAACAGAATGCAATAGAAGCTTTTCACTCTTGGTACCAGTGACAATAACAAATCAACACCAATAAAATCCAAAGAATCAGTTTAATACTAGATGGCTTGCGTTTTAGGTGGGGCGAAGGGTTAGCTTTAAAGGAGATGTGCAGGGCAATTTTTTTTACACACAGAATTGTGCCTGGAATCGTAGCCTGGGCTGGTGAAGCAAAAATGAACGAGGTGCTCAAGAGGCTTTTTAGACACATGAATGTGCAGAGAATGGAAGGCATAGCATAATGGTTTGAAAGGCCTGTTTTTGCTTCATGTTTGAACTCAATCACTTTAATAAAAGATATTTGTCAGCAGAATTTAGATGAGAGAACAGTGTAGTGTATTTGTCATTAAGGTAGATTGCAAATGGCTGAACTGTCTGACTGATCCTTGTGGCTTGTTGCCAGTCTGCTGAACTGAAAATGAACAATATACTCCTATTCTAACTTTTAACCACTCCTCAGCCTAATATGTTAACCCCAATCCCATTAACCCTAACATGTATGATTTTGTTGAATATCCAAACATATCACATTGCCCTTTAAATGCCAATACATTTTGTGAATACTATTTCCCTTTCGTGTAACTAGTTGCCCAGACAGGGAATGTTTTTGAAGCTTTGATGTGTTTTTATTTGGTGAGATACTGCAATCGTCCTCTTTCTCCGCAGCCTTTGCTCCATCTGGAGCTGTTGATGGATGACTCTCTTGTTGTGGTGGAGCGTCCCATGATGGAGATCATCTCGCAGCTGCCCATGCCGGTCCGAAAGAAGAAATTCGCCACATAGTTGGCTCCTGGATCTGATGTACTGCATCTTTCAAGATGCTGACTTGGACTGTTCTCTAAAAGTTACATTGGATTTCCAACCTTGTAATGTTTTACATAAATAAATATTGTCAATTTCTGTTTGTGACCAATTTCCAAATACTGGCTGATGAATAACTGTCACATCACTTTCTGAGGTTTGCACTAATTGTCTGCTGCAATACTAAATAGATTCTGACTGACCTCTGCAAAGGAATCTTCTTCAAGAATCCTGAAGAATTGTGGGATAGCATAGTATATTACATGTTAGTTCACCAGTTCCAGTATTTCAAACCAAGCAAATGAACTGGATAGTTCAAAGCGATGCCAGAAACACACTGCAGTAATATTTCTCCTCGGTGTAGCAGCTACACTGATGATGCTCTGTCAATCCAAGGCTTTGCTGTCTCAAATTTATTTTCATTCAGACCAATTGCACTGTTAGTGGAATTGCTGGGAATAGTATAACTGCAGTGGGGCATCAGACCCTTCACCCTGTGGAGGATGTGGCACCAAGTCTAGGAGCTGAACTGAGAATAGGAAATGATTGACATGTAGTGCTGCACTGCTGAAAAAGAGCTGAGATGAAGACTACTGAGAGTCATAGCTGTTACTTGACGACCTATATTTTTATAGATCTTCTACTACTACTACTACAAGAGGATTGGTTGTTATTAATGGTAGGATCATGGATTTGTTTAGAGAAAACATTTAAAGGAAAGGGTGAAAATAAGGGGTCAAGAAGAAATCTTAGAAGGTTTTTGAGAGGTTGGTGAAGTTGCCTGGTTTGGAGAACAAGTCATATGAAGCAAGGTTAGCAGAACTGGGACTTTTCTCTTTGGAGAGTAGAAGAATGAGAGGGGACTTGATAGAGGTCTACAAGATTATGTGTTACGTACCCTGTAACTGGGTTAACAGGCCAGCAGAAATGGAAGGATATGCTGGAGTCTGGTGGTACTGTAACTAAAGGTGTTTATTAGTAAACTAAGCAATACAGTATCAATAATGCAAATATACATATACACAGGTTAGCGATAATAAACATAGAAGTGTAGGAATAATAATGGCAGTAAACAAGCTCTATCAATGTCTAGGGGTAAATGAATTGTCATAGAAGAATATAAGGTTCAGTTCAGTTCGGGCTGAGGTAGTTGGTTCTTGTGTTGCAATGTTGGAGAGAGAGAGCGAGCGAGAGTTGAGCAGCTGCTGGCAAACCTTCTGTTGTCTTCTTGTTCCGTTGTACCATTGTGGTCATTCGGTTATGACCCCTCTGTTCTCAGCTAGACCGTTCTTCCGTGGTGGACTTGTCACTCTGGCATGAGTGGACACACACACAAGTCCTCACCGGCCCTGCCGTCACACTGTGAGCTTTGTGACCGATCTCCTGATTCGGTCCTCGAAGCCCCCACCTTCCTGTGGGTGCACAACACTCAGTCAGTGTCCACTTGTGTGTCTGAGGGGTGTCTCCCCACACCTGCCTTTTATCCCCATGGACGGGGTATCAGCCATCCATCAACTCCACATGTCTATGTCCATCAAACGAGGCCACTCCTGCTGTCTCCTCAGGAATGTTAACGAGGCGAAAGGTAAATAATCAGTAAAGAGCCAAAATACATAAATCAACTGTCTCTCTCTCTCTTATCTGTAGCAGATGTCTCTACCTCTGGTCTTCATCTCTCTGTCTCTCATTAGCAGCATAGTTCCCGGGGGGGGGGGGGGTTAACTCTGGACCCCATTTCCATCAGGTCTCTTCAGCACTCATAACATATGAGAGGCATAGATAGGGTGGATAGTCAGTACCTGTTTCCCAGGGCACCAATAGCAAACACCAGAGGGCATATGTACAAAATTAAGGGAGGGAAGTTTAGGGGAGACATCAGGGGTAAGTTTTTTACACAGAGGGTTGTGAGTACCTGGAATGACTTGCCAGGGATGGTGGTGGAGGCTAAAACATTAGGGGTATTTAAGAGCCCCTTGGACAGGCACATGGATGAAAGAAAAATGGAGGGTTATGGGGTAGTGTGGGTTTAGTACTTTTTTTTAAGGAATATATGGGTCAGCACAACATGGAGGGCTGAAGGGCCTGTACTGTGCTGTAGTGTTCTATGGTTCTAAGTGGGGTGGAGATAGTGCTGTGAATGAAGGAAATTTTGGAAGGTTGTTGAGAGCCTGGTTCTCTGTGGTGGAGATGGATGATGTGAATGAAGGGAAGCCAGTATA